>NC_042616.1:479453877-480090638 GCF_901001135.1 Rhinatrema bivittatum
TTAGGCAAGGCAGGGGCCAAGAGTGGTTCAAAACTGTAAATTGACACCAGCAGAAAGTGTGTCTCTGGCTCCCGCAGTCTGCAAACACCCTCGTGGTGGTCTTTCCCTCTAGTGAACCAATGAAGCATGATTGGAGAGTCGGCGTGGAGGCAGACCCCGCAGTGGCATGGTGCAGTTTTAGTACAGGACTGGCCCACCACCTTTCTTGCTTTTTTGGTCGCAGCCCACACCTTCATTCCTCAACAAAGATGGCAAGTTAATGACCAAAGAATGTGGGAAGACGGTGGGCCTACCCTGTGCTAATAGCCACACCACTGCGGGGTCTGTATAGCAGCAATGCATTTCTGATTGAGTTTAACATGTCGAGCTGGCTTACCTAGTGCCAACAAACACAGGTCACCCAGTAGTATCTAAACTAATTAATCATACCTAAATTGTCACAACACTTTTTATTCTCTTTTTCCTTTTCTTTTCTTTTTGTAGGACCTCCAAGTACCCAGAATGTATAATTCACATCCTGCTTTTACTCATAAGTCCAACTTTATTTTGTTATATTATTATTCCTTTTCAATTAAAAAAAACTTTGCCCGAACCTTGGGAACTCCAACTTCTTTCAGTTGTTACTTTTTTATATATTTTTTATTTTTTTGTCAAAGGTCCCTACTAGAGTTTTTTAATTGAAAAGGAATAATAATATAATAAAATAAAGTTGGACTTATGAGTAAAAGTGCTCATCTACAGTGAGGAAACAGAGTCGTGCCCGTAATGCAAACAGGAGCAGGGAGACCATTTGACCAGCTAGACTGGCTCACAGGGGGAAGCCCAATCCCCTGATAGGCTGCGTAAGAAGTGCTACTGCTGAAATGGAGGCTATAAGAGAGCACTGTTGCTGTTGCAAGAGTTGCTGCTAATGGTATAGTACAGATTATGTGAGGAGTAGCTGCTGCTGAAACGAGCCAGGAGAAGACACAGCAGGAAACGAGCTGAGGGGAGGCAGAGGTTTTTTTGCTACTAGAGGCAGAATATTTTTTCTCTGCCTGCCGCCCCCGGATAACTGCCGCCCTAGACACAGGCCTAATGTGGCTAGTAATAAATCAAGGCATGACTGGTTGGTTACTCCTCAATATATGGACTACAATCCCAATTCATGATTTGTTTGGGTGATTTCAATCATCCAGGTAAATCAATCATCATTAGCCAGAAGGTGAACGATCAGGATGGTACAACTCCAGTCGTCAAGAGCCACAATCAGGTCTGGTTTCCAAGAAAACCACAAGGGATATGCATGAGATAGATTTGCATGTACTGTCTTGATTATGATGTGGATATCCTGAGTACCAGGCCTATTTTGTGACGACTGGAGTTGGACATCCCTGTCATAAAGCATGATCTGTGAATCTGTTTTTTGCAATCAGACTGTTTCTACTAGTATGATTTTATTGTATGATGCATCCTATAATTTCATCATAGCTCTTGTTTGGATATTAAATTAAAGATATGTGAGTATATTTTACAGACTGGAATGTGAGGCATTCAGTACTTATTACAGAACTAACTTACTGCCTGATTCACTAAGGCTTTTCTCCCATTCTGTGTCTATGGGGAAAAAGCCTTGATAAATCAGACCCTTAAAATTGCTAGTATAATTTAATATCAGTTCCTTTATTTCTTTCTGTCTAATATCTTCTTCCCTTTCTGCTTAGCTCTTCTTCCCTTTTTATATCTTTTCTTTCTACTAGTTCTTTTAGCTTCACCTCCGTGTACTTGATCCCTCAAATAGACATGCATATATACAGCCTGATCATCACATATGCATACATTAATCCTAAAGATACACAATTTATAAATATATACAAGACATAAAAAGGATAGGATTAATTTTGTAAAACAGCCTACAGAAGAAAGTGAGCAAATATATGCATAATGTAAGTTACACCAATTTTTCAAAATGAATATTCACACATAAGTTCACTTTGAAGATTCCTTCATCCAAAAACCTACTCCTGATAATTTGCACACTGACATTTTTCATTAAAATATATGTGCATACTTTTCAAAATACAAAAGTATGAAAGTAATAAAGATGTGCATTCATTTTGCAACAGTTTAGTGGAATGAAAAGGTCTATTTTTTGTTTATTCTGAATGGAATAAATAGAAAATAGTCTTGCCCAAAAAGATCCAAAGTTTTGAATATTTTCAGTTTGTTTCAAAAAACATTAAAAACCTCTAAAAAAAAGGGAGGCCTTCATAGGTCCCCAGGCCCTCGATCCTCAGGTTCCAGGCCACCCAAGAGTCTATTTAGGCATCTCTACTCCTCCTATCCCCTGCAATATCCTAGGACTGGGACAGAGGCAAGAGGCAGGAGCCAAGGCTGAGCCAAGCCCTGCTGGAATTTCCCTGGCCCATCCAACCCTACTCCTACAAATAAAGTTAAGCCAGGACTTGGGCCTCCCCCAGTCCCCTCTTACCCCTTCTGTAGGGATTTTCATCCTCAAAAAGAGCAGCAGTGATCTCCGGATACTTCTACCCTGCCAGATACCTCTTGAAAAATAGCTCTAACCAGCCCTGACACGAGTGCCAAGTTTTGCATCAACAAAATGGCACCGGTCTCAGGTCTAGGCTGCACCACTTTGTTGCATGGCTGTACAAACATATAGTCATAGAACAGAATGGTGCAGGCCAGCCCTGAGACCAGTGCCATTTCATTGATGTCAAGCATAGAAACATAGAAACATGACAGCAGGAAAAGGACCTCATGGCCCAATCTTGTTTTTTCCATCTGCCCAATTAAGCATGATGGGTCAAATTTTAAAAAGCTCGCACGCACAACAACTGGGGGACACACATGTTGGCCATCCCACCGCGGTCGGCTAAGCAGGAAACTACTGCTGTGCTGTGTGCCAGACGGGCATACAGCAGGAGCTTGGTGGGGCCGTGGTGGAGCTCATCTCACCACAGCCTGAAGAAAAAGGTCACAACCACACCGCAGATGCTCCTCCTCCTTCTGCCTGCGTGGCCCCGAAGAAGAAACGTGCCTGGGGCCACGTAGGCAGGAAGGAAGGAGCAACAGCAACGTACCGAAGAAGAGCAGCATTTATGGGTCACTCGAATTCTACGTTGTGGCGGCCCAATAAGAGGAGGATGGCCCATAGCAGGTGACCAAGAAGATCAGGGCCACTGATGATCTCAAACCCGCGGCAAACCCATGAAGAGGAGGCCCAGATTCGAGAGAGAGGCTGAGGGTCTGTAGAGTGTGTGTGTGTGTGTATGAGATGAGTTAAGAGATTGTGTGTGTGTGTGTGATTGAGAGATTGTGTGTGTGTGTGTGTGTGTGTGAGTTGAGAGACTGTGTGTGGGAGTGAGGACCTGCATGTTTAGAGAGACAGCATGTGAGAGCTTCTGTGTGTGTGAGAGAGATGGCATGTGACAGTGGGAGCCTGTGCTTGAGCAAGACAGCATGTGGGAGTGAGAGAGCCTATGTGTGTGTGTGAGAGTGAGACAGAATATGCAAGAGAGAGACAGTGTGTATGTATGTATGTATGTATGAGAGAAAGCATAAGAAAGTGAGAGCTGTGGGTACGTGAGACAGCATGTGGGAGTGAGAGAGCCTATGTGAGTGTAAGAGTGAGACAGAATGTGCAAGAGAGAGACTGTGTATGTATGTAAGTATGAGAGAGGGCTTGTGAGTATGAGAGACTCTTTGTGTGTGTGTGTGTATGGGTGTGTGGGTATGTGTATGTGTGAGACAGACAGCATGTGAGAATGAAATCCTGAGTGTGTGTGTGAGAGAGAGAAAGCATGTGAGAACGAGAACCTGATGTTTAAGGGAAGAAGACATATGAAGAGAAAAAAAATAGAAAAAAAGGACCCTGTAAAAGGAATTGGCAAAAAAAACCAGGAAAGAGAAGGTGGAGAAAAAGCCTGTGACCAACCTATGACAGGAAAGGTAAAAAAAAAAAAATTTGCTTTGGGAATGTGCAAGAGTAGCACTTTCTCTATGCTGATTTCACAATGTATGAGATCAGCATGGAAGAACTGGAAGCCCAACAAATTTTTAATACCGCGGGGCCTGCACAAAGGAGGCAGATCAGGCTTCAGTGCCAGTAGCAGTGATCAGTGCCTCCTCAATAGCCATGCAGCAGCAGTGACAGCGGTAGCAGAGGAATGAGAGAGGCTCCTAGGTTACTGGCAAAAGAAAGAGAGGGGTTATTCCTTCAGTGTGTGCATGTATATGAATTTGAGTCTGGAGGTGTATGTGTGTGAATGCATGGGTGTGTCTGTTTATGAGAATGAATGGGTGCCTTCTTGGGGTCTGTCTGTAAGAAAATAGGTGCCTGTCTGTGTGTAATGTATGTGTGTGTGTGGAGAATGATGGGCACCTGCCTGGGGGTCAGTGTGTGTGTGTGAGGTGAGAATGAATGGGAGCTTGCCTGGTTGTGTGTGTATGTGAGGGAGCCAGTGAGAGTGAGAGCTTATGGGGGGGGGGGAAGTGGGGTCTTAGAGCCTGAGAATGTGTCAGTGTCTGTGAGAGAGAGAGGTTACGGTGGGTATAAGACCATGTATATGTGTGTATGTGACAGTGTATGTGTGAGAGAGAATGGACATATGAGTATGTGTGTGAGAGAGAGAGAGGATAAAGTTTGTGCACTCCCCTAATTTCCTATTCCTTGACACTCTCAGGGTGACTGAAAGCAAGAGTTCCCATATATGGACTGCAGAGACTTTTTAAAAATCTTTATTAGTTTTAATTATTGGTTGTTATTTGATATGTGTGCTATTTTGAAATATTTTAATGGTGCTTGGGAAATTTTTAAAAATTGTATGATTTTAATTAATAGAAATTATTCTATTTATCAGTAGTTATAAATATTCTTTTATTAGTATGGTTTTACTATTATAATTGATGCTTTATGTTTCTTGATTTTATTTGTTTTATGAGGAATGGTGGTTCTGATTTTTCATTGTTACACACAGAATCTGGCTTTTTGGAGTTTCCATTTCAGTTTTTTATCTAATTTGTGATCCTTTATTCTGAATTTGGTGAGGTTCTGTCTCTGCTTGTGTGTGTGATCAAGGTGAGAGATTCTGCTAGCGTGTAGAGTCTGTGCAGGGATCTATATAATCTGATTTGGTTTGTTTCCTCAGTAGGTGGTGTACTGTAATTCTGGTACCCAATGTAATATTTACCTGTGCTTTTTCACAGGTAGGGTTCTTCATGTTACTACTGTTACGTTATGATAGGTTTGCTGTATAGATTTTGAGTGTCCTTTTTGCGGGGTTTTTTGTTAGTTCACAATGTGCCTGGCAGTGGAAGGTGTTTGTGCTGCTGTTACTGTGAGGTGACACCAGAATTTGAAAATATCTTTTTATATGATGAGCTGTAAGGGAAACATCTAAGCTCCATTGTTGGGTGAATTTCTGAGGATGCACAGTGTGTTACAGAACTGGAGGTGCGGATATATATTGACATTGTTTTCATTCCTGTACACATTCCAGACTTTACTCATATGGCCATATAAAATTAGTTGAAGGAAACTATCAAATGATTTTCATAGCAGTTTTACTAGAAGTGTGAAACTGGCCAGATTTTTAAACTTATGCAGAAGACCCTTTGGACTTTCTTATTGAGACTTTTTTTTTATAGCCAATTTTAAAGCAGGGGGCCATGCTATGGAGGTGGGTGTGATATGAGGAAATGTTATTTTAGCTCCCCCCCACCCCTAATTCTTCTGTCTAGAGACGCCACAGATTTTCTGTGGCTGTAAGCATTAGTACAAGAAAGGATTTGGGGGGGGGGGTGCGTGCTGGAGATGCACACAAATGCATTAGCCCCCAGGTGCTGGAGACCCTTGGTACGCGATTGGGCACTAGCCATATGGGGCCACAAGCAACAACAACAAAGAGTGGAGATTTGGCGGGCCGCGAGCAGTGCCCGACCTGCTTGTGGCCCATAAAACCACACACAGAGTCAGGTCTGAGACTGGGAGGTGGTGACACGTCCAGGGGGATGGTGGAGGTGCAAGGCAGAAGGTTCACCTGGGGTGCCTAATCCCTTTGCACCAGCCCTGCTCACACACTGCTTAGGACTTTGATGCCGCCGTGCTCTCTGCCTCTCCCCTTACTCTGTGCTTTGGGTTTTGAAGCCACCGCATTTGCTTCCTTACCCTTGCTCTATGCCTTGGGGTGTTTATGCCATTGTGCTTACTGCCCCACTCTGCACTCTGTGTCTTAGGTGTTCATGCCACTCTTCATGCATTAATCCTCATTCTATACCTTGAGTTGTGGACCACTGTGTGTCCTGCCTTTCCATTCTCTCAGTTTATGGAGATATTGATACCACTGTTTGCTTTTTTTTATAACAAAAATAACTGTCTGCTGAGCTTGTATGAGTCCACACTGCTGGGTATACTGTAGCCCTAAACATCCCTAGCTTGCTGCAATACTCCTTACTCAAAGCCTTGGGGTGTTCATGCCAACACTGATGCTGCTTTGCCTCCTCACATGCCTTGGGATGTTCATGACTCTGATTGGACTACTTTGACCCCCCTCATTGTCTTGGCATGCTTTGGGGTGTTCATACCATTGTGAGTACTACTTTGCCCATCTTCTGATGCCTTGGAGTATATTTGCTGCTGTTTTTAGTGCCCTTTGCCCCTTCTTAGGTTCCATGGGTGTTCATGCCACTGCTGCTGGTGTCATTTGTTGCTCCTTTGGTATGTTTGGATCTTCATACCACTATTGAGGCTGCTTTTTCCTCTTGATGCACTGGTTTGTTCATTCCTTTGTTTGGCTGCTTTGTTCCCATCACATAGGCTGGGGTTGTTGAAGCCACTCTTCTTGCTGCTTTGTTATTTATTTCTCATTTGGGATTTTAATGCCACTGCTCTGATTCTATGTTGGTGGTTTTGATTGCTTTTTGCCTCTGCTCCTGTTTCTTGAAAGTTCTTTCCAGATTCCCTTATGGTATTTACTGACTTACCATGCCAAAGTTATTTATATATGTTGGGTTTTTTATTTTAAAATGTTTATAACCTGCAACTATTTAAAATTCTAGGCAAGGGTACATCAATGCATCCACAATTTAAAACAAATCAGACTAACCCATAGGCACAAATGCTTTGCCAGAATATGCTCATAAGAAAAGATTGAAGGACTGCAGTTAATTGGTATCACTGACACAGTGCTTAACTGGTTCTCCTCTTTTCTATCCAATTGCCTTTAACAAGTCAATATTGGTTGCCTCTGACTGGTACACCATTGCTTCTGGTGTTCCCCATGGTTCTTCTTTATCTGCTATCCTCTTAAAAATCTATCTCTTACCCCTCTGTTGTCTGTTGGATGGTCTAGGCTTAAACTTTAAAATCTATGCAGATGGTATACAGCTTTTTATTCCATACAATCAATTCTGGTCTAACACACTGTATTTTGTCAACCTTTGTATTAAAACTATTAACTCATGGCTCTCACACAATCTTCTCTAACTAAATACTTCAAAAACTGAAATATTTTCCTCATGCCATCCTCCATGAGTAGCCTAGTGGTTAGAGCAGTGGGCTATGAACCAGAAGACCAGTGTTCAAGTCCCATTGTCACTCCTTGTGACCTTGGGAAAGTCACTTTACCCTCCATTGCCTCAGGTACAAAGTTAGGGCTGGATTCATCATTCTTTGCAGAATGATGAATATTGCGCCACCGTACGTTATCGCAGGCAGCAGTGCCATAGCCGACTCCTTCCCTGCCCCGACTCCTCCCCTCCAGCTTATTTGTATCCTATCGCACGAGAAAAGGCCCTAACGCACACGATAAACATTTAAAAGATAACCCCCTTAGATTGTAAGCCCTCTGGGGAAAGGGAAATACCTACAGTACCTGAATGTAATCCACTTTGACGAGCTGCAAAATGTGGAATAAAAAAAATAAATGATCTCATTCTACCATTGATAAGCAAGCATTCCATTGTGATTTCCACCAAAGCACGTAACCTAGGTGTTATATTTGACTCTGATCTCTCAATGACTCACCATATCTCATCTGTGGTAAAAAAAAAACAACAAAAAAAACCTCTTTCTATAAACTTCACCTCCTGAAATGTCTAAAACCTCTGCTATTTTATGACTTTCACCTGGTTCTCCAAGCACTGATATTAACTGGTTTTAACTATTGTAATGCCCCATTTTTATGCTCACCTGATTCTTTTCTTCATCCTCTACTGTTAGTACAGAACTCTGCAGCCTGAATTCTCACTGGATCAAGAATCAGAGACCACATTGCTCCTGTTCTTTACTCTCTACGTTGGCTTCTTGTCTCTTTACGCATATTTAATAAAATTATTTGTCTCATTCACAATTTAATTTACAATCCCTCGGCTATCTGGCAAAGTGCCCTCCTTAGCTGGCTTTGCCAACCCTTGAGACAGCTAAGCTCCACAAACGAGTGTCTTCCTGAAGTTCCCATAGTACGTCTGGCCAGACTTGACCTTACTAGACGTCGTGCTTTTTCTGTTGCCGGCCCCTCCCTATGGAAATCCCCTCCCTGACCACCTTAGACTTCTAACTAATATCAAAGACTTCAAGAAACAATTAAAGACTTTACCTGTTTTCCATTGCCTATAAACAACCTCCATAAAACAACCCTACCCACCTTCTTTGCCCCCTTTCCTTTTTCTCTGCCCCTGCCCTTTCAATTTCTCATCAGACTTCTAAGCTTTTAATTGCTTTAACGTATGCTTATTTATTTTAGACCGTGATTTATTATGTATGTTTACATGTAAACTGCTTAGACCTACCCTTCATTGATTAAGTGGTGTATAAGAATTTTCAAATAAATAAATAAATATACATACAGACGTATCCATACCATGGAGGTCATTCATCAAATCACGTTAGGGCCCTAATGCCCATGATAACGCCATAATGACCACCATCGCAAGATGTGTATGCAAATTTTACATTTTTTTCCGAATGGGAGGAATAAATTAAAATGAAGGGCACTTAGCATTGCAATAGGGTAACACATGTTATCATGGGTTTTAACACTAGAAATAACAACTTTTTTCATGGTGTTATGCCCAAATCCCATTGTGTGTGTGAGAGAGATAAAACACTTCTGCCAAGGCACAAATATAAGTCAACTATTTATACCACTGTAGGAGGGGCAACTAGTAACTCAGTGTGAGGTTTTGGTGCTGGTCTACATTTTTTTTTGGGGGGGGGCAGTTTTACATGCACAGTCAAAGGTACGAACAGCACAGTACACATCATCGTTGTGCACCTTTCCCCACTCCAAATCACATCCAACCTTCACTGAAGAATGTCACCTAATAAATAAACGTAATACCAATAATTCAATTTATAACCTATCAGGGAAAAACAAAACATAAAACACAGCATATAACATTACAACAGGATCTGACCTAAAGAACTTACTAATGGGGTCATTTTCTATCCCTTTTCGCGTGCAATAGCTAGATAGGGGCGGAGTCGGGGGTGGCTTCGGGACTGGAAGAGGAGGAGTCAGGGCGGCATCGGGGCAGACACGGCGGAAACTTCACTGGCGGCGATAAGGTAAGACCCGTTATCGCCGCCAGTAGAGCGCCCAATAGCACCACATTTCACGGTGGCGCCATTAGATGCGAAAGCCGGCAGCGATAACACCGAGGTGGTGCGATCGCCGACGGCTTTCACAGGCCTCCCCCCGCTTCGCCCCCCCTGCCCCCCCGTTACTGCGGGATTCATAAAGCCGTGCGCCGTAGGAAAATCCAGGCCTAAGTTAACAATGAGACCCCTGCCAAATCAAACTTCTGAGTTATCCAGCAAAATGGCTTTGAATATTGGCTGGTATTTGTATAGTTTATCATTGGTATTATTTCAGTAGCACTGGTCCTTAACTTTTTTCTCATTTTATTAATGATTTTTTTTAAATCTACTGGTACTTTCAGTAATTTCATTCCCTTCTTTCATAACCTTTCTGACCATCACTCAAAAAACCCAGCATTCTTCCTATCCCTATCCTTCTCTAGCTGTTTCTTAAACAGGACTGCAAGAAGATGACTTTCTCTCCCTACAGTGGCAGAAACATTACAGATTCTCTTCACACAGAGACACATGATAATTCCTCAAATAGCCCCCTCTTTTATAGGCATAGCAGCTGCTTTCTTCTGCCTTCCTTCACACACAAGGAAACCTATTAGGCCCCTTCATGCCTCCTTCATTTCAACACATTAAAAGGAGGATAATCACCCACACCCAGACCCAAGTGGGCAGGATGCCATTGCAAGTTTTGTTTTATCACTTCCCTTTCTTTCTACAAATTAGAGATCTTAGCATCATGTTCACCCTAACATAATTTATTCTTGATTAAAAGGTGCCACACTTTGCATGTTCTAGTAAGTAAAAATAGTACTTGGATTTACATTCAAGTAAACATTGTGCATAGTAATTTTTTTTTTCAATGCAGTAAAGTTTCTTCATTTAGGAATTGAAAAACACTAAAAAAAAAAAAGAAAAGAAATGCTTTTAACTTTTCTGCTCTCTTTTTCTTTTCAAGGCTCAGAGTCATGTATCGAACAAAGATGAACTGTTGGAAAACACTTGGCAACCCTGCCAATTAAACAAACACAAAGGACCAGTCCAGGAAGTGAAGACATCTGTCCATAAAGCCTTCTTGCTGATTAATCTGCAGTTCAAAAACTATGATAAGACATCAGATCCTACTGCTAATCCTCTGGATCTGCCACCTAAATTCCAGCTATACAGAAACAGTGTTCCGAAGGACTTCTGACTATCAATCACAAGAACTAATAGGACCTCTATCAGGGAAGGATGGGAAAGTGCTTCATCGTCACAAACGGGGATGGATGTGGAATCAGTTTTTTTTGCTGGAAGAATACACAGGAAACGATTATCAGTATGTTGGAAAGGTATGTATTTGGATTAAGTTTTCTGCAGGTTTTATTTCCAGAGTTATTTCTAGGTATGTGCAATTGTCTGTTTTGCTTTGTTTCGATTAGTGAATGATAATATTTTAGTGTATACTAAATCAAATTAGCAAGCGCTAAAAAAAATTGAGTGTGCACTGAAATGCAGCAATTTAATACAAAATTGAAAAAAATTACAAAATTAAAACTCCAATAGACTTTTTCTGCTGCATTGTAATTTAAGAGAAATCTTTTTATTATCCAAACCAGAAAGGCATCAATTGGAAGTTAGTTATTGTTTTAAATTCTTGATAGCACAGCCTTTCTACCATAGGCAGCTTTAAACCCGAATGCTTACTCCTTCCCTTCTTAACCCTACCCTGACATCTGACTCCCTTCTATCCCCCCACCCCACTTCTTCCACTCAAGTCCAATGATTGTATCTCTCTCTCTCTCTCTCTCTCTCTCTGAAAATGGTCCCTCCTCCCCAGTGGTTGTATGTAGGAAATACAACAATTCTGGCACTTATCATGAAAAAATTATCACAGTTTGCACTAATACCTATGCTAAGATAGCACACTTTGCAATAAACTGCCTATTACCATAAAATACAACCCTTTTCCTATCACATGCAATATTTAGTGCATTTTGATAAATCCAGGCCTTAGATTGTGAACCCTTGGGACAGGGAAATGCCTGCAGTACCTCATGAAATGGCTGAAAGATTGAATATAAATCAAATAAATAAAATAGGGTTCCCAGGAGTGTGGCAGGATTGCCAGCTTCCTAGAAAAAGTGCCAGTGGAAATATATCCATGCCACTTCAGCCTCCCTCCCACCCACTCTTCCCCAACATTACAAATCACCAAAAGGGCCACCATCAGGCAGTGAAATTGCTTTGAGCCACCCCTGCCCACTTGAAGTCTTCATCCCTGGGGAGAGAGGATTGGACTCTTTGTACAAAAATTGTGATTACTAGGGGTGGTAACCTACAAAAATTTCATTTAGTTTTCTGTTTGGTTGCCATTAATCAAAAGGGATCCGGCTGCCTTTTGCCCTTACCATGTGACAGGTGCTGCCCAATGGCATGGTAGCCCATCAAATGGTATGATCAAAGGGCAGCTGGCCCATTTTTGACTAATGGCAGCCACCAGTCCTAGAGTGGGAGGTCATTGCAGGCCCCTCGCAAGACCACTGGGTTCTTTTGGTGAGTCCTGAGGTGATCATGAGGGCGGGGGTCAGCTGGTAGAGGGGGTTTCTGTCTTGTAATAAATGGGAATGGCTGGAGCAGGTTCTGAGGTTTTGTTTTGTTTTTATTTTCTTTATTAACTCCCCCCAAAACATGATATTGCTGATATTTCCTATTTCTTTGCAAACAAATTCCCACTCCTAGTATTTACCCTTTTACCAGAATTGGAGGGGGTTTTCCTGTCCCAGGAAAGAATATCCTACCCACCTGGAACCTTCACATTTTCCAAACCCTGGAGGGTAGATGTTTCCCCTGCCCTGGTAACAGATAGATGGAAAAGACTGTAAGAGACTTAAAGATCATCTGTGGTTCTGGGAACTGTATTTTATTGTGCCACATATTATCTGATTACCTATCAGTAAAGTATTTATTTTGGACACTAAAGTCTCCAGTATTGTTATTGGCAATACAGTACACACAATGGGACAAAGACGTGTACTTCCTCTCTAAAGGCACCCCTGTCAATCTGGGCCTTTTCCCCCACCCAACAAAGGACTCAGGTCCTGGGAAAAAAGAAAAGTGTGTGAGCTATCCTGAGTGATCCAGCCCCATAGAAAAAATAATTTATTTTCTGTCCCCCATTGGTGGTTGGTAGCTATCTAAAGATGGGATTACACAGGCTTCAAAATGTAACATACTACTGATGAAATTTGGGATTGGATGACTTATTGTATGATACATTTGCTTTATATGTTTTAATAGTATATTGATATTACTATTATGTCTGAATTGCTCTTGTAACCTACCTTGAAAAGTTCTTAGTAAGGTGGAATATCAATTAGAAAAATAAATACATTTGAAATGAAAGGTAGGAAAGTGCAGCCAAAACAATGTTTAGTTTGTTTTTTAGTTTCTGGAGGGGTGGAGTTTGTTTATCAGTTTGTTTAATATTTTTTTTGGGTCAGTTTATTTCCTGAACTGAAAACACATTAAAATAAAATAATAAAAACATTTAAAAAATAACCAAACTGGGCCTCCAATCCTTCTTTCACGCCCAAGACATCTCTAGGACCCAGACCTACCCAGATGGGCAGAGCCAGGCCCATCTGGGGCTAAGCCAAGATCCTCTCACCCCTTGGAAACATGGGCTGAGCTAGGGACCTCCTTCCCTGTCCTCCACTTACACCATTGTCATGGATCTGGAGTTAAAAAGATATGTAGGTCAAGAGCAAGCCCAAAGCACCTACCCCATGCCCACATCTCTAACATTGGTGCCAGCAATCCTGAAGGTGGCTGGTCTTAGATGTCAGTTTCAGAGTGGCCAGTGCCATTATGTTATATGGCTGTAAACATATAGTCATTCAATATAAGGGTGCCACACTTGAGGCTATTGTCAAAATGATGTCATTATGGCACTGGCATCAGGGCTGGCACCATTTTTAAAGATCAGAGTGAGGAGTCGGAGCAATGGACTTGCATTTGTCTTTTCTATTCTTTTAATTCCAGACCCACAGCAAGGCAGTAAGTAGGGGTTGGGGATGGATGTAGCCCATATATCTAGGGAGGTTGGAGAGACTTCAAAAGGTTCGCTGGGCCTGGGGAGGTCCAGCTGAGTAGGTCTAGGTCCCAAGTTTGATTTTATAGAGTGGGAGGGGGTTGGAGGGTCTCAAGGATATCCTTTTTTTTTTTGTTTTATTTTTTAATGAAAACAAAATATGTTTTTTTTATTCCTGATGTACCATACTTACTTGAACAGAATTTAATCTTAATTATATAATTTCATTATAATTATGTCAAACATTTTCGGTATCGACTAATTATTTTCTAACTATCAAGGCTGTTCATGAAGCTCCTTAAAAAGTGGCTATGCAGTACAATACATAAAAAAAACCCAAAAAACTATTCTTGTGTGTAATTGTAATCCCGATTGATATCTGAGTAATTAAACCTACTATGATCAAAGTCCTGACCTTCTTATAGGCTTTTCTTATCAGCACAAAAAAGCATTTCCCACCTTACTTTATCTGTCAAAGAGATATATAGCAACCTCCAAGAACCATATATTACTTGTAACTTCTATCTAAATGGACCATTTTACAGTAGGTGCAATATATGTATAATTTTTGTTGTGGTTCAAAATGAAACATCACAAAAATTGTCACTTTCCCAAATACTTTCAAATGCAGTAAAAACTGAATCCTGGCATTTTCAGTCCTATTTTTCTGGGGGGTTTTTTTGTTTTTTTTTTGTGTATTCCTATTATTGCAATAAGGCCAGGTTTATCTCATTCTTTGATTGTATTATGTTTGCTTCCTTACACTTCTACAATATTATCCTTTCTTGCAAGGCTCTCATGTCTTACAGCACTTTATCACTATCTCCTACAGAGGTTTTTTTTTTAGTAACGGTATATTGAATTTTTAAGATAACAATATAAACTACTAGTGGACATATTGCCTTGGAACTTTCTTAAAACAGTTCCCTGTCTGAATTTCTTTTTCCCATTACAAATCTTAGAAATGAAACAGGCAATCTTTCATGCTAGCAACTAATCTATTGCTCCCATAGGCTTGATTTTTTTTCTCTCTCTCTCCCTCATTTATTACACTTTTTTTCTGCAAAATATAGCCTTGTTTATAAAGTCAAAATCTTTTGATTACATAAAAGTATAATATATTCCATACTGGGTCAGAACAAGGGTCCACCTCCAACAGTGGCCAATCCAAGTCAGAAGTACCTGGCAAATACCCAAACATTCAATAGATCTCATGCTACTAAATCTGGCTACAAGCAGTGGCTATTCCCTAGATTAATAGCAGTTTATGGACTTTTCCTCCAGGAACTTACCCAAACCTTTTTTTAAACCCAGCTACACTAGCTGTCTTAACAACATCCTCTGGAAACAAATTCCAGAGCTTAATTCTGCGTTGAGTGAAAAAGAATTTTCTTGGTTTGTTTTAAATGTACTTGCTAACTACTACATAGAGTACCTCCTAGTCCTTGTATTATCTGAAAGAGTAAATGACCATTTCATATTTACCTGTTCAAGTCCTTTCATGATTTTGTGGACCTCTACCATATTCCCTCTCAGCCCTCTCTTCTCCAGGCTGAACAGCTGTAACCTTTTTAGCCTTTCCTCATGGGGGAGCCATTCCATGCCCTTTATAATTTTAGTCGCCCTTAAGGAGTAAGTTGTTAGCATCAACTAACAACTTACTCACAAAATGCTATCAATTACCATAGTCATGACTTCCAAGATTATCAGTGACCTCAATACTAGAAAACATAAATGAATATTATAACCATATTTTTTCTTAATTTTCAGAAGAGCTTCTTAGAACATTGTAATTCTACCTGACCTTTGTTAGTCTGTCTCCTAAATCTACTTGGTTTCAATATGCTTAGCTATTGTGGGTTAGAAAAGGGTAATCAAGAATTTTCATTATCAACTAAATAACACTCCAAGAGATATCTTTAACCTTTCTCCCTTTAAAACTGATTACCAATGAGCAGTCTAATAAAAAAATGCAACTAGCCACCAAGTTCACAGGGAGGATAACAAATGTGCGCACCCATATGTGCAGCTATATGGATGCGCACATATACATGCATTTTATATCGTATGCCCAAATGCACACACTCTATATAAAATACACATAAACCTATCCAAGAATATGTTCATGTATCAAAACATAGATTCTATTCTGACTTACACCAGATAATTAGCAGGCGTAAATATAAGTATTTAAAAGCCATATGTGTGCCACATTCGCAGATTATAAAAATAGCACTTTATATGCGTAAATGTTGGCCTCACCCCGAAATGCCCTTGGCCTGCCCCTAGCCTGTCCCTTTGTTTATATGAGCAAATTTGTCCATGCACCATTACTAGTAAATGTAGGTTTAAGGTTTATAAAATAGCACTTGTGCTAATATGTGCTATTTGTGTACGCATATGCTCATTTTTATATGCACAACTCTTTTAAAATTCACCTTTAAAAGCTTTTCAGAGCCTTAATTCACTGTGCAGTAGAATCCTCCCTCCTTTTTTTTTAAGTTCAATCTTTTTATTGAAGGAAACAAGAAAACATACAATGATTATACATCTTTTGGAAGTGTTGTATGTTAACAAAAATTTTCAATTAAAAAAGAAAACATACAATGTACAAAGGGAACACAATAAAGCAAACGTATACAATGCAACAAAATTCAGTTAACAGCATAATTACCATGAAATATTAGGGTAACCACGAGCAATCATGAAGTATGGTTGAGCAAGATAGTCAGGGGGTAATCAAGTGAAGTTAAGAATATGGTCTATTGGACTTCACATGAGTAACCAGTAGGCGATCCAGTAATATTTCACCACAACTAATTTCTCATATTTATAAAATAAACAGTTCCACCAAAAATGTTCATTTAGCATTGTGTAATTCTTCCAATTAGCCAGAACCTGCTTCAATGGAATAGTAAGAATAAAATCTAAGTCTCCTGTGAGGCAGGAAAAATGTGAAATCAAAACCCAATGGATTTGAGAATTATAATGCGGTAGAAGATGGGAATAGAAATAGGTGAAAACTCTGAGATCCATTTCCAAATGGTATTCCAATGCCAATATGCTTGAATAGGCGGACAATAAAAAAGCATATGGGAGAAGATAGCCTTCTTTTGCGAACAGGTCCAACAGCAGTGTAAGGCCATTAGACTGCTTTGAAAGGTTTCCAGGGAGGTACAGAGCTCTGTGAGCTACAAAGTACATTAAGTTATTGATGAAGACAGAGAGATTAGCACAGTAGAAAGCCAATATTTCTTCCCTCTAATGCCTTGTTCATTTGCAAGTAGATCTAATTCCCAACATTTCTCCAACCCAATTCAGCAAGAATACTTGCATTGTTTAAGATATTTATAGAAAGTGGAATCTAAATGGTTTTTTATAAGCACTGTGATAAAACAAGTTAACACTTCAAATTAGGACCAGAGGACAAAATCCATGGGAGCGAAGCGAATCATGAAATTGAAGCTGGCAAAAGTTTTGGGTTTGGGGAGGGCGTATAATGAGGCTAGGTCAGCAAAAGGAATCATCACATTATTTACTACGATTTTATGTGTAAACCATCTGCCATATTTTCCAATTTATAATTACAATTTCCTATTGAAAGGCCAAGGTTATACCACAGTGATGTTAATTTGGATCATTGCCAAGTAGGGTATCCATTAGCATGTAAACTACCAAAATCCACTAAGGTCTTAGAAGTAGTACGAATGGTCAGAGTGGGATATAAGGTTGGAGGGATTGTCATCCTGGGGAGTGCTGCTAAATATAGCGAATATACCAAAACTTGTTCTAAATCAAGCCATCGAAGATGTTCCAAGAAAGGCAAGTAATCAATAAATCAATATTGACTTTGTTGCAGTATATATGCTGATGATAACTAAAGATGTCAGAGATACTAAAACTCCCATTTTCTTAAGGGGCTTTAAGCTTCTTAAGTGCAATCTTGGGGTGTTTATACTTCCATAAGAAAGTAGAGAGTAGCACTATAGATACTTGAAGGAAATAATGCTGGTATTATATTAAGTATATAATTAATTTGAGAAGCTAAAACCATTTTTATAGTATCTATTCTTCCTCACCAGATGGGAATCAGGAGAGACTATTGAGCACACATATGTTGGACCTCATTAATAAGTGCAGTTTCATAATGAGGGATTGTAAGATCTAAGTCATTTTGAAAAATTATACCCATATATTTCATCCCCTGTTCAGCATATTATATATGATAATTCGTTAACTCAGCTTGAATCCTAATGCATCAGGATGAAGAAGGGTTAGATAAATTGACCATGACATTATCAGCATAGGAAGAAAGTTTGCATTAAACCACATGATATGAAATTCCATGAATGTCAGGTTGTTGTCTTATAGCTATCAATAGCGGTTCTAATGAGACATTGAAAAGAAAGAGAGACAAAGGACGCCCTTGTCTTGTGCCCCTACCTAATAAGAAGGGGTCAGAAAGAAGACCATTTGCAAAAACTCTGGTTCTGGGAGAAGTATAGAGAAGACCAATTGCTTATTAAATAACTCACCCATACTAAACCATCGTAACACATGAAACATGTAGGACCACTCTACTCGATCGAATGCCTTCCCAGCGGCTAACTAGAGAGAGCAACAAATGGGTTAGAAGAGAGGCTAGCTATATGAGAAATATTATGAAACAAGCGATCATTGTGTGCTATGTTAGGCACCTTTAGAAACTCATTTTGATGTGCATGTAAGAAACCATCAATTACAGAATTCAGGCGCAGTACTAGTATTTTGGTTAAGATTTTTTATTCAATATTGAGCAAAGAGATGGGTCTGTAGTTCAAGAGCAGCATGCGTTCTCTACCTGGCTTCGGTAAAACAACAATTCTAGCTACTGTGAAAGAGTTCTTTTGAGCCATTTACAATAAGATCAGAAAAGATAGCATGCATATGGGGCAATAAAATGTCAGTAACAGAGGTATAAAATTCAGCGGAATATCCTTTGGGAACTGAGGATTTCCATATGGGGAGAGAATGCAGTACCTGATGAATTTCTATTCGTGTAACTGGGGAGTCCAACTGGTTCCTGTCTTCCTCTAACAATTTGGAGTGAGTAAGCTGGTCCAGGAAAGTGGATATCAAAGGTTCAATGAGGAAGTCTCTGAAGCATATAGTGAGTAGAAGAAACTCTTGAACTAGTCTGGAATCTCCATACCTTTGCAAACGTTAGAGGAGTTGATTAATTTTATTGCTGGCACACGTTGCCTCAGGTTCCATATTTGAGATAGTTTGTTAGCAAAAAACCACTCCTGTTGTTCTCAGAATAATATCTAATATTGTGAAGGAAGGTAGTATCCCATTCTTTTTTCACTTAGGAGTTTGTTGAAGGAGAACTTTAGTTTGAGGAGAGAGGAGAGGGTAGAGCTTTGTGCGTTAGTAATGTATTCCACCTCCAGCAAGGGTATCTCGGCCTCCAGTTGTATGAAGTGTTTTTGTCGGTCCTTGTTCTTATGAGCTATGTAAGGGATAATGTGTCCCCTGATAGTAGGCTTAAATGCAGACCATACAGGATGACTAGAGATATTATCTATCAAGCTAAGAAAAAATAATCTGTAAGAAGAGCTTTAATATGTTCTATAAATTGAGTATCTTCTAACAATCTCCAGTTCAACCTCCACCCTTCACATGAAGGATACTCTACAGACCATGAGTGGGTCAGTGAAATAGCAGCATGATCTGAAATAAGTATGGGGTTGATATGTCCTATTTGGTTGAAATCTATCAGTAAGGTGGATTTGCTTATCCTAAATGGGGTTTTTCGTGGACAACAGGGTGGATTAGGCATGACACAAAAGTGACATCATTCAATGGCACTGAAAAGACCTCTTTCTCTAGCTCACTAAAAGTTCAATACTGAGCATGCATGGGAATTCCTACATGTGCACTACCTCATGAGCCCTTAATTCCTTTGTAAAGATTAGCTTTAGCTTAGTAGTCGAATCTCCAGAGAGGTGGATGAGTGGCTAGTCCTTGTATTATGTGAAAGAATAAATAACCGGTTAACATTTAC
This sequence comes from Rhinatrema bivittatum, assembly GCF_901001135.1. Classification (NCBI taxonomy): domain Eukaryota; kingdom Metazoa; phylum Chordata; class Amphibia; order Gymnophiona; family Rhinatrematidae; genus Rhinatrema; species Rhinatrema bivittatum. The sequence continues at coordinate 479,473,585 of NC_042616.1, forward strand.
TCATTTAAGTCCTTTCATGATTTTTTAGACCTCTATCATATCCTCCCTCAGTCATCTCTTCTCCAAGCTGAACAGCTCTAACCTCTTTAGCCTCCCCTATGAGAATAATACAAGGACTAGGGGCATTCCATGATGTTAGCAAGTAGCACATTTAAAACAAATTGGAGAAAATTCTTTTTCATTCAACGTACAATTAAGCTCTGGAATTCATTGCCAGAGGATGTGATTAAGACAGCTAATATAGCTGGGTTTAAAAAAGTTTGGATAAGCTCTGGAGAAAAAGTCCATAAACTGCTATTAATTAATAGGGAACAGTGACTACTTGTTGCCGGCATTAGTAGCATGGGATCTATTTGTTTGGGAAATTGTCAGGTACTTGTGACTTGGATTCGCTAGTGTTGGAGGCAGGATATTAGACTTGATGGACCCTTGATCTGACCCAGTATGACATATCTTATGATCTTATATGTTCTTGTGCACAACAGTAAGAGCTGGAAGTAGAGCATTAGAAATAAGAAAAATGTCAATATGGGAGTATGATTGATGATTAGAATTAAAAAGTAAATCTTTATTTGTATGATGAAGCAGTCTCCAATGGTTGGATAATCCAGATTGCAACAACAATGAGGTGATGGTTTGATGAGATTTGCTAGGTCTGTTCATGCAAGATGATTATCTGTCAAGGATGAGCTCCAAGGGCAGATTGAAATCACCACCTAGGACTACATCAGTATCTGGGAACTCCAACTAGGTGGTTAAGATGGAATGAAATGATTCAAGAACATCAGCATTAGGAGCATAAATATTGAAAATGAGAAGTGGTCAATTCTGAATTCAGAGTAGTACCCAAACCCAATGACCCTGGTAATCAGCAGCCAAGGAAGTACCTTGAACATCCTGAAACCTATCAAGAATTGCCACTCCATTCTTTGTATGCATAGCAGAGGCAAAAATTACATTGCCAATCCATGATCATTTTAATTCAAGGGACTCTGAGTCAGATGTGTGTTTCTTCTATGTTGCACTGGAGGTGGACCCTTGGGCCAAGGTGGGGTTGGCGCTACCCGTAGGACGGATCCTACGGGTCCCCACTGTCGGTAGGCAGAGAGGGCTGATGGACAGAGGCCGGCTGGCTCTTCACCAATACCAGCCTTCATTGCCCGCGAGTTGAGCCTTGGGTGCCGAGGGTGGCTGGACTTAGGTGGCCTCTGTCGGTGGTCATTGATGGATGGATCGAGGTCAGCCCTGAGGCAGCAACATCAGGCAATGCAGAGGTCCGGGGTTGGAGAAAGGCAACAGAATAGTCAGGCGATGCAGAGGTCAAACCAGGTCAGCAATCCGATAGGAAGATGAAGGGACAGGAACACAGGAACGAGAAAGCAGGGACGAAGATACTCAGGATCAGAAACCAGGAACAGATGAAGCAACAAGTACTCAACTAGCGAGGGGACCTGTTGCAAAAGCAATCTGAGGAAGCGGGGCCCAGGGTTAAATACTGGAGCACCGATGACTTCATCATCCGGGGCCTGCGGCTAGGTTCCTGCCGAGGGCCCTACTTAAGCTTCGTTGGGCACACGTGCATGCCTAGGGAGGGGTGCAGCGCTGGTTGGAACGGCGTTTCTCCATGGGCCACGCAGAGAGGCCCGACGCAGAGCACCAGGAGCTGTAGCAGAGCCGGAGGCACCAGAGGTGGCCCGAGGACAGAGCCCGCAGCCCGCAGCCACCAGAGACGAGGGACCAGGCACTGGATTAACTTGAGAGAGGTGAGGGGGTTGAGCTGTGGGCCTGCTGCAGCCGGCACAAGTAACATTTTAGGAAAATGTCAAGTTGAAGTGAGCCAGGATAGGCAAGGACCTTCTTCCACTTGATCAGGTGATTAAAACCATGAGCATTTAAGGAAAGATATGTGAGTTTAGCCATGGAGAGTCAATTCATACATCCAATAAGCTAAACTACCCTTCATAGTGAAAGAAATGAAGTGTGGAACATTCATAATTATTACATCTATTGACTGAAAGTAAAAAATCGGCCAAAAAAGCCAAAAGAAAAAAGCCCAACCAAAACAATGGGCTTGGCAGGAGCAGAAAAAAACAGTTGAAGTTTGTGGCTGGAGATAGAGTGCCGCCTTCAGATCACTCAGTTTAGGGACTGAAAAGTAGAAAGTCGTATTTCAAGTTTACATAACAAAGGAAGCATACAAAAATAAATTGCCGCATCACAAGCACAATCAATAATATAGTTATGAGCATCTAGTAATGCTTTAGCTGGAAAATCAGGTAGCTTCTACAGATGTGTGCTCTTTAAGATGGTCCTGCAATTCCTCCGGGGACTCAAAGAGTTTTGTGTGGTTATTCAGCGCAATCCGCATTGATGCTGAATAAAAAAGGCAGAACTGTACAACCAATTGGTGAAACTGTGGCCTCAGATTTAAGAATGACTTATAGCACTGTAGTTTTCACCAAATCTGAGATGAAGAAGATTTTATTACTTAGTTTCTATAAGGATGGTAGACTTTTTCTTCACCGTCATCCAGAATTCCAGCACATTTGGATATCTGAGAAAATTAAGCACTACAGGGTATAGGTATGTACCATTTTTTAAAGGCCTCAAAGACACTCTGGGGCGGATTTTAAGAGCCCTGCTCTTGTAAATCCGGGCGGATTTACACGAGCAGGGCCTTGCGCGCCGGCGCACCTATTTTCCATAGGCCTGCTGGTGCGTGCAGAGCCCCGGGACTCGGGTAAGTCCCGGGGTTTTTCAAGGGGGGTGTGTCGGGGGCGGGGCCGATCGGCGTGGCATTTTGGGGGCGGGACGCAGCATTTCGGGGGCGGGCCTAGTGGGCGTGGTTTTGGCCCGGGGCAGTCCGGGGCATGGCCACGCCCTCCGGAACCGCCCCCAGGTCGCGTCTCGGCACGCTAGCGGCCCGCTGGCACACGGGGATTTACTTCTCCCTCCGGGAGGTGCAAATCCCCGGACAAAGGTAGGGGGGGTTTTAGATAGGGCCGGGGGGTGGGTTAGATAGAGGAAGGGAGGGGAAGGTGAGGGGAGGGCGAAAGCGAGTTCCCTCCTGGATTTTAGCAGATACGCGCGGCTACGAGCATATCTACTAAAATCCAGCGTACTTTTGTTGGCGACTGGTGTGCCAACAAAAGTACGCGAACGCGCATTTTTTGTAAATCTACCCCTCTGTGCACCTGTTCAATCTTGAAGGGAGAAGTAAATTTAATCCCTAAACAGGATGGAATCATTGTTTCTAAATATTATATTATATCAGTACCTTCGATTTCCTCATGGAGACCTAGAATCAGGATATTGTTACTTCAGTTCCTATTAGATAATGTTGTTTTTGGCAGTTTGCAGGCTCCTCTCACAAACCACCACACTCACCTGATGCGCCAGGCCCCAGCAGCCTCACTCTGATGCTGCCAACACGATCCCTCTTCCCACACAATGGGACATCGCTCCTCGCTGTGGCAGGACACTGCCAATGGTCTTCGCAGTGGGAATCTGTCAATGTGTGCTCCAGGCCCTCCTAAGGTGTGTGTGCACCCAAAAACATCTCATTTAAAGGACCTGTGGGGGGAAAAGGCCAGCAGCGTCCTATGATGACATCAGAAGGCCTATAAAATGCCACTGCAGCATCTCCTCCTCACCTAGGCAAACAGTTTATTTCAGTCTCTGTCATGTGACAACTCACATTCTTTTCAGTGTTCCCAAGTTTCTGTCTTCAGGTCCTGGACTTCATCTGGTCTTCAGTCCCTGATCTTCACCTTGTCATCAGTCTCAATGGTCCTTGTTCATCTTCAGTTCATCCTTAGGTCTTGTGGTCAGTTCTTCAGTTTCTCAGGGTTTATCTTCGTCTCATCTGCCCTCCTGTGCTGCTCCTCATTTTCGTGTCCTGCCTATCCATCCCACCTTCCCTTGGACAGATTACTGGTTTTAACCTTGGCTTGCTTTCTGAACTCCGATTGCTGTGTGCCACTGACCATTGCTTGTTGCTGGACATTCTTGATTGATGCTCGCTACTAACTACTGCCTATGGACACTATTCCTTGCCGCCTGCCACTGACCACTGTCTGTTACTGGATCTCCTTGATTGCCACCTGTCATGACCCAAGCCTGCCTTCAACTGTTCCTGTTCACCCCAACCATTTCAAGGATCTTCTGTCCCATGGAAGAGACCCCCCACCTAAGACCTTCTGGCCCCAGCACCCAGAGGCTCAACCTAAGGGGAATATGGGTTGGTATAGGCAATGCTTCCGTTGGGCATCTGCCTCATCCAGCTCCGCCAGCCAATGGTGGAGACCTGTAGGGCTCCACCCTGCAGGTTGTACCAACTCCACCTTGGTCCAAGGGTCTAAGCCCATAACAGATAAGACTTCTATGTCACATTTTAATGTTTTGATTTTCTTGATCGTGACTTATGATGTGAATCATTTTTAGACTTCTTACAGTCTCATCAAATATGCAGTAATTTTGGATGAAAGCTCTGCAACTTCATTTTTTGAGGTCACAAGTTGTAGTTATATTTACCTTTAGGAGTTCTTTAATCTGGAGAAGTTCAGTCATCACTGTGTCTTGTGGCTATTGTGTATCTGCTTTGGACAGTTGGACCTTCACCAGTGATGGAAGCTCATGCTTAGATTGTTTTGCACTGGAGGCTGCCTCGATCTTCCCAAATTTAGCAGCTATTTTATGCACTATAGAAAACATGTTCAAAGAACAACATGAAAGGAGAGTGCAGCTAAGCGACTAGTTTAATAGCAGTTTTGATGGAGCAATTGAATTAGGCAGTAATCTTGTCAACAGGTCACAAGCATTCCACCCCCCAGAATCCTACCTTGAAATTCACCACCACAGAGGAAAGAATTATGGACATCTTTGCTTTCTTATTGTTACACTATAACTCTTTTACTCTAATGTACAGTGCTGTCTTTTTCAAAATCTTGTTTTTCTACCCTTACTGTAACTCTTGGTGCAAAGCTATGTAAAGATTTCTGTGCCTGGCCTCAGCAAATCCCTAGAAGCTTCTGCTGAAATGAATGATGCCACTGTGATTTTTACATGACTGAGACTGAAATCTCACAAGATTTACTATATGAATTCACCAAACACTACAGTAACATACTTGACTAATTAAGATAACAATATATGGGTAGTATATATAGTAAAAGTGTGAATCCTATAATTTAGTCCAGTGTGGTATAGGACATGACCAAATAGAATAATGAGATTTTCAAATATTAATTTCTACAACCTGTCTCCTTAACCAGAATAAAAATATACTAAAATGACAAAAAAGAAAACTCAAATGAGGTCTACATATTGTATTTGTTAAATAATTAAAGTAAGTTATGTACTAACAAATTATTACATAAGCTACATAGATATTTACATCTATCTGTCTGTATCTATATAACTCTCTATATATAGATATATATATACATAGAGAGAAAGAGAGAGAAAAAGATTCATACTAGTTTAACATGCACATTCTTGAAAGGGCTCAGTAGCCAGCAAGCAGCAGAACTGAAAAATGAAGGTGATGTTCAAGAGATGACACAATAAATGTTTAATTGCAAACCCTTGATACATAACACATCTTCCCAATTCCTTGTGAAAATAAAGAAAACTCACACACACACACACACATACATTTTTTGGAATTTCCTACACAAATCCACATATATGCACACATCAAAATTATTTCTGAAATAAAAGGAAATAGCTATGGGAAGGATCAACAGAAGTTGGTATATAAGGTATATATATATACGTTTTATAAGGTATATAAGGTATAACAAGGTATAACAACTTATAAATATTATAAATATTTTAATATTATAATAATATAGTAATATTATATATATATATATATAATATAGTAATATTATAAATATTACTACATTTAAATTAGATTTGATATCATCTAAAGTTCTCAAGTGGTTAAGCAAATAATTCTGACTTTGTCCTTACAACAGGGGTTAATGCCTACAAACCTGAAAGAAGCTGTGGTGAAGCCACTGCTAGGCATGTGCAGAGTCAAAATGTTTGTTTCAGTTCATTTATTAATTTCGTAGGTCACATTTATTCATTCAGGTAGTTTCAACTGAAAAAAAACCCATTTATTCATTGTATTTGTTCATTCATTTAACATTGTAGTCAATGGAGGAAGAAATACAGACTATTTTGGGTTCCCAAATTGGAATTTTCTAGTAATGTCTTATGAAACTGGTAAATAGACATCATAAGAAGGGTGAAGGAATGCAGTACATCTAGACTATGTAAAAGTCACACAAAAGTGGCATCAAGAGCCCAAGGACCCACAATGTGACAAAACAGTACCAGTAATGGCAGGAGTTCTACAAGGTACTGTCAGAGAACCAAAGCAGCAGTAAGAGTTTCAAAACTGGGAAAAAGGGCAAAAACAACAGTGGCAGGAATCCCCCAAGGCTCTACAAGAGGGGCAAAGTTACACCAAATGTGCTTAAGACACCATGGAGGGGGAACAAAGCACCAAATGAGGTAGAAACACTCTCAAGACAGTGAAAGAAGATCAAAGCAATTGAACAAGTAGGATGAAAACCTCAAAGATTCATGAAAGGTACAAAACAGCCAATTAGAGTGGCAAGAATACCCCAAGGCTACAAATGAGGGGAAAAGGGCACCAACCAAATTGGTAGAAAGTCATAGGCAGGAAGAAGCCAGAGGAAATGCCTAGAGGAAGCCTGATGTTATTTCCATATGGCATCATTAGGTGAAGGATCTGGCTGTTAGAGCTTATAGTTGGACTTCAGTGGAGGATAAGATGCTACTGACTAGAGGTAAAAGATGCTCTTTAGCCAATAGTTGTTTAATATTTTGTGATTCAGAAAATCTAAGACATGATTCTACTTCTGAATCAGTTTTTGCAAATACTGTTTCCATTATCTCAGAAGCAGTAATCATCAGGCATGTGTCCTGTTTCTTTCTTTTTTTTTTATAGTTCTTTTTATTAGGTTTAACAGACAAAACAATCCAACCATAGCAATTTACATTATACAACCTTACACTTTTACTCATCATGACATTATGTGTTTCTCCCCTCCCCCTCCCCCTCCCCCAGTCCCCTCAGCCTTCCTCCCCATCCCTCTTTCCCCCTCCCACCAACCACAACCTGCTAGTTGCACAAATATGAAGCCACTTTCTATGTTTGCGACAGAGTAGCATTGTGAGTACTTATTGGGACCAGTATATTAGTCCCTAGCAAGACGTGGAGTGGATCTTTAACCAGTGAATTCTTGAAACTTGTCCTGTTTATCCTTGGGTAGATGTTGCATAAAAGGTACTCATAGTTTAGTGAAGGCTCCTTTTTTGGGGGGCATCGATAGAAGCCAGGTCCGATAAACCAATTGCAGCAAGATAAACATCTCAGAGTAACAAAAGCCTATGGATGGTGCAGTTTGTTGAATCCAGTGTGTCAATATACATTCCCTTGCCTGACCCACCGCTTTACATATCAGTAAGCCATAGTGTTCTCTCCAGTCAGTGTCCACCTCCCCCACTCCCAGAACGACCCTGGCTGCAGTAATAGGCACCAGCCACCCCACCATTTTTGCCATATCTTGACTCACATTAGACCAAAAAGCTTGTATTTGGGGGCAAGACCAGAGACCATGGAATAGAGATGCCAGTGATTCAGAACATTTAAGGCATGCCGGACTCAGGGCTATATGCATTTGATATGCTCATAGCTGGGAGATTGGGACTCTATATATGATGCATAAATATTGTTCCCTTCCTGCAGCAGTAGGCATTGCTTTGTAAAACATTTGAATGGCCTCCACAAGATCATCTTCTCGGTGCTGCACTTCTGCAGTCCTTGGTTTATGCTGTGGTATAATCCATCTGTTGTGTTTGTGGCATATTTGTGACTCTTGGTCGAAGTGGTGATGATTCCTCCCATGGGGAGGGGCCCTGTGGGGAACCACAATGATTGGCTAGACTCTTAGTAAGCAGACACTGAGGAAAGAAGGCTTTATTATACTGCTTTTTAATCTTGCCCAAGGAATGGACAGTACTGTAGTCCAGTGGTCCCACAGTAAGCTCAGACAGTCTCTGTAGAAGATGGTCTCACCCAGATATAGCAAAGGTCCGGTAGTGTTCTGAGCATGGGATAGGCTATGAACCTGGGGGTGGAATAGGAAAAGCTGGAGCGTAGTGATACTCACAGAGTAGCGGTGCTGATAAACTTCCTTTGGTAGTAGAATTAAGAGAAGGACCCGTGGTGCAGGATACCCTGAGCAGAATAGGCACTTGAGTGAGTACCTAGGAGTGCCGAGGGTTCCTGAAAGAAAGCAGACAGGACCCCTAGGAGCAGGTGTCCTTAAAGTTAGGCAGTCAAACTCCAAAGGGCAGATAAAAGGGAGAGGCCCCCGAGGAACGGGTACCCAGAGCTTCCGTAGGAGTGAGATACTCCGGAAGGTAGCGAGGAATCCAAGCGAGCAGCTTAGAAACGGTCAGAGTAGCAAAACCAAAGTCCTTGCTAACTCATTGTATTGGAGCAGAGCTGAACTTTAAATACTAGGAAGTACTGACGTCATGCGGTGGGGACGCCCCCGAGGTTCCCGCCATAATGTATTCAAAAGCATGGGCAGCATGCGTTCACGAGCCCTAGGAGGCCTCAGGAAGAAGCATGGTGGACGGGGACGCCCATGCTATGGAGACGCTGAGGGTTTCGGCAACCAGCAGAAGAGGCAGCCATCCTTCCAAGGGAGGAGGAAAAGGGTAGAAGAGAGGTGAAGCAGAGGGGTCGCAGCCGTCTGCGACTGACAGACACAACAACATCAATGGATAAATAGCAGATGAGGGAACGGAAATTGAAGAAAATGTCAAAGAAGGCATGAAACTATTAAAATGAACTTGGTGGGTAAGGCTTGTGAAAAGCATTAAAAGTCCAGAGTAAGACTAAGAGTCAGCAAGTACCATAGAGGAAGGTGATTTAGAAAGCACCAAGAAGACAGCCAGAGCAGTGGAGAAAGCACCCTAAGTCAGCAGGACTGGTTTGGAGCAACAGCAACAGCAGTGGCAATAACAATTAAAAACAAAAATAGTAGGATCAAAACAATGCAACAAGAAGAGTAGCTGACCCCTACAAAGTATACCTTGATGGGTAAGGTGGGAGGAGTAAGAATGATACCAAAAGCCTGTGGAACGGTGCACTGAGTGTGCAAAGCAATGAATGTCCAGATCAAGGCCAAGAGTTGGAAAGTACTATAGGGGAAGGGGATTTGAAAGAAGTACCAAGACCACCAGATTGGTAGATGCCTGACCTAATCAGAGATATGGCTACTTGGTTGATCCTACCAGTAGCATATACTTCTGCCAAATTATAAAGATATTTACCTGGAGTGGCATGAAGGGCCCAAGGCATAGTGCAGCAAATATGCAAAGCAATGGATATCTAGGGCAAGGTTAAGAGTCAGTAAGTACTGAAATGGAAGAAGATTTGAAAAGAAACTGAAAGACACCCATCACAAACAGCACATAATTTTCTAAACCCCCAAGGTATGAAATATGGTACATCACAAACAGCACAAGGTTTTCTAAACCCCCAAGTTGTATGCAGTCCATTGCAAATAGCACAAAGGTGTCTAAACCCATAAGGTATGGAGTGCTGTCCATCACAAACAGCACAAAGGTGTCATAACCCCCAAAGCAGAAAGTACAGTTAATCACAAATAGCACTAAGCCTTGACAACAATACAGAAAACCATAAAAGAGAAACATTTATTTATGTATTTATGTATTTATTATACATTTATATTCTGGGGACAAAACACCCCAGTATAACCAGAAAAGAAATAGGGTAGAAGAAATGTAAAGGGGTAGAACAAAATGAAGAACCAGAAAAGGTGGGGTGGAAGAAGAAACATTTTTTTTCTTTCCAAAGAAAAAATTTCTGGGGATAAAATAGCTCAGAATGACCAACAGATAAAAAATATGGGAAAACTAGGCTGAGATCCAAACAGCGAACAACACAAAGATATAGAAACTCCCAGGCTGGTACATCATAAAATTGGCAGGTAGGCATATTAATATATTAATAGCATGACCCCCAAGTTAGAATACCATGCACATGATATGAAGGCAGGGTGACAGTTAGACTCTTAAGCTGGTATATCTGGGAATGGCAAATGGGCAGAATGGTAGTAATACCCCTAAAGTGTTATATCTGGGGCATGACAGACAGAGCTGTAGCAGCAAGATCCTTAATCTGGTACATTTCGGGCATGACAGGAAGGCAAAACAGTAGGAGTAAGATTTTTAAGTAGATATATCTTAGGCATGGCAGATAGATATGTGGCAGAAAGATCCCTAAGGTGGTATATCAGGGGCATGGCAGATAGGAAGAACAGCAGCAAGACATTCAAGTGGCTTTCAGTCATCTTGTCACTCACATGGGAATTCTGGAAATCCAAGCAATGGAAGATTGATTTTCAAAAAGATGATCATTTCCATTAATTCTGGCTTCTGTCTTGAGTGATGAGTGCCCAAAATGCCCCCTGCCTTTGATAATACACATTCACTAGGAATACTGGTTGGAGGGCAGAAAAGATACCACTAAGCCACCATGGCTAGATCTGATCACACTTATGTTCCCAATATGCTATGACTTTGATGGGCTTTGCAAGATAGCATGTCACAGAAATTTGTGCTAGGGTCTCCTTTGATTGGGTAGGCCAAGGATCTCTCTTGCTAGCTGCTTTATAGCTATGGCCTTTGTCTGGAGAGATGGTTCTTTGTGGCAAAGTTGCTTTGGCATATTGAGTTGAGGAAGGAAATGGCAGTTGACAGGGTGCTGCTTCTGCTTGCAGTACTCTCTGAGGTGACAACTCCTTGCTATGTTACATCCTCACTGTATTTCTACATCTGCTGCTCCTACCAGCATTTCCTTTATGCATGTGAGACACTGGGACTGTACGGGGAGGCTGCCTTTCATCTGTGAATCACAAAGTGTAGCAAGCATAATTGTTTTATATCAAAGGTTTCAGTCTCACTTGCAAATGAAACTGTAAGGAGTCCTGAAACTGTAACACCTCTATTTCCATTCCCTCTTGCACATGGAAGCCTTCTAACTTTTTCTTCACAATATTTATTGTAGGGATGACCCCACCCAGGGTGGCTGTTCTTTAATGTAGATTATCCGTGGCATCCTTGAAGGGCTTCAAGATTTCCATCAGCTGCCTCATCACTATCTAATAATGATGCTTCAGGGAGCATTCCACATCTATTTCTGTTTCCAGAGACCCAAAAAGAAGGCATGCCTGCTGTTCCGCAAACCTCTACAGCGATATATAGGTGGAATTTCAGGGGTGCCAACACACTTGTGAAGCATCCCAAATTCTTCTTGGTTCTCATGGAGAAGTTTCCCCACCTTCACACTATCACAAAGAAATCTGCTTGAAGACTCCTGCTTCTCTGGTATAGCTGCCAACCCTCCAGCATCTTTCTTATAGCTGATAGAATGTTGCACAATTGATGGCAGCTGTACATCAACTGGGTGTGCAGCAAAGTCCACTTGCACCCCGATGTTCTGTGTCTGCTAGAGATGCTTCTTGCCCCTGCCTCAGCCAAGTCCCACCAGTGTGCCATCAGTGAAAATAAAGCACGTGTAACATTCATGCTGGTCCAGATTTCAATAGTGAAATGCACATTATTCCCCTCTGCCTTGGTCAGCTGCTTTTGTATGTGATTATGTGCAAGTTGAAGATGACCTTCCTAGTAAATGCAGTCCTGGACGAGACTTTGTAATTGGGGGCTAACACATGCAGCAGACACGTAAAGCCCATTTTTTCCACTATCTGTAGGGACTGGTCATCTAGGGCTATTATTTCCCGGATGCTTCTCATTACTATTTTACTTGATGACTGCCTCTTGCCCAGGACAGTATTACAGAACCCCACCCCTTTTCTTCTATGTTGGATTTCCACTGTAGACTCTTGGTAGGTGGCTGCTGGCATGCCATGTGATTGTTGGAAGGGGCTAAAGTATCAGCTTTGTGGAAAAAAATCTTCCCCTTTTCAACCTCTTTCATATAGTTTTTACTTTGACTGGAAGCCCCCAAACTAGTCCTGCACCCCCCCCCCCCTCCTTCCTGATGCCAATGCTAGTGAGTGTTGCTTCTGCAGGTGATGCTAAATACCAGTGTTAGTCAGATGCCCCATTTGCTTTCCTCAACTGATATCCTTGCTTTAGTAAATACACTGAGCAAAACTGGGTTCATCCCTCACATTAAAGTGCCTCCGGATCACGGATGTCCTCCGTGATCGCTTCTTTACATCCTTAGGGGCTGATACTGGCACTGGAAATGATGTTGAAGATGGACCCTGAGGAAAAATGGCAGGGGCCTCATTCATGCTCTCTTCCTGAACTACCTGTTCTTCCTCACCACTGTCAGTATCATCTATCTCCCTCATTACCACACTGGAGGCTAAGATGCTACTGACTAATCCTCCCAAATGTTCTTCAGCAACTAGCTCTTCAAGTTCTCATTCAGAGAATCCCAGACAAGACTCTTCCTCAGAATCAATTCATGAAAATACTTTCTTCACTACCTCATAAGCAGTAACCATAGAGTTGAGCTCGTGCTGCTAGTTTTGGGCATTGCACTTCTGCTGCCCCTACCCTGCAAATGCCAACCTTGGATTGCCCTTACTCTTTTCCCCTCTCCTTCAGTCCTGCATCGGAGGCATATGCTCTCCAAATTTCAACTGCTTCTGCCTTGAGCTGCCAGTGTTTTATACTCCTGCTATTCTACAGCTAAAAAAAAAGTTTTCAATTTGGGGCCAGAACTAGTGCCTTTTTTTCACTGCTACTAGACTGGGCTGGATTTGTACCAACTCCTCTGTCCCTGTCAAGGCTGTCATTTCCTTCTCTCCCTTTTCCTGACATGATGGAATTTGTAGATATGCACTACAGTCTAGGGAGTTTGGATGTTATATATGAATTGATTTATTAATGTAGTTACTGTACCCTCACTCACTGTATGGAGAACTGTCTGTCTCACACACACACACTCACACACAGATACAGACACATAGGGACATTAACTTTAAAATGAACACACGAGCACCCATACACGCTCATATGTGTGTGTGTGTGTGTGTGTGTGTGTGTGTGTGTGTGTGTGAGCGAAAATACACAGGAATTTTAAATTGTGCTTGCAATTGCAATGCGTATGATTTAAAATACACCCATCATGCATATGTATTCTCCTAATTTTAAGCAATTACACAAGCAAACATGGTTTGCGTAACTTCCTTAGGATTTTATGGCTTTGACGTGTGCACGTAAGCAGATTTTAAAACACGGGCATGTGAAGTACAATCACAGTTTTACCAATTAGTCCACCAGTCTGCCAAGTCAAACTCTACATAGTCCAGACCCACCTGGTCCTTTAGCCTGCATTCCCCATAGTTTACCTAAACTCCTCACCAAAAAGAGATTTCTGCAAACTAAAACCTCATCATCAAGAGTAGAAGTAAATATATGCAGCTAACAGCCCACCAGACACTGTGGCTGCCAGATTTAAAATATGAATTTATGCGTGTAAATGTTGGACCCACCACAGAATGTACCCTACATGCCCTAACCTTGCCCCTTTTACCCGTGCATTTGGTTGCTAGCACACGTGCATATGCACACATAATTGGGCCATTTAAAAATATGAGTCACTCGCGTTCGGCCTAGATACTGATGTATATGAGCCTTTTAATGCAAGCAACTCTTTTAAAATTCACCCCTTACAGTGTATGTGTGCTGTGCTGTGTGCCCTTAGTGCTGACTGACTCTACACACAAAAAAAGTATTAGTTAAAAAGAACCAGAAAGGCTACCAGGCTGGTAAATCTCTTCATCTTTTCAGCCTGTCAATGTGCTGTGCTCACTGGTACATCATAGAGATTGTTTTTGTCCAGAGACAAAAAAAGTCAAGACAATAGCACTATTGCAACCTCCATAATGTCTCTTACCCTGATCCCTCTCCCGACGAGAAGAAAAATCAAAATCAGCAGCAGTGCACTCCCTGTCTTTCTGGTACAGTGAAAGATATCGCTGTAGCAGTGAGATAAGAAGCAGCCCTGTACCAGTGCCATATACAAAAGTTTCTAAGCTTTTTTAAAAACTCAGAGGTTCTACAAACATGTCTTTCTTTGCTTACACCTAGAAAGGAAATATAGACTGCTTCTTGCATATGCTCAGACTTTACAGTGGGATAAGTTTAGCCTCATTTGACCCAGATAGCAGATATAAGCTATTAAAAAGAATGTTACACTGTGATTTCTCCTCTCTGTGGTTTCCTTGCCAATTTGTCCTGCCTTATGTTATGCCTGTCGGTCGCAGATGGCTGCGACTGTGAGTACTCACTTCCTGCACTGCTCTCCTGCCCTCCCCGGGGCTGCTCACGGTGCGGGCCTGCCTACATCGTTGCGTTCCGCAGGCCTTCTCTCGGCAGCATGGATGCTGCTACTTCCTACTCCAACGCCGGGCCTCCTTTGAAGCCTCTTCGGTGGGAACCTCGGGGGCGTCCCTGTTTGATTTAAGGTCCACCTTCACCCCCAGCAAGCCGACTTGGCAATAAGTTCCATCCATGGTCTGAACTGCTGCCTTGTGTTCCTGAGATGTCGCCTGCAACCTCGCTCTTGGACCCTGTCTGGCACCCGCTCCTCGGGGGTCAGTGTGCACTTCTTTGGGGACTCGCTCCCCTGGTCTACCCCGCTCCTTGAGCTGGCTCTGCGCCTCTCGGGTCCTACTCTACATTGACTCCAGCTACTCTGGTCTCCTTTGGAACACCATGGCAACCTGTGAGTTCCTCGTCTGGCCTTCCCCGATCCTCGGGGTTACGCCTGTATCCTCTCCAAGACTGGCTGCGCTTGCCCGCTTCTCGGTCCATGCTTCTATTCAAGAGAACTACCTGTACTGCCCCGCTCCATGGGGCTGGACTTCAGCTTGTTCCTGACTGTCAGCTGTCCCGCTCCTCAGGTCAATCCTTTGTGACACCGCTGGCAATACCTCCGCTATCCGGGCTCCTACCTATGACATCAGCTGGATTCGGGACTGGACTATCCTACCCCATCGGTGTCTATGTCTCTTACCTAAGTCTTAACTGAAATAGCCAATACAAGTTCAACATACACACTATTATAGACGCTTCTGAATGCTGTTTAAATTAAACTCATTGAATTTTTGACCTTCATAATAGGCATAATCGTTAATGCTTTCGCGTGTTTAAACTCTGCCTTATATTTAATCATGTGGTCAATTCAGTTCCTTTAGAGAAATAATTGAACGTATTTTTCAAGACATTTTCTTATGCATTTAAAATAGACTCCATAAAATTTTCTTGTGCTAAAATTCAGCACTTATCTTATTCTTTTCACTCGATCCACATCCTTAGATGTCTTGCTATGATAGGCAAGAAACAGATGACCCAACACTGGACCGTGTTTCGGACTGCTGCCAAAATTACTCAGTCCTTTCTCAAGGGTTGAAGATTTTTGCATTTTTGATCCATATTGCTATGGTCTCACAATGGCGACCCGGCGTTTTTTCTGCTTTTGACATGGGTCGCCATTGTGAGACCATAGCAATATGGATCAAAAATTCAAAAATCTTCAACCCTTGAGAAAGGACTGAGTAATTTTGGCAGCAGTCCGAAACACGGTCCAGTGTTGGGTCATCTGTTTCTTGCCTATCATAGCAAGACATCTAAGGATGTGGATCGAGTGAAAAGAATAAGATAAGTGCTGATTTTTAGCACAAGAAAATTTTATGGAGTCTATTTTAAATGCATAAGAAAATGTCTTGAAAAATACGTTCAATTATTTCTCTAAAGGAACTGAATTGACCACATGATTAAATATAAGGCAGAGTTTAAACACACGAAAGCATTAACGATGATGCCTATTATGAAGGTCAAAAATTCAATGAGTTTAATTTAAACAGCATTCAGAAGCGTCTATAATAGTGTGCTTGTTGAACTTGTATTGGCTATTTCAGTTAAGTCTTAGCTTTCCGATACAGTTGAATTTAATAACAATATAGTTCTCTCTCTGTATATAGTTGTCTTACCTAAGTCTACCATGCTGCAGCTCCGCCCCTCGGGGCTGACCTCCCAAAGAACCTCCTACTTGACTATCCCTGCGCCTACTGCTCTGTGGTTCACCTGGTGCCTCTCTCTCCAGGGACACTCTCCAAGAACCACCTACAGCCTACCACTCTGCGGGGGTCCGCTCCTGGTCCCTGGGGTCTCTCTACCACTGTGCCTAGAGGTCCCTGCTGTGCCGGTATCTCGCCTTCTCATGGTGTGGACCTGTGGGGCTCCTCCCCAATGGCTGTAACAACTCGCACCTCGGGCCAAGGTTCCACATACCCACAAACCATAACAGATTGCCAAGTCCATGGACCCGGCAGAGGTATCGGCTCTCCAGGCCATCCTTGGCCTGGCATGACGGATCAGCGAATAACAGAAATTATTGGAGTCCCTGGCCACTGCCATAGACAACCTGATCTCTCATTTAGACACCACTGTGATCTCCACTACCACGTCTATCAAGCTCAATTCCTCTATCTCTTCACCAGCTCCTCGGCTTACTGTGCCATTGCCAGCACCTCCATGCTTCTCAGGAAACCTCACAAGTGTTGGGGCTTCCTGAATCTTTGCAATATGTATTTCTGCTTGCAACCCGCATACTTCCCAGATGCGATCACCAAGACCACGTACATTTGGCCCTCCTGGATGGCAAGGCTCTAGCATGGGCATCACCTCTATGGGAGCGAGCAGATCCTGTCCTTTGAGACCTTCCAGGGTTCCTCGCCCTGTTTCGGTCCGTCTTTGAAGACCCCGGTCGGCTTGCCATCTCTGGGTCGACTCTGCTCCACCTTCAACAGTGCTCTCGCCCTTTAATAGACTACATTATAGAGTTTAAAACTCTCACGTCAGAGTTGCATTGGGACTCTGACTGTCTGCACTCCATCTTCTTGGAGGGATTGAGTCCTCGCAGAAAGGACGAGTTGGCTGCTCGCAAATTGCCCACCTCCTTGGACTCTCTCATTGACTTCACTGGGCGCATCAACCGTTGATTACAAGAATGCTCTCACGAGTCCAGAGCATCCCAGAAACTGACTTCAGGATCACCCTGAGCTTGATGTTTGTCCTCCCCGAGACTAACCAGTCCACCTATCTCCACAGAGGAAGAACCCATGCAAATGGGTAGGAGTAGACTCCCAAGGAATGTCATCATTGACAGCAGTCTGGCCTTTGCTTGTACTGTGGCCAGGCCGGGCATGCCATTGCCTCGTGTGCAGTCTGTCCGGGAAACTGCCTGTACAACTCCACTCCACGGGGCTGGACTTCAGCTTGTTCCCGACTGTCAGCTGTCCCTCTCCTCGGGTCAGTCCTTTGCTACACTGCTGGCAATACCTCCGCTCTCCGGGTTCCTGCCTACGTCAGCAGCTGGGTTCGGGACTGGACTATCCTATCCCATGGGTGGTCTACGTCTTTTACCTAAGTCCACCACACTGCAGCTCCGCGCCCTCGGGGCTGACCTCCCGGAGAACCTCCTACTTGACTATCCCTGCGCCTACTGCTCTGTGGTTCGCCTGGTGCCTCTCTCTCTAGGGACACTCTCCATGAACTACCTACAGCCTACCACCCTGCAGGGGTCAGCTCTTGGTCCCTGGGGCCACCACTGTGCCTAGAGCTCCCCACTGTGCCGGTATCTCACCTCCTGAAGGTGCGGACCTGTGGGGCTCCTCTCCACAGGCTGTAACAACTCGCACCTCGGGCCAAGGGTCTACATACCCACAAACCATAACACCTTAATTCTGACAAGAGGTCACACAGGCAAGAGTTGGTTGCAATAGTTATCAGTTTTTTGGTTCAGCAATACACAGCCATAGACTTACATGAGAAATCTAAATGAAAGAGATTAATATTTTGTGGGTCCAAGAATGAAGAAAATATACTCATTTGTAGTGTTTTACTCATTTCTTACAAATGAGTGCTAACTGTGATTCCCTGTTTGCCCTAGGACCTGTGTCTTACCCAGTATATACTCCCTCCCCTTGTAAACTTTAAAGTTACACTACCAGTGACATCTAGACTTTTTCAATGTTTTACCATTCCTGGCAGCTGGAAGGCCCTTCATTGTGTCAGCCAAGACTGAAGGAGTTGACCCTAGAGCTTTGACCCAAAATGGAAGCATTTCCTGCCTTTCCTAGGAAGTTGTAAGAAATATAGCTCTATCTATCTATATTTATCTATCTATATCTATATCTATATCTATATCTATCTAATTAAGGCTTGTGTCAGTCAGATGGTCATGTTGGTCACACTATTATGTCTGTGGCCACTAGGTAGCTCCCAAAAACAGTGGAAGGTGCACTGTGCAAAGACAATATGCTCCGTCTCCAAAGCACTGTTGCATACAAACACCCACATAGGCTGTTATAGACCAGACCATCTGAGCTACACAGGGCACTTTTAGCTAGTATTATAATATTCTGTGAATATTTAAAGTTATGCAGTTATTAGCCATAAAGCCAGTGTTCTGGGTTTATAATGGTTCTACAGCACCAGAACCAGAGAGAACTATTTTAGAATTTGACATTAATCTTAGTCCTAACTGAGGAGCATAGCAAACTGGTCCTATGGCAGGCTCTTGAGCAACTTCTGAGCAGCCTCCTTTGGACAGACTGTTACTGGAGCTTCCCCGGGCACTGATTAATTATAGCAAACCTTAATTAGATAGTGTTAATTTTTAAATCCTTGTTCCTTTTCCTTGTTTGTAAGTTATACATTTTCAAGTTTACTGTATCTCCTTTTTCTTAATAAACTATTTAGTTTGTTAGCACTTGGTCTGTGAATGATCAGTGTTTAACATAAGTGAATCACTAGGTGATCACAGATATTTTTGCGTTTAGTCTGTGAGTGTCATTTTTAGGAAATTTTTAACCCCTATGGGCTCACAGTGTCCCAAAAGCCACCAGGGGCAAACAAGAATTCGGTTGGTGGGTGAAAGGTTGCCAGGATAAAGGAATGTGTGCAAATGCAGGTGGGACCTTAGCAGTACTTGCCAGGACCTTCCAAGTGACCATGATTATTAGGGATAGCACTAACAATATTCTGAATGAATGAAGGAAATATATCAAAACAAGATAGATTGCAAAACAAAACAAGAAATGTTCTTAATATATTATAGTTTAAGCATTATAGTTTATTTCACAAATCATATTTAGAATGGATCTAATACAAACATTTTAGAATTACTTTTATTACAAGAACATAAGAACTTAAGACTTGCCATATGGGTCAGACCGAAGGTTCATCAAGCCCAGTATGTTTCCAACAGTGGCCGAGCCAGGTCATAAGTACCTGGCAGGATCCCAAGGCGTTGACAGATTCCAAGCTGTTTATCCCAAGAATAAGCAGTGGATCAGCAACTCTACCTTAATAATGATTAATGGATTTTTCCTCCAGGAACTTGTCCAAACCTTTTTAAATGCAGCTCCACTAATAGCTTTCACCAAATCTTCTAGCAGTGAATTCCAGAGCTTAATTATGCGTTGAGTAAAAAAATATTTTTTCTTTTTAGTTTTAAATGTATTACCTAATAACTTCATTGCGTGTCCCCTGGTCTTTGTGCTTTTAGAGAGAGTAAACAACTGTTTAATGTTTACTCATTCCATTCTACTCATTATTTTATAGACCTCTATCATATCTCCCTTCAACCATTTCTTCTCCAAGCTGAAGAGTCTTAACCACTTTAGCTTTTCTTCCTAGGGGAATTTTTTCATTCCCTTTATTATTTCGGTCACCCTTCTCTGTATCTTTTCTAATTCTGCTATATTTTTTTGAGGTAAAGTGACCAGAACTGTACACAATACTCATGATGAGGTTGCACCATGGAGCAATGCAGAGGTATTATGATATTCTCTGTTTTATTCTTCATTCAATAATCCCTAGCATTCTATTGCTTTCTTGGCTGCTGCTGCTGCTGTACCCTGAGCAGAAGATTTCAACATACGTTTAAAGAAGACTTCTAGATCCTTTTCCTGAGTGGTGACTCCTAATGTGGAACCTTGCATTATGTAGCTATAATTTGGGTTACTCTTCCTCAAGTGCATCACTTTGCACTTGTCCACATTAAATTTCATTTACTATTTGCATTCCCAGTTTCCCAGTTTTGCAAGGTCCTCTTACAATGTTTTATAATCCTCTTGTGATTTAATAGTTTTGAACAATTTTGTGTCATTGGCAAATCTAATCACCTCACATGTTCCCATTTCCAGGTCATTTATAAATATATTAAAAAGCAGTGGTCCCAGAATAGATCCCTGGGCACTCCACTATTCACCTTTCTCCACTGGGAAAATTTACCATTTAGCCCTACTCTCTGTTTTATATCTTTTAACCAGTTTGCAATCCACAATAGGACACGGCCTCCTATCTCATGACTTTGTAATTTCCCAAGAAGTCTCTCATGAGGGACTTTGTCAAATGCTTTCTGGAAATCCAGATACATTATATCAACTGGCTCACCTTTATCCACATGTTTATTTACACCCTCAAAAAAATGTAGTAAATTTGTGAGGCAAGACTTCCCTTGGCTAAATCCATGTTGGCTCTGTATCTTTAAATTATGCCTATCTATTTGTTCAGAAATGTTGTTCTTTATGATATTTTCTTCCATTTTGTCTGGAACAGATGTCAAACTCACTGGTCTGTAGTTTTATGGATGTAGTTTTATCCATTAAAAAAAAAAATTGGCATTATATTGACTATCAAATTTTAGATTGTATTACTTACCTTTAAAATTTGAGCCAAAAGCAAGTTATAATCAAGTATAGTTGGTAGGTCCTTGCCCCTGAAATCGTACAATCTAAGTTTACTCCTGAGGCTAACCTGACGTGCCCAAGGGCACAAGAAGAATTGTGGAAGAAATATACTTTCAACCCTGGATGTCCTGGTTCTCAACCCACTGTTCTAACTGCTAACCTACCCACCCACATCACTGATTGCTTATGGAACATAAATGTATATACACCAGACTGGATTAATTTAAATTTCTTTACCATAAATACAGCTGTCAGAAAACTCAGAAATTTCTTTATAATTTAAGACTAAAATATTGCATTTAATGGATTATTATTGTAAAGGGGACCACATATTGGGCACAGTGGTTCCAAGACTCCTGGTGTGACAGTATAGTGTATTATCAGTGGTCTCAACAGACCCTGTCCTGCTAGTGAGGCCAGTGTAAGTAGGATTGTGTTATGAAGTCTGATTTTCCCCAATGAGAAGGATCTTCGTTTTAATAAAACTCTTATTCACATGTATGCAGTGCAATTTTGGAGTTGAAATCTGGAGAAGCCTGTCTGCAAATTGCAGTCTGAGAGTACCACCTCCCTTCATTGTGGTACTAGTGAGACCTTTCCTTTCACAGGGAAATTACCTGAAATTGGACCTTCTCATAAGAGTGTCTGAAGAATTCCAGTATGAGGGGATGCGTGTGTGCAAGAGAGAGGGAGCATGTGTGCATGTGAGAGAGAGAGAGGGACAGAGGTAGCCTGGAGTATTTTATTGTATTATGTGGAATGACCATGTTTCTCATTTTCCACTGTTGCACTGCATATAGAGACTGGCTTATTGAGGTTTCTAATTATTTTTGTCTGCATGTTTCCATTTATACTTTATGGTCTCTTTATTCTGTGAGGGTTTGTGTGTATTTTGCTTGTGGGATTGAGGTGAGATATTCTGTTAGTATGTAGTTTCTGTCTAGGGATCAATTGCAGCCTGGCTTGTTCTGATTTCCTAATAGAAAGTGTATTGGTGTTTTATGGCCTGGTGTAATATTTGCAGTGTTGCCTTTTCATAGCTAGGGTTGTTACTGTTTAAGTGTTGGCAGTTAGTGCTGATTTGGTATGGGAATTTACTATATTATAATTATAATTCAGTTTCCTCATGGCTTTTTCAGGGAAAAGTCCACACCCAACATGCCATAGGCTTAATACCGTAAGGGTTCCCAATGTCATTTTTTTTCTTTTTTAGCAGGATTTCTGGATGGTACCACAATAGTGCATGTAAATCTAATAATATACATGTTGTAAGAAATATTTTGAGTCTCAGAAGACTCTAATTTGAATGTTTTCATATAAAATTGTGTGCCTAATTTTTCATTGTATGTGGGGAGGGTGTGACTTGTGTGGGGCAGGTACAAGGCTGTAAGGGAGCATGGAGCTGACGAGCAACGTGCTGGGATTTCATTTTGAAATTCCTGCATTAGGGATGTGAATCGTGTCCTCGATCGTCTTAACGATCGATTTCGGCTGGGAGGGGGAGGGAATCGTATTGTTGCCGTTTGGGGGGGTAAAATATCGTGAAAAATCGTTAAAAATCGTGAAAAATCGAAAAATCGAAAAACCGGCACATTAAAACCCCCTAAAACCCACCCCCGACCCTTTAAATTAAATCCCCCACCCTCCCGAACCCCCCCCCCCAAATAACTTAAATAACCTGCGGGTCCAGCGGCGGTCCGGAACGGCAGCGGTCCGGAACGGGCTCCTGCTCTGAATCTTGTCGTCTTCAGCCGGCGCCATTTTCCAAAATGGCGCCGAAAAATGGCGGCGGCCATAGACGAAAAAGATTGGACGGCAGGAGGTCCTTCCGGACCTCCGCTGGACTTTTGGCAAGTCTCGTGGGGGTCAGGAGGCCCCCCACAAGCTGGCCAAAAGTTCCTGGAGGTCCAGCGGGGGTCAGGGAGCGATTTCCCGCCGCGAATCGTTTTCGTACGGAAAATGGCGCCGGCAGGAGATCGACTGCAGGAGGTCGTTCAGCGAGGCGCCGGAACCCTCGCTGAACGACCTCCTGCAGTCGATCTCCTGCCGGCGCCATTTTCCGTACGAAAACGATTCGCGGCGGGAAATCGCTCCCTGACCCCCGCTGGACCTCCAGGAACTTTTGGCCAGCTTGTGGGGGGCCTCCTGACCCCCACGAGGCGCCGGAACCCTCGCTGAACGACCTCCTGCAGTCGATCTCCTGCCGGCGCCATTTTCCGTACGAAAACGATTCGCGGCGGGAAATCGCTCCCTGACCCCCGCTGGACCTCCAGGAACTTTTGGCCAGCTTTGGGGGGCCTCCTGACCCCCACGAGACTTGCCAAAAGTCCAGCGGGGGTCCGGAAGGACCTCCTGCCGTCCAATCTTTTTCGTCTATGGCCGCCGCCATTTTTCGGCGCCATTTTGGAAAATGGCGCCGGCTGAAGACGACAAGATTCAGAGCAGGAGCCCGTTCCGGACCGCTGCCGTTCCGGACCGCCGCTGGACCCGCAGGTTATTTAAGTTATTTGGGGGGGGGTTCGGGAGGGTGGGGGATTTAATTTAAAGGGTCGGGGGTGGGTTTTAGGGGGTTTTAGTGTGCCGGCTCACGATTCTAACGATTTATAACGATAAATCGTTAGAATCTGTATTGTATTGTGTTCCATAACGGTTTAAGACGATATTAAAATTATCGGACGATAATTTTAATCGTCCTAAAACGATTCACATCCCTATCCTGCATGTGCCTTCTGGTTTGCTACAAAGCAGGTGCAAAGTCTACTGGCTGTGCAAGTACTCCCGGTTCCAGCTGACCCCCTTATTTTCAAAGAGAAACTTTGTGGGCAGTTTCCCCAGCCTCTTACGCTAGGTACATTGGATATGTCTGATGATACTGAAGCTTCTCATCTACACATAAGCTACAGAGATACAAATATTTTGCATGCACATTATTTCAGCATTGGAAACCTGACTAATTTAAACATGGTGAGCAATAGTTGATGCATGGATATATAAATATTTTGGTTTGTGAACCCTTTGATGGTTATAAGTTTTAATACGTATGCCATTTTGTACCCCACCTAGAAATGTAGATAGCGCGAGTTATACATTTTAATAAATAAATCAGGATCACCATACTGGTTCCGTCTGAGCTGGAAGCCGAAAGAAGCAGGAGAAAACTCTGGGTCAAAATAGAAATTAAAGCCCCCTACATTTAACAGAGTCTCCCAACTGGTGGTAGTGTGTGTGGGACTCAGGATGAGGGCACATTTTTTTCATTCGGCCATAGGTGCCAAATGGCCTGGTTACGGCTCTGGGGATTGATACCTAAGGGAAAGGTACTCAGTACTTCCAGGAAGGAAAAGTAGTCCTAAGGTTCAACAGGAATCCGAAACGCAGAGGAAAGCAGAAAGCGCATGTGCTTGAAATGCCTCTGCTTGTTCTGGGAGAAGTTTTGAAGTGCTTATTGAGAAAAGATTTTGTCCCCAAGAGGAGTCCTGCTGAAGAGGAGTCAGCCAGATGCTCCCCAGAGTTGGAGACGTTTCCAAGAGAAAAGAGGAGAGCAATTATCAGAGCAGGTGCCTGGAAGAGCCTAAGCAAGGAGGGTTTCTATCGCATATAAGCTGGCATGATTTGGGAAGGCAGCTGCTATTGCTGCTGGAAGTGACTGAGATGTATTATTTGTGAAGTTTTGGACTTTGTATTGCTGTTTGGTGCCCTAGCCATTGAAGTATCGCTTTGTTTTACTTGCCATCAATGCCAGTAAAGAACTTTTATTTTTTAAAAACAGTCTTAGTTGTCTTGTGCTGTTTTTTCTACCTGGGCTGTACTGATGGGCAGAAGAGCCCAGGTGAGGAGAAATCTTAAGGGGCTTGAAGAGTTAAATCACTTTGCCCCATGTGAGAACCTCAGAAGGTCCTAGGACTTGCGCTATGCTCTGAAATTTCCTCTGATCTCCTGTACCCATGACCGGACAGGAGCAGGGGCTGCATTATGATAAAGAGTAGATGAAATGTGACCAAGTGCTATTTTACACCTACATTTGTGTCAAATCTAATTTTACAGTTATAGAAAGCTTTTATAGAAATACTTTTCAGAAAAAAATGGTTGCAATATAACATCCAGACTTCCTAAGAATATAGGCAGGGATAAAAGACATCGAAATAGAACAGGCTTAGACTGTTCAATCCTTCTCTTACAATGGAATTCAATTTCCATAAAGACTTATCATATTTTGTATTGCCACAAATTGTGAAATATGAAAAATGCCAAGGCGCGCTAAGCAACAAATTTCCATACATCATCTCAATACTCTTCCTCAATGTTTTCATTTTAAAATAACATTTTATTTCCTCTATCTTAATCTTAATACCACAAATAATGTATGTAAGTCACAGCAGGTTCATACACACACAGACACACAGACAAACAGAACTTCTTTTACTTGAAACCTTTAACCTTGAATCTCCCATGCATTCACACAGCTCCTCTGTGATTTCAGCAAGGAATCTGGAAAATAGAGTTTGTATAAAAAGATTTCTGAATTTGTTCTAACTATAACATTCCTGTGCACATAATACTTTTACAGGGAATGATCAATCTCCAGAATTAACCCTTCTAATCCTTAAACAAAGTAAGGAAAAATAATTAAATCAAATGCCTCTCTCCAAAGGCAACATGCTTTCACACCGAACTACTTGAGATTATAGTAATTCCCAAAATGTGGCAGAGACTCATCATTGATACCCCTAAATGGTCTCCTGGTCTTCAGAGACAGCTTTACAGTCTGTGCATGCTCTTCACTTACAGCTTGGTGTTCAGGAAAAGACAGCTAATATGGAGCAATGCAGAGCATATCATGAACGCTTTGTGGATCTTCCAAGCTGCCAATCCTGTGAGGATCTGCCAGTGTGTTAGAGACAATAGGACCAAGATTTACTCTAGAATGAGTGTCTCAGTAGGCAGCATCTCTCTTCACCAGATGCCTGAGACTGAAGTACTGGCATTATTAGCAATGTTAATTACGAGCAGCCATTTTCACAACTAAGAGACAGGAGACAGAAAAGAAACCTAAGACAGAGTGCACAAAGCGAAAGAACAGGTGAAAGACGCTTTTGGTTAATTTGCTCTCAAGACTGTGGCCCCATTTTGTGAGAAGCCTGTTTCGCCTCTTTTTTTTTTTTTATTTCCTTAAAGCAGTGACATAAAACTTAATATGGCATCGATTTTGTGAAAAATTAAAAAAAAAAAAGACTTTATTTTTTTCTCTGTAAACAGCAAGCATTTTTGTTGGGAGAGTTGGGTTACCCAGAGACAGTCAGGGAACAGGGTGTGGCATTAAATGGAGCATTTTTATTTTGACATAACCAGAAAGAGTGGGCTAACAGCTGGATGTGAATGAAAATAAAATGGCAAATAAGGAAATAGCATTTCGTTGGAAGATGGCTTAGTATGCATACAAGGATTTGTTTAACAATGAATTTGCGATTTGCTACTAAGAAAAGTGACAGGAAGGGAGCATATAGACTGAATTCTCATGAGAAATAAGTATAGCGACAAGGCACTGCTAAGGATGTGGACCCTTGAGCCAAGACGAGGCAGGCGCTATACCAGGAGGGGGGACCCCTGTTGGTCCTCGAAATCGGGAGGCGGTGCAGGCAGAGAAGACCCAAATGGAGCTTCACCTATACCAGCCCTCGTTCCCTGCAGGTTGAGCCCTTGGGTGCCGGCAGGACTTAGGTGGGACTCTCTCAAGGCGTGGAACCAGAGGAGAGGCTGAAGTGGCATTGGGCAGGCAGAAGTCGAGGCAGGCGGCAGACAGACGGATCCAGGAACAGGCCAGTGGTCAGGATGGGCAGCGAACAGGCAAAGACAGGGAAATAGGCTGGAGGTCAAGGCAGGCAGAGGTCAAACAGAGTCGGGTTACCAAGTGGAGGTCAGGCAAGTGGAGGTCAGGCAGAATCGGATTACCAGGCAGGTTCAAAACCAGGAGGTCAGACCGGAGGGGCGAGGAGCAGGAGGGCACGGAACAGGAGACAAAGAGCAAGGCAGGAATGCAGGATCAGGAGAAAAGGCTGGAATGCAGGATCAGGAGTCAAGGCTGGAAAGCAGGATCAGGAGACAATGCAGAACTCACATGCTGAAGCAGAGCAGGACCTGTTTCTGAGGACCTGATTGAAGGCAGGGCCTGGCCTTCAATAGGCCCTGGCTGATGAGGTCATCAGCCAGTGCCATGGGGCTTTAGGAACTGTCTCCCCTGCTGTTGGCCCTTTAAGAGGCTAGGCTGTACCGCACGTGCGCACCAAAAGGGGGGAGGAGCAAAAAGAACTGAGGGTGACCCGCACAAGGGACGCCCCGACATGAGGACCCATTGGGGGGGGGGTCTTCTGACTTTAAACAGGAATCAGGGCATCCTCGCCCTCATGGATGAGTTCCATCATGGACCAATTAAATTGGGATTGGTGCCTCTGTAACCACGGCAAACCCAAAATGATTGGACTTACTGCCCTAGGAAGCACATGGAAGGAAACGAGCTCCATGTGTGTGTGGATCCTATCTTCAATGTGAGTGGTACAGTAGTTTGAGTCACTAGCCTAGGAAAGGGATTCCGAAAAGCCGAGGAAATTGCCAACGGTTGTATCAGGGGTTTTGTGGGAATTCGATACTGGTCTATAACATCTTGTCGTATTAAATGTTCCCCAGCCCCGGAGTCCACCAGGGCTTGGTGGAGAAGCATCTGGAGGGTTGTTCCAAGGACACAGACAGTAGAAACTGGGGCAAGGTGGTGGTTAGCTTGAGGGACATCTGCTCTGTTGCTTCGCGGCATAGGGAAGTTACCTTTCTCTCTGGGCACTGGACCAACAGATGACCATTTGTTCCGCAATACAGACAG
This sequence comes from Rhinatrema bivittatum, assembly GCF_901001135.1. NCBI lineage: Eukaryota > Metazoa > Chordata > Amphibia > Gymnophiona > Rhinatrematidae > Rhinatrema > Rhinatrema bivittatum. The sequence goes on from NC_042616.1 coordinate 479,501,332, forward strand.
AGACCTAATTGACGTTGGGTCTTCTCTTCATTAGTAAGATGGACATTACCTAGTTGCATGGGTTCTTCTAGGGAATCCCCTAAAGGGAGAATGAGAACAATCGTGGAATAAGACGGCATTCTGGAGGGACCCCTTTGAAGTGAGCAGAGCTCCTGCACTTGCTGCTGGAGGCATCTGTCGATTTTCCCCATGAGATTAATGAGGATTTTGAGAGAGATAGTTAATTCTCGCCCCGCTAGCAAATCCTTAATCCTGGGGGCTAAACCCTCCAGGAATATAGTACGCAGGCATTCGCCCTGCCAGTTCAGTTCTGTGGCAGTGTTCGGAATTCGATCACGTATTCCATCAGCGACGATTACCCTGGTGCAGATGCAGAAGGTCAGAACCCAACTTGAGTACCCGACTGGGCTCTTCAAAGACCTGCTTGAACGCCAAGAGGAATTGCTGGAGATTACAGAGAAGTGGGTCAGTGCACTCCCACAGCGGGAAGTCCAGGCCAGAACTTTCCCAATGAGAAGGGAGAGGATGAATGTTATCCGTACTGAATCATTTGGGAAGAGCGCCGGCTGAAGAGAAAATGCATATGGCATTGGTTCAAAAATACATGATACTGCTTGGAATCTCCGTCATACTGGGGTAGTGTGGGTAAGGGGATTGTCACCTGATGGGAATCTGGAACTGGCACAGGAATGGCGGCAGGCAGCAGTGGGGCCACAGGAAGGGTCAAGGAGTCCAAACATGTGGCAAGGCAGTTCATATCATCACAACAAATTCTAGGGCTGACTGAAGGGTTTGCTATTTCTGGGCGATGCCAGGAATGTCTTTGAGGGCAGCAAGATCCACTGGGTCCATGGCCTCAGCAACCTGTTAAGAATGTGGACCCTTGAGCTGAGATGAGGTTGGTGCTACCACCAGGAGGGGACTCCTGTTGGTCCTCATTATTGGGAGGCGGTGAAGGCAAAGAAGACCCAACTGGAGCATCATCTATACCAGCCCTCATTCCACACAGGTTGAGCCCTTGGGTACCGGGGCCTGCAGGACATAGGCGGGGGTCCTCAAGGCATGAAACCAGAGGAGGAGGTTGAAGTGACATTGGGCAGGCAGAAGTCAAGGCAGGTGGCAGACAGATGGAATGAGGAACAGGCCAGAGGTCAGGATGGGCAGCGAACAGGAGAAGATGGAGAAAGAGGCTGGAGGTCAGGGCAGGCGGAGGTCAAGCAGAGTCAGGGGAGGAGCACAAAAAACTGAGGGCGATCCACACTAGGGATGCCCTGATGCAAGGGCCCACACACAGGGCCCAAGTGCATTGCACCAGCCCCAACGTGTGAGGCAGCGCAGCACGCAGAACTCCAGTCCCTGTACCGGACACGACGCGCCCGTCTCACAGTGCCGGAGGTGAGTGCGGTGGTCTGTTGGGATAGCCCACGGGCCACTGAATGTAACAGGCACACACTGGAAAGGGAGGTGAGGCTGTGTAATCTAGTCCAAAGGAAGGCACTCTTTGTTTGGCTTGATCTAGACAGCTAAAGCCAAGGAATTTAAGATAAATGAGACTTAAAATTTCAATTTTAAAGGAAACAAAACAGAAAGAATTGGTTAGCTGCTTGGGATGTACTACAGCTGATGAACTCTATTCTTGTGGTGATGGTCACCAGATTTTGAAGTGGAACTTATTCATTAATAAGACAATCCAGTTAGTTAAACTTCCAGATATCTACGCAATTGATCTACATCCATTTCCCAAAAGTGTGGCTGAAAAGAAGCAATCCTAAGCAGAGACTTTTGTGCTCACAAATTCAGATGGAAAGTTTTTTCTGATATCAAACTTAGGAAGAGTGGAAAAACTTACAGAGGTGCATTCTGAGTTGTACTTGCAGCAAGTAGGAATTACGAAGGAACAACATTGTTAAAAGCTGGTGAAGAAGGATAAATAAAACTTTGGTCTAAAAGTGGGATGCTGAGATCTACATTTGCACAGCAAGGAACGCCGGTTTACTCTGTAACATGGAGCCCTGATTCTGAAAAAATCTTATACACGGCAGGAAAGCAACTAGTTAAAAAAACCTCTTCAGTCAAGTAACAAAGTTTACAGTGGAAAGCCCATGATGGGATTATTTTGAAAGTAGAACCTGATCAATGATCCTATCCAGTCTGCTAGTGAAGACTAAATATAAGCATCCACTAAAGAAGAAGATGGGGAACAACTACATTATGGAACAGAGGGATACCTCATTCTGTTTATAGAAGAAAGCTTTTATGGAATTAGTAAAAGTAAGCATAGACAAGGCAATGGAGATAGAGGCAATATATCTTAGTTATGGTCATCTACTATTCAGTTCGCAGTCTTACGAGTATTCTTAACTTTAGTTGCCTGGGCTCCTGATGAATAATTGTTTGCTGTATGGTCTTTTCATACTTTATGTCTATGTGATAAAATTGGGGTCTGCAATGTAATCAATGATGCAGTGGATCTAGTAGAATCCCATGAAAGAGACATCAAATCTTCTTTAAACTATGGGCATTTAGTGGTTTCAACTTCCCTTCAGAGTTGTGTTTAGCACAAAGAACTGGAATACTCCACTTATCTTTGATCTCAAGGAAGGAACTGTTAGTTTAATTCTACAGAGTACATCAAGCTAGGGCGAGAGTACATTTACAAATCTCCTCCCTTGTAACCTTTCCTCTTTCCAAATCACATCATATTTTCACTGATGTGTACTGTGCTGTTTGTATATCTGATTGTGCATGTAAAACTTCCTCCAAACCCTAGACCACAGCCAAAACTTCACCTTGAGTTACTAGTTTAACTTCCTACAGTGTGTAGCACTGAATATCATTTCTGCTTGGCTAAGTTTAGACAGCTAAGGGCCTGATTTACTAAGGCTTCTTTCCCATTCTGTGTCTATGTGAAAATGCTTAGTAAATGAGGCCCTAAACCTGCTCTTGTGGAAAGCAGTCCTGAAGTTGTTTGGTTCTGTATACCTGGATAACTTTTATCTAAACTGGCTATATTCAACATATAGCTGGCTAAGTGACTGAAAAACTTGTGGGCCTGCAATTCCAATCCCCCTACCACAACTACGCTAAATACCTTGATGAGATATAGAGCCCCACCCTTGCCCACTCTGATTTTTAAAAGTGTTGGGGTCCTGTTGACTTGAGAAGCCCTCAGCCTCAAATTCTGAAAATATATCTGGCCTCCGGGCCATCTCTTAAGCCCCACCTGTAACCTAACCCAGAACCTCCAAAGCTCCCCACCATTGCTGGAAGTGTGGTACAATCATACTGCTCTTGGCGGCATCCAGTCCTGCTGTTAGAGGGGGGTAGGAAGGTTCTGATTAGAGTTGTAGGTGGGAGCCTGGAGGCCAGATATATTTTCCAAATTTGGGGCGCAGGGGAGGATTCTCGTCCAATAGGCCCATAACCTTTTGATACTCTTTTGGGAGGGTTTGGGGTTCAGTAGTTGTGCTCCACATCTGTTTAAGTGATTTAGTGGGGTGGGGGAATCAGGCCTCCAGACCCGCAACCATTATTTTGTTTTTGTTCATTTTTCAGCCACTTAACCAGCTCTGTGTTGAATAAAGCTGGTTAAGTTATATGTTATCTGGGTGTATGTACCTAGATAACTTTAAACCTAACTGGCTATATTCAGACATTGCCAGGTAGGTTTCAGAGTTATTTGGGTAATTTACCTGATAGCTTTAGGTGAGTATATTGGGTGGGAGAATTATCCTGCTGATTATCTTTGACAAGTTATCCAGCTAAATTTAGCTGGTTAACCTATCTGAATAGTGACCTCAGTGAGTTAAGGGGATACTGGATCTCATTGTCAGTTTGGATTCTGAATCTATTTTTTTTTCAGTGAAGATTTAATAAGATTTAGAACCTGGCATGGTCTCTAAAGGTGACCAGGAATGTGCCCAAAAACACATTTACAGTTGTTTTCAATTTTTTTCTTTTTACCTTTTTCTTTTGATTTCATTTTATGTTTGTTTCTGTTCATTTCATTTATTTAAAAGGAAATAAACATCAGAAGGAAAATAAGGTGCCCCCCTCCCCCTTCTAAAACAAAACTCAGCACCACCAAAATTTATAAACTGACCCACCCTGTGTCTTCCCTTACCCTTTTCATGAGGTCTTCAAAATAGAAATAGGGCAGGAGTGAATCCTAATCACTCCTACCCTGTCGGATCAGGCTTTGAAAATGTCTTTGGCAGGCCCTGAAGCCATACAGTATGCGGCTGCACAGCCGGTCTCAGGATGAGGAAAAAGAACAGTTATCTGTCTCACTTTATCCAGATAACTTTAACTTCCTACAGTTAAGCAGTTAAAGTTACTCAGTTTTTAAATGGAATTGGAACTTTCACTGATAGCCATCAGAGAAGGGCCCAAACATTGCCTTTTCACCCAGAGGAAAGTAAATAAATGAATATTAATATATTATGCCAGCAGCTGTCAGCTCTACAGCCCTTAGTACTATTCAGCCGAGTGGGCCAAGTTTGGGGGATTCAGGAAGTGGGAGTTTATCCAATACATTTTTTTTTAAAGTAGGAGATGGGGAGGAGGATCAGCGCCCACTCAACATGCTAGGGGTTTCTTTTTTCCAATATTCAAAAGACCGGTGAGTGGCCAAGTTACCTGGATCACCTTATCTGAGAAACCTTAGCGAGAAAATTCAGTGGGAGACTTGCACGGTTAAGCCCCTCTGACTACCCCCAGCCAAAGCTAGCCAACGGATCGGGGTGGATCAGTTATTTTAATCCTCCTCAATACAACATCTGCATTCATTAGCATCAGTCATTCTACATTGCTTAGTAGAATCTCAGGCCTTGGCATCGAGGGTACAGTTTGGAGGTGTTTTTTTTTTTTTTTCTTTTCCTTCTAAGCATCATTTACAACTCAGAACTGCTGATAGCTAGTCTGACTGGGGAACATAACTACAGGTGTCCCTCAAGTGTCAGCCCTTTCCTCACGGTTGTTTAAATTTTATCTACATCCACTTTATCAGGTTTTGGAGGAATCTGGGTTAATCTTTAAATGCTATGCAGGTGATAGACAACTTTGTTTTTCAGCCCATGGTCATATAAGTGTTATCTTTTATTGCCAAATAATATTTACATATTACTAACACTTGGTTGAGGAATAATCAGTTATTCCTTAACTCTGCTAAAACTGAAACTTCGCAGATTAGTTGCCGATCTTGCCCTGTTGGGTGTCTATGATTTCTCCTTATTCCTCCTTGTGGTGCCTTTGCACTGCAGGAAAGCATTTACTTAATACTTACTGTTCCAGCTATAAAATATGTACATTTGCAAGCTCCCCGTTCTCAGGCTTTTTCAGTCATTGGCCTCATCATATGGAATACTCTGTCTGAGGAATTTCATTCCTCAATTGGCTATGCTCATTTCCCAAAGAAACCCAGATTGCTCTATTTCTGGAAGCCTTCCCTTAAAACCATTCAAAATGGTGATTTTGAAATGCCTTCATTGTGAGAAGCTGTTCGATGTTACAGGGTTATAACTGATTGTTATGTCAGTCTACTTCTCTATTTTTCTATAATTGTTAGTGTATTTTTTATACCTGTTTAGCACAGGTAGGCTGTTATAAGCAGAATACAAGCACTTATAAATAAATAATTAATTTCCTGCACCACTGAAAATTGACCTCCTAAATGTATAAATGATGCTCAAGAACTAGAAAGGAAATTAAAACACAAGGCCTCATCGTGTGAGGCTGAAATGGGGTATACTTGAGCTTAACAAAAAAGAGATTTCTTCACAGAAAGGGTTGTTGATGTATGGAACAGTCTTACAGTAGAGTTAGCAAAAGCAGAACAGTATTGTTGTACTTTATAAAGCAGACATGGGATAAGCACAGATAGTTCTTAGGTTGTATGAAAACTATAGATCAAGTATGGTCTATGGTGGATTCGATAGACTTTGTGCTGCTCATTATTTGCTGTCATATTCTAAGTACTGTTTATACAATAGATTTGTTCCTATAAGTATAACATGGAAGAAAATGTGAAATATGGTAGTGTGGGCCTTTTGTTTTATTCCTTTGGGCCAACATTGGGGGCCCCAGGTGAAAACGTTTTCCTGAAATCTTCAAAATTATTATGTGCTTTCTTCACTCTCTTTTCCTTGTATTCTAACTTTAAATCAAGAGATTTCCAAAGTTATTCTTATATAACTGATTTCTGCTTGTCACAAAAGAAGTCAGTCAAAGTAAAGTCTTGATTAACAAGATTGATTTGTATTCATAGCTGATGCTAGACATAGCCAGGATCCACTACTTCACTGTAGAGGCATTTGCTCCAGGAACTAAAGAAACAGAAAAAGATGAATCTAATATATTTTTTCACTTACACTTTGTTTAATATTATAATGGATACACTTCAGAAAAACCTGCAGTCAAAATGGTAAATTAAAATTTGGAACCTTAGGAAAATGTATTTTATCAAGTACAGATGACCTTTTAAGTGCCTCAGATAATAGAAGAGGAAAAAGAAAATCAGTGACTTATAAAAACCATATCCCAAGAGGAAGGCTTATGAAATAAAATGGATTTTTGCCTTTTAGAACTGTTCCTCTACAGGAAATGTCGCAATGATTAATATAATCTCTAAAATGTATTTGTAGCAGATCTCTTCTTCAAATCTACTCCCCATAAGCTCATTCCCCATCTGTCCCCCCTCCCCTCCCCCTCACAACTTGCTGTCTGGACTCCACAGGCAAAGTAGGGGAGCACTTACAAGACTCAGGATGCCATAATTGTTTCCAAAGTCCAAGGATGACAGGGGAAGAGGCAGCTCTAATTTCTGGATGTGTGCAATCTTTTGACGCGTTGGAGTCAGTGGGAGGGTGAGTAGAGTGACAGACTGAGGGCAGAATGAATTGAAAAGCACAGACTAGAGGGAATGAAACTACCGTAACAGCTGCATCCACGCCTTTTTTATTCCCAGAGGGAGGGGAAAAGGAGAAAGTGGTGTACCTCAAGTTGGGCACATAACACTGTTTCTTTTACACTGTGAGGACTAAGGAGGGTACTGTTATTGGGTATTAGTGTGGATAGGAAAGTTGATTAGTCAAGAGAGAAGGATATGTGGGGAAAAAAAACCCAGCTCAGGAAACAATCATCCATGAGATATACGTGGCCTATGGGCCTGATTTTAAAGAGCCTTTACACATGTCAAACTGGGTTTTACACATGTAAATGCACTTTACTTGAGTAAATGGCTTTGGAAAATTGTTCCAATAGTTTGTTACAGTTACGTGCATAACTCCTTTGAAAATTACCTCCTTTGTGTTCCAGGGTCTCTGAAATGATTGTGTGGGTAGTAAAACCATTGTAAAAATGAAAGGTGACAAATTATACAATACAAAGGGTGGGGAACTGTGTTCCATCTTATTTTCTTCTAAAAGCTTCAGGCCATACAGTTGCTGTGTTCCCAACTTGGCTACTTTATTCACAAAATCCATTTAACAGGATTCAAACATGGGTCTGTACTTTCACTACTCTTCAAACAAGAACTCTGCTCAGCATTGTACACTGTTTTACAATAGGTCATCTTTCCTCACCTGCTGACAGTATCAGACTGCCAGCATCAGAGGAAACTTTCCCAATCTCTGTTCCCCAATAATATCAGTACTGGTAAAGCTATTCAGGTTCTCTCCAGGCTCTTTTCCCAGGCCTTGACTTCTTTATACAATAATTCTCTCCAGTATTAAGAGTTCTTTACTGACTCCCCAGCGTTTACCAGGTATTCTTGCCTGCAGGATACACAGGATTCAGACAAGCTGCTTTTTATTGACTTCTTTGTAGATATCACAGCCTTCTCATCTCCAGCTCACAGACAGGAGTCAGGTCCCATAGGACTCTGATTTATTTTAATCTTGATGCCATGATCCTCCCTTAGGGCATGTCATAATCCTGCAACGGACTCAGTTAATAGCTTCTTTGTCCATAGTTACTAGCGTCTCAAACCCTGCTGTCCCAAAACTCTCTCAAATAACTCTGGAATTTTCAGCAGACTGTGTAGTTACAGCCTGGACTGAACCACATGGGATCCCATATCAGGAGAATTCTTGGGGCATAATGACGGAGAGAAAACCAAACACAAGGAGGCCTGAAAAAAAATTACAAGAAACAAATAGAAAAGGAAACAGTGAATCTATAACATAGCATAGTAGCATTGCCATGATGGCAGATAAAGACCAAATGGTCCATCCAGTCTGCCCAATAAGTGGCTTATGGTAGTAACTGCCTCATTGTGCAGGTTACTCCCATGTGTTCTGCTAAGAATAGTAACTGCTGCACCATGCAGATTACGCCCTTGTGTTAAAGGTAGTAACTGATGCGCCATGCAGGTCACCCTCATGTGTTCCATTAAGGACAATAACTACCACTCCATGCAGATGACTCCCATGCATTCTGTTAAGAGTAATAGCTACCATGCTGTGAAGATCACTCTAGAAGCAGTAAGATTACACCTAAAGTTAACAAAGGTTACCCCTTTTCTTCATTGCCAACTTCAAACCTTTAGGGATCTGCAGTGTTTAACCCATGCCCTTTTAAATCCACCCACTATTCTCACCCTCACCACTTCTTTCAAGAGGGCATTCCAGGCATCCGATACCCTCTCCATGAAGAAATATCTTCTGATGTTGCTTCTCTGTCATCTCCCCTGGATTTTCATATCGTGACCCCTAATCATACTGTTGTCTTTACAATGGAAAATGTTTGTTTGTGCATCATTAATACCTTTCAGGTATCTGAAGGCCTGCATCATATCTCCCCTGCTCCTCCTCTCCTCCAAGGTATACATGTTTAGATCTTTCAGACTCTCCTCATAGGTCTTCCTCTGTACCCTTTCCATTCTGTCTCTATCCCCCAATCACCAGAACTGAACACAATACTGCAGATGAGGCCTCACCAAGGACCTGCACAAGGGCATTAAATATCTCCTTCTTTTTTTCTGCTGGTTACTCCCCTCTCTATGCAGCCCAGCATCCTTCCGGCTTTAGCTACCACCTTGACACATTGCTTCGCTGCCTTCAGATCGCCAGAAGTTCTCACCCCAAGATCCTGCTCCCAGTCTGTGCGCATTGGTCTTACGACCCCCCTCACATACAGCTCTTTTGGATTACCACACCTCAGGTGCATGACTTTGCACTACCTGGCATTGAATATCAGCAGCCAAATCTTCGACCACTCTTCCACTTTTAAGTTTAAACTGTTTATTAAATGCAATTCAATTACAGAAAGCTTGGCACACGGTTGTTTCTCAAGCATACCAAGTCCAGTAAATTTTGTATCTATTGCAAGTAAACATTTTCTTTTTCATCCCCATGAACTTCCCCCTCCAACCCCTTTATCCACCCATCTTCCACCCTCAAGCAATTGGGATATCAACTGCTGACAACAAGGCTAATAGACCATAGAAATATGCACACTGTATACCTTTATCATCCAATTTAGACTCCTTAACCTTATATCTTGTAATCTAACACCCTCACCACTCACATAACAAGGAGACACAGAATAGCGCACACAATCAATACCGTACATATATTCCATTTCAATAAACCCGATCAACTCAAGGATAATTAATTATTTCACTATGTGCTTTTGGAGAGAGCTTTTGTAAATAGGGATCCCACACCTCATCAATGAATTTGCATTTACTTTTAAAATAACAATTAGTGTTCACATTTTTTAACAACATTAGGCCATGTAATTTATTTCTCCGGTCCCAACCGGAAGAAGAACGCCGCTCACACCTTATATGCAATATGGATTTCTTCCTGAGCAAACACACCATTCTGGCAAAGAGATTTGCTCGTTTCCCCTTATTTTGAATGATGTACTTACATAAAAAATAATCCCTTCTACCGTGGGCACCACAGTCTGTCCTACTAGTGTTATGAGATAAGCACAGATTATTTTCCAAAGCCGATGCACACCAGGAAATGAACAAAAATAATGTCCTAGGGTACCTCTGTCTTTATGACATTTAAGACAAAGCTCCAACTCCAGGAAGCCTGTCCTATCAAGTCTTGTTGGGAACACATAAACACTTACCAAGAATTTATATTGCACTTCTTGTTAACAGGTGTCACCAATTATGTCAGGGATTCTAGCAAAAGACTTGGCTAGTGCGCAGGATGTCATAGAAACATAGAAATGATGGCAGAAAAAGACCAAATGGCCCATCTAGTCTGCCCAGCAAGCTCCCACACTTATTTTCCCATACTTATCTGTTTCACCGACCACCGAGTTCAGGGCCCTTGCTGGTAACTGATTCAAATTTCCTGCCGCCCTCTGCCATTGATGCAGAAAGTATTGTTGGAGTTGCATCAAAGGTAAATCATAAAGATTAATGGTTAAGGGTAGTAACCGCCGTACCAAGCAAGTTACCCCAATGCTTGTTTACCCAGACTGCACAGAGCAATGCCTTGTTGGATGTTGCCTGAATGTAAATCCTCTTTTCCACATTTCCCCCTGCCGATGAAGTGGAGAGCAATGATATATATGCATTCAAAGTGAAGTATCAGGCTTAATTGGTTTAGGGTAACCGCCGCAATAAGCAAACTACTCCCATGCTTATTTGTTTACCCAGACTGTGTAGTTCAGTCCTTGTTGTTTGTTGTCTTAATGCAAATCCTCTTTTACATATTTCCCCTTGCCGTTGAAGCAGAGAGCAATGTTGGAGTCGCATTAACCATGTGAAGGCTTATTGAGTAAGGGTAGTAATTAGAGATGTGAATCGTGTCCTCGATCGTCTTAACGATCAATTTCGGCTGGGAGGGGGAGGGAATCGTATCGTCGCCGTTTGGGTGTTTAGAGTATCGTGAAAATCGTTAAAATCGTGAACCGGCACACTAAAACCCCCTAAAACCCACCCCCGACCCTTTAAATTAACCCCCCCCCGCAAATGCCTTAAATTACCTGGGGGTCCAGCGGCGGTCCATAGCTAAATCGGGGGAAGGGGGAGGGCAGGAAAACCGGCACACTAAAACACCCTAAAACCCACCCCCGACCCTTTAAATTAAATCCCCCACCCTCCCGAACTCCCCCTAAATGCCTTAAATTACCTGGGGGTCCAGCGGCGGTCCATAGCTAAATCGGGGGAAGGGGGAGGGCAGGAAAACCGGCACACTAAAACACCCTAAAACCCACCCCCGACCCTTTAAATTAAATCCCCCCCCCTCCCGAACCCCCCCCCCCCCAAATGCCTTAAATTACCTGGGGGTCCAGCGGCGGTCCGGAACGGCCTCCTGCAATTGAATCGTGTTGGTCTATGGCCGCCGCCATTTTGCGCCGCCATTTTGCAAAATGGCGGCACAGAATGGCGCCGGCTGAAGACAACACGATTCAATTGCAGGAGGCCGTTCCGGACCGCCGCTGGACCCCCAGGTAATTTAAGGCATTTTGGGGGGGGGGTTCGGGAGGGTGGGGGATTTAATTTAAAGGGTCGGGGGTGGGTTTTAGGGTGTTTTAGTGTGCCAGTTTTCCTGCCCTCCCCCTTCCCCCTTCCCCCGATTTACGATTTTTTGACGATAATTCGGGGGAATTGGTATTGTATCGTGGCCCTAACGATTTTTGACGATTTAAAATATATCGGACGATATTTTAAATCGTCAAAAAACGATTCACATCCCTAGTAGTAATCACCAGGTAGTAGCAACCATTCCAGCAAGCCACCCCCATGGCTCTTCTCTTCATACCCATCATCTAGCCTTTATGGATCCACAGTATCTTAGCACTTGTCAATCTAATATCAATCCACATATCAAGTGGAAGCTCGTTACACCATTTAATTAACAGTGCCTCACTGTTAATTACTTCTTTTAAACCCATCATATTTATTTATTTATTTATTTATTTAAAGGAATTTATATACCACTTTATAAAATTAGATTTTGTCAAAGTGGTTTACATTAGAGAAAAATAATAGAATAAAAGAATAAAAAGAAAAAGGTAATAATTAAATAAAATTAAAAATACATAAAATTGCTTAATAGCCGGATCGAATTCCGGCTAAAAATAAACACGTGTTTAATAAAGTAAATAAAAATATAAAAACTGTTGCCAAGGGACTTTTCTAATAATATAGGGGGGGGGAGGGGAAGGGAAGGGGGTAGAGAAATGACAGAGTGTGTCCGAAACGTAGGGAACAGATGGGAAACAAAGGAAGGGAGGGGAAACGAAATGAAGACGAGTTGAGAAGTATGATGCTGACTGTAAATGAAGGAGTAAATGCGACTTTATGTTTATTCTGGAGTGGGTGTTTTAAATGCTAATTGAAAAAGATAAGTTTTGAGTGATTTCTTGAAATGGGAAGGATTTGAAATTGAACGAAGAGGGTTGGGAAGGGAATTCCATAAAATGGGTCCCGCAACTGAGAAGGCTCGTTTTCGGGTGACTTCTAGCCTTGCTAATTTAGGAGAGGGGATATCTAGAAGAATTTGGGTAAGAGAACGTAAATGACGGGTAGGTTTGTAGATCCGCAATGATGAGCAAAGCCAGATGGAGGTTGGGTTATGGATCAGACCATGTATAATAGACATAATTTTGAATTGTATCCTAAATTTTACTGGGAGCCAATGTAACGATTGGAGGATTGGGGTGATATGACTATGTAGAGGGGTCCTGGTTAATAATAGCTTTATGAATGCAAAATAGTGCTTAGAATCAAGTCCATAAGAAGTAGAAAGATCATCAAAGGAATGCAATTGGCTTGTGGGTCCATCACTTCTGCTAATATCACACTCCTGCCATTGTTGACAGGCTGTGAATGGAGACCTGATATGAAATATTGATTACCCTGTATTGGCAAATATATGGATTCATGGGAATTTTCCCCGTAGCAATATACAGATAGGCCCAGGCCTTCCTCAATGGTCTCACAAGAATACTCTGATTTACTTCTCTGGGTAAACTGGTTTGCTTTTCATGTAGTACATAGCAGGGTCTAAGAGGGATTACAAAGGCCCTTTCAAACTCTAGGGGAGTGAAATCAGATGTATTAAACACCAAAAGACAGATTTTAAAAGTGCTATGCACGTAAATCCAGCTGGATTTACGTGCGCAAGGGGGTTACGCGCACCGAGCCTATTTTGCATAGGCCCAGAGACGCTCACAAGCCCCAGGACGCGCATATGTCCCGGGGCTTGAAAAAAGGGGCGGGGTGTGGGCGGTTCGGGGTGGGACGGGGGTGTGGCCAGAGGCCTTCATAGGGCCGCTAGTCCGGGGGATCGCGGGCCGGCACTTGGCCAACATGCACAACCTATGCCTGCCAGGAGGCAGGCGCAACTTCTAAAATAAAGGTCAGAGGGGTATAGGTAGGGCTGGGGGGGCGGGTTAGGTAGGGGAAGGGGGGGGAAGGTAGGGGTGGAAGGAAAGTTCCCTCCGAGGCCGCTCCAATTTCAGACAGGCCTCAGAGGGAACAGGGAAAGCCATCATGGCTCCCTTAGGGATCGGCCCGCGCAAGGTGCACAAGTGTACACCCCCTTGTGCTTGCCGACCATGGATTTTATAACATGCGCGCGGCTGCATGCGCATGTTATAAAATCGGACATAGGTACTAAAATCTGGCCCCACTTCTTTAACATGACGTAACATACACGCCACTTTTTATTTCTCCACAGTAGGAATGCCCAGATCCCCTTCCTGCCAACTTCCCAGCAATCTATCAATTGGTATACGGACCTTCTTGACACACCATATAAACCATGATGTCATAGCATAGTCAGGGCTGGTGCAGATCAATGTAACACTGCCCCCCACCCCAAACCCACCATGAGTTGAATGTGCCTACTGACAGTGGTAGATATATAGAGTTACAGTCACCTTCTTACATTTTTTTCTCTCTCTCTCGCATGTTGCCCCTTCTTTTACATTTTTGAAAATGGTGCCTTCGTGTGCCCTGGCAGAGCCCCACCCATTGGCACCATCCTAGGTGACCGTCTAGTCCTGCCTAATGGTCACATCAGCCCTGAGCATAGCCATCTTAATATCCATTTTTGCAACCAGAGGGGGACCACTTGGAGCACATATAATCATTGTGACCATAACATCATCTTAAATAAGTAAACTCTACAAAATACAGAAAGTGGGAGCCCTTTCCATTCCAGAAACTTATCTTTCATCTTTTTCAACAAGGGGAGGACATTGAGATCATAAAGTTTAGTAAGGTCATAAGGAAGCTCTACACCCGGATAACGAACAGAGTCTCTGGCCCACCTAAGTGGAAAATCTGATGCCCATAAAGCCTGAATCTCAGGAGTTTGTGCCAAGGCCTCTGACCTCTGAGCATTTAACTTGATATCTGTAAAAGAGCAAAATCATTGAAATTCAAACAGTTCAGAAAGAGTGCAAGGCAGACTAATGTTCTAGAATGTCATTAGTGAATGCTGTAACTTTAAATTCAAACTTTTCCATCCTTTTAACCTTAATGTTTTCATTGAATTGTATAGCTCGTAACAAAGGCTCTACAGAGAGCAAGAATAAAAGATGTGACAAAGGGCAACCCTGATGGGTGCCATTTACCAAGATCTGTGCTAGCGGATCAGTATATAGAAAAAATGGACTGCATTCAGCTAAAAGCCTAAAAAAACAAAGTGATCTAAAACATAAAACAAATAATCCCAAGCCATCCAGTCAAATGCCTTTATGGCATCAAAACTAATAAGCAACGATGGCTCCCTGAGAAGTTTGCACCAAAGGAAAGTAAGCAAAGTCTTTCGTACATTTAAGACCAGGTTGCATCCTCTAACAAATCCAATCTGGTGGTCTGAGATAAATTCTGGTAAAAAAAAGGAACCAAATGATACACAAAAAATCTTTGCCAATAATTTAAGATCAAAGTTCAACAGGGATATTGGTCTATAAAATTCCGGCTGTAAAGGGTCCTTACGTTTCTTGGATAAAATGGTCATCAATGCTTTATTAGAGTTAAAAGGAATGTGCTGTATCTCTGTAAAATGGGTATACAGTATAACGTTTGGAGCGACTTGGCAACGTACTCCACTAAGATTTTTGTAAAACTCTCCTCCATACTCATCAGGGCCTGGAGTTTTATACAAAGGGGCTTTTTGTATGCCTAATTGAATCTCTAGAATTCATACCAGGTGATTGAAAATCTCTAGTTCAGCTTCTGTTAGTTTAAGAAATATAATTCTTTGAAAAAACTGATCTCTGGCAGTGGCATTTCCAGGTTCCCTGGAATACAGCTTATGATAATAGTGATAAAAAAAAAATCTCTGGAGACCCTCACGCGAGTTCAGTATATTATTATTATTGCCCCTAAAGGCAGCATTGTATTTTGTACTCAGCATTCTTTTGATCATGGAAACCAACAATTTACCAACAATTGATACTTATAGGAAAACAATGACTTCTTCTATAGATTAAGGAACCAAAAGTGAAAATAAATAGTTAGCTTTGGTCTGTGGTGAAAGCCTTTAATACATGATTTGCCTGTCCCATTGCACCTGTTTTTCCAGTCTCAACAATCAGCTGTTCATAGCCATATGGCACTTAGCTACAAATATGATAATCTTCCCACATAAGACGGCTTTAGTGATCTCCGAGTACATCCTGTTATGCTCTTGGAATTCTCTCCATGTTTGGTCTAATTAAGTGTGGAACACTAATCATGTAAGCTTTGAACATCCATTGCCTTTAACTCTCTTGCCCTTCGACCAGCAAATTTCTACCCATATGAGTGTAGGAGATACCTTCAAGGGTCCTATGGTAGCCTCTAGAACTTGTGAAAAAAGTATAGTGGATACAAGTAGGTAGTCTGTCCTGGACTGTGATGCATGAGCCCTTGATACATGTGTGTAGTCCCACTCCAATGGATGCAGCACTCTCCACACATCCAGGAGATTTGAATATGTATACCACATAGGAATAGCCTTGCATGCAGAGGGACACTTGCTTGTCACACCATGTGAAATATCATGTACTAGGTCATAAACCAAGTTGAGATCACCTCCTAGTACAATGAGCCCTACCTGTAAATCCAGAAGTCTGTGAAGAATGTTTGAAAAAAGGCATGGTCATAATTATTGTAGCTATACACATTACACAAAATCAGAAGCTTCCCATATAGTGACCCCTGAGGATAATAAAGCACTCCTCAGGGTCTATAATAGTGTTAACAAACTGTAAGGAAACACCTTTGTTAATTAAGATAGCGACACCTGCTTTACGTATACAGTAGATGCCCAGTAAACCTCCCCAACCCACCATCACTGTACATTTCTATGTTCAACATCATTCAAGTGGGTGTCTTGGAGCATGACAATATCTAAGTGGTGTATCTTCAAAATCTTTAACACCTTGTGTCTTTTCACTTAGGACCCTAAATCCGACATGTTCCAGGAAACCACTCTAGTCCTGGGTTACTCATTAGTCAATCTTTTTCAACCCAGTTGGTTGTCCAGATATATTCCAATAGACAAGGGATCACCAATACCTGAGTCCAGAGTAATCCCCAATCCAGCTATCACTGGATTTAAAATTATGCCTAAATGTGCCTCTCTTTAACCATTTATTAGCACCCCTCCAGTCATGCCCCCCCCCCCTGCTAATTAGCAAATTGCTTATCACCCCAACCCCACGCCTTCTCTGGAACCCATATACTTTCCTCCCCCTACCTATGCCCCCTGAAATCCTCCCTCCTTCTCTCTAGTTCTGTGTGCCACATAGGATAAGTCACAAACAATGCTGTGGAGCCCCTGTCCCACTCTCCCACCCAGTTGATAACACATGCATTCCACATAAGTCAAACCTTATAGGAACAATGAAGTTAACTGGTCACTTAGAAATATGTCCAGACAAGAAAATCCCAAAGAAAGGCACAGCCAAGGCTTTCACATCAAGATTTTCTCCTCTGGAGCTCCGCACCAGCCCTGATCACCATCACTCCCAAGTGGTACTGGTTCACAGTACAACTTCTGGTTGCAGGCTAGGCCCTACTAGTAGCAGACAAAGGGCAGTTAGGCCGCATCCTAATCAACTTGCTTAATACATAAAAGCTGATATAAACTGAACAACCTGGCAGACATACAAGAAACAACAGCCAGTTATTGACAAGCACCCCAAATAACGAAGGTGCTGATCACTTTGAAAACCTTTTGTTAGGATCACAATATTCCTTGTCAGATTACTCCTCATTCAGTGATTGCAGGAAACTCTGAGCTTCCTACAGCATATTGTAAGTCATTGTGGTGCCCGCGTAAGTCAGACTCAGCTTGGCAGGATATTGCAACAGGAAGCAACCCTTTTTATGAAAGAAGGCACTGCATATAGATGAAAAGGCTCTCCTCAGTCCACAAGTTTAGCCGAGTAGTCCTGGAATATGAGCACTTCTCGTTCCCCCATCAATGACTGTATGCCCTTGCAAATCACCTGCAAGACAGCTGCTTTGTGGGCAAAATTGTAAAATTAAGAGATAACCTTGCGAGGCCTGTCACGATTTTCCTGTCTGGGCCCTACACAATGAGCCCGCTCTATCAGTGGCTTTTCAGGAAGTTGTAGTGTAATTAGAAGCCATTTCTCAAAAAAATCACAAACCTCGGCATTTATCAGGGTCTCCAGGAGGCCTACAAACCTCAAATTGTTCCGGTGCGAGTAATTCTCAAGAGCCTTACCCTTGCCTCCAGTGCTTCTAGCTATGTCTTGGTTGCTCTCCCTGCCCCCTCCATGCTGTGGGTGAAATCTTCAATATTGGATATGCATTGATATAATGTTCCAATTTGCTACTTAAAAGTTTTCACCATGGCCAATAAAGCATCAAATTTGGCAAAATTCATGTCAAATTTACTGTCCAAGTTCACATTTATGGCTTTTTCAATTGCCAATGTGAGAGCCTCTAGGAGACCTCCAGACTACTTCTGTCACAGCCCCTTGCTTACTGCCAGCTGCCATTTTGGGATCCATAGAGTTAGGTTTTTCTTTCTTCCTTTTGATAAGTCTAGTAGACCTGCCCCACACCAGATATACGCAGGATGAATTGCACTGACCTGCTGAATAGCTTCATGATTTTCTGCTTGCTACTATACCCCTCACTCTATGCCTTGGGTCTTTATTTCACTATGGTTATTACTACCATACCCCTCCCTTTATGCCTTTGGGTGTTGATGCCACCGTACTTGCTGCCATAACCTTTACTCTATCTCTTGAAGTGTTCATGCCATTATTGGTGCCCTTTTCCCCTCTTTTAGTGCTTTGGAATGTTACTGTTGCTAATTATGCCCCATTGCCCTTTGCTCCTGTTTTGGCACAGTGGGTATTCATGCCAATCTTGCTGTCTTAGAGTGCTGTTGCCTCTGCTGCAAATTTCATAAAAAAATTGGATTCAAAATCCCAAAGTTAGAGTCACGAATAGGATATATTGTGTCCCCTTTTGTCTTTAATGGAAACAAATGACCCAAATGAAATGAATGGGCTTCTGATCTAAAGAATCAAACCAAACCAAATAAATCAGTAATCCAAACCTAAAATTTTCCTTGAACTCCCATTGTAAATATCTTAACAATATGAAACCTGCACACCCAAGTTAAAAAAAAAAAATAAAAACTTGGCTGTTTCAACAGGCCTACACCTAAACAGTCCTTCAACCACCTCATTTCTTCCCCCTCAATCCTTTCTTTTAACACATTGATGTCCCCCGACCTACCTACCTAGTATGACCAAAACAGAATCTGACTTACCTTTCCACTCCGTTACAACCCCCTGTTCATTTCTTTCTTCTCTTTCTTTTTTCTAACCCCCCTCTCTCCCTGCCCCCTTTCAGTTCCTTCCTTACTCCACCCCCACTTTCTTTCCATTTCTACACAATTCCTTTCTCCCCCAATTCCTAACACCCCCTACAGTACTCTTCCTCTCTGAGCTTTACTCAAATAACTATTGTATAAATATGTTTGCTATATTATATGAATTATTCAATATCCATTTATGTTATACTAGTTAATTTTATATGCTTAACCAAAGTATTATCTCTCTGGTACTTAGTTGTTACGGTTCTGTGTTCAATATAAAGGATGTGCCTATTTCTACTGGCCCCTATTTTGTTCTGTAAACCAGTACAATGTGCAAAAGGCTATAGGTATATAAAAAAAACCAAATAAATAAATAAGTAAATAAATAAATAAATACATAATGCAGGAGCCCTAGGAAAAGTACACCAAGCACAGTGGAAATGTTCTATGCATAGCAGTAAAATTATTGCATTAGCCACCACTCATATAAAGTTTAAAGTAAACCCATTTCTACCCACAATTTAATGAAAAATGAAGTCTGCTAAACTGTGGTTGAAAATATATCTAAGTTATCTTAGCTGGCCAGGTGAGTTCCCCATCAGCTGTTGTTGCTTGGGATAAGAGGAAGCACCAATGTGCTGTTTGTTTTGTTTTGTAAATACTAATATTTCAGTGTGCATTAAAAGGGATTTTAATGCATACTAAAATATTTAGCGCAAGCTGAAACAAAAATAAACAAAACAGAACAAATGACAATTTTTCAGCTGCACATCCCTATCAGTAGGGGAGGGACACTTGGATGTTAGTATTCAAAGCTGACTGTTTAAGTAACTTGGCCAGATATAATATATCCAGCTAAGGGGGTCATTTATCAAAATGTGATAAGGCGTTTTCGCATGCGTTAAGGGCTTATCGCATGCGAAAAGCCCCGTTAACGCATGCGAAAACGTGTTTACCGCATGCGAACGCACCGTTTCGTATGGTGCTATGCAAATTCCAAAAACAGGAGGAGTTATGGGTGGAGAGTGGGCTGGGTTAGCCTGTCTGCAAAGAGCTATCGCACAGCCATAACGCCGATTTTAACAACACCTCTTTGGATTGCGTTAGGCTGTGCGATAGCTACCATGCCGCCATTTGTGTTGTCTCCCGTATGTCTGATTTCAGCTGAATTGACAGGTTCAGAGCCTTGGGGGGGGGGGGGGGGGGAAGAGAGAGAGAGAGAGACTGGCTATAATGTCATGGCCCATAGGTAGGTATTTGTATCCCTATGGTAGGCCCACCTACTAACTTGAGCTGGGGTTTAGGTAACAATGTAGGGGGTTAGGGGCCACTTTGACATTTTACGTGACACCTACGAATAGAACAGTGGTCTTTTGTGAAGATTTGCTGGCCTTCGGAGTGAGAAAACTCACTCCAAGATGAGATTTGGGCAATGTTCTCTCAACCTAGCTTGATGGATCCAAATCTCATCTTGGAGTGAGTTTCCTCACTCCGAAGGCCAGCAAATCTTCACAAGCGACCACTGTTCTGTTCGTAGGCGTCACATAGAACGTCAAAGTGGCAATGTAGGGGGTTAGGAGGAAACTCACTCCAAGATGAGATTTGGGCAATGTTCTCTCAACCTAGCTTGATGGATTCTCTACCTGGGTAACATCAAGCTAGGTTGAGAGAACATTGCCCAAATCTCATCTTGGAGTGAGTTTCCTCACTCCGAAGGCCAGCAAATCTTCACAAGAGACCACTGTTCTGTTCGTAGGTGTCAAGTAAAATGTCAAAGTGGCCCCTAACCCCCTACATTGTTACCTAAACCCCAGTTCGAGTTAGTAGGTGGGCCTACCATAGGGATACAAATACCTACCTATGGGCCATGACATTATGGCCAGTCTCTCTCTCTCTCTCTCTCTCTCCCTCCCTCCCTCCTTGTGTGTCTGGGACCATTAAACATGGTCCCCCAGTGGTTGAATGCAGGTCTGGCACTTATTACAATAAATGCTATATTAGCATAAAACACACCCCTTTTGCTATTGCATGCAGTACTTACCGCATTTTGATAAATCCAGGCCTAAGTCAGAAACATAGAATCAAGTTGGAAGAAAAAGACCATATGCCATGGTCCATCCAGTCTGCCCATCTATCCAATTAATTTAGCATTATAATTCTCATCACTTCCTTAGAGGTCCCCTGTATTTATCCCAGTTACACTGCTATGTTGCTGATGAACATACAGGTATATATTTGCGCTTAGACGCATACATTAAAAACTGGCTAAATTAGACCTGCAGTGTTAAGACTCTAACATGAGTTATATCGTGTATATCACACAATATACATGATATTTTGAATCTCCCCACCCAGATATCCTCTCCTATTACAATGGCCTTCTTTGCATGCGATTTGCATGCATGATTAATGTTAATGCATGCGAAGAAGATCATTAATCATCAATTTTGTGTTAATATTTTATCACGGCTGACCGAGAAGGTGGTCAGCCAGTATAAAATATCTACACCAATTTGAAATGCATTAGATGTGCAGCGGGAGGCTTAGGACCCTAATGCGGGTACCAAGGCTCCCACATTTAAAGTGGCAGAAAATAAATAAATAAATCACGACCAAATAGGGAGGCTGAGCGGGAGTCAGTGCTGACCCCTGCTCAACCTATCCGTTTGGCTGCGAGGTTTTTGTTTTTTTTTTTGGGGGGGGGGGCCAGCAGCCCTTTAAGGTGATGACGGTCCCATGAGGTTGGTACTGCTATCGCATTAAAGGGCTGCTCGCTGCATTCTTTTGTACTGCAGTGTTTGGTCATGGCAAAAAAAAGGAAGCACCTTATAGCTGTGATGTTTTTTTGGGGGGTAGGGCACCACTATCGCAGTAACACCACCCTCCTACAAGAAAATAAAGCGAGTTAGTGCATCTAGGGGTTAGCTAGGTAACTTATGTTGCTATGACAGAATATCATAAGATATGTGGCTAAGTGGTTTTGCCCCGATCCACCCATTGCCCACCCACAACCTATACAGTTAAAAAGTTAGCTGCATATGTGGCTACATGTCGCTGTTGAATGTAGGCACATATTCAGTGGTCAATCACTCAGCCGCATAAGTTACACTTATGTGGCTAAATAGTGCTGAACGTGCTTTGCATATTGACCTCTCGATGTTAATCAGGGCTTACTCTAGCACAGGTATAGCTGGCTAGATTTAGGCCAGTTAAGCATGTGACTAGGTTTTGGTACTAAGACTGTCAGCTAGCACTGAAAATTGCCACTATGCATTGCACTGATCATATCATAAAGAAGAACTATAAGCAATGTCATGAACCTGTACACAAGCCTGTGGTTGTGAGATTAGGAGACTGGGCTTCTAAATGGCAAATGCAATTTAATGTGGATGAGCGCAAAGTAATGCATGCTGGGAAAAAATAATCCCAGTTACAGGTACATGATGCTGGGTTCTGTGTTAGGAGTCACCATCAAGGAAAAGGATCCCGGAGTCCTTGTGAACATTCTGGGCAATACATTGAAACCTTTGGTTCAGTGTCCGATGGTGGTTGGAATGTTAGGAATATTAGGAATTATTTGGAAAGAAATAGGAAACAAAACTAAGAATATCATAATGCCCTTATATAGATCTATGGTGTAGTGTGGGCAGATCAGGTTGTCCCATTTCAAAGAAAACCCCAATAGTCACAGAAAAGGTCTAGAAAGGGTGACAAAAATGATAAAGAGGAGCTCCCTTATGGAGAACAGTTAAGGGATCTTTAGCTTGGAAAAAAGAGAGGGGATATGACTGAAATTTACAAAATCATGAGTGGGGTGGAACGGGTAAATAGGGAATGGTTATTTACCCTTTCAAATAATATTAGGACTAGGGGACACTCCATGAAACTAGCAACTGGCAAATTTAAAACAAATCACAGAAAGTATTTTTTTTTTTCACTCAGGGTACAATCAAGCTCTGGAATCTATTGCCGGAGGATGTGGTCAAGGCAACTGACATAATGGGATTCAAAGAGGATTGAACAAGCAGCTGAAGGAAAAATCCATAGAACGTTTTTAGCCAGATAGACTTGGCTTATCCCTAGGAGTGTAATACAAGAAACAGATTAACCTTTGCAGTCCAGGCTGGCCACTGCTGGAGTCAGAATGCTGGGCTCCATGGACCTTGGTTTGACCCAGGATAGCATTTCTCATGTTCTTAAGGAAATAACATGTGGCACCCTTTCCATCTTATTCAAAGTCAAATGGAAATTAGGAGATCTCAGTTAATAATAATATTAATAGCAATAATAATAATTTATATCCCACCCTTTGTGACACTTCAAAGCAAATTACATTTAGGTGCTATAAGTATTCCAGATTTGATTCAGGAGCATAAATGAAATGCTTAGCTCCCTGAATATTTGTTTCAAAATGCTCAAAAAAAAACCCCACATGCACATGCACACAGACACGCATGGGCACATACTGCAGTCAAAACAAATCAATATAATAGAATATAATAAAAATAATTATGTTTATTTTCACTGTGCCATTTAAAGGATTAAAAGCAGGAAAATAGGCAACGACGGCAAACAATAAATGGTGAAAAGAACAGCATGAGCTGCACATTGTGCATGGCTATTATCTTTGAACAGAGAATATAACCTTCTAGTTTATACAAGAAAAATAGAATGAAAACATTAACGATTCATTTTTATGAGTCAAATCAATAGATCCTACAACTTATATTGGGAAAAAAAATGATGCTGTATGTGTCAAAAACAAATACGAAACATTTTGAGCTCTGAAAGGCAAATGGTGGCAAGTATTCAGGATTTCTCCGGAGATTCTTGGGGGGGAGCAGAAAGGTTTTCTGAATGACCGAATAAGAACTGCTCAGCATGCACAGGAGAAAGTGGCATCACATTTGCTTCATTAATGCCATAAGCTCTTTCCAGAAGCATGCCCAGAAATGCCTATTCACTTAAATACGATACATGCACACCTTTAATTTACCTTTCACAGACCTCCAAATCAAATACATGGTTTGAGTAAGTCTAGGTTAATGTGCCACCCTATCTGGCCCTATATATAGGAGTGGTTTTGAAAGTTTTTAAACTATTTGAGGCTAACAGAAAAGAATCTGAAATCCAGCTTTGACAAACCCTCTTCTTCAATGTTATTCATTTATTTAAAATTCTTATTTCCACCTACATCGAACCTGTCATGCTAATTCTATTACAATATAACATCTATATACAGTATATAATGTGCCAAGGAGGACGTGGTATCTGCAGAAGAGGATTGGAAGGCTCATCTGCATGCTACTTCCAACAGCCACAGCACAGGGCAACAGAGGACACTGTGACCTCTCTAGGCATAAGCTTCCACAGCCCTCACACCGTTTTCAGCTACAGAAAAATAGAAGGCACATTTGCAATATTTTTCCCAGCAGAGACCTCAGTAGAACACTGTGAGCCTCTAGGTTTCAGATTTCACAGCCCTCTACACTCTTTCTCACACCAGGGAACCTGAAAGCTCATTTGCATACTTCTCACAGCAGAGGACACTATGAGCTGTCTAGGCTTCAGCCCCCACACTGCTTCCAGTTGCTGAAAATGGGAAGGCTCATTTGCATACTTTTCCCAGCAAAGATTACTGCAAGTCATCTAGGTTCAGCTTTCTCAGTGCTCACACTATTTCTAGCACTAGAGGATCTGAAGACTCATTGCATGCTTCTTTCAGCAGCCCTAGTAGAGGATCCCAAAGGACACTGTAAACTGCCTGGGTTCATCTTCTACAATCCCCTCCCTGTTTCTCACTACAGAAAACTAAAAGACTTGTTTGAATACTTCTGCTAGTAGCCTCAACAAAGGACTCTAGAGGACACTGTGAGCTATATAAGTTTCAGCAGTCACAGCCCCTGCACTTTTTCTGTCACCAGTGGACATGAAGGTTTATATGCATACTCCTCCAAATAGAGGACATCATGCACTGTCTAAGCTCTAGCTTCCACAGCCCCCACATTGTTTCCAGCAGCAGAGAACCGGAAAGATCATTTGCATACTTTTCCAGCAGCCTGAGCAGAGGACTTCAGAGGACACCACAAGCTATGTAGGCTTCAGCTTCCACAGACCGCACATTGTTTCCAACTACAAAGAAAAAGACAAATTTGTATACTTCTCCTAGTAGCCACAGTAGAGGATATTGCAAGCCATCTAGGTTTGAGCATTCACAGCCCCATACTCTTTCTAGCAGCAGAGAACAGGAAGGCTTATCTGTGTATTTCTCCCAGCAGCCCTAGAAACATAGAAATGACGGCAGAAAAAGACCAATAGGCCCATCCAGTCTGCCCAGCAAGCTCCCACACTTATTTTCCCATACCTATCTGTTTCATTATTTTTCCATACTTATCTGTTTCATCAACCACCTAGTTCAGGGCCCTTGTTGGTAACTGCTTGATTCACATTTCCTGCCCTCCCCTGTCATTGATGCAGAGAGTAATGTTGGAATTGCATAAAAGGTGAGCATAAGGCTTAATGGTTAAGGGTAGTAACCGCCGCATCAAGCAAGTTACCCTGATGCTTGGTTACCCAGACTGCACAGATCAATGCTTTGTTGGATGTTGTCTGAATGTAAATCCTGTTTTCCACATATCCCCTACCGTTGAAGCAAATAGCAGTGCTGTATATGCATTTAAAGTGATGTATAAGGCTTAATTGGTTTAGGGTAGTAACCGCCGTAATAAGCTAGCTACCCCTACGCTTATTTGTTTACCCAGATTGTGAAGTTCAGTCCTTGTTGGTTATTTTCTGAATGCAAATCCTCTTTTCCACATTTCCCCTTGCCGTTGAAGCAGAGAGCAATGTTGGAGTTGCATTGACCGTGCAAAGGCTTATTGAGTAAGGGTAGTAATCATCAGGTAGTAGCCTCCACTCCAGTACTCCACCCCCATGGCTCTTCTCTTCATTCCCATCCTCTAGCCTTTATGGATCCACAGTGTTTATCCCATGCCCCTTTGAAATCTTTCACAGTTTTAGTCTTCACCACATCCTCTGGAAGGGCATTCCAGGCATAGGACTCTAGAGGACACTGTGAGCAGTCTAGGCTTAACTCCCATAGCCCAGCTTCTACATCCCCCCTTCTTTCCACCAGCAGAGGGTTGGAAGGCATGCACTGAAACACTAATTTCTATAACATTCTCAACAACAAATGTATTTATTTGATACAATAACAGGGAATTCGCTCAAAACAAGGATCGATAAAGTGTGTAACTAGGTTGTTATAAGTAGATTAATTGTAGCCTCTGCAGGATCAGTGACAGACAAATATAAAATAATCCAATATATTAAAAGTATTTTAGTTTAGTTTAAACATTCCTACTCCTTTAGAAATGTTAAATTGCTAACAACTGAACAAAATTAAGATGCAGACAGTAGTCCAGAAGTGAGAGGGGGGGGGGGGGGTTTCAGTTATCTATTTATTTATTTATTTGTTTGTTTGTTTTTATATACTGACATTTGATTGAGATATCACATCGGTTTACATGTAACTGAACAGAAATAAGGCAGAAGCTGCTTATTTTACATTGTAACATTGTAACTTAAATAATTTAGGAAGATAAATTTACATATTAACTTTGAAAGGTTAATTTACATAGTAACTTAGAGAAATAATATTAAACATGTGAGTTGGAGAAGATAGGGAGAGGGATGGGGTGGCATAGAGGATTAAATATGTACAGTTACCTTTTATCTACCAGTTGATAAAAGGTTGTATGTGTATACTTGATGCACAGAGCTCCTAGCTCTCAAAGAACAAATCTGGAGCCTTAAGTGCCTGGGGGAGGACAGGTTGTAATGGGCCAAAATAAGGATGGAGCATCAGTAGGGACCTTTGTTTTCAGTTTTTATTTTACTAGCCGTCTCCTGTAGAAATTCCTTGGAGGTCCCTGTGAATTGCTCTCCCCTGCAGCCCCAGCACAGCTTACCCTCCCAATCTGAACCCTAGTACAGCCTACTCAGGCCCATCACAGAGTGTCCTCCCCCAGCCGCTCTAGCCTCCAGATATCAGGTTTGTTCTTTGAGAGGCTGATTACTCTGATGGGTGGGAGATTTGCTTGGGTTAACCATAGTCATAATCAGAGCCCCTGGTTTCCTGCAGCAGATTCTTCAAGATTCTGATGCAATTATGTGGCAAATTTGCATAACTTTGCATAAAGATTCATCCTTCTGACTATGCTAAAAGTCATTTTTTATTGAAAATCATTCATATTGTTTGTTTTTAGGAAATATTTAAACTATATACAAATAAAAAATGTACCAAGTACAAAAGTCAATAATTTATCAAGTTAAGTCAAATATATTACAAACTTTTAACTGTGAATGTCAATTTTGTTTTAAATTGACATTGTGTAACCATCCTTTTTATATTTTTTTGATAAAGACCTAGTAGTATTTCCAAGTGTAGGTACTTCTGTATGCTAAAAATGCCCTCAACATCAGCAGTTTGTCATGCTGTTACTTTCACAGAAAGATTTGTGCACAGATTATATTGTTAGCTTTCCTAATTTTTGTTAATATTTCTTTGTCTTTCTCTTCATCCTGGCAAGATAGACAGTAAGATATCTCCACAGTTATACTGTTCCCTATGCATTTTGTTCCTGTATGACTTTATGCCAGCCTTAATGTATAGTGTCAGTCCTCCACCAATCTTACCCGGCCTATCAATTCTCTATAATTTGTATCCTAGTATCACAGTGTCCCATTGGTTATCATCCTTCAACCAGTTCTCTGAGATGCCTGTCATGTCTGCATATTCATTCAGTGCTATATATTCTAACTCTCCAATCTTTTATTTTAGGCTTATGGCATTTGAATATAGACAATTCAAAATATGATTTTAAATGTTATTCCCAATCTGCCTAGTAATTGAAGAAATGTGTAGTTTGGAATAATTTCTCTCTAACTGCTTTTTATTTAAATGCATCCAGGCTACTTCAGCCTTTATCACAACCTCTCTATTGGGATATTCTAACTTCCCCATTATGTCAGCTCATTTGAAGATGCCTCATACCAAACCATATGCTCCTAAACTACTGTCAGCTTTCCTCCATGATTTAATTTAAAAGCTGTTCTTTCTTCTTTTTAAATGTTAGTGCTAGAAGTTGGGTTTCCCCTTCCCCAAAATATTACTCAGTTCCTAACAAATCTACAGCCACCATCTTGCATGCATTGAGACTTTGGAGCTCTGCCCGACTTTGGGGTCCTGTGTGTGGAATGGGGAGCATTTCCAAGAATGCTAACCTGGAGGTGCTGGATTTCATCTTTCTACCTAAAATCCTAAATTAGGCTTCCAGAATCTCCCTCTTACACCTTCCAATGACATTGGTACTCACATGCACCAAAACAGCTAGATCTTCCCTAGCACTGTCTAAAATCCTATCTAGGTGATGCATAAAGTCTGCCACCTTTGCAATCAGCAGGCAAGTTACCAAGCAATCCTCACACCCAGCTATCTACATTCCTAATGATCAAATCACCCACCAAAATGGTCATCCTAATCTCTCCTGGGCATATGCCCCTGGAGACGTATCCTTGGTGTGAGAGGTTATTGCATTACCTGGTGGGTAGGTCCTAGCTACAGGATCTCTTCCTAACACACTATGGTGATGCTGTCCTTCCAGGCAACCTTTCTCCTCCATGGCAGAATAGGGGCTGCAGTTCTGCTATGTCCCTGAAGACCTCCTCTATATACCTCTCTGTCTACCTCAGTTCCTTCAGGTCTGCTACGCTAACTTCCAGAGATTGAACTCATTCATTCTCTGGGAGACAGGAGCTCTTTGCATCAAGCACCATATACAACATCTCAGTAGCTGAAGATAATCATAATGTGGCACTTGGTGCAAAAGACTTGAAGGTTCCCATCTTGCTGTTGGACTCTGCATCTTAGTATTGTTGAGTTGTTAGTTAATTAAGGTTACTAAGGGAGTAACTCAAGGTAAGTTACATTCAGGTACAGTAGATATTTTCCTGCTTATAATCTAAGGGAGTCATTTTCTCCCATTTTGTGTCTAGGGGAGAAATGGTCAGTAAATAGGGCCCTAGGTTTGTACCTGAGGTAATAGAGGATGAAGTGACTTATCTAAGTCAATAGTAGCATGAGTGAAATTTGAACCTTGGGTTCCCTGGCTTTCAGCTTTGAGCTGAAGGGAATCTAGCATTTTTCTTTTATTTTTATAATTTAATCTTTATTAAATTTCAATCTTAAATTACAAAGATCAATAAAAGGAAATAATTTTATATTTCACATTTAGAGAAACAAATAAACCAAGCAAGTCTCAAGCATTAACATTCACTAGCCCACATAGATGGGATGTATACATAACTAAGCAATAATAAAAACAAACAAGAAAGAAAAGTGAGGCTGCTATTACATAATGCTTTACTAACCCCTCTACCTCAAAATATATGCAATGTTAGCCAACTTTCACTCAGAAAAATGTCAAGGTGTTCAGGATCAAAGAAAACAAAATCATTTTTTTGAAATGATGCTAGGCATTTTCAAGGGTATTTCATGTAAATAGTAGCACCTATAGAAAACACTCTTTCTTTCAACACTAAAAATCGTTTCCTTTTTGTCATAGTAATAGCAGAGATATCAAGAAAAATTTGTATTTTTTTATCCACAAAATTGAAACTGCATAACAGAAAAATATTCATGAAATACCATTTCCTTGTTACTTTCTAAGCAAAAAGATACCAAAAGTATAGCTCTTATGGGTATGTCATCCAATGAGGATTCAAGAAAAGTTGATAAATTTGGATCAATACCAGTTAACAGATCTAGAACCCCTTCCCCCTCATTAAGATTCTTCTTATTTCTTGGAAGGTAATATATGTTAGAAACTAGAGGTATCTTATTATTTGCATATCCCAAAACATTGCATAAATATTTTTAAGCATTTCATATAGAAAAAGCAAACATGTCATCGGAGAATTAAAAAAAAAAAACCAAAGATTCTTTCCTAAACATGAGGAATCACAGAATAAAAAATCAATTAAATAAATAAATATGAGCACAAATATTGGCACAATATGCTTAATCAGATTTTCAGCCTGCTAAAGCTTTGTGCTTAAGCTCAAAATATAAATTAAAATTTGGCTGCTTTAAAATGAGGCATTCCAGGTAGCATTTCAGGGGCATGTTATAAATCTGTGCACATCGCTTACATTTTCTGAAAGTACATGTGTAACTCATTCCATCAGTTTGTAACCGGTAAGAACATAAGAGGTGCCATGCTGGGTCAGACCAAAGGTCCATCAAGCCCAGAATGCAATCTCCTACAGTAGTCACTGGTAAATTTATGCACATACATTTGCCACATTACAATCTAATATTGAAATGTAATTTAGCAGGGTCCCTTGTATCTTAAACTGGGGTTGTTTTGTGCATGTGCCTTGGGTTAAAGGTACACACATCATTTTGTAGATAAACACACCAAATAATGAATATTATGTTACATTTTGATATTTTCAATGACATTTTCTGGAATTTACTGCCAAGATTATTTTAAAATAGTGCTATAATTTAAAGGTTTTTGTTTTTAAAGACTGGAAAAGGAAAGGCAGAAAGACTGAGAGTGAGACTGGAGGGAATCAGCAAAGCAAAAAGGAAAGCACATTGATGTAGAAAAGTGAGAAAGGAAGAATAGCAATGCTATCAATAATCACTTTTAAAATGTTCTACTATATTTTCATTTATATGTTCTGAGACCCACTTGATCTGATTACAGTACAGCTAAAGATATAGTTCCTTAATATATAAGATTAACTAAGCCTCAGTCAATCAGGTACCAGAATCTTGAGCATGTTTTCTTAGCCCTTTTCCTCCCTGTGATAATGGGATGTTCCAGAAGTACCTCTGATGTGGGACCCATTGCAAATCAGTCAAGGGAGTAAACAGGCATTTGAGGAAAGATTCAAAGTGTTCTGAGAGTGTATAGGCAGAGGGAATATGAAAGAAGTAGGCATAAAGAGAGAAGCTGCTAACCGATTCACTGGCAGATTTGTCATATGAACCTAAAGGAAGATTGTGCATTACAATTAAAGTAAATTAGTGAAAGACTGAAAGACGTGACTCGTGTCTATGAGCCTGAGCCAGAAGGTTATGTGAACCTGGTAAAGTTCAGGGTACTGGTGAAGTGAGTTGTGTGATAAAATCAAGACTTGGGCAAAAAATGAGAGGAGAACATGGAAGAACATTAGGAGTACTGTTATTGTAGAGAGGGAAGAGGTTGGGAAGGTATCCCTGACGCTGCTGCAGATACAAGAAATCCAACACCACCTGTGGGTGAGGAAAGAATCGATTCCAGGGATGGGGAACTTTTTTAACAAAAGGGTTACATTAGACAGGACCAATCCAGTCAATGGTCAGGGAGGGGTGTCCCCATGTGATATTTCAGCCTGCTGGGGGGATGGTGTCTCCCTACATTATTGTAGCACTTCTGGGGGGGGGGGGGCGGAGGGGTCGCCCTCCAATTCCACAGCCAGAAGTAGTAGTGTTATGACCGTCGGTAGTAGATGGCTGCGGCTGCTATTACTCTCTTTGTGCCTCGCTACCCTCTCTCCTCTGGGAAGACTTGCAGCTGTGGTTAGCCACCTCCCACCCTCATGGCTCCATCTCAGCACTCCCCAGGGCAGCGAAGGCGTCGCCGACCGCTGTGTCTCTTCGGGGCCTTCCTAGGCGCACGTGCGCACTCCATGATCCTCCTTTAAGGAACCAGGGTGGGAACCTCAGGGGCATCTCCCCTTGATGACATCACTAGCCCTGGATTCAAGCACCATCGGGGCCTGGCTCTAGTCGACTTGGCAATGAGTTCCCTCCTTGCTGAATCCTGCTGTTCTTGTTATGGATGTTGTTTCTTGGTTCCTGCTTCTCCTGGCATGAGACACTCTCGGGTACCCACTCCTCAGGGGCCTTGCTCCTGTCTCTGGCTATCCGCTCCTTGGAGGGCCCTGCACCTCGGATGCTATCTACCTTCCCCCGCTCCTCAGGGCTGCTCCAAGAACTACTCTCCCCGTGAGTCCCTACTTCAGTGTACCCCACTCTGCGGACCATTCCATTGCTGAACTACGCTCTCCGTGAGTCTCTACTTCGGTGTACCTCGCTCTGCGGACCACTGCCAAACTACTCTCTCCATGAGCCACTACTTCAGTGTACCCCACTCTGTGGACTATTGCTATGCTACTTTGCCCTGTGGAGACCAACGTAGGTGTACCCCACTCTGCTGGCCACTGCCTCATCGCTCTGCTTCATGGAGACCCAGAGCTGGTGTACCCCACTCTGTGGGCCCTTGCCCTTGCTTGTGACTAAGCCGCGCCCCCTGCTCCTTGGGGCAGCGCTTATGAACTTGAGACTGTGCTGCACGCCCCGCTTCTCGAAACAGCACCTTGCTACTTCCGTTTACTACTCCTCAGGATAGCATCCTGTTATCTCCAAGACTGTACCGCACTCCCCTGCTCCTCAGGGTAGTGTTTCCTCGTATTGTCAGAGATCCCCTCAGGTAGCCTATGTCACTCTTCTGTGCTGCTCTCTGTCTGTGGCTCCGCCCCCTGGGTTCACCCTCACAAGCACTCCTCCTTACCCTGCCTGCATTCCCCGCTCCCCGGGGCCTGTTGAGCACTCCACCACTAAGGGGATCTATTCTGGCTAATCACATCAGCGGGGCTCCTCCCCGTGGGCGATACCACCTCTCACCTCAGGCCAAGGGTCCACTAACCCATGAACCCTAACAAGTAAGTAGTAGTAGTGAGTGGGAGGAGGGCATGAACTCCTGCCATGATCAAGGAGAAGGGAGTGAAGTAAGCAGTACCAGGAGAAGGAGCAGGCTGAGAGATCCCATCAAAATCAGCTAGTTTGTTTTGTTTTGTTTTTTTATGGGGGGATGGAGCGGGTAGATGTTTTGCTGCAGTACTGATGACAGTGATGACAGCCTGCAGGCCAGTGCTTTTCCACCCGATCTATTGTGAATATTGTACAATGTTGAATAGAATTCCTGTTTGAAGAATAGTGAAAGCACTGACCCATGTCTGAATCCTGTTTGATGGATTTTATTATATAAGGCAACCAACCTGAGATCACAACAACTGTATGGTGTGCATTTTTAGAAGACAATAATTGAATGGCCTACAGTTTTGTCCAGAGGACTATGTGATTTATTCTTTTTTGAAAAGTCCATGGGATTTTCAGTTTTTCATTGAGATAGGGGAAGGAAAGCAGCCAAAAGCTGATGATTCCCAGATGAGATAGAGTCATAGTTTATAATGTGAAATGTCATTTCTCTGACTAGAAAATGGATCTTGGAAGTATGAGGAGATGCAAGTGGATATGGAATTGATCCATTGGTACATAGGGAAAGGATGGGGAGAGACTTTCTTCCTGGAATAGAAATAGAGACTATTGGGAGCTAGGGAAAGCATCAGGACAGACTGGTAAAGAATAGCAGGATATCAAATCTGTTAAGGGCAATCACACTGAGTCTGTGGGGGGGGGGGGGGGGGGGGGATGGGATGGTTACCACCACTGAGATCCCATAAGAAAGAGTGACCAAGGTAGTTGAGAACAGACAATAAGTATCCAGGAAATGGGAATAGATGTCCTAGTTGGAGGTTTTAATTACTCATCTTTCCAAACCCATTCACAAAGTGAGTTACATTTTAAGTACAGTAAGTATTCCTCTGTCCTATGGGGATTACAGTCTAATGGGTTAATTTACTAAGTCATGGTATTTTTTGCAGAGGTGGAAAATACAGCAGAATTTATTAAGCTGCTGTTATGACAAGGAGAGTGGACCCTTGTTCTGATGTAGAGTCTGCGCTGCCGAGAAGGAAGTTAACTCTCGTCGGTCTCTACCGTCAGATGGCAAGGCCTGTTGAAGATGTTGAGAGGATGACTTCACCCTGGAAGCTCGTGATCCCCCCAGGAGGAGCCTGTAGGGACACGGCCACTGGGACTTAGGTGACTCCCTGAAGAATGATGATGCTCTGGATGCAGGCGCCTCCTGCAGGTCGTGGGTTCCAGATGGCTGGCACCTCCAGCAGGTCGTGAGAAGTCCAGGAGTATAGTAGAAGAATAGTCCCAATCCAGTCCAAGGGTCGAAGTCCAGAGGAGGGTCGAGAGCTGGTACAGGAGCAGATGGGAGAATGGTCCAAAGCCGATCCAGGAGCAGAGAAGAAGAAGGGTCCAGAGCCAGTCCAAGTCGAAACCAGAAATCACCACCACCAGTCCGAGAGTCAGGAGCCAGAGAATCAGTCCAACAAGGAGAAGAGCAGGAGTGGAGCGAGGAGCGGATCCGGAATACCAAAACAGGAACCAAGCTTAGAGCTTCAATACCAAGGCAAGGTCTGGGTGTCAGATCTTGCCTTAAATACAGGAGCCAGGAGGAGGAGTCTCAAGAGGAGCCATGACAATATCCGGTCATAGCTCCTTTAAATCTTTACTGCAGCTGCGCATGCGGCCCCTAGGGGCTGAGGGGGAGGAACCGGACTGCCGAGAACCAAGCAGCCGGGCGAGACAGTGGCAGCCGCCGCAAAGAAACCGAAGCAGGCCCGCCCTCCACCGCGGGAGTCTCCAGTGCTCCCGGTGAGTAACTACTTCTGTGAACGCCGACCCGACTCTGGCCGCGGCCCGCCACGGCCGGCGGCCATGACACCCGGTTGCGGGGTGCCGCGGCCGGCGTTCCTAACAGCTGCAGTGCTGAGTACCATGACTTATTTATTTATTGAAAAATATTGTACTCTGCACACTCTGAAGTTCATAGCAGGGTACAATAAAAGATGCACAGATCAACATAAAACAAATATTAAACACAAAAATAATGACAAAAAGGTATTACAAATCTAAAAATGAGGTGCCATTCTAATATCATTGTGACTTCCAGAGTTATGACCAAAGTCATCCACATAAAGAAACAGAATAGGAAAATATGTCAAACAATACAGAAAGGCACACTATTCTGCTATGAGTAACCTAAGCATGCATAAGCATTGGCTCAACTCTGTGGTGCTGTGACTTCCTAAGCACCCCCAAAATTGTCCCCTGCGCTCTTGCTCAGAGCTTCATGATACAGGGCTATGGGAGAGGGCAATAAGGAAGTGCTTCTGTCTCTCTGCTACTGTTCCCAACTCCCCCTGCAGCTTATTGGCTGACTATGGAATTTCTGACCAATGGGCTGCTCTATTTCTGAACTTGAAGTGGGGGTGGGGTGGCTGAAGGCTGTCCCTCCCCCCCTTTTTTTTTTAATATCTTAATTTAGCTTTTTCCTCCTGTGTCCCCTAATGGGGTGCCAATGACTAAAATGTGAAAAAAGCACAAGCTCAGAACTAAGGCTGAAATTTGATGTTGGCTTTAGATCAGCTTGTTAAAATTTCCTTTTTTTATTTCAATATTATAACAACAAAAAAACCCTATTTTCTATATTTAATTGTGAACAGAAAAGGGAATCTCTCTCCTCCACTTTTCAGTGGCTTAGAGGGAGAGGAAAGAAAATTCCACTTTTCAGTAGGTCGGAAGAAGGAGGAAAACAGCATAGGAAGTCTCCCTCTCCCTTCTTCGGTAGAAGGAGGGAGGACATTTCCTTGCTCTTTTCTATTTTATTTTATCTATTTATTAGTTAGTGGGGGAAAAATCTCCTTCCTCCACCTTTCAGTGGTCCAGAAGGAGGAGAAAAAAAAATCTGGAAAAGAGTAAGGAAAGAAAAGGAAAGTTAAGGTCTCTCTTCTCCACCTCCCCTCCGGGAGAGAGAAGAGAGATCAAACGTCTCTAGTTTAAATCACCAACAAAAACACAGATCTACAATTTACTACATCCTGCATAGTACCCAATCTTTTCCTCTTCAGGAAGGGAAAAGGGGATTTTTCTCCTCCCTCCTGCTTTTCAGCAGTCCAGAGGGAGAATAGAAGATTCCCATCCCTCACTTTCCAGCGGGGCGGGAGAAGGGGAAAAGGGGGAAACTCCCCTCGTTTTTCAGCTGGGAGGGCTAAGGAAAGCAGGGCCTCCTTCCTTCATTTTGCAGCGGCCAGAAGAAGGAGAAAGCCCCCCCCCCCCATTCCATTTTTTAGCAGGGAGGGGTTGGGTAAAGGGGGCCTTCTCCCTTTGGGTGGGCGGGAGAGAGGGAGAGGGGAGAAATGATTCCCTGCATAGCCTTTCAGCGAGAGGAACTAGGAATGGAAGGGGCCGCCTTCCTTCACGTTTCAGTGAACCAGAAGAAGGGGGAAGAAGAGGAAAAAAAGAATGAAAAACATCCCAAGCCTAAAAAAAAAAATGCTTTCAGGGAGGAAGAAAGGTTCTTATTAACAAGTGACCACATGGACAGATCTAGATCCAGTATAACGCTGAGACTGCGTACCTGAGACAAAAAAAGGTTATTTATGCCCTTGAAAACCAAATATGAAGGGGGCATCAGCACGGAGGAATCTGCCTCAGATAATAATGCTGGTCTTGTCCATGTTTAGTGTCGGCCTGTTATGATATAACCATTAACTCTAAATTACTGGCAAACAAATGGAAATATGTTGGAATGCTGCAAGTCAAGGTGCACAGACAGGTATGAAGAACTGAACGTCGTCTGCGTATATTTTGTAATTTGCCTCTAAACTGGTGAGCAATTTACATCGGGGAGTTAAACCTATCTTAAACACTGTAGCTGAGCGACTGGAGCCCTGAGGGAAACCAGTCACAATGTATGCAGTACCAAGAGGATGTCATGTGAGCAATCCAAACTTGCTGACTGTGGCCTGACAAGTAGGAAATAAATTAAGTTAGTTCTTTGCCAACCATCTCAATGTCTTAGAGTCGGGATAATAATATCTAGTGGTTCAAGGTACTGAAAGTAACCGAGATGTCTAAAAGTTCCATCACATAATTATCGCACTATAGAAAACTTGTCTCACCGTCTTAAATGTGGATAATTAAAGGATTTCGAAGCTACAGAATTTCCTGAACCCAAATTGATGCTGGCTGGGAATCGAAGGATCTTCAATACAATCAGAAAGCTGTGTCAGGACGACATTTCTATCACTTTAACAAGAAAGGTTAAGGATGAAATTGGATGGTAGCAAGACAATGTGAAAGGGATCAACAGTTCATTTCTTTAGGATCGGACAAACTGAAGTCTGTTTAAGAGAAGCAGGTAATTCTCCTTTAGTAAGTGATAGATTCACTCTTGTAGTAATAAAAATACTAAATAAATAAATGTTTGAATTTTAATTATGTCATTGAGATCGGATTTAAGGGGCATAAGGATGAATTCATTTTTATCTATGATTTGAATAATCTCCACACTTGAAACAGCAAAAAAAATGGTCCCATACTATCTCCTCTACTCCCACCCCAGGGGAGGGTAAAGCAGTCAATGCAGAAAATTTGCTGCACAAATCAGAGATTTTTTTAAAGAAAATTTGCAAAGTATTCACATGCCCAGTTGTTAAACAAGATTTATGGTTGGCATTTGCATTGATAACTGTACTGGTGAGGTGCTAGACAGTCTGAAAAAGGTCCTTGAAGTTATTCTCAGCCAGTCAGATCTTTGAAGAAAAATAATTCCTCTTACCCCATTAGTCATTGTCCTATAAATGGATAGTTGGGTTTTATAATGCTTTAAGAGAGAGGAGATTGGAAGTTTTTTCTATTTCTAGTCTGGTCTGTGCAGTGTGTGCTTAGCATTCATAAGCATGGGGGTGAACCATGCTACATTTTATTACAGTTCATCGGTCACAGTATGCAGAGCCAAATGCCAACTATCAATTGCAGAAGATAGGTCATCCAACTGAAATTTCTTAAGCTGGAATGTAAGAAAGCCCCATGGTATTTTCTTAAGTGGTAAAATACCATGGAGAAAAATACCGCAGATTAGTAACCCATAAAGATTTTATGCAATGATTACCCCAAAGACTGGGCTGTGATCTCGATAAAGGGCCCACGCATCCCAAAGTACCCTCCAGCTCTGGCAAAAAATCCCTGGGAGTTTGGTAAAACCACATTTCCCACCCCCTACCACCCTGTGACGGTGCCCCAATGGTGTTAAATGTAAAAAGATCAATAAAAAAGCTAGCGGCTCAGGCTCCTCCCCTCTCATCCAAATCCCATCCATGTTTTCAAAATCTTCTCCAAGCCCCCAACACCCCCCCCCCCTCCAGCCAGCAACCCTCTCTCCCACCCTAGTCCTCCCCCATTAACTATCCCTTGACATTCCGTAAAATCCCTGGTGGGCTAGGGAGGCATAGAGCACCCCTGAAACTCTGGGCCCTGTGTCATCACTTTCAATATGGCAAATATCTTGATCACCGACTATTTGTTTTACATTAAACTTTAATAAACGTCTGTAATACCAATTCCTCATGGTTTATATGATAGGATCCCCTCCTATGCTAATTTGTGGGCAATGTAGATAGATACTAATTTATTTTTTTTATTCCTAAAGTGTTGATTTTCTTTTTTTTTAATGTTATGGTCAGTATATACTCTTAGTGTTTTTAAGATTATCTTGACTGTGATATTTTGAAATTGCATAACAAAAAATAAAATGGAAAAAAAAGGGGGAGGGGTGGTCCATTTCCCAAGCTGAACCCTCTTCCCTACCCTCAGTGAGTTAGCAGGTAAGCAACCTCCATGCCAATGTCAGCATCCAGGTACCATATAGCAGATTGCGTGGTGCTCTGCATCACTGTCCCAGAGAAGGAGGCAGGCAGCATTAAAGGTGATGACATGATACATCATAGAAACGATTGCCCAAGATAATCAGCTCTGCAGGTGGTGGAGAACATGCTGCTGCACCTCCTAGTGCCCAGTTTGAAAGGACAACATCAGTGAACTTGTGATCCCCACCCTGCTCTTTAATTCAGGCATATCTGGTCAAGGTGGAGAGTAGTAACCCATTTCACCAGTCACATCTGGACCAGCCAGAACACTCTTCATGCCTAGTTCTCCCTGATGGCACACTGGTGGTAACTGCATGAGACAGGAGCAGGTATCAACTCTAGCAGGGGCAGATCATCAGGGCACAGGGTGACTGTGCTGCATACCCAAGGTATAGACAAATGCCATACCTCAGTCCATAATTTAATGGTGGTAAGAGATGATGGAGAGTTGGTATCACATGATAACTTCTGGGCTTTTTTGTTATAGACGGTGGCAGTAACATGAAAAGTGCAGTGGAAGATGAGGCAATGAGGGAATGTGACATGGCACACTTGCTGCACCTGACAGTAAGGGACACTCTGGAGTTGAGGGCCCAGGAATGCAGCCGAATTATCCTGAAGGGAAAATAGAGGGGCATTTTCACCGGACTGAAAAGGGTGGGTGACAGCTCGTTGAGAAGCAGGAAATAATGGGGGTTTCTGATGATGCAGAGGTTAGTGAAACAACAGACAGCCCTTAATAAGCTGTCTTTGGAAACTAGAGGTGAAATCACACTCTGGAGAACCATGATTGGCTGCACATGATTTAAATGGTACAAGTCCTGAAGCTTTTTATGGATGTCACAGAAGATCTAAATTCAGCAAGAGCCGCCCTGCAAGAGGGCATCCCTATAGTCAATATCTTGGAGAAGTTTGATGGTCTTCAGCAGAAACTGCGAATGAGACCAGAGGTCTTGCTGCTTGTGGACTCCTCAGGGCCACAAATGGAAAATAGGTTAAAATGCCTCATTCAGTTGGATCATTACATGCTAACCACACTTCTGACCCCATAGGTGAACAGGAATATTGCCCTCCAGTTCAGCAGTGAAATTCACTGGAATGAGATGTGGCTGAAGTACAGGATTTGGAGTGCCAGAGATAGAGGGTCAGTGGTACTGTAGCAGAAGAAAGAGTGGTCGGGTACCTCACACAATACAGTCAGTATGAGCGACACCCTGTCAGCTACAAATTCCTCCCCTACATTTATCTTCTTTCCCCCCTGCACCATGGCCACCACAGAAGGGGATCTTTTGACACAGGCCATAAATGCAGTGGTTGGCAGCAACCCCCCTATCTAGTACACAAGAGCCTTGCAATAATTGTAGTCACATGCTACTTTACAGAGCCAATAGAAGACATGGCTTCTGATCCGTTGGCATACTGTGCACACAAAGCCTAGAGTTGCAAGTTAACTCCATATTCTTAAGACAGACTGATCCAGTCCTGGTTTTACCCCCACTGCATGCAGGGACTTGTAGTCTTGCATTTCTTAGCGAATATAATAGGGAAATTGGAATGATCAAGGATCTGGCAGCTCAGATTTAATGCTAAAAAAATGCAGCAATGTATTCAGGATGGGAAAAAAAACAAAAGAGAGATACAATATTTGGGGTGAAATACTTCTAAGCATGAAAGAAGAGCAGGATCTAGGGGTGATTGTATCTGAGGAGCTTAGATTAGCGAAACATGGATAAAGCAACGGCAAAAGACAGAAAGATGCTTGGCTGTATAGGCAGAAGAATGGATAGCAGAAAAATGAGGTGTGATGTTGCCCCTGTATAGGTCTCTCTTGAGACCTTCTTCAGAATACTGTGTACAGTTCTAGAAACTGTACCTTCAATAGGATATAAACCAGTTGGAATCAGTCCAGAGTGTGGCTAGTAAAATGGTCAGTGGTCTTCGTTTTAAAATATATGGAGACAGATTTAAAGATCCTAGAGGAAGGGCGAAATAGGAGGGATATGATATAGACATTTAAATACCTCTAAAGTTTCCATGCACATGAAGCAAGCCTTTTTTCAGTGGAAAGGAGGCTCTAGAATGAGGGGTCAGGGGATGAGGGTAAAATGGAGTTGCATCTAGAGTAATCTTAGGAAATATTTCTTTACAAAGAGGGTAGGGGATGCATAGAACAGTTTCCCAGTGAAGGTGGTAGATACAAAAACTTTATATGAATTCAAGAAACTATATGAAAAACACAAGGGTTCACTAAGGATGTGAAGAGTATTGTAAAGCTAGTTGGGTGAATAGGCAAGCTAGATAGGCCATACGGTCTTTTTCTGCCATCATATTTCTAGGATTCTCTGCATGTAATGGGACAAAACCATGACTGAATCAAGTTGTTCTGAAAATCTGGATCCAATTAGCAACCCTAACAGGGCAGCAGTCTGCCCAGAAATGTCCAAGATGCTTCAGCATTTCCTTTTCTATCCACCAACCAACCTGCCTAGTGAAGAGGTATTTTCAGTAGCAAGGGGCATTTTGAATAAATATCATTCACGGTTGGCACCAGAGTTGATAGAAAGGTTGGTCTCAATTAAAACTAAATTCCCTTCTTATGGCTTTCCCTGAATTTACATGCAACTGGCAGGAGGACTAAGTGCATAACTGCAGTGATTCAATGCTCACCCTTTTTGCCTTCAGTGCCTTTCTACATTTTTGCTACTTGGCTCTCTTTCTGCT
The DNA here is from genome assembly GCF_901001135.1 of Rhinatrema bivittatum. Lineage (NCBI taxonomy): Eukaryota > Metazoa > Chordata > Amphibia > Gymnophiona > Rhinatrematidae > Rhinatrema > Rhinatrema bivittatum. The sequence continues at coordinate 479,542,503 of NC_042616.1, forward strand.
GCTTGGCCTGCTACACCCCCTCTACCTCTCTCTCTCTTGCCTATGCTGGGGAGTTTTGGCCCCAAAACCGAAAAAGAAAGAAAAGAAAAAGCTTCTCCTTCTCTGCTTCTCTTTAGATGCTTTGGGATCTCTTTCCTGTTTTAGTGACTTCGCCACTGTTACTGTCCTGCCTGCTTCTTCCCCTCTCGTGCTGTCTTGGGGGAACTCTTGCCACTGTTGATACTGCTCTGCCCTCTCATGTTTCCTTGGGATGTTCATGCCATTTTCATTGGTGCCCCTCACTCCTCTCTTGGTGTCTTGAGGGGTTCATCATGTGCCAACTTTGCTCTTTTTTGTTTCTCTGGGGTATTTATGCCCCACATTTGGTGCTCTTGGCTTTGATGTCACTCTTCTTCCTGCCTTACCCCTCACTCCATGTCCATTTCTCTTGCTGCCTGAGCCTGCACTCCTTGCCTGGAGGTATGGATACCACTGCTCATGATGCCTTATTGTTCACTCTATGCCTTGAAGTGTTCTTGCCACTGTTTGTGCCGCATTTACTGCTTTAGGTGTGTTGGACCATTCATGACACTCCTGATTCTACTTTGCAGCACTTTTGGTGTCTTAGAGTGTTCATCCCTGCCGGAAAGTTTTATTAACTTTGATAGAACAACCCCCCCCCCCCCCCCCTACAATTTTAGAGCCCAAAAAAGGATGCTTTGCTTTCCCCATTGAGTTTATAGAAAACAAATGACAAAATGAACAAAATAAATTAATGAAATGTTTGGTTCTCAGGATGTAGCCTTTTGTGGATCATGTAGGGAAATTACAACTGTGTTTCATGTTGGAAGAATAACTGGGATATTTTGGATTTGAAAGAAAGTGATAAATATGAAGAACAATATATTTTGTTTGGCTGGAACTAGTTACACTGTGTTTTCTTGATTTTGACTACAATTCTTTAGAGTGTGACTAACTGAATATCCTTCACAGAACTGCTGGAAGTATTTCTGAGGTGATAGTGATTTTTTTCCCTGTAAAAATCAATATGAAGTTTATGCTAATTAATTCTCCTCCACATAAAATTGCTGTTATGTTATTTTATTGGTAATATCTCTCATCTTCAGGATGGAGTAGCCTGCCCTTAATATAAACCTACCATACCATATCTGTCAGTTGACATTTCAGATTGCTTGTAAATACCCAGCAGGTCTAAAATAGAGATATCCATTTCCTGTTGCAATCCCTAAATCTATCTGGCCAATAATTCTAAATGGGCCTGTCCTCCAGAAACCTATCCACATCTTTTTTAAACTCTGCTGTACTGGAACATCAGAGAAGTGCTAATTCATTTTAACATGAAAGCAATGAGGTCTTCTCCTATGCATTAGGTAAGAGAAACATTTAATTAATTTATGCCCAGTTCCTATGGGGAAAAAAAAGTCTGATATAGAGAACCTGTTGTAAGTGGAGTATCCAGCGTACTCTGGCTGGAAAAATGAAGGACCTTATGAGAGAGTGTACAGGAAACTTCCACAGAACACCTTAAGGGACAGGCAACAGCCATCTCACCCTGTCCTCTTTAAGGCCCAGCCCCAATCTGGCAGAAGAGAGGCTTCCCCTCCCCACACTATAAGGAGTCAGGGCCCAGAACGTTTAGGGAGGGCCCAGTGAACAGGCAGGAGTCCAGTCTATGCAAAGACCTGCTATGTTTCATTTTTGATTGACAACAGAACTGCAAGGTGAGCTGAATTATTTTCTGTTTTGCTTTTCACTGTAAATAAAATTGAATATAAAGAAACAGCCAGCGCCTGCCTCCTTACTCCTCCTGGCTGATTCCCAAGCCATTATCACGCAAGCTATTACAGACCTCATGTAAAGACTTTATTAAAGGAAGTTCCCCAGGTAATTCTGTTGGAAAATAGGAGAATCTGTTGTAGAAGATCCCCCTGAGTGGAGTTCCCTGGGTACTGTTGTTTAAAAGATATAACATAAGAAAATTAGATTTGCCATACTGGGTCAGACAAAAAGTCCATCAAGCCCAGCATCCTGTTTCCAATAGTGGCCAATCCAGGCTACAAGTACCTGGCAAGTACCCAAACGCTAAGTAGATCCCATGCTACTGATGCCAGTATTAGCAGTGTCTAATAGGGATGTGAATCGTTTTTGAATGATTAAAATTATCGTCAGATAATTTTAAAATCATCCAAAATCGTTAGAGTGCACGATACAATACAAATGCCCCCGATTTATCGTCAGGGGCATTTGTATTGTATCGTTAAATAGGGCACGGGAATTATTTGGGGGAGGGTGGGAAAACCGGCACACCAAAACATCCCCTAAACCCACCCCGACACTTTAAAACCAATTCCTTACCCTCCCCCACCCTCCCGAACCCCCCCAAAATGTTAAGTTACCTGGTGGTCCAGTGGGGGGGGGGGGTCCCGGCGCAATCTCCCGCTCTCGGGCCATCGGCGCCATTTTGGTTGCCACTAATTAAAATGGCGCCGATGGCCCGATAAAAAAAAAACCCACCCGACCCTTTAAATCGACCCCCCCAAAACCTTTTAAAATTACCTGGTGGTCCAGGGGGGGCTTCGGGGAGAGATCCAGGGGGGCCTCGGGGAGAGGAGAGATCCAGGGGGGCCTCGGGAAGAGATTTCCCGTTCCCAGGCATCAGCTGTTCTTAAAATAAAATAGCGCCGATGCACCTTTGCCCTTACCATGTGACAGGGTATCCGTGCCGTTGGCCGGCCCCCATCACATGGTAGGAGCACTGGCTGGCCGGCGCCATCTTTAAAGATGGCGCCGGCCATGCCAGTGCTGCTACCATGTGACAGGGGCCGGCCAATGGCACGGATACCTGCCATTAAACATTAATCAAACCTTTTTTAAACCCAGCTACATGAACTGCCCTAACTACAATGTCTGGCAACAAATTCCAGAGCTTAATTGTGATTTGAGTGAAAAAGAATTTTCTCCAATTTGTTTTAAATGTGCTACTTGATAACTTCATGGAGTGCCCCTTAGTCCTTCTATTATCCAAAAGAATAAATAACTGATTCACATTTACCCGTTCTAGACCTCTCATGATTTTAAAGACCTCTATCATATTCCCCCTCAGCCATCTCTTCTCCAAGCTGAACAATCCTAACCTCTTTTAGAGATGTGAATCGTGTCCTCGATCGTCTTAACGATCGATTTCGGCTGGGAGGGGGAGGGAATCGTATTGTTGCCGTTTGGGGGGGTAAAATATCGTGATATATCGTTAAAATCGTTAAAACCCGCTAAAACCCACCCCCGACCCTTTAAATTAAATCCCCCACCCTCCCGAACCCCCCCCAAATGACTTAAATTACCTGGTGGTCCAGCAGCGGTCCGGAACGGCAGCGGTCCGGAACGGGCTCCTGCTACTGAATCTTGTTGTCTTCGGCCGGCGCCATTTTCCAAAATGGCGCCGAAAAATGGCGGAGGACATAGACCAACAGGATTTGACGGCAGGAGGTCCTTCCGGACCCCCGCTGGACTTTTGGCAAGTCTTGTGGGGGTCAGGAGGCCCCCCCCAAGCTGGTCAAAAGTTCCTGGAGGTCCAGCGGGGGTCAGGGAGCGATTTCCCGCCGCGAATCGTTTTCCGTACGGAAAATGGCGCCGGCAGGAGATCGACTGCAGGAGGTCGTTCAGCGAGGGTTCCGGCGCCTCGCTGAACGACCTCCTGCAGTCGATCTCCTGCCGGCGCCATTTTCCGTACGGAAAACGATTCGCGGCGGGAAATCGCTCCCTGACCCCCGCTGGACCTCCAGGAACTTTTGGCCAGCTTGGAGGGGGCCTCCTGACCCCCACAAGACTTGCCAAAAGTCCAGCGGGGGTCCGGAAGGACCTCCTGCCGTCGAATCCTGTTGGTCTATGGCCGCCGCCATTTTTCGGCGCCATTTTGGAAAATGGCGCCGGCCGAAGACAACAAGATTCAGTAGCAGGAGCCCGTTCCGGACCCCCAGGTAATTTAAGTCATTTGGGCGGGGGGGTTCGGGAGGGGGGGGATTGAAGGAGGTAGGATTTGGCAAGGAAATGTTTAAGTTATTTGGGGGGGGGTTCGGGAGGGTGGGGGATTTAATTTAAAGGGTCGGGGATGGGTTTTAGCGGGTTTTAGTGTGTCGGCTCACGATTCTAATGATTTATAACGATAAATCGTTAGAATCTCTATTGTATTGTGTTCCATAACGGTTTAAGACGATATTAAAATTATCGGACGATAATTTTAATCGTCCTAAAACGATTCACATCCCTAACCTCTTTAGCCTTTCCTCATAGGGGGAGATGTTCCATCTCCTTTATCATTTTGGTCACCCTTCACTGTACCTTTTCCAGTGCAACTATTAGGGATGTGAATCGTTTTCCATATCGTCTTAACGATAGAAATCGTGTGGCAGGGCAAGAAAATTGTCTTAGGCACGATTTTTTAGTTAAAAAATCGTTAAAAATCGTTTTTTCCGATTAGTGCGCACTAACTCGAGTTAGTGCGCACTAACGGGAGTTAGTGCGCACTAACTGGGAGTTAGTGCGCACTAACTGAAAATGATACAATTTGACACTTTTCAGGTCAGTTAAGGTCAGTTTAAGAATGAATATGTATTCCTATTGGCTGCCCTCTTATTTATTCATGTTACCAAGTTTCCTACTGACAGTATATGGGGGATGGGAAATGGAAACAGTTGGTAGCTTGACAAAACAAGTAATGTGATCAGTCAATGTGACTAGAACTTGTGCCCTAACCCTGATACCAGGTGTATTGTGATCTTCCTGCACACAGTGCCCTATCCCTATTAATACCAGGAGTGTTGTGATCTTCCTGCACACAGTGCCCTATCCCTAATACCAGGGGTGTTGTGATCTTCCTGCACACAGTGCCCTATTCCTGATACTGGGGGTGTTGTGATCTTCCTGCACACAGTGCCCTATTCCTGATACCGGGGGTGTTGTGATCTTCTTGCACACATCCCGATATCAGGGATAGGGCACTGCATGCAGGAAGATCACAACACTCCTGGTATTAATAGGGATAGGGCACTGCATGCAGGAAGATCACAACACCCCTGGTATCAGGGATAGGGCACTGTGTGCAGGAAGATCACAATACCCCGGAGGAGTGAGGGTCAGGCAGCTCCCCCCTGTCTGTGAAGCCAGCCTCTCACTAGTAATGCAGGGAGGGAGCTGTCTCAGACTTCACCATCCTCCCCCCCCCCCCTCACCCACACACCATTCACTAGCTGGGACATGGGGGAAGTCAGGAGTGAGGGTCAGGCAGCTCCCCCCTGTCTGTGAAGCCAGCCTCTCACTAGTAATGCAGGGAGGGAGCTGTCTCAGACTTCACCATCCACCCCCCCCCCCTCACCCACACACCATTCACTAGCTGGGACATGGGGGAAGTCAGGAGTGAGGGTCAGGCAGCTCCCCCCTGTCTGTGAAGCCAGCCTCTCACTAGTAATGCAGGGAGGGAGCTGTCTCAGACTTCACCATCCTCCCCCCCCCCCCTCACCCACACACCATTCACTAGCTGGGACATGGGGGAAGTCAGGAGTGAGGGTCAGGCAGCTCCCCCCTGTCTGTGAAGCCAGCCTCTCACTAGTAATGCAGGGAGGGAGCTGTCTCAGACTTCACCATCCTCCCCCCCCCCCCTCACCCACACACCATTCACTAGCTGGGACATGGGGGAAGTCAGGAGTGAGGGTCAGGCAGCTCCCCCCTGTCTGTGAAGCCAGCCTCTCACTAGTAATGCAGGGAGGGAGCTGTCTCAGACTTCACCATCCACCCCCCCTCACCCACACACCATTCACTAGCTGGGACATGGGGGAAGTCAGGAGTGAGGGTCAGGCAGCTCCCCCCTGTCTGTGAAGCCAGCCTCTCACTAGTAATGCAGGGAGGGAGCTGTCTCAGACTTCACCATCCTCCCCCCCCCCCCTCACCCACACACCATTCACTAGCTGGGACATGGGGGAAGTCAGGAGTGAGGGTCAGGCAGCTCCCCCCTGTCTGTGAAGCCAGCCTCTCACTAGTAATGCAGGGAGGGAGCTGTCTCAGACTTCACCATCCTCCCCCCCCCCCTCACCCACACACCATTCACTAGCTGGGACATGGGGGAAGTCAGGAGTGAGGGTCAGGCAGCTCCCCCCTGTCTGTGAAGCCAGCCTCTCACTAGTAATGCAGGGAGGGAGCTGTCTCAGACTTCACCATCCACCCCACCCCCCCTCACCCACACACCATTCACTAGCTGGGACATGGGGGAAGTCAGGAGTGAGGGACAGGCAGCTCCCCCCTGTCTGTCAAGCCAGCCTCTCACTAGTAATGCAGGGAGGGAGCTGTCTCAGACTTCACCATCCTCCCCCCCCCCCCCTCACCCACACACCATTCACTAGCTGGGACATGGGGGAAGTCAGGAGTGAGGGTCAGGCAGCTCCCCCCTGTCTGTGAAGCCAGCCTCTCACTAGTAATGCAGGGAGGGAGCTGTCTCAGACTTCACCATCCTCCCCCCCCCCCCTCACCCACACACCATTCACTAGCTGGGACATGGGGGAAGTCAGGAGTGAGGGTCAGGCAGCTCCCCCCTGTCTGTGAAGCCAGCCTCTCACTAGTAATGCAGGGAGGGAGCTGTCTCAGACTTCACCATCCACCCCCCCCCCCCCCTCACCCACACACCATTCACTAGCTGGGACATGGGGGAAGTCAGGAGTGAGGGACAGGCAGCTCCCCCCTGTCTGTGAAGCCAGCCTCTCACTAGTAATGCAGGGAGGGAGCTGTCTCAGACTTCACCATCCTCCCCCCCCCTCACCCACACACCATTCACTAGCTGGGACATGGGGGAAGTCAGGAGTGAGGGTCAGGCAGCTCCCCCCTGTCTGTGAAGCCAGCCTCTCACTAGTAATGCAGGGAGGGAGCTGTCTCAGACTGGTATCAGGGTTAGGGCACTGTGTGCAGGAAGATCACAACACTCCTGGTATTAATAGGGATAGGGCACTGTAAGAGATGACTGTAGTAGATTGAATAAAGATCTGATGTTTCTGCTCTCCTCACACCAAACAAAAACAACACACAAGCAGAGAAGCCCTTCTTACAAAGCTGAGCTAGTGAGTTAAGTAGGAGGAAAAGTAAACATACTGGTGCCAGTGTGGCTACTTAAAAAATACACTTACCAACAATCAATTACATATATTTGAACTGTGTATAGTTCCAGCCAGGACCACCTTTCTAAAATGCACAGTGATTGGCAAATTCAACATGCACTAGCATTTCAGGTGCCTGCTAACAAAAATAATAAACAAACAAGTTCTAGTCACGTGAGTGCTGATCATTACATTACTTTTTTTGTCAAGCTTCCAACTGTTTCCATTTCACATCCCCCCAACCATATTGGTAACATCAATAGATAAGAGCACAGCCAGCCAATAGGAATACATACATACATATTCATTCCTAAGTGACCTTTACTGACCTGGGAAGTGTGAACACTTTGTTTAATTTTCTGTTGGTGTTCGTTAGTTTCCAGTTCCATTTCCCATCCCCCCAACCATCACCTCAGTGGTAACCTTGGTAACATCAATAGATAAGAGGGCAGCCAGCCAATAGGAACACATATTCATTCCTAACTGACCTTCAGTGACCTGGAAAGTGTTTATTTGTATCATTTTCAGTTAGTGCGCACTAAATCGAGTTAGTGCGCACTAACGGGGAGTTAGTGCGCACTAACTCGAGTTAGTGCGCACTAACACGATTTAACGATTTTTAACGATAAATCGTTAGAATTTCTATTGTATCGTGTTCTATAACGATTTAAGACGATATAAACATTATCGGACGATAATTTTAATCGTTGAAAAACGATTCACATCCCTAGCAACTATATCTTTTTTTAAATGTGGTGACCAGAAATGTATACAGTACTCAAGGTGTGGTCTCACCATGGAGCACTACAAAGGCATTATGACATTTTCCGTTTTATTCACCTTCCAAATAATTCCTAACATTCTGTTTGATTTTTTGACTACCACAGCACACTGAGCCAACAATTTCAATGAATTATCTACTATGATGCCTAGAGATTTTTCCTGGGTGGTAGCTCCTAATACAAAACCTTACATCGTGTAACTGCGGCATAGGCTATTTTTCCCTATATGTATCACCTTGCACTTGTCCACATTAAATTTCACCTGCCATTTGGATGCTCAGTCTTCTAGTCTCACAAGGTCCTCCTGCAATTTATTTATTTATTTGGGTACTTGCCAGGTTCTTATGGCCTGGATTGGCCACTGTTGGAAACAGGATGCTGGGCTTGATGGACCCTTGGTCTGACCCAGTTTGGCATTTTCTTATGTTCTTATGTTCTTATTTGTTTCTATTATTTGTTTGTTGTTATCTATTTGGACATTTTATATACCTTTGTTCCATTTTTAGATCACAATCCACTTGTGATTTAACTATTCTGAATAATTTTGTATCATATGCAAATTTGATTACCTCACTGGTTGTATTCCTTTCCAGATTATTTATAAATATATTGAAAAGTGTTGGTCCAAGTATAGATACCTGAGGCATTCCACATTGAATCCTTCTCTCTGTTTCCTGTCCTTTAACCTGTTTGTAATCCACGAAAGGACATTGCCTCCTATCCCATGGCTTTTTATTTTTCTTACAAGTCTCTCATGAGGGACTTGGTCAACTGCCTTCTGAAAATCCAAATACACTCTATCTACTGGTTCACCTTTATCCACATGTTTATTAACACCTTCAAAAAAATGAAGCAGATTTGTGAGGCAAGACTTCCCTTGGGTAAATCCATGAGCAGTGTGTTCCATAAACCATGTCTTTCTATATGTTCTGTGATTTTGATGTTTAGAATACTTTACACTTTTTTCCTGGCACTGAAGACAGGCTCACTGGTCTATAGTTTCCCGGATCACCCCGGAGCCCATTTTAAATATCGGGGTTACATTGGCCACCCTCCAGTCTTCAGGTACAATGGATGATTTTAATGATAGGTTACAAATTTTAACTAATAGATCTGAAATTTCATTTTTTAGTTCCTTCAGAACCTTGGGGTGTACACCATCCAGTCCAGGTGATTTGCTACTCTTTAGTTTGTCAATATGGCCTACTACATCTTCTAGGTTCACAATGGTTTGGCTCAGTTCATCTGACTCATCACCCTTGAAAACCATCTCCAGAACCGGAATCTCCTCTACATCCTCATTAGTAAACACAGAAGCAAAGATTTTATTTTACATCTAGATTCCAAGCTGCTTATTCTAAGAATAAGCAGTGGATTTCCGTAAATCTACCTTATTAATGATTAATGAACTTTTCCTCCAGGAACTTGTCCAAACCTTTTATAAACACAGCTATACTAATAGCTTTCACCACATCCCCTGGCAACAAATTCCAGTGCTTAATTATGCATTGAGTAAAAAAAATATTTTATCTTATTAGTTTTAAATGTATTACCTAGTAAATCGGAGCGGCCTTGGAGGGAACTTTTTTTTTAGCTCCCACCCCACCTTTCCCTCCCTTCCCCTATCTAAACCTGCCTCTGGACTCTGCTGTGCCGGAGGACTTGGGAACGCCACCAGACCACCCCCGGAACGCCACCCCGCCCTCGGCCCCGCCCCCAGACCGCCCATTTTTGAAAGCCCTGCACATATATGCACTCCCGGGGCTTGCATGCGCCGCCGAGTATTTGCAAAGTAGGCTCGGCACGCGCAGGGGTAGGTTTTCGGGGGTTACGCGCGTCTCTTACGCGCGTAACCCTTTGAAAATCTACCCCACACTTTTCTGAAATCTGTCTTGGTTATATTGTTATAGCTGATTGACATTCATTATCATTTTAAAAATGATTCTGATTAAATAAATTGTTGGTAGTTATTGCTTGAGATGATTTTGTTTAGTTTGGCTAAAAATATTTAAAATGATTACAAAATGTTGACAACATTTTCCATTGACTTTTTTGCAAAATGAAAATATGTGTATCTTTGAAAAGATTCCTTGTAGATTTCAATGTAGCCCCCGTCTCATTCTGGGCCTGGGCAAATGGGGATGGCCATAGGACCACACAAGGCCCCATGACCTCCTAGAGTTCCCGCACAGGGAGGAAGAGTAAGAATCTTTTCAAGGCCCTTAAGGTTTTTCAGAGCAGGAGCTCTTCCTGCTCACCAGTCAAACACTCCAAAAAAAGACCATGCCCACACATCTCTGTTCTTCAAAATAAAAAACTTAACTGACTGATGGCAGAGATACAAGTCCAAACAAGATGCACTTCTGAATAGTGCTCTGACAATAACTCAGTCCAAAAAAGTCACAAAATCTTAAACCAGTCGCGCTTCACCACTTCACCTGAAAGTGGTCAGCCCTTTGGGACGGGTGCCCTTTACATCCTGGGCACTCCCAGTACCTGTTTGATAGCTGAAATCTCATCTGTAGGCCCTTTGGCTCTTTTTCTCTCTCTCTCTCTCTCTCAACTTTGGAGGCTTGAGCTGATTGTAGCTGAATCAGTCTCTGACTCTGGTGAACTTTCCCAGACAGGCTGTCCTTCCTCTGGCACCTCCCAGTACACGAGTCTGCAGCTCCCAGAGCATTCTTTCTTTCTCTCTTCCAGACTCCCAGGAACTCTTATCCTGGAATCCTTCTCCTCCAAATTCCCTGGTGCTGCCCTGTAAAGAGAGAGCTCCACACTCCATCGGGACTCCAGTTCCCAGAATCCTCTCCTTACTGCCTCCTGCTTTAGATGGGAGCCGGGGTTTCCTGCTCTCACATCAACCCTAACAATGGGGAGTGGGGGTTCCTCGCAGGCAGGCATGCAAGGTCTGTCATACCATGGGCACTCAGACCAGCTGAAGTCACATACTGCATGTTTGCAAAAGGCAGGGACATTTTCCTAGGGGACGGGGAGGCAGAAAATTAACACCCCTTTACATCAACTTGGTATTATATTTCATGAACCAAAATGAGACATTTGCCTATTCTGTTTAGTGAAATAAAAAAACATATTGTATAAAGCAAACAACAACAAAAAAAAGAGATGATGATTTTGCTTAGCTATATGGAAAACTAGAACTGACTACCAGGTGTTCCTGTATTGCCAAGCTTTTCACATTTAGGTGCCAGTATATATACAGTACATTGCTTCTGATGGAGAGCCTCACCATTTCGTCATATAATCCAGCTTGTCACCTATTCACATGTTTGGACAGCAGCTCCTTTCAACCTTCATTGATGCAATGGGGGTGGGGGGACCTTCAGTAATACCATAAGCCTGAAGGTTGCATGTACTGTGGGGGAGGGGTTACCATTTTGTATCTATGGTGAAAGCACTCATATTTCTGGCCCTAAACTGCAAGCACAAATTTCTAAAAATAAAACTGACACTGTACAAGCTACTGCATAGCTGCATCTATCACCATTTTGGTTCCTGCTGCACTGGTGAGAACGGTGTGGCTCGACAATGGTGTCTGTTTTGTAAACAGTGGGATCCATGTGCCATGCTGTTTTCTGTCACTATGCAGCCAGCGTGCATGATGGATGGGACTGTCATATCAGGAAAAAAAAAAATGCAGGCATGACTGAATTACAAATCAGGTAATTCAGGCTGTTTAAATTTTTCAGCTATGGTTGAGCTTGGCAGTTTGAAAAAAATCTAGCGATGTCACAGTATGTCCACCCGTTGCTATGTGATCATGAGGAATAGAAATGGCCTGGCATGCCCAGGAATACTGTCATTTTTTTGTCTATATTCTTTAAACACTATTAACAGTTTTAGAAGCTTTTACTCATTATCTGTAGATTAACAGTTTAATTCATTTAAATAATCATTTGATGTCTTCATGAGTAGGAACAATTTGAGTTATGCAAGCTATCTGCACTGTATAGTAGCTGAGAGGGCTAGGAAATCAGAGTAGTAGAAAATAATTTTTTCTAGTAATCATAATTGTAGACATTTGTACTACTATCTAGCACTTAGGTCGCAAGAGTACAAGTGATTTTGGTAGAATACAGACTGCAAAGCAGTCTTACAGGCATAAACTACTAGTGATCGATTAGCAGGTCTTGAAATTATAGACATCTGTTTTCAACAGTGTTTCGCCCATTATGTATCTATGGTAACTCTTGGAACTAAATTCCACAGTGAAAAGAACAGAGGCTAGTTTAACATTCACTTGATGATTTATTTGGCTTTTGGTGCTTCTGAAATGCATCTGTACCTGAGGAACGGAGTACTTAATATGCACTTTTTTATCCATATCCTGTACAGCACGTGTATGTCGTTTACATGTACAAATTAGAATGCATGTGAATATACCTAGGAACTGATTGCTGTCAAGCTACAAATTAGATATTCCACAACACTAAATTTATTTGGCATTGAAGTGTCGTCCGTCATCAGCCCAAGGATAATAATGCTATGCAAGAAGCCTCTCAGTCCCGTCAGTTTAGAATGACAGCCCAAAGCTTTACATGGCCATCTTTCTGACAATCTCCTAATCTCTTGATCTGAGAATGAATGACATTAAATCAGTCTGTCATCACTCCCAGGTTTGATAATTATAACTGAAAAGAACACAGCCCCATAGATCTTTTGAAAAAGCAATAACAGAATAACATAAAAGCACATCTATCTAGGTACAAGAATATCAGCTTTGGGGTAATTTTCAAAAGGATTTACGTGTGGGTGTAAAAACTATATATATCACAGCAATTTTCAAAAGCCTACTTTTGCCCATAAACTGCATTTAAACACATAAAAACCCAGTTTTAAGCACGTACATCCTTTTCTATATTACCCCCATAGTGTATAAATCTCTTTGTGTCTTCAAAGAAGTCTTTGCAGGTGATGCCTGCTGTAGCATACACATACATGTTTCAGAATATGCATGTTTGTTGCTATTACTAAGAGTTAGGGGTGTGCATTCTTTTTCGCCGTATTGGAGATCCGCAAAGTATATTGCACTATTCGTGGTATTCGTGGGGAAGCGAAACGTATCGCGATTCCCCACGAATACACAAATCTTCCCCGAATTATACGGCCACCTAAATAAAAATTTAAACAAACCCCCCACCCTCCTGAACCCCCACAAGACTTACCAAAACTCCCTGGTGGTCCAGCGGGGGGTCCGGGAGCCAACCCCTGCACTCATACCCTCGGTGCCGGTTTCATCATGGCGCCGATAGCCTTTGTCACAGGGGCTACCGGTGCCATTGGTCAGCCATTGGTCAGCCATTGGTCAGCCCCTGTCACATGGCCATTGGCGCCATCTTGTGCTCCTACCATATGACAGGGGCTGACCAATGGCACCGGTAGCCCCTGTGACATAGTATGGGCAAAGGCTATCGGCGCCATTTTGACTACTGGCATCGGACGGCCAGAGTTCCCGAGGCCCCGTTGGACCCCCTTTGCCCTCACCATGTCACAGGGGCCGACCATCGGTACCTGTGACATAGTGAGGGCTAAGGCAGTCGGCGCCATTTTGAGTACTGGCATCGGACTGCCAGCGTGCAGGAGGTCGCTCCCGGTCCCCCGCTGGACTTTTGGCAAGTCTTGTGGGGGTCAGGAGGCCCCCCCAAGCTTGTCAAAAGTCCCTGGGGGTCCAACGGGGCTCCCGGAGCAACCTCCTGCACGCCGGCAGTCCGATGCCAGTACTCAAAATGGTGCCAATAGCCTTTGCCCATACTATGTCACAGGGGCTACCGGTGCCATGGTCAGCCCCTGTCACATGGTAGGAGCACAAGATGGTGCCGATGACCATGTGACAGGGGCTGACCAATGGCACCGGTAGCCCCTATGACAAAGGCTATCGGCGCCATGATGAAACCGGCACCGAGGGTGTGAGAGTGCAGGGGATGGTTCCCGGACTCCCCGCTGGACCACCAGGGAGTTTTGGTAGGTCTTGGGGGGGTCAGGAGGGTGGGGGTTTGTAGTTAATTTTAAGTTTAGCTAGGACACGAATAGAAATCGCCGTATTAATGCATCGGGGCGCCATACGGCCGAATGCAACATATCTGCTGCCCGACAAATCCGAATTACGAATGCAACGTATGGCGTCCCTCTGCACATCCCTACTAAGAGTAAGGCTAATCTGTAGCAGCTTTAATATTCAGTGCTGCAGTCTTCTTTTTATATTAGAAAATAATGAGAAATTATTATATCAAGCACAAACTGACAAAAACATACACTGCCTCGTGATTTGACTCAGGTGGCATTCTAGTACTTTAATCCTTCGCAGATTTTTTTCTGTGATTCTTCCTGTATGTGGCTATTTTGAGCATCTGGTTTTTGATGCAGTACTTTTGGTTTTAAACTCCGGCTCTAAAAAGAACAAAAGGTTGGTCTATTCTTTAGGGGTATTGTGATGTATCTAGAGACTAGAAATTTCAAAGATAAACAAATTGATTTTAAATTGTACCCAATATGCCCACTTCAACTGTTCTGACCCAATTTATTTTTCTTTCTTATAAATTAATAGAAAACTGATGGGTAGCGAATTGGTTCTACATCTGAAAATTCCATACCTAATTTTCTCAGATTAATGGTATCTCATGCATCTCTGCAGTAAGCATCTCTGTACAAGGAGCACAAGATGGCATGGCCGGTGGCATCTTGTGCTCCTACCATGTGACAGGGGCCGACCAATGGCACTGGTAGCCCCTGTGACATAGTAAGGGCAAAGGCTATTGGCACCATTTTGAATACTGGCAGCCGATAGCCGATTGCAGGAGATCGCTCCAGGACCTCGCTGGACAACCAGGGACTTTTGGCAAGTCTTGGGGGGGACTCCTGCCGTCCGGGGGCACGACCGGGGGCGCAGCGGTGGTACGGGAGCAGTCTGGGGGTGTGGCCGAGTGCCCCGACACAGCGGCCTGTGTTAGGGCCTGGCACGCCCGCAGTGAGCCAGCGCGCGCAAGTTACGCCTGCCAGAGGCAGGCATAACTCTACAAAACAAGGTAGTGGAGGGGGATTTAGGTAGGGCTGGAGGGTGGGCTAGATAGAGGAAGGGAGGGAAAGGTGGGGGGGGACCAAAAGAAATTTTCCTCCAAGACCGCTCCGATTTCGGAGAGGCCTTGGAGGGAATGGGGAAAGCCATCGGGCCTCCCCAGGGCTGGCGTGCTCAAGGTTCACAAGTGTGCATCTCCTTGTGCGCGCCGACCCTAGATTTTATAACATGCGCGCGGCAGCACGCGCATGTTATAAAATTGGGTGTACATTTGTGCATGCCGGGTAGCGAGCACCAATGTACCCTGTCCGTGCAAAATTTAAAATCGGCCCCATAGTCCTCATCACATGTAAATGCATGTGAATGAGGATATTAGCTATGCAAAAAAAAAAAAAAATTGCATCTAGGACGCACATTTTAGCGATCAGTAATTAACGCCTGTCCGGAGCAGGCGTTAATTGCTGAGCGCTACTAAACCTAGTACAGAAAAGCAGAAAAAACTGCTTTTCTGTACTGCCTCCTACTTATTATCCTTGGGATATTAAGTGGGAGGAACAACTCTTTAAAAATATTATAGAAAAAGTTTTAAAAAAGCACTGGCAGGGGTTTGGAAAATGGACGGTGGTTAATTCAGCGTCTATTCTCCGAACCTGACTACCGGCACCAGAAGGAGTGTATAAAATCAATATTAAAGTGTAGGGCAATTAATATTAATTTATTCACTCCTTCACTTATTGCCCATTGATCCCTTTCACTGACATTTGTCAGTGAAAGGACCAATCCCCTTTCAGGACAGTAAAGGGACCAATCCGCAATAAGTGAAGGAGTGAATAAATTAATATTAAGTGCCCAACACTTTAATATTGATTTTATACACTCCTTCTGGTGCCGATAGTCAGGCTGAGAGAATGGACGCTGAATCAGCGTCCATTTTCCTAACCCCTGCATGTGTGCTGGTTAGGAAAACGGGACGCTGATAAATTCAGCGTCCGTTTTCTTAACCGATGGACAGCCACCACAGCAGACCTCTTTCCAGCTTGCACTGTGAATGAGACATTAGGGGTGCGCAATCGCCCTTAGTGCCTCCTCGACAACGTGAGCCCTAATTTAGATATATTTATTATTTAGACATACAAGCTTAGTGTAAGATCCTCTCTGGCTATATTGCTGTGCATCACCTCTGATGTTTTGGTGCTATGCTGGAAAAAAGAATGGAAGATCAGGTGGTGGTAGGGGTTGAGGGAACCAGCTCTCAGAAATAAGTTGTTGTTTGCAGCTGGAATGGCACTACTGACCTGGAGCATTGCATTGGCAATTACATTGAAATGTATATCTGCTCTCACTGCAGCCATGACTCTACAAAAGCAGCAGGGCAAGCAGCTGGAGCACAGACCTGGTGTCTGGTGATGGGACTGTCTCAGTGATGAGACTGGAATGGATTGATTCATCTGCTGCATCAGCATGCTAGCATTATGGGGAAAGGCATGTGGTGGACACTTGCAAGTTTACCAGTGTTCCATACGCAAGTCTAAACAACAAGGCCACCTAGCACAAGTTTGCTGTCATAATTCCCAGCATGCTACTCATCACTTGGGACCTTGGCAAGTTGGTATAAGACCTTGGGTGGAGACCATTTACCTTTTCCTGCACTCTGCAGAGCTGAGCCTTTTTATTTTTCTTTCCTCAGAGAAGTCATCAGATCCTACTGCTGCATTAAGCAGACAGAGCAGATAATCTGGATCTCCTTACGCTATAAGAAAGAAAGAAAGGAACTGGAGTTGCTGGAATTGCTACCTTCACCACCTAGATTAGATGGATGACACTCACTGCACTGGGATGGTCCCTGCAGTTTGTGTTAGATACAGGCGTTCTCTTCATCATTGTTTCTTATCCATTGCTGCTGATGTATTGCTGGATAAATTACAGGAACTGTTCAGTGTAGAGCAGAGAATATTTCTCAAAGGGTGGCAAAGGTGGAGGTAAAAGAAGTGCTTTCTCCGTTTCTCATGTCAGCCAGATCCTTATGCCTTTTGTCAGGCTGTAGGTAAACAGATTGATCATTTGGTAATGGAGGGGGGTCCTGGTACCTGTGAACTGCCATTACTGAACTTTACTGCTTCTTTGTATGCCAAAATATATGGAGCCATCTGCATAGGTGCGGATTTTAAGCAGATGGTGAATCCATTTCTGGAACTGGGCCAATTTCCCCTGTTTAGACCACAAGACCTGTTTGTGCAACTGGCTGGAGGACAGCCCTTTACAAAATTAGACTTCTCTAGTGGATACCAACAAGTACCATTTCCTCAAGAGTCCCAAGAATTTCTGATCATGCATATTATCAAAGAGTTTGTATCAATGCACACACCTTCCCTATGGCATATCAAGTTCTCCAGCCTGGTTTCAAAAATGTATAAATCACCTCTTGCAGGGGTTGGAGGATGACTGTTGCCATCTTGACGGCATTCTGATAATAGGCCCACATGATAGTACCCACCTGAATAACGTAGAGGAGGTGGCGCCCTGATTGAACAAAAAGAATGTCTTTTTCCGGTCACACGTGGAGGACTTGGGTCATGTCACTCCAACAAGGAGTTGGCACCTCATCCAGACAAGGTAAGGAACATTGTGGAGACATAGCTGCATAAAAATGTAACAGAGCTCAAATCTTTTTTGGCCTTCTTGGCTTATTACATCAAGTGTGTGCATTCATTTATTTATCTAATTTATATTCCACACATTCCATATGATCACAGCGGATTACAATGAGAGTATGCATAATTAATAAAATGAAATAAATACACTAAAACACACTGAAAGCATAAAATCAAAGACCATAAAAACATCTAAAACATCAAAAAAAGAAATAAATTGCATACATAAAACAGTAAAGATTGCTCAGAAGATATTCCGCCTGTTCAAGTCAAAATTACAGAAGTTTCCAAATGCTTTCCTGAACAGGAACTTTCTTTAGAAAGGTGGTATCAGATAATAAACGCAATTGCTCAGGTAATGTGTTCCAAAATGGAAGACTAGCAACTGAAAAAGTGTGCCGAATATGATGATGTTGGTATCTCACCTTAATAAATTACTGGGGAAAGGGGTACCTTGGATTTGATCAAAGGATTGTCAGACTGCTTTGGACGGAGCTAAAGTCAGTTTAGTGGCTGCATTTATTTTGGCCCACTTTGATATCAGATTATCACTTTCTGTGGAATGTGACACCTAACATGTGGGGGTAGGCACTGTATTACTGCACAGATTTCTGAATGGGAATGTGCATCAGATTGCTTTCACTTTCTACATACTCTCAAGTGCAGATAGTAACTACTTGCAGTTTCAAAAGTGAATACTGGCAGTTGTGTTTGTAGTGAGTCAGTTCCACTTGCTTTTCTATGGCCACCATTTTTCCTTATGCACAGACCATAGACCTCTCTTTCAAATTCAGTGTCCAAAGATGAGGGTGTTTACTCTGAAAGTAGGATGGTTGAAGTGCTGGACCCTGCTTTTTGCAGCCTATTGGATTGTCTTGCAATGTATGAGTTCAGAAGAGAATTTAAATGTAAAGTAGATACCTTATCACTGCTGCAGTTGCCAATGTCTGAGCCTGTCTGTTCATCATCTGGGACTGGCTGTTTTTTCTCAAGTAGATAACATTGGCCCCAAGGGTAATCACTAAACACACACAGCAGAACCTATAGCTGTGTCAAGTGTGTGTCTGGGTTAAAAAGGTTGGCCTTTTCTGGAAGCCTAAAGACATGTGTGTGTTTCTGCAGGCACAGGCAGTAGGCACTCATGAAGAATTAGGCTCCTGTCTCAAAGGCTTATTAAAACTTGCTAACAAGAAGGAGGAATGTAGAATACTTGATAGTTGTCATTCATAGGGTTAACAGTTCTTCCTCTTAGAGGTCAGAGTGTAGCTGTTGTGCATCTTCTGAACAGCTAAGTGGAGCTGGGTGGAATTAGGAAGCGCATTGCAGGATTTGCTGGAATCAGTGTTACACTATGAATAAACATGTCTGTTGGAATGAAACTGGTTCAGAGCATGTTTCATCTGCTGGACTAAGCAGTCCAAGAACTAGAGATGTGAATCGGAACCGGTATCGGTTCGGATTCCGGTTCCGATTCACATCGTGAAATTTTTATCTTGCAGGCCGATCGGGTTTTTTTTTATCAGCTGCGCCCGAGCCGATAACCAAAAAATACAGCCGACTCTTTAAAATGAGTTTGTTAGTATCCCCCCACCCTCCGGACCCCCCCCCCAAATTTTTAAATACCTGGTGGTCCAGCGGGGGTCCCGGAAGCATTCTCCCGCGCTCGGGCCATTGGCTGCCAGTAAACAAAATGGCGCCGATGGCCCTTTGCCCTTAGCATTTGACAGGGTATCCGTGCCATTGGCCGGTCCCTGTCACATGGTTGGAGCAATGGACGGCCGGCACCATCTTTAAAAATGGTGCGGGCCATCCAGTGCACCTACCATGTGACAGGGGCCGACCAATGGCACCGCGATAGCCCCTGTCACATGGTAAGAGCAAAGGGTCATCGGCGCCATTTTGATTAGTGGCAGCCGACAGCCCGAGCACGGGAGAATGCTCCCGGGACCCCCACTGGACCACCAGGTATTAAAAAAAAAATTTTGGGGGGGGGGTCCGGAGGGTGGGGGGATACTAACAAACTCATTTTAAAGGGTCAGGTTGTGTTTTTAGGTTGTGTCCTTTCTTCTCGCCCCCCCCCCCCCCCATAACGATAAGAAAACCCACTAAATTAATCGTGGGGTTTCCTATCGCTATCGGGGACCCCCTGATATCTGATGATATTGAAAATATCGGACAATATTTTCAGTCATCAGATAAATGATTCACATCCCTACCAAGAACTAACAACACTCTTACTGTTAGATTGAGAGGATCTTTTCACTCCTTTTATGGTGTTATGGAACGTTTGTGCCCAAGAAGCATGTGGTAGTGAAAATGTGAAATAAAGCTCCTGGGGAGAGGAAAAGAAATGAAGATTGCTACAGAGAAACAAAAAAGAGAAAAAAGAGGTAAACCTATGGAGGAGCTCAGGAAGTAGATCACACCTTCCATGGGCTCATAAAAGGAGAACTGTACAGATAAGAGGCAAGGAGGAGGGATGTGGCCGGAAGGATGACTGTAACTGGAAGAAAAGAAATACTGGGACCATTAGTCTAATGCAGAAACAAAAGAAGGAATAAAAAGAGACTGAAAGTGTGACTATACTGACTCTTGAAGGATGGCAGGGAGGCAACGTAACCATAGCCTGTTTCTAGGAAAAAGGTGGGTCAGGTCTGTTTACCTGAAAGTTCCTCAAAATTAAAAGATATGTAGTGTAACTAGACATTAAATTATGAAAATAATGAGGTAATGCTGTAAGAAAGCATTGCTGGAATGTGGCATGCTTGAACATTTCTCTCACTGAGTATGTTCCTGCATGGGGAAAATGTGCAGGCAGCTGTGTGAGTTCTTCTTCACCCCACCCCCATCTTGCAGCTAAGAAGGAGGAGCAAAGCTGCTGAGATTTTTACTTTCATTTTACAATGTCAGCACTGATATTAAGAACATAAGAAATTGCCATGCTGAGTCAGACCAAGGGTCCATCAAGCCCAGCATCCTGTTTCCAACAGAGGCCAAACCAGGCCACAAGAACCTGGCAAGTACCTAAACACCAAGAAGATCCCATGCTACTGATGCCAGTAATAGCAGAGGCCATTCCCTATGTCAACTTGATTAATAGCAGTTAATGGACTTCTCCTCCAAGAACTTATCCAAACCTTTATAAAACCTTTATAAAACCCAGACCGTCGCTCCCTGTGACATAGGAGGGCAAAGGCAATCGGCGCCATTTTGAAACCAGTCCAGCACTGAGGGTATGATTGAAGGGATGGCTCCCGGACCCCCCGCTAGACCACCAGGTACATGTAAAAGGTTTTTTGGGGGGTCGGGAGGGTGGGAGAAGCAAAGGGGTAATTTGTAAAGGGTCGGGGTGGTTTTTTTTTATCGGGCCATCGGCGCCATTTTTATCAGTGGTAACCAAAATGGCGCCGATGGCCCGAGAGCGGGAGATCGCGCCGGGCCCCCCCCCCCCCACCCACTGGACCACCAAGTAATTTAACATTTTGGGGGGGGGGGGTTCTGGAGGGTGGGAGAGCAAAGGGATCATTTGTAAAGGGTTGGGGTGGGTTTTCTTAATCTGCTCAGGCCTCACTAAAAAATTAACGATGTGAATTGGAATTGGAACCGATTCCAATTCACATCTCTAACGATCCGATTTTTTTCTCCCTCCATCCGAACCTGATCGTTAAAACGATCGGGCACACGATTCACATCTCTAGTACACAGTATTCAAGGTGCAGTTTCACCATAGAGCAATACGGAGGCATTATGACATTTTCTGTTTTGTTAACCATTCCCTTCCTAATAATTCCTAATATTCTGTTTGGTTTTTTTGACTGCTGCAGCACACTGAGCCGACGATGTCAAAATATTATCCACTATGATGCCTAGATCTTTTTCCTGGGTGGTAGCTCCTAATACGGAACCTAACATCGTGTACTTACAGCAAGGGTTATTTTTCCCTATATGCAACAACTTGCTCCTGTCCACATTAAATTTCATCTGCCATTTGGATGCCCAATCTTCCAGTCTCACAAGGTCCTCCTGCAATGTATCACAATCTGCTTGTGATTTAATTACTCTGAATAATTTTGTATCATCTGCAAATTTATTTTCTGGAGATGGACCCTTGGCCCAAGGTGGTCTTGGTGCTACCCGTGGGGGAAAACCCCATGGGTCCCCACTGTCGGGACGTGAGCCCAAACGGGAAATGGAGGCCAATTGGAGCTTCGCCAATACCAGCCCTCGTTCCCTGCAGGTTGAGCCCTTGGGTACCGGGGCCGGCTGGACTTAGGTGGGCCTCCGATTGATGGATCCCGGAGCAGGTGCCCAAGGCGGGGTACCAGGAAGCAACAAGAGGCAGAATTCAAGGCTGAACTGACTGGGGCAGAGGCAAGTCCAGACCACAATCAGGCAGAGCTGAAGCCGAACCGGGTTCTAAAGTCCAGACAAACTGAAGCAGAAAGCATGGTTAAGAACAAGGTTAAGTCTGAACTGTAAGTTAAGCAAAGCCTAAGACAGGACCAAGTCCAAGCAAGAATCAAGACAGGTGACTGATGAAAGGTCACATTCAAGCTGAAGTCAGGGCAGGCAGCTGGAGACAAGGTCAGGTTCAAGCAGAAGTCAGGGCAGGTGGCTGGAGACAAGGTCAGGTTCGAGCAAGGGTCAAAGCCAGGGAGATCCATCTGAAGGATAGAAGAGGAAGGAAGCTGGAACAGGTACCAGAGTGAGAAATAGGAACTGTAACAGGAACTGGAAAAGGAGCAGGTACAAGAACGCTGGAACAGGGACTGGAACAAAGAGCAATGAAGCACACGACAGGATGCATGGAGACCTGTTGCCAAGGTGAAGTCTAAGTGGCAGGGACCGCCTTATATACGGAGGCTGAGTAGCGTCATCATCCGAGACCATGGGAGGCTTTCCTGCTGCGGTCCCTTTAAAGCCAGGGAAGGTGTGCATGTGTGTGCCTAAGGCGGACAGGCCAGAAACTAAGAGGTGGTGGCGTCGCCCCGCGATGCATGTGGGGAGACCCGGCCAGGACCAGAGGAGACTTCAGGGACACCAGAGGGGCCTGGGAGCACAGGCAGAGCATGAGTGCATAGGCGACTGCCTACCGCTGCCAGGGAAGATGGGCCAGGTCCGGGACCCGGGCATCGTGGGTGAGTGAAGCCGGCTGCAGGCCTGCTGTGGCCGGGAAATGCAACAGTACCCACCTTTACGCCCCCCGCCCCGAGGTCTGGATTTGCCCGGATGGGACTGATGGAATTGCCGAAGGATCCCTTTGTCAAGGATGATACTGACTGGTTCCCAGGAGTTTTCTTCGGGACCATACCCCTCCCAAGGGAGGAGGTGCTCCCAACAGCAGCCTCTCCTCTGGACATCCAGCACTTCTTGGACTCGGTAAAGGATATCTAACTCCAAGACAACTTGAGAGAGTACCGTAGCCTTACGGGATGGCCAAGAAAGCACTAAAGGTTTGAGCAATGAAACGTGGAAAGAGTTGTGCACTCCCAGTGTAGAAGGAAGACGAAGCTGGTAGGCCACTGGGCCAATGTGTTGAGAAACAAACAGACAAGGCAGGTGGGCAAGTGCAAGAACAAGCAGGCAATGAAGATGGAGACAAGCTGGATGAAATCTGAAGACAAGCTGGATGAAGGCTGAAGACAAGCTGAATAAATACAAGCTGGATGAAGACTTGGAGACAAGCTGGAAGAAGACTGAAGACAAGCTTGTTGAAGACTTGAAGACAAGCTGGAACACAGGAAAGCAACATGCACTACTAGAGATTAGCTGAACCTGTTGCTGAGGCAAGTTGTGTCTGGAACGCTGCCATATCATAGAGCCATGGGATTGACATTATCATTAGGGGTTCTGGGACTTCCCACCACAGTCTCTTTAAGGGCCGGGGAGAGGTGTGCATGCACACCTAGGATGACACGGTATGTCAGTGACAGCAGCGTTCTGCCACATGGATGGCTGCTGGCATACTCTGCTCTGTGATGCAGCATGGCATGCTGACAGTGCTTCTGTGCATCGGGACACAGTGTGGCCAGCCTGGGGCTGGTGGTAAGAGCGGCAGTTCGCGGGTGCACCCTGTGGACATCCAAGTCTAACAAAATTCAGCATAAGAAAGCTAGCAACAGATTTCT
Organism: Rhinatrema bivittatum; assembly: GCF_901001135.1. Classification (NCBI taxonomy): domain Eukaryota; kingdom Metazoa; phylum Chordata; class Amphibia; order Gymnophiona; family Rhinatrematidae; genus Rhinatrema; species Rhinatrema bivittatum. The sequence continues at coordinate 479,566,227 of NC_042616.1, forward strand.
GTTACTAGCAAAGCATTCAAAAGTGTCACTTACAAACTACAAATGGTCCATATATATTCATCTATAGCAGCAGTTAAGACAAAGTGACTGAGTGTGCCAGATTTGTGAGAAGAAATGAAAGTGTGTGGGTGGAAGAGTTTTTTTTATTTATCTCACATTGATTCCCAAATTTCTTCCGTGTTCTAGTGAGAATAGGGAAATGTAATTATTGGATTTTTTTAAGTATAAAATTAGCTAGCCAAGTTCCAACAAGCCTTCTTGGATATAGATTTAGGAAACTCCAGTCTAGTATATCTTTGAAAGATAAGTGGGTATAGAGTTTTGGAGGAACACTCTATTATTTTAGTTAAAGCTTAGATAGATCCAGAAGAAAGCCAGGAGATGACACTCCCAACGCAGACTCTGGAGAAGGAGCTCCATTCAGTTACTTCAACTGCACTCAATATCAACCATTTCACCAACTCAGTGGACTGACACCAGTGGAAAGGGTGAGGATTGATTTTCACCAGCTAGTGTTAGCTAAGCTTTTATGCACCTCAAAGTCTAGCTAGACTGCAGTACTGACAAAAAAAAAAAAAGTGTTAAATAAAATATTACAGAGAAAGGGAGAGAGACATATAAAAAACAGGGACAGACATAAGTAACTGTGTTAATAAAGTAAAGGAAAGAGCATACATTAAGGGAGAACTCAAGACTCACAAAGCCTGGAAAACATTTAAAAGAGCATGTGAGAAAGGGAAAAGAGTAACTGAAAACACACAGAGACAGATAAACTAAGAAATACTCCTTGTCCTTACCTACCTGAAATTCCATCTGAAATAAGTGTTCGGCTGAACCTGAAAGACAAAAACGTAACACAAAGACTCATATTTCTTGAAGAAACATTAAGTAGTGTTCCAGTTATATGTAAAGCACCCCAGGTTATAGTAAAATTGTACTTATCTGATTGGTTACACAGTAATTGAAAAAGTCAATTATCTTCTTAGGTTAAATTGTTACCTATATCAGCAAAGGAAAAAGTGTTAAATGTTGATGTGGAAACCGTTATTGCAAATGTATTGATAATTCTGCCAATATTTTCAGGGGTGTCAAAAAAAACCCAAAACAAATAAAACTGAATACCTACATTTATTTTAAATGCAATTGTAATCCATCTGATTATTGCTTTCAAGACTGTCTTCCCTCTCTGACCCTGGGAGTCTGCCTGGGTAGGTTCAGTCCCTTGTTTCCTTTGAGAAAAACCCAGTTTTGGGTAACATCTTACAGTGGCTCACTCCCTACTAACAGAAACCCCCATTACTCTTGCCACCGTGCCACTGAAGCAGGAGAGCCATTACCCCAAAGCGTCTGATTGGTTAGAGGAAGGAAACCAAAGTGGGGGGAAAAGTGATCTTCTCCATCTCGTACCTGGAACTAGTGGTTGTTCAATGTTAAACATGGGCATGTAGTGTGCTTCAGCTGTACTAAAGTAGCCAGCCCCCTTCTTCCAGCTGCTTCTCTCTGATCAAAATTGACATAGGTACTGCGGCCATTGCATTACTGTCTTCTTAAAAAGTGGTAAGAGAAACAGCCACGACACAGAATTTCTTTTCCATATCTTTTATAAGAAGTTTTCCTGACTCCCCTCCAATGGAATCAGTTGCAGTATAAAGGGAAGAGGGCGACGCACGACTGATGCCATGAGAAGAAAAGAAAACCATGGAAACTACACTATACTGGCAAAAGGGAGGCGATTCATATTTAACTCCTGCTCTGAGTAAGGGTAATTCTCCAGGCAGGGTTGAATCAACCGCTGCTGCTATGTAAGTGCCATGTAATGCGGTGTCATAGTTTTCACCAAAATGATTTTACTACTATTATTCTAAAGAGGGGAATACATTTAAAGGAATAATTGTAACAAAATCTATATTCTTGCATTCTCACTGTAACATCATCAGTGGCGCGCATTTAGTGGGTTGGGGTTGTTTTGGTTTTTTTTATGCCACAGTCCAAGGCAGATTGTTTCCCATTGGATTAATTTCATTCCACATTTTTTAAAGTTATACTCCATTGGGTGCCTGAGTAATGTACTGCTTTATCAGCATATCTCTTCCTCACATACCTCTGGCCCGCTCTTACTCCCCTCTCCTCCCCCAGTTGCCAGACGCTTTTGTCTGAGAATGTAGCATATTTCAATCTGGCAGCAATGGAACTGGAACTCTGGCTTAGTGAAACTGACATTTATTGAATAATTATACTGCATATATATATATAAAACAGAAGTCCAGTCTGTTACATCACTTTAGAACATAAGTTGGCAAGCCAAAAGAGGCAGTTTAAAAGGGAAAACAGAAAGGACAAGCGGATTAAAAGGCAGACTGAAATCTAGCATGATCAGATTGCAGACTTGGCAGTCAAATGGAAAATCGTTAACCAGGCTAATGAAAAGGGAAATGAGTTAAAAGCGAAAGGTCACCTCAAGAGATTGTGTTTTGCATGCACTCTGCTTTTGGGACATAAGTCATGCATTACCACACCCGCTTCACTAACGTACACAGAAACCTAAAACGGAATTAATCCACATTAGAATCACTCTGATCATTCGATTATCAACCCCCCCTGTTATCAGTGGCAATGGTGAGAGTGAAATCCAATAGAAAATATTTCCTATTAGTTTAGTAATGCCTTTCATACTAAAGGTCATTACGGGGAAAGAAATGTCCTAATTAGTTTAAATAATCACTCTCTTAAATCCATACAATTACATAATAAATAGCTTTCCTGGGTTTGCCATTTAAGCCAGTTGATAGTAAAAGACGTGGTAACAGGCTACACTGATATGCATTCCAATTTAGGAGAAAAAAAAGAAACATAAATTACATGGAATAAAAATAGAAAAAAATGTGTAAGAGTACCAGTTGTTCTCTTTCTCTTAAGTGTCATGTATCTGCCATGTAGCTTCAGCAAGCTGATAAAGGACAGCTACCACAGCAGGTTGTGCATTTTTAATAGGCTCTCTTTAAGGAAAAAAAAGGTCAGCATTAACATAACGTTCTCCTTAAAGATTTGTGGTGCAAATGTTTCTCAGTGGAGAGCAGGTATTGCTGGAAACCAGGATCTGTCACAACAATCAACCAACATCCTGCTCATTTTAAAGCAACAGTGAGATAAGCCATTTTGTGTTCCGCGACACAGTATACACCAAACATGTCTTTGCAAGCCTTGATCAAACAGGAGCTGATAAGTGCCAAGTGAACTTCACTGGTGGATTTTGTAACATACTGTTGAAACCATTGTATGTAATGTTATTATAAATTGGTATGTCTGTATAAATTACAGTGACGGGTGTTTTAACTTGCAGTCCATTATAGTGACATAGATGTGCTGCAGGTTTCCAGGCAACCCACTGTAGCACTATTGACTTAAAAGGCACTGATTGTAGGTTACCTCAGCAACCCATAGCATGCCTATGGCATGTCACAGACTTTTGGCACTAATGTGTATTAACAATGGACAGCTCTTCCTTCCAGCAGTACTCCATGACTCACTCTGCCTCCACTAGCAGCCATTTTTTGTTCCCTCTTCTCTCCTCTTCTCCCCACCCCACCTCCAACAGTCCTCCATGCCCCTCTATACCTAGCAACATGGACTAAAAAGATTTGAAGAGAGAACTATATTTTCTCTCCTATCTGAATGGGGACAAAGTTCAGTGAGTGCTTATTACCCATCAAAAATATTTTCCTGAGTAGTCCAGTTCTGGAGCACAAATTTAGTCTGTGCCATTTCTAAAAAGGCCAGTGTCAAAGCTCCACAACCCTGGTGAGCAGAGACCCATCAACAAACTCCTTCCCTCTTCTTTCAGTGTTAGGATTCCCGGCTGCAGCCACCCACGGCTGGGCCCCCTTACCTGCTCCAGCAGGCGTCCAGTCCCGGCTTTCTCCTCCGCCGCCCAGGACGGCTAGGCCCCCGAATCCCACTGCGGCAGCCTGCCCACGCAGCACGACACACCGCCGGCTCGGCCTCGGCACCTGCCCCTCTAGGCGCATGCACCATTCTCTCTCATTTAAAGGGCCCGCGGCAGGAAGCTTCACCTTGACATTACCTCGGCTGGGTATTTAAACCCGGCCCTGACTTCAGCACTTTGCCTCAGCAACGGGTCATGCTCTGATCCGAAGTGCGCAGTCTGCGTTGTTCCTGATCCTGCATTCCAACCCTGACTCCTGATCCTGCATTCCAGTCCTGACTCCTGTTCCTGCTCCTGCCCTTGGACTGAATCCATGGTTTGGACCTCTGCCTGATATCTCTTCTCTGCTAGTTCTCTGCCTGCCTGACCCTTGCCTGGTATTCTGACTTTGCTTGACCTCTGCCTGCCCTGACCTCCAACCTGTCTCTTCATCTTGCCTACCTGCTGCCCGTCCTGACCTTTGGCCTCCTCCTGGTTTCGAATGTCCACCGTCTGCCTCGACATTTGCCTGCCCGATGCTGTGTTGCCTTCGCCTTTGGACTCCTCAACGTGAGAGACCCCGCACCTAAGTCCTGTCGGCCCCGGCAACCAAGGGCTCAACCTGTGGGGAACGTGGGCTGGTAAAGGTGAAGCTCCTGTTGGGTCTTCTCAGCCTGCACCACCTCCCGATGACGAGGACCAATAGGGGCCTTCCCCTGATGGCAGCATCAACCTCATCTCAGCTCAAGGGTCCACGCACACAACTCTCAGCATCGCCTACCCTCTGAAGACTGAGCATACTCCAGGGACCATTTATATCCCACCGAAGCCTCCAACAGAAAGGTGAGGTGAAAGCTAGGGGAAGATACAAAAAATCACTTTCTCTGATGGAAAAATCCAAGAAAATTCGGGAGAACTTTAATGACAGGCAAAGCCGTGTCACAAATACAATGAGAAGAAGATACACAAAGTGGAAAAATAGCCAGAGATTTCAGATGGGTAGTGTTAATGATACTAGGAATGTGAATCGGGCTTCGGATGATTGAAAAAATCAGACGATATTTTCAAATTCATCAGAAATCGGAGGCTCCCCCAAAATGATAGGAAACCCCCACTGGACTTTTGGCAAGTCTTGTGAGGGTCAGGAGGGTCCCCCAAGACTTGCCAAAAGCTCCTGGTGGTCCAGCGAGGGTCCGGGAGCGATCTCCTGCACTCGGGCCATCGACTGCCAGTAATCAAAATGGCGCCGATAGCCTTTGCCCTTACTATGTCACAGGGACTACCGGTGCCATTGGTCAGCCTTTGTCACATGGTAGGAGCACAAGATGGCGTGGGCCATCCAGTGCTCCTACCATGTGACAGGGTCCGGCCAATGGCACGGATACCCTGTCACATGGTAAGGGCAAAGGGCCATCGGTGCCATTTTGATTAGTGGCAGCCGATGGCCCGGGACCGAAGATCATTCCAGGGACCCTCATTGGACCATCAGGTACTTGTAAAAAGTTGTTGGGGGGATCGGGAGGGTGGGGGAAGCTAAGGTATTAGTTTTAAAGGGTCGGGGTGGGTTTTTTGTTTATCGGCTCGGGCGCAGCCAATAAACAAAACTGCGATATGGCCCGATGAAAAAAAAAAACACATGTGAATCAGAACCGGAATCCGAACCGATTCCAGTTCCGATTCACATCTCTAAATGATATCGCTACACAATTAATTGGCTAAAGGTATAGCAGTTAGTGAAAATTGCCTCCTTTATTCATATACTGTGATAATGTCCTAAAATCAAAATATGTCAAATCAACCAGCATGTTGGTTTTCTGTTAATGTCAAATTACGTATTGAAGAATTTATTTGGCATGGGAGCTCCAGAGACTCTACAAGGTAATATGTATAAGAAGGTGTAATGGGGTATTGTTTTGTACATTAGTCTCCTAGTCATTTTGAGAAAGTGTAAACAAATTCAAACTGAATGCCCATTTTCTGTCCCGAAGACCACCTATATCCTATCTCTATTTGAAGGAAGCGCCTTGGCTTGGGCTTCACTGTTATGAGAACCTGAAGATCCTATCCTGAATGACTTATCAGGAATTCTTAAACTTTTCAAGTCTGTCTTCGATGACCCGGCTCGCTACACCTTCACTGGATCCACTCTGCTTAATCTCCAGCAAGGTAATAAACCGCTAACAGACTATGTGATCGAATTCAAGACTTTAGCATCCGAACTACACTGGGACACATGATGTTTACGTGCTATCTTCATGGAGGATCTCAACTCTCGTTTAAAGGACGAACTGGTGGCTCGTGATCTGCCTGATACACTTGAGTCTCTCATGGAACTGGCTGGGAGAATTGACCACCGTATTCAAGACCGGACTCAAGAGGCTAAGAGTCCTCGGAAGCTCGTCCCAGGAGCTAATCATTCTAAACCTGTGCCAATTGCCTCAAGCCTACCATCTGCTACCTTAGAAGAAGACAAGCCTATGCAACTAGGTCAAAGTCATTTAACTTCCAAAGAACGACGATTCCGCAAATGCATGGAGTTATGCATATACTGTGGACAATCAGGCCATGCCATCCAAACCTGTCCCATCTGTCCAGGAAACTGACAGGCCTAGGATCCACAGGAGGACTCCTCCTAGGTCAGGGATATCACGGGCAGCAGTCTCATCCTTAATCCGGGAGGAGAGACCCTCCAGGAAGATGCTTTGGAGACTGTCCTCCGACCAACCCAGCTCCGTCGCTAGGGTACAGAATTCTATGGCAAATTCAACCAGGGTCCAGGAGCCCTGTCGGAAGTGGAGGATATCAGAGCCAGCTGTGGTGAAGCGTCCTGGCTCATCAAAGACCTGCTTGAAGTTTAGTATGAAGCATTGTAGGTCCTGCAATTTGGGATCCCCTTCCTCCCATAATGGAGAAGCCCAATCCAAGGCCTTCCCATCCAGCAAGGAGAGGATAAATGTCATGTTGATGGAGTCATTGGAAAACTGAGCAGATTGCAGAGAAAAATGCATGAAGCATTGATTGAGAAAACCCCGGCACTGCCCAGGATCTCTGGAGTACCAAGGCGGAACCTGAACACGGATAGACGCTGTGGCTATCGCCAATGGAGCTGGTACTGCGGATGTGGAGGCACTGGCACTGGCTGAGGTGGTGGCATCCAAATGTGCCGCGAGGCATTCCACGGTGTTGGCTAGCATTTCGAGGCAGTGCTGCTGCTGCTGAATCTTTTGGGCCAGGCCCGGAATGGCCTGTAGACTGGGAAGGTCTGCCAGGTTAATGGCCTTGGCAAGCTGTTGTTCGGTGGACCCCTGACCGAGACGAGGTTGGCACTACCCCCGGGAAGGCCCCTGTGGGTCCTTGTCAGCGGAAGGCAGTTGTGAAGAGTTGACCCAACAGGAGCTTCACCTTTACCAGCCCTCATTCCCCGCAGGTTGAGTCCCTGGGTAGCGGGTCCGGCAGGACTTAGGCGCGGGTCACTCGGGCGAAGCCCTACTTGAGGAGGGGTGAGAAAGCTGTACGTACCAGAGGTCAGGGCAGGCAGCAGTCGAGGAGTGTCGGGAACAGGCAGATGGTCGGGGCAGCAGTCAAGAGAAGCCAGAGGCAGGCAGATGGTCAAAGCAGGCAGCAGACAAGTAGAATCCGAAGGCCAAGCGAGTGTCAGAGCCGGGAGATCAGTCCAAGAGGGCAAGGAGGAAACAGAAGCCAGGAGTGGAGAATAAAGGCAGGAACCAGGAGGGAGCAGGAAAATACGACCAGGAAACAGGACACAGGAGCAGGAGCCAGGATTCAGGAACACCGGAGTAGGACACAGGACTCGAGAATGCAGGAACAGACAACAAACTGACCAAAGGTGAGACCTGTTGCCGAGGCAAGGTCTCTTGGGCTGGGCCGGGCTAAACAGGCCCCAAGCCCTGACGTCAATGATGATTGCAGGAATTTCCTGCCTCTGGTCCTTTAAGAGGTGGGGATGATTGCACATGCTCCTAGGAGGGCCAGAGGGACGCCCATGTCGGAGGAGGCATGTTGGCCTGGTCGGGCCTGAGGGCCGCGGAGAGAGCTTCGTGGGGGGCTGGCTCCCAGGCCCCGAAGGTAGGGCTGCCAGCCGTGGGAGACTGCAGCTGGTACACACAACAGCTTGAGTGGAACAATTCTGTCCAAAATACTGAAAACAAGAGAATCCCATGAATTTACAGGCAAACCAATGCTGGACAGTTGTACTCCTTCCAAAGCAATAGATAAGTTGTCCAACTGCTCAGGGTCAATAAAGTCCCTCATAATCTCATTAACAGAGACATCTGCTACAGATCATGTTACAAAAAAAACTTGACATCAATGGTATCAGACACCACAGTGGAGGTATTTAAAAATACAAGGTTGAGAGTAAGGACCAGTTTATGTGTAGGGTTATTATTGAGCTGTTCCCACCCAAGATGGAACATCATATCAAGGATCTGCTCACAGGAACTAGATAGTGGAGACATGTCCACGTGCAAATTCAAAGGTGTTATTCCAATTAGCTTTAGAACAGAGCAGTTTTTAAAAGAAAGGAGAAATAAAACTTTGGAGTCTGCCAAGAGATCAGTAAATCAAGTAGATGCTAAACTTTCTGGAATAAAGTGTCAGTATTTCATAAGAAGAGCTCTCTCCCAGAGGTTCACTGGACATTTTCCAAGAATTTTTAAAAATAATATGCCACCCCTGCGTCCTTTTCCTTGCAGCTGAGAAATTACCAGATAATTAGGTGGACAAAGCTTGATTAGAAGCTTAGTATCTGCATCTGTAAGCCAGGGTTCTGTGATGCAAAAAAAGTCTTATTATTCAAACATAATTAAATCCTTAATAACAGAAAACCTTTTTCTCAAAGACTGTATATTAAATCAGCATCACTTTAAGTTTGGGTATATCCACACCGTGGCCTAATGCCTTACAAACTATTGGAAGTAAATAAGAAGAACACTGACCTATTATGCTGATTAAATCCAAGATCACCATTTCTACCAAGACCAAGGATGACCAGGTTAAAGGAACAGGAGTTCTCCTTTACTGGGACAATCGAACAAAATGGGAAGCCCTCTGTGCCACTCAGCACTCGAAGGAGCACACAGAGGAGCTCTTTTGTCATGCTTCTTAGTGCATGTGGTGCCTATTCTGTCCCCTGACAGCTCTTGAGCACAACCTCCATCAATGTCATTGATGGAGGAAGGGCCAAGCGGGAGCTGAATGACAGAGCCGGTGATAGAATTCTGGCTGGGCATTCTCTCCAACAAGAAGGGGCAATAGATGACAAGATCCACGATGACCTGGGGAGACAGCAGAAGGTTAATGCAAAACAGGTTCATTGTGGCAGGCATCCCCTGCCAGCTCTAAAAACCACATCAGTGATCTGCTGATGATTCTAATTAAATTCACTGGAGTACTAGCAGGTAAATCTCCATTTTCCCCTAATGAAAGACAAAACACATTAGCAACAGGGGGAATTGATTCTAGTGGAACCTTCAGGAAATATAGGTAAAATCTTTTCAGCATGTCTTGTGACAAAATCATTGAGGATTTAGGAAGATTTAAAAAACATAAATTCAGTCTTTTAAAATAATTCTCTAAATTTTCCAATGTATGATGCAAACTCTCTTTATCCTTAAGAGTCTGAACATATTTGTATAATGCTTCACATTGAGTTTCAAGATCTTAAATTCTTCAATGACTTCATTCTAGAAATGAATTTGTGTCTGTAGATCCCCAAAAGAAGATAAAACATTATTTACTCTACTGGTTATAGATTTCTAAAACCCCTTTTATGGCAGTCAATTAAGTCTCCAATGTAATCAGGACAAGTTTTTCAAGAGTGGAACAAGCTGTAAGCCTACAAGAATTAAAGGAGACCACTTCAACTGTGTTACTCATTAGCCCTGCTGGTTTCACTGATGCAAAAATTCTTCCCAACATCAGGACATAAGTCTATGACCTCCCTGGGCAAAGATGAAAAATCCCCAGATTTTGCAATTACTGCTAATAAGGGAGATTGAAAGTCCATCAGAAGCAATACTATGGGCACCAAGCTTGTTAGACCCTGCATTGCCACCCCAATTATTAGAAAGCATAAAACCCTCAATAGATGACTAGGTCATGGGGGTAAAAACCCCTGACCTAGATGTTACCTTTCCTCTACTTCCCCAGTAACCACAAATAGAGGGGTAGCTCAAGAAATCCTGTAGAATAAAAGACACTGAATTTACAGTCAAGATGTCTTCCAACTTGCTCACTTCTTCCCTAAGGGCATGCCCCTTTGGCTATACGCCTGTGGCTGCGCACCACACAGTGCTACTTTATATAGTCTCCCTAGGCATCTTTAGATGACATCAGATCTTGCTCTCCTCTCGCTCTAGCTGCAGGACTCAGGCATGATCGTAAGGATGCATCCATAAAGGACAGGAACAAGTGTCTTCCTTTCTAACAGCCCCCCAGGTTACCATTGTTTTGAGAAAGGTATCCATTCCATAGGGATTATATAATGACTTTTGCCAGAAAAAAATTATTTAGAAAAGAAAGAATCAACCAGTATTATTAGTTCTGCAATACATGGAAGAACCTTATATAAAGTTGGTTGGGGTTCTCTTTTAGGTTAAGGTTATTTGAATTAATTAATCTTCACTGTCTGGAAAATGTTAGTTGATTATTTTTAGTAATTATGGATACATTTAACATTAAGTATAAAAAGTTTACTTGTTTTATATGAAAGTGAATACATCAGTAGTCTGAATTGAGGCTACAGTTCTGTATTGGCTGTTTCTGTAAGCAGAATTGCTATATCTTATTCCGGAAAATAAACATTTTAAATGATGAGTGTTCAAACATGGACTTCAATGATAGTATTTTCTTGCCACTTCATTTGAAACTTTAGGGTATATTTTATTGTTCCATGTTCTGTACATGGCAATAAAATACAATTCTAGCAAAAACTAGATGCTGTATACATAATTAGCATATTATAATTTATTTTGGGGAATATACATTTTTCCACCTTAGGGACCTATGTACTAAAAATTTACATGCATGCCACATCTTTTTGTATGAACCAGAACGGTGCGCTATGCACATGTGTGGGCCAAAATAGCAAGAGAGGTCGGCGAGCACCATTTTGAAAGTCAGCAGTAAGGTAGGAAAGAGCCATGGACTTTTGTGCCTCAGTCTTCTAAAATCCATCATTGGAAGGGATAGGGGACATCTTATGAGGGGAATGGATGAGTGGGGAACAGAGGCCCCTGACCTTAAGTCTAGGAGATCCATTGTGACTGCCATACCCCTTGTTCTGTTGTATGGGACAGAGAGGGGTTGGATGAGAGTTAGGACACAGAACCCCTTGTTATATATTTGGATGGAAGTGATGTTGGGGTGCAAAGGCCCTTGTTATATGCCTTGAGGACAGGTGTGTTATCCCATGTGCTAACTAATCCTTTTACTTTAGGACAGTTAGCATGGGAGTTTTCTTGATGCAGCATGCACTATAGTTTTTAGCTTAATGTGCATGTGACTTTTCTGTATCTGCTAAGGTGCATTTTAGCTGGTGCACAAAAATATTTAGTCCATCTAATATCAACTCTGTGCTTTAACATGTTGAAATGTTTCACATGTGAGTTTTAGTGCATAGGCCCTATATTCTTCAGCAAATCATTGCAATTTTTCTTGGTTTCCATCTGCAGTACTGTCCTTACTTCGTGCCTCTTAGTTTTCTTTCCCTTTTCTATCAATTCATGATCCTTAACAAAGGCACTCATATCATCCCTTTATTCAATCTCACCCAAATAAAATCCACAAAAATGTATTCAGTGGAACAATAAGGCTGAAGTTTTATTAATAATACAGTACATAAATATTGCAACCAATTAAGAAGCTTAGGGATCTCTAAATCACATAAACTTAAAAAACAATACCTTTCTTCATCAACCCCCTCAGATCAGCCAAACATTACCAAAGTAGTTTGTATGTAATGTGGCTTCTAGCTAAACCATGCCCATCTTAATTCTACTAGCCCAATCGATGACTGCTACTGAACTTGACCATCCAACTAGTTGGTGTTGATCTAGCCATGATGAGGTAACTATACCCAGCAATTTACTTCAAACAGTACCTTGTAACTTGTGGTGTCACTAGGTTGAGTAGTACTTTCACATCCTTGCAGGACTCCCTAGGAACCCTTTACTGTACAGTGGTGTCACTCAAGAGTTTGAAGTACTCTTGGAGCCAGTTCAAAATAATGGACGTACTCTGAAACCAATATTTGTGTGTGTGTGTGGGGGGGGGGGGGGGGGGGGGTTGTAACTGTTAATCCCACCCTAGCTGTGGCAAAATCCTCAACCACCTACCAAACGGTACAGCCCCAATCAAAATCCTAACTACTTAAGAAAACAAAACCAGGGAGGGAAAGTCAGAAGACCATGAACACAAACGACCAGTGAGTCTTGGTGGGAGAGTAATGCACCTGTTGCTAGTGGATGTCACCCTTCTTTATGAGATCAGCAAGATCCCACAAAATCCCCTCTCCCCCAAACAGCCCTTTTATCCCAAATAAAATTCAGATAGAGAGAGAGAAAAAGGCAATGCTCCTGGTTAGATAACAGGCTCAGCTATGTTATAATCAGCTTTGTTAAACCAGGGGCTCTCCACAACTGATTCCTTTTAAATTATGAATTTTCCATTCCGTTTAATGCTTAGGTTCTCCATTACTATGCTATGCATTGATGTTTCTAGATCTTTTCATCTCAGAATTCCAAAGATTTCTAGGGGTTTTAAACTGTTTACATTCTATATATGTGCACGTGTAATTGCTCTGACCCACCTGCATTTCATATTCTGTATGAAATATACACTTTTCCCCTTGTCTTCTAGCTTCATTCAGACCAGGACAAAGGAGATGGAACTCTGAAGTACATTCTTTCAGGAGATGGTGCCGGAACTCTTTTCATTATTGATGAAAAAACAGGCGACATTCATGCAACTCGACGAATTGACAGGGAGGAAAAAGCCTTCTATACCTTGCGTGCCCAGGCTGTTAATCGAAGAACTGGCAGACCAGTGGAACCTGAATCTGAATTTGTCATTAAAATCCATGACATCAATGACAATGAACCAAGGTTCCCGGAAGAGATTTACACTGCGAGCGTTCCTGAAATGTCTGATGTTGGTAAGAGTGAATGTAGTTTTGGAGCATGTTTCATGTATTGCATCATTTAAGGAAGTCAAGCTTTTTAGATTCAACCGTAGACCTGTTCCAGAGGTAACTGAAGCAGAATAGGAATAGTAGTTGTTTACATAATACAGTTTTTGGTATCTAAGCCCCTAACATTTTTTGACTGTTTAGAAAGTTATGAAGCTAAGTTTTTTTTTCCTCATAAGAACATAAGAAATTGCCATGCTGGGTCAGACCAAGGGTCCATCAAGCCCAGCATCCTGTTTCCAACAGAGGCCAAACCAGGCCACAAGAACCTGGCAAATACCCAACCACCAAGAAGATCCCATGCTACTGATGCAATTAATAGCAGTGGCTATTCCCTAAGTAAACTTGATTAATGGACTTCTCCAAGAACTTATCCAAACCTTTTTTGAACCCAGCTACACTAACTGCACTAACCACATCCTCTGGCAACAAATTCCAGAGCTTAATTGTGCATTGAATGAAAAAGAATTTTCTCCGATTAGTCGTAAATGTGCTACTTGCTAACTTCATGGAATGCCCCTGAGTCCTCCTATTATCTGAAAGTGATGATCAGTTTTAAGTCATTTGGGGTGAAGGGCATCTGGTGTCATTTTGCAAGATGTGGCAACCAGTAGGGATGTGCAGAGCAAAAGTTTATGTTCATAAGTCCATAAGTCGAAAGGGGGTCCCATTTGCGGTCAATATGGACATATGGAGAATTCTATAAGTTGAGTCTATGTCCATACGTGCAAATAAAAATTTAAACCCCTCACCCTCCTTAATCCCCCCCCCCCAAGACTTACCAGGAGGCCCCCCCAAGCTGGCCAAAAGTTCCTTTTGGGTGCAACGAGGGTCCCGGAGCGATCGCGCGGGGAATCACGTGATGCCGCGTCACTCCGACGTGACGCCGACGTCACGTGCTCCTCGCAAAGGAGTTCAGAAATGGCGTCCTGACTCCCTGCTGTACCACCAGGGAGTTTTGGTAAGTCTTGGGGGGGGGGGGGATTAAGGAGGGTGAGGGGTTTAAATTTTTATTTAGGATCAACAATCGCGATTTCCAACTTATTCAACATAGCTATGTTGAATAAGTTGGAAATCGGATCGTTTTCGCCTCATCACTTTTTTAAGTAAAAAAAAAAAAAAAAAGTTGTGTTTTACATTTAAGTTCAAAACGAATGCACACCCCTAGCAACCAGCCTGAAGTCTAGGGGGAGCTCTGGGCCCCTACTAGATACTTGGGATTTCTGTAGAGGTTATATGGGTCTGGGGGCAGGCCTCACTAGACACTAGGGAACTTTTCTATAGAAGGAGGCATCCAGGAATGACTGGATTGAGGGAAGTCCAGGGACAGGAGAAGGGTTGTATGTCCTGGGTGGGTTTTAAGATCCAGGAAGGATGATTCTTTGATGATTTGGGAAGGGGTGTGAGGCATTGATACATGAAATGAAAATATAGGTTTTTTTTAGATTTTTGCCCCTGCTGGGCTGCCTCTAGAAGTGTCAGGGTGAGTAGGAGCTTGCAAGACCCTGGGGGGGGGGGGGGGGGGGGAGTTGTTTCCACTTTCAGGGGAGCTAAATTAGGACCTCTGCAGACCATTTAAGAAACATCCCAGGGATATCAGGATGTGCATCATACCCATTTCCCGTTAAAGTCTATGGGACAATCAAAACGGGGGGGGGGGGGCTTCTGAAGGCAGCCTCTCCCTAGCACACTAGCACAGTGCTTGTGGCATAGCAACCAGTGATGTCACACTTGACCCTAGACTTCCTAGAGCTTGCGTGGCTAGGAGGAGGAAAGGAACAACCAAGGTGAAGCACTTTTTTAAGCAACCTATCCTAGCTTTGGATAGAATGACAGTGAGGGGTTCCCCGGCTCATACCCCAAGTTCAAAATGAAAGCAACTTTGAGGTAAGCACCATTTCTAGCTCATTTTGTCTCAGGCAGCTGCGGGTAGGATTTTAAAAAAGTGAGGGCTGAAGAAAAATTCAAAAAAAGGCTGATGGAATTTAGTGCTGTATCCAAAATCTTTGAATGCTTTCTATAATTTGCTGTGATACAGTAAGCACTGAACATAGACAGTGTAACTGTTATGGAACATTCATTGCAAAGTAAAACTCTGTTATTAGAGATTTTTTAAGTACATAAGGGTACTGCAACTGCATAAGTATGTCTGATTAGGAAACACAACACTAGGCTCATTTAAGCATAAACATTAGGAGGCACTCTAGCACTAGCTGTTCAGCAGTGGCAATCTTTTAAAGATGCTAGTGTGCATTGCAGTCTCTACATGTGTGTGTGTGTGTCTGTCATGTGGCAGTTCCACATAGGTGTGTGTGAGAGAGAGTAGTGAAAAGAGGAATACACACATATTAACACACTGCTTGTAAAAAGACAAACTCTATTCCATAGGTAGTGGGGAATGGGCAGCACATGTGCTAGCAAAACTAGTACTACCAGCACTTCCCCTTCTAAGGTAGATTATTTTCCAGGAGGGAGCTACAGGGCCAGATACAGACAATGACAAGCAAGAAGAATTTAAGCCTGGAAGAAAATGTACTCCGTCCTGCGACTAATTTCTCTATTCCTTAGTGGCAGGGGCAGGAGAAGGCAGAGTCAGTGGAGCGTGGCTTCAGCACTGGTAGTGGAAGGATAGTACTAGGAGCGGAGCGGAGCGGATAGTACTAGGAGCAGAGCAGCCAAAACCAGTACAACACTTTCCCCAGGTGTCCCTTGAGGCATGCGTACAGCAAATTCTACAAGAATCAACTGAGTCAGAGAAACATATCATGGGTTCTCTGTATCTGAGGAGATAAAATTACCAGTACAGTCACAGTGATGATTAGGATTTTGAAGCCTTTGAAACAGAAATACTCTTGGGGGCGGATTTTCAGAGCCCTGCTCGCCTAAATCCGCCCAAAACCGGGCGGATTTAGGCGAGCAGGGCCCTGCGTGCCGGGAAGCCTATTTTACATAGGCCTACCGGCGCGCGCAGAGCCCCGGGACTCGCGTAAGTCACGGGGTTCTCCGAGGGGGGCGTGTCGGGGGCGGGCCCGGTCGTTGCGGCGTTTCGGGGGCGTGTCGGCAGCGTTTTGGGGGCGGGTACGGGGGCGTGGCTACGGCCCGGGGCGGTCCGGGGGCGTGGCCGCGCCCTCCGTACCCGCCCCCAGGTTGCTGCCCGGCACGCAGGAGGCCCCGCTCGCGCGCGGGGATTTACGCCTCCCTCTGGGAGGCGTAAATCCCCGGAGAAAGGTAAGGGGGAGGTGCAGACAGGGCCGGGCGGGTGGGTTAGGTAGAGGAAGGGAGGGGAAGGTGAGGGGAGGGCGTTAGAGGATTCCCTCCAAGGCCGCTCCGATTTCGGAGCGGCCTTGGAGGGAACGGGGGTAGGCTGTGCGGCTCGGCGCGCGCCGGCTATACAAAATCCATAGCCTTGCGCGCACTGATCCAGGTTTTTAGCAGATACGCGCGGCTCCGCGCGTATCTACTAAAATCCAGCGTACTTTTGTTTGCGCCTGGAGCGCAAACAAAAGTAGGCTATTTGCGCTCCTTTTAAAATCCGCCCCTTGGTGGGGGGGGGGGGGGGGGAGAATTATTGCCCAAGATTTTGTCAACTATTATAAAACCAAGGTATAAGCTTGTTTGGCTACAGGTCTGGCAAGCAATATTGTAGTGGTTAATCTGGAGAGTAATGTACATGAAATATATTGGGATACAAATGAATAGGTGTCAAGTACTGAAATTAAACATGTACTGACTGGGGCAGATTTTCAGACTCCGCGAATAGGCCTACTTTTGTTTGCGCTCCAGGCACAAACAAAAGTACGCTGGATTTTAGTAGATACGCGCGGAGCCGCGCGTATCTACTAAAAACCTGGATCGGCGCGTGCAAGGCTATCGATTTTGTATAGCCGGTGCGCGCCGAGCCGCGCAGCCTCCGAAATCGGAGCGGCCTTGGAGGGAATCCTCTAACGCCCTCCCCTCACCTTCCCCTCCCTTCCTCTACCTAACCCACCCGCCCGGCCCTGTCTATACCCCCCCTTACCTTTCTCCGGGGATTTATGCCTCCCGGAGGGAGAAGTAAATCCCCGCGAGCGAGCGGGCCTCCTGTGCGCCGGGCCGCGACCTGGGGGCGGGTACGGAGGGTGCGGCCACGCCCCCGGACCGCCCCGGGCCATAGCCACGCCCCCGTACCCGCCCCCAAAACGCTGCCGACATGCCCCCGAAACGCCGCGACGACCGGGCCCGCCCCCGACACGCCCCCCTCGGAGAACCCCGGGACTTACGCGAGTCCCGGGGCTCTGCGCGCGCCGGTGAGCCTATGTAAAATAGGCTCACCGGCGCGCAGGGCCCTGCTCGCCTACATCCGCCCGGTTTTGGGCGGATTTAGGCGAGCAGGGCTCTGAAAATCCGCCCCATTGATTTTAAGGAATTAATGTTATGCTTTGAATTCTTGTCCAATGTGGTTTTTCACTATTCCAAAAGAGGAATGTATTGGTTATTTTGTAGAACTGATAAATCTATCCTTATCTGAAGGCATTGTCCCTAAGGGATTTAAGAGATCTCTAGTTTGCTCAGTATTAAAAAAAGGGTAATCTACCAATTGATGCATCTAGCAGTTATAGGTCTATATCCAATTCATTATCTTTGGGAAAGCTATTAGAAAGGTAGTTTTTCAGCAGTTAAAGGATTTTTTTAAACTCTAGAATTTTGCATGATAACCAATGTGTATTTGGACAGAATCAAAGTACAGAGACAGCTTTGGTTGCTGTAAATGATTACTTACTGCAGACATTAGATTCAGGAGGGGATGTAATTGTAATTTATTTAAATGTCTTCTCCGCTTTCAATTCAGTATATCATACAATATTATTAAGAAAGTTCAGAGAGTTACTGATTGCAGGGAAGGTTCTTATGTGGTGAAAATTATTTTGGAACCTTTGTCAGCAGCAGGTTAAGATAAGGTCTGCCTATTCAAATTGACTTAGTACTGCAGTGGGTTTCCCACAAGGTTCAATTTTATCACCTGTTCTTTTTAATATTTATCTTCAGCCACTGTATATTTTATTGGACTCATTTAATGTGTTTTTTAAGTGCTATGCTAATGATGTGGATAGGAGCATCCCTTCTGTGGAATCTACAAAAAGTAGAGTGGTACTGGATGCCCTTGAAGGTGCTCTGCTCAAACAAATGGTAATGGAACACACTAGAGAACGTGTGAGGCCTGGTCGGGCAAAGGTGAGTGGGGAAGCCGGGGACATTGCAAACTGACTGAGGTTGCAGAGGAAGTGAGCGCGGTGCTGGTGGACAGGGTAGTGAGATGAGTGGGGCCGGCCGTGCTGCGGAAGTGGCCGGAGAGCGCAACAGGAAGACTGGGAGACAATAGGTAAAGTGGAACAACAGTGGACTAAATTAAAAGGAGCTATTACAAAGGCAACAAATCTCTATGTTAGGAAAGTAGAGTAAGAGGAAAAATAATCCAATCTGACTCTCTAAGGAGGTGGCTGAAAAAATAAAGGCAAAAAGAATAGTGTTCAAGAAGTAAAAAAGATCCCAAAAAAAGGAACACAGGGAAAAATATCTGTTAAAACTGAGGGAGACAAAGAAAGAAATCAGGAAAGCAAAAAGTCAAGTGGAAGAAAGGATTGCCAAAGAGGTAAAGAGAGGAGACAAAACATTTTTCAGATATATTAGAGAAAGAAGGGAGGCCCAAAGTGGTATAGTGAAAGTGAAAGGTGATAAGGAGCACTGTGTGGAGAGAGATGAAGAAATGGCAGAAATATTAAACAAATACTTCAGTTCAGAATTCACTAAAGAAGACCCTGGAGAAGGACCGCTGCTGGTTAATTCAGTAGATGGAGATGGGGTAGGTGAAACTCCATTTTCAGAAGAGAATGAATGGGAAGAACTAGGAAAAATGAAAGTGGACAAGTCCATGGGGCTGGGTGACATACACCCCAGGATACTGAAAGAGCTCATAGATGTGCTGGCGGGTCTGCTGTGTGACCTGTTCAATAGATCCCTTGAAACTGGAGTGGTGCTGAGTCATTGGAGAAGAGTAGTGGTGGTCCCACTTCACATGAGTGGTAGCAGAGAGGAGGCTGGAAACTACAGACCGGTTAGCCTCACCACAGTGGTGGGAAAATTAATGGAGACTATGCTGAAAGATAGGATAGTGAACTATCTACATTCAGGAGGATTGCTGGGCATGAGGCAGTATGGATTCACCAGGGGAAGGTCCTGTCAGACAAATCTGATTGATATTTTTGATTGGGTGACTTAAGAATTGATCAAGGAAGAACACTTGATGTGATCTACTTGGATTTCAACAAAGCTTTTGTTACGGTCCTGCATAGGAGACTTTGGAATAAAATGAGAAGCTTGGGATGGAGTGCCAAGGTGGTGGCATGGATTACAAACCGGTTGATGGATGGAACCTACTCTGAAAAGAGAACAGTGTTAAGTGGAGTGCCACAAGGATCGGTGTTGGGACTGGTTCTGTTTAATATCTTTGTGAGCGATGTTGTAGAAGGGATAGAAGGTAAAGTTTGTCTATTTCTGGATGATATAAGATCTGCACCAGAGTGGACATGCCGGAAGTAGTAGACAGAATGAGACGTGATTTAAGGAAGCTTCAACAGTGGTCAAAGTTATGGCAGCTGGGATTCAATGTCAAGAAGTGCTGAGTCTTTCATTTAGGGTGCAGTAATCCAAAAGAGATGTATGTGACAGGGGGTGAAAGGCTGTTGTGCATGGACCAAGAGAGGGACCTTGGGGTGATAGTGTCTAGCGATCTGAAGACGGTGAAGGAATGTGATAAGGCAATACCTAAAGCCAGAAGGATGCTGGGCTGCATAGAGAAAGAAATAACCAGTAAGAAAAAGGAGGTGATAATCCCCTTGTACTGGTCCTTCGTGAGGCCTCACCTGAAATATTGTGTTCATTTCTGGAGATAATATCTCAAAAGGGAGAGACAGGATGGAGGCAGTCCAGAGAAGGGTGACCAAAATGGTGGGGGGTCTCCATCAAATGACTTATGAGGAGAGGTTGAAGGACCTAGATATGTGTATCCTGGAAGAGATGAGGTGCAGGGGAGATAATGATACCTTTAGATAACTGAAAGGTTTAATGCTGCATAATCAACAAACCTTTTCCAATGGAAAAAAATCAGCAAACTAGGGATCATGAAATGAAACTCCAGAGAGGAAGACTCAGAACTAACATCAGGAAATATTTCTTCACAGAGAGGGTGGTGGATGCCTGGAATGACCTTTTGGAGGAGGTGGTGAAGACAAAAACAGTGAAAGAATTCAAAGGGGCATTGTATAATCACTGTGGATCCCTAAAGGATCCATGGTGATTATACCCCTAGAGGATGCAAATGAAGAAAAACATGCATGGGGTAACTTGCTTGTCAGCGGTTACCACCCATAACCAATAAGCCTTCATACTGTTGAAGCAACTCCATCCTTGCTCTCTGCTTCAACTGCAGGGTGGAAAGAGGAAAAGGGGAAATGGATTCAGACAGCAACTAACAAGGACCCTGATTTTTATGGTCTGGGGAAACAAATAAGCATGGGGGTAGTTTGCTGATGTGGCTGTTACTACCCTTAACCAATAAGCTTGATACTTTTGATTCAACTCCAACTTTGCTCTCTGCTTCAACAGCAAGAGATAATGGGGAATTGGACTAAGACAGCAATTACCAAGGTCCCTGACTTTTACAGTCTGAGAAACTGATAAATATGAGGTTGACCAGTATGAAACAGCAGATACTACCATAAGCTTGCTGGGCAGACTGGATGGACCATTTGGTCTTTTTCTGCCATCCTTTCTATGTTTCTAGGTTTCTATGATGTTCATGTTTTTCAGTAACAGGAGATGTTACAGCATCCCTTTCTCAGAGATCATTTTGTTTAATGGATGCTTTCAAATGCATGGTTCTAAATTTCTCCAAGTCCAAGGTCTTATGGATCTCAAAGAAACCTAGGCCATTACACTTAACTGCCATACTAGTTAATGGGGAATTGGGGATTATATTACATGTGTGGAGCGAGTTAAAAATCTGGGGTTTAGTTTCAATAGTAGGTTGAACTTTACTATACATTTGATATCTGTGGTTTCTACTGCTTATTTTAAGTTAAAGTTGCTCCACCATATATGGCCGTTTTTGGATCCTTCTGATTTTAGGAACAATAGTCTAAGCATTTAATTTAACTACAGTTGTTTATAGGTTTACAGAGAAATTGTTTATGTATTTTGCAATTATTGCAAATTTCTGCAGCCGCCTAATGACAAAGACTCCACCACATGAACACATCATTTCTTCAGCATTTACATTGGTTGCCAGTCTTACGGCATTTAAAATTCAAGGTGTTGATTATAATTTATAAATCTCTGCAAGATGATTCTCCTTCATATTTAACCGAAATGTTTAAATCATATTGAACATTCTGAACATTATGGGCCTTCAGCCAGCATCTTTTAGAGATACTGATGGTGTGGATGAATCAGTTACAAGAAATCAAGCATTATCTATAATAGGAGCAAGACTCTAGAATAATTTATCAGAGGAACTGAGATAACTGCAAGATTTAAAAACTTTTCAAAAGATGCTTAAGGCATGTCTGTTTACAGAAGCCTTTTCAATGGAACTGAGTTAGCTAGTGTGACAGATACAGGGAATATTTTATTTAGATGTTTGATGAATTTATACTGGGTTTTATGTGTTATATAAAGTTTTGTGTGTTACTATTGTTTTTATGTTGATTATGTAATCCGCTTAGCATGATTTTACTATTATAAGTGAACTATAAATATTTCAAATAAATAAATAAATAGCAGCTGAGGAGAACTTAGGGGGCATAGTTACTAGTGTACTGACCTCTATTGAGCAGTACTTGCAGGTAGATGAGAAAGAATAGAATACCGCCAGGGCAAAGAGCAACCCCAAGGAAGAGGAGGCAGTGCAGGGCTTGAGCGATGTCCCTGATCTTTTGCCTCTCTGTATTCCATCAATTCCAGCAGCAGCAAACCACAAGCTTGCAGTCAGGGAGAGGAAGTCCCAGAAGAAAGCTGAGATGTGGGGCAAAGGAGGACTTGCATTATGCAGAATGATTTCACTGTTTCATCAGTAAGGGGGGAAATGCCGATGTGTCTTACAAACCCTGGCATGGTGCATCAAGTGAGAAGAGAGGGTGCAAATAATAGCCTGTGGACTCAGTCAGCCAGTCATGGAAAGAGTAGCAGCAGCAGCAGGAAAGAGGTAGAACAGGGGAAGTCAGTTTCCAGGCTGACCCCCAGGTTTCTTCCAGTGAGATGACAGGCAAGCTGCCCCAACACTGACAAGCTACCATGGAGCAGATGGGATGTGTCACCATCTCACTGTTCCATAGTAGAAGGCCTTAGGATTTTGGATTTTGGTGCCCCTAGGCACTGTTGGTGCTGTTGCCCTCTGTCATCCCCTCTTCCACCCCCCACCCCACCCCCAAGGTTGGACAACAGGGTGCAGAGGGTCTAAGGCACAGTCTTTTTTAGTTTCCTGTGGCAGCTCAGGGATAGATCCTGCAACAGAAATTTAAAATTCTGAATCAAATTGACAAGATTTGAGAACCACCAGAGTCCCTAGAAGAATTGATATGCCTAACCACTTGTGGTTCCTAAAACTTTGGAGGCTCAGCTCAGTATTGACAAACCTATGAAGATTGACCGATTCTGGATCTCGCTCGAAGAGCGGAATCATCAAAGACAGAATAATCTCTACTTATACTGTGCTGGAACAGGTCATTTCACCAATAAATGCACAAACAAGTCGGGAAACTCCCGGGCCTAGGTCTGGTGGGAGAGGCCTCCCTGAGTCATGCTACTTCCTCTCCACAAATCTTGATTCCAGTAACCTTACCCACTGCCGGAGGTTCCATTCATCTTCAGGCATTCTTGGATTCCGGTGCTGCTGGTAATTTCATAGAGGAAAGCCTCGTTCATCAATATCAGCTTCCCACAGAGCCCTTGAAAACACCTCTTACAGACTCCTCAATATTGGGACAGCCTCTGGGTAATAAAATTTTGTTTGTTACCAAGCCTATTAAAATGACAATGGGACTACATCACCAAGAGACTATTTAATTTTATGTACTCCCTTCCGCGGTTAATCAGATGATTCTGGGGTTTCCCTGGTTAAGACTACATCAACCCCGGTTGGACTATGGATCATTGCAGCTAGCAAGTTGGAGTTCATACTGCCGTCAAAACTGCGTGATTCTGTTGAAACCATCTAAGTCTCAAATTCCTTGCTCGCAATTATTCCCTCTGGGTTATCTCACCAGTAAGCTGAATTTGTGGATTTTTCAGCAAGCAAGAAACAGAGGTCTTGCCACCACATCAGGCTTATAACTGTGGAATAGAATTAATTCCAGGAAAATTTCCTCCCAGGGGTAGAGTCTACACATTATCAGGACCTGAGTCAGAGGCCATGACTCAGTATATTCAAGAGAATTTGGCTCGGGATTTATTAGACCCTCCTCATTTCCAGCAGGGGCTGGATTCTTTTTTTTCAAAAAGAAAGATGGTTCCCTCTGACCATGCATTGATTACAGAGGATTAAACGCCATTACGAAGAAAAACTGGTACCCTATTCTGCTTATTTCTGAACTCTTTGACTGATTGAAAGGTGCACAAATTTTCACTAAACTCAACCTCCGTGGGGCCTATAATTTAATACAAATTTGGGAGTGCAATGAGTGGAAAACCACCTTCATCACTTGAGACTGACATGAGTATCAGGTAATGCCATTTGGACTCTGCAATGCCCCGACGGTATTTCAAGCCATGATCAATGACATCTTTTGAGACCTCCTGTATTCTCATGTTCTGGTTTACTTGAATGATATCCTTATTTTTTCCAGAACAGAAAACCAACATCAGGTTCATGTACGACAAGTTCTCCAGCATCTCCGAGAAAACCAATTATATGCCAAATTAGAAAAATGCCTGTTTCACAAGGAAGAATTACCCTTCCTGTGGTGCATTGTCTCTCGGACTTGTCTACGCATGGATCCAGGGAAATTCAAGGCCATTGTAGAGTGGCCTCAACCCTAGCCTCTCAAAGTCCTACGATGCTTTTTGGGTTTTTCCAATTACTATCGTCAGTTTATTACAGGATACTCCACCCTGGTAGCCCCTCTGACGGCCATGTCTAAGAAGGGGGCAGAACTTCAGAAGTGGTCTCCAAAAGCTGTTCATACATTTTACAGTTTAAAAGAAGAATTCATCAAAGACCCTTGCCTACAGCGACCTGATCCTACTAAACCTTTCTTTATGGAGGTTGATGCCTCGGCCCTAGGAGAAGGGGCAATTCTTCTGCGACCTTCGGACACAGGGAAACTACTTACATACGCTTATTTTTCTAGAAACTTTTCTCCTGTGCAAAAAAATTATGCCATTGGAGATTGAGAACTCCTAGTAATAAAATCCGCTCTCAAAGAATGGCGACACCTATTGGAGGGGGCCAAATATACAGTTACAATTTACACGGATCATAAGAATCTGGCATACCTTTCACAGGCTCAATATCTAAATCAACAGCAGACCCGCTGGGCACTATTTTTAAGCCAATTCAATTTTAATCTATACTACAGACCATCAGAAAAGAATCAGCAAGTGGACACTTTATCTATAAGCTTTCTACCTGACGACACTCCCGACCCACCCCGCTATATTACTGACCCGGCTCAAATCATGCTCACCGCTACCTTCACGATACCTTTGGAGAAGACAGTGGTACCCAGGTGTCTGAGGCAGAAGGTTCTTCACTGGGCTCATGATTCTCACCTAGCGGGACACCCTGGAATAGCCTGGATGAGAAATCTATCTCCTGTCATTACTGGTGGCCCCAGTGGAGATTTGGCACCAAGAGTTTCATTGAATCCTGCCCCACCTGTGCAGCCAATAAAACTCCCTGAAGGTGACCTTGTGGGCTATTACAACCTTTGCCCATTCCTGTTAAACCATGGACTCACATAGCCCTAGACTTCATTACTGATCTTCCCCCTTCTGATGGGAACATTGTTATCTGGGTTGTCGTGGATCAATTTTCAAGCATGGCCTATTTTATTCCACTTCCTGGATTGCCTACAGCGCAGAATTGGCTCGGCTGTTTATACAGCATATTTTTTTGATTCATAGCCTTCCCATGAATATCATATCTGATAGAGGAGTTCAATTTACCACTCGATTCTGGAAGGACCTCTGTAAAAAATTCAAAATAAAACTCAATTTTTCTTCAGCCTATCTTCCCCAGTCCAACAGATTAACTGAACAGACAAATCAATCCCTCAAGACCTTCTTGCGATGCTATATAAACCAAAGACAGGATGACTGGGCATCTTTATTACCTTGGGCGAAGATTTGCCATAACAATCATTTAGTTCATGCCACTGGAACATCTCCTTTTTTCCTAGTCTTTGGCAGACATCCTCGAATGCCATTGCCTATTATTACCTCCTTGTCTTGTCCTGCTGTAGACCAAACCATCCACTCCATGACAGAGCTATGGAAAGAGACTTGATGATTGTTACAGCAAACTGTGATCAAGGCTAAGAGACAAGTGGATAAAAAGAGGAGGCCGGGTCCTCAACTCTGACCTGGGGACCTTGTATGGTTGAGTACCTGGAATCTCAGATTACAGACATCTCTAAAATTTGCACCCAGATTCATCGGACCTTTCCCTATTGAAAAACAACTAGGCGAAGTCACTTACAAGCTTAGCCTGCCACCCACACTTCGGGTCCACAACATCTTTCACATATTGCTTCTCAAACCTGCAATCCTGTCTTGGTCATCCAGAAGACCTAAATTGACCACGTGCACTATTGTGGAGGACGACACACAATATGAGGTCGAGGAGATCTTGGTTGTCAGAAGAAGGCAAGCAACCTTGCAGTATTTAATTTCCAGGAAAAATTATAGACCAGAGGAGAACTCCTGGGAACTAGCTCGCAACGTTCAGGCTCCGCAATTGCTCCAGGAATTCCATCAACATTTTCCTTTCAAATCTCATCCCAAGAAATGGAGAGAGGAACCTTGCGGGGGAGGTACTGTTACCATTCAGTGCCCTTCTGCATCGGTTGCTTCCTTTGAGGCTGGTGGCCACATTCCTCAATGGCATTCCCCAGCTGCAGCGCAGGTCGATGCACGCCGCATTATGACTCCTCCCACCGCGGCACGTCATTGCCATTCCAGGAAGTCCCCGTGCTAGTGCGGGAAATGGGACTATATAAATGCCACTCTTCAGCCCATTATTGCCTCGGCTACAGGCTTGCTTGTGCTATTTCTGCTCCTCGGATTCGCTCGTTCCCTCTCTGATCAGATTGTGCCTTGGACCTTCTCTTGCTTGCTGTCTGCCTCTCTGACCCGGATTGTGCCTTGGACCTTCTATTGCCTGCTGCCTGCCTCTCTGACCCAAATTGTGCCTTGGACCTTCTTTGCTAGCTGCCTGCTTCTCTGATCCAGACTGTGGCCTGGACCTTCTCTTATTGACTGTCTACCTAGGGGTATCGTATTGCGCCCGTGACAGGTTGCTTGCCATGGTCCAAGGTCAAGCCAAGGTAAGACTGTTACACTATCTTGGGTCCACTATCACAATTGTAACAATTTGGGCTATTAAAATCCAAGGGAGTGGAACAGTCCAAGGGATGAAATTCTTCTATGTATGAAACAAGAGCCAGATCTGGGGTGATCATTTCTGATCTCAAGGTTGCCAAACAAGTGGTTAAGGTGATGGCAAAAGCCAGAAAATTCTTGCGTGCATAGAAAGAGGAATGGTCAACAATAAACAAAGTAGGTGATATTGTCTTTGTACAAGTCCTTGGAATACTTTGTACAATTCTGGAGAATACAACTTCAAAAGGATATAAAGAGGATGGAGTTGGTCAAGAGGGTGGCTATTAAAATGTCAGTGGTCTGCATTGTTAACCATATGGGAGCCGGCTTAAATATCTAAACAAAGTATAACCCTAGAGGAAATGAGAGATAAGGGAGGAATGCTACAGACATTTTAATTTCTTAGAGGTATTAAATCATGGGAAGAAGGTTTCTTTCAATGGAAAGAAGACTCTGGAATTAGGAGCCATGGGATGAGGGTCAAATGAGGTGGACTCAGTAGTATTCTAAGGAAGTATTTCTTTACAGAAAGGTAGATGCATAGAACAGCCTAGTAGTGTAGGTGATGGAGACAAGAACAACATCTGAATTCAAGAAAGCATGGAATAAGTACAGGGATTCTCTGAGGGAGAGGTAGGTAATGTAGCACTAAGCAGTTGTGTGGATGGACAGACTAGATAGAAATATGATAACAGAAGATCATGTGGTCTATGTTTCTAGATGTTCTAAGGGTTTTCTTTCATTTTGAGTGTTTGGGAAAAATGCCTAGTACATATGCCGCAGCCCAGTTGGATTTTAGGAATTCCACAATGAATATGCATGAAATCTATTTGCATGTAGCACTTCCATTATATGCAGATAGATCTCATGCATATTCCCACTGAAGACAGTGTTTGGGGATCCCTGTTCATTGCAACATCACAACAATGAATAAGACCAGGCCAGCTTTGACCCCTCAGAGGACTCCACTTCCAACTGTATTCTAGTGGAAGTATGTGCCATTAATGTAATTCTGACCTAGTGGTATCTCCCCTACATCCAGCTCCTTAACAAATCACAGTCATCTCTAAATTCTTCCTCTTTCTTTTGAAAATCAACCTGGCTTGTGGTACTCCTGCTGAAGCTTTTGTAGAATTCAGATAAATGATTTCAATTATATTTCTGATATCAATTTTGCTGCTGAAAAAATTTAGCTTGAAGAAACAAGCAGTTTGGTCTGGAAGGACTTGTTGCTGCTAGCTATATGTCGATTCCTGCTAATCATTTCCTCTCCCTCCATGTGTGCAGTCTTCTTTCATATAAGGCTTTCAGCAGCTCTGCTCTAAATTGTGAGAGAGTCTCTTTGTTCTTATCTAATAATTCAACACAGGGCTCCCGAGAAGCCCCAGGAGGCCTCTCCAACACACAACACTCCTTTTGTAATAACTGCTAGCATTTTGTCTGACATTAATGTTATGATAAACAGTCTGTGCTTGCATGATTCTCATTGAAAACCTTTCTTGAAAATAGAGATTAGACCTGTGCTTTTCTAGTCCAGAGGAAATCTGCACAACACTAATTGATTCCCTTATTAACTTTTACATGCTGAATTTCTTTCCTCTTTTCATCTGTGACTCTGTTGTATCCTTTTGCTTTTTTTTTTTTTTGGTCTTCCAAGTCATTCAGAAATGTCCCATTTAGTAGCTTTGGTGCCATGAGATTTCATTTGCAATGACCCAGGATTTTATCCTATTATTTATTTATTTATTTATTTATTTATTTATCTATTTGTTTATTTATTTATTTATTTTCATTTTTTAGCTTGCCATTCTATTTAAATATGTTTTACTTATTCATTTGTAAAATGTTTCCAACATGCTCCATTATAAAGTGCCCAGAGCAGTCTTCCCAAACTTGTTCTGGGGATCCCACAGCCAGTCAGATTTTCAGGATATCCACAGAGAATATGCATGAGATACTTAAATTTTCATATTCTGAACCTCCATGATATACAAATTTGTCTCATTCATATTCATTGTGGATACCTGAAAACCCAACTGGTCATTCGGTTCCCAGGATAGGTTTGGGAAACCCTGGCTTAGAGCGAGGTAAAGGAATAAGTGAATTTACAATAATTATTAACAGAACAACAAGATAAAATCCAATCAGAATTGTAAAATGTCTCTAATACAGAAGCAATTAGAGAAATAACTAACTATAAATAGCTGCAGCAAAATATATAAGTAACAGAATAGTAACTGGTCATTAACTGCATCTCAATAATCTAAACTTATTATATTAACAAATCTCCGAAAAACAATCTTGGGAACAATACCCCAGCATAACTAAAACCTAAATCAGGAGTTTGCCTTAACCCAAAAAAACACCCTGAACCAACATATAAAAATCCAGACAGGTAGGTACAAACCCTAGAAGCTCAAAGGAGATAAACACATATGCAAATGATGCTGGACTAAATGAGAAAAGTCAATAAATAGGGACTAAGACCCACAGAAAATAAGGCAGATGAAAAAAATCAATCAGACAACAATCTAGAGTGGCAATTGTTGGAAATAAATGAGTCGGCCAAAAATCTGTCACAAGAGTCTGGGGGTTACCAGAACAGACTTAAGAATTAACAAGAAAAGCCTGAGAAAAGAGCCAACACCGCATCAAACAGGGAACAGCCCAGAGGTCATCAGAAACTTTCTTCCTTTGGGCATAGGGATACCAGAAAAGAAGGCTGGCTTGCAAGTTCTCTAGCTAATCTGGGCTCCTTAACCACTGGAATTTGGAGAAGTGCTTCATTTCCAGACATGAAGGAGCAGGTAGGTTAATAGTATTTGAGTCAATATTTTAGGTAACAAGGGCACTGGCCTATAAAATATCTGAAAGGCATTGAACTAGGCTCAGAATGAGATTGGTATCCAATGCAATTGATGAATGTCTGGGCTAATGTGGTCTCTATAACTATAGCTGGACAGTAGCCAGGCTGTGGCATTTTCTACACGCTGAAGATGGTTTTGAGATTTTTGCAGGAGACCAACATATAATATGTTACTGTAATGTATATGGGATGTAACAAATGCATGACTAAAAGTGGCCAGATCTGAAAAATTTGACATATAATTTTATCTGCCTTGATCACTGAAAATGAAATATTTCTTCACTACTGAGGATAGCTGCAAAAGCATTTTTAATTTACACATTTATAAGATACCTAGCTTCTGCAACCTTTATCTTTCATTGAATTTATTAATTGCCAAAGGGTCTAAGCGATGTACACAGATACATTCATACAAAGTTAAAATAAGATACATAAGGTAAACAGTAAAATGATAATAAAACAGAA
Source organism: Rhinatrema bivittatum (assembly GCF_901001135.1). Lineage (NCBI taxonomy): Eukaryota > Metazoa > Chordata > Amphibia > Gymnophiona > Rhinatrematidae > Rhinatrema > Rhinatrema bivittatum. Next base: position 479,596,320 of record NC_042616.1, read on the forward strand.
CAAATGACAATAAATAACCTGTCAATAAAACTAAGCATAATAAAATATGGTGTAAAAGGAAGCAAAAAGCCTCTAAGTATTTACTGATAGGCCTTTCTAAAGTAAGTTTTTAACATTACTTTAAATATTTGCATGCATTCTGTCAGATGCAGATCCACTGGAAGTGAATTCCATAGTGTGGAGGTGACCACTGAAAAAGCACCATCTCTTGTTAAGATCAGCCATGCCTCTTTCACTAAGGGAATGTCCAGAAGGCCCTTCTGTGAGGACCTCAGAGCTCAAGTAGGCCAGTACAATCAAAGCAAAGCATTTGACTAGGGAGAGGTATCACTGTTAATCAATTTAAAAACCATAAGACAAGTTTTCTATTGAATCCTGTAGGAGATTGGCAACAATGAAGGTCTTGCAGAGTAGGTGTAATATGCTTTCTGTGGGATTTGCCAGAAATCAAACAGGTAGCTGTATTTTGAGTAACTGCAATGGTTTTGTAGTAGATGAAGAGAGGTGAATATACTGTAAATGGCATTGTAATCCAAGATCGGTAAAATACACGCCTGCCCAATTGTATTAAGGTCAGAATGCTCTAAAAATGTTTTAATTGGCATAACACTCTCAATTTAAAAAAAACCCTGAGTGAATTACAACTTTGATGTGAGAAGAAAAAGATAAATTTGAGTCAAGCTAGATATCATGACTATAGTTACAAAGCTGAGGCATGTAAGTTATATTATCAATTTTTATTGGACAAGGTTGTGATTTTGTATGGGGTCTCTGCATTAGAACAAATTCTGTTTTAGACATGTTTAAAGAGAGTTTGTGAGAAAAAAAGCCATTTAGTAATAGTGGACATGTAAAGCTGGAAGAGTTTGACAGAGCCATTCCATGAGGGTGTTACACAGATGAAAAAATGGATATCATCTACATAGATTTTATAACCTTCACAGAAGGTGGAAAGAATTATGGAAAAGGGTACCAAATAAATATTAATCAGCATGGCTGATAAAGCTGAGCCCTGTGGGACTCCTGTTTTCACAGAGGACCATCAGGATTGTTCGGTGCCTGTTCTGATCTTTTGCAAATGTTCAGAAGGCTGTGATGTAAACCAATCCAAAACAGAGCTGGCAACACCACATTCTCTCAGCTGGTTCAGTAGTATCTTATGGTCCAACATATCAAACACGGCTGAGACTTTGATGGAGATAAGGACATAATAGATTCTGCTATCCAAACCTCTTCTCATAGTGTCAAACAGCGACACAATGAGAGTTTTGAAAACTTGCAGAGCCGATATTGGTGAGGGGCTAGAATTTGATATTAGTAAAATCCGATAGTTGAGCCAGAACAATAGCTTCCACTAACTTTAGCTCAGGTTTTCTTTCTCTAAATGATCCAGTGAGCCACCCACAAACAAAAGCTCAGGTTTTATTGGATTTAACCTGAGTTTATTACTGGTGAACCAATTCCGGATTTTAACCAAACATTCATATTTGTAATGAGGGCAGACGTTTTGCCTTAGATTATCATCACAAAGACCTGAACATTATTAGCCTAAAAGTAATACTGTAGATTAAATTGCTCTGTTCTAGGGATTCTTCATGGCTGTAGAAGTGTTCTGCAGCCTAGAAACTGGCATTAAAAGGGTTAATGACTCCTCCTCTCAGAAGTCACATTGTTAGAGTTGCCAGCCATGGGGCCACAGACCATTACTTCCTTCATCACCCAGTGTAAGAGAAAACTGAATCTAGCAAATGGGCATCAATAGTGAGGGACACTCTTCCCCTACTTCCCCAGTATCCATGACCTTGTCTGGCCTGAGAAGAAGCCAGGCCCAAGGGCTGAACTTTGTACTGCAAAGTGCTGCCACTGAGCCAATGGGTCAGCATTGTAAGTTCTTCCATTACCTGTCCTCCATTATGCATAACCTGATTTTGCTTTTATATTTGAGTCTAGTTCAGTTGGTACAGTTCCTTCCTCAAGCTGTATTTCTCCCATAAATAAATAAATGAGAAAAACATTCTGAATGTCTCTTCTCTCCATTAAGCTTTTATTTTCCTTCTCTCTCCCGCCTCCCTGCCCCCTCCCCCCACCCAAAAAAAAAAAAACCAACAAAGACCTATAACAACATTCCTCATCATTTTTGTGCAATTAATATACCGAAAAGAAGTTCTGGGGGTTGGTTAGGCAATATTTTTCCCCTTGGTAATTTTAGACCTACAACACCTTTCTACTTCAGGTTACTATTCATGCTCTGCAATTTTTTTTAAAGTTCCCTGTGCCTCTTTTCCTTCTATTATCATAAAGGAGCTCCATTTGTATATTATGTTTCATGGCTTCTTAATTAATCCACATGGGAACTATCTTTTTGTCTTCATATTTGCTTGGATGCACATGAATACTTCTTGACACCCTGAAAAAATCTTTAAGTGCTGTACTTCCTATTTTCCTCCAACATCTCTATCCTGGTGTATTTCAGCCAGCAAGTTATATGCATAAACTTTATGTTTGCCTTTTTAAAATGTAATATCATGTTTATCCTTGTACCTCTTCTAAGCCTGGTTTCCCATTGAAGAGCTTAATAGTTATAGATTCAGTTTCTGAAAAGTTTTATGTGAGGCACAAGATGAGCATACAGGAAGTACTCGCACTGTTCACTACCACAGGAAGGAGCCGCAAAATGAGCTTCAACTTCTTCAGCCGGGGTGCAGATCTCTCTTTTTTTTCTGCCTCTGGTGGGATGGAGTCCATCTGCGGCCACGTGGGTTTCTCACTGCTTTCTCTTTGTTGAGCTTCATCTGCTGCCCTATGCAATTGCATGGTTTCCACACCCGGTAGTGCCTGGCCTGCATCCAAATGATGTTCTCACTCTTCTCCCAAGTGAGCTTGGACTCTCCGCCCACCCTTATCTCAGAGAAACCCATCCTCAGAGCCCCATTTTTCCCTGGGTGTGTTAGTCTCTTCAGGAACTGAGATTTCTACACCTTGTCTCATTGCTCTGGGATTTCCTCTGCCAGGCTTTCTATATACCTCTCATCTGGGGCAACTTGCTTCCCCTTTTCTCAGCATTCTATCAGGTACTAGAACTATAGGTTGATAGGATCTATATGAGGGGACACTGCTGGTCTTGTAGACCTCTGTGGTTTAGTGGAATTCTGAGCTTTTCTTCCTACAGATTTATGGGGGGGGGGGGGGTGAGAGTTCCCAACTTATCACAATATGCTATATAGGAAGTGGAGGAAAAGCTTAGTGGTTAGTGTAGCAGGCTGAGAAGCTAGCATTTAAATCCTGCTGATGCTCCTTTTGACTTTGAGCAAACCTTCTGTTACCTCAAGTATAGCCTTAGGATCTGATTTACTAAACTTGGGTTGGGTTTTTTTCACATAGATACAGAATAGAAGAAAACTCATAGTAACTCAAGCCCTTAGACCAGGGGAGACAACTCTGGTCCTAGAGTGCCACAGACAGGCCTGGTTTTCAGGATATCCACAATGAATATGCATGAGTATACACTGCTAACTGGGAGTAAATAATCTTTAATAGAACCAAGATCCCTTCAAACCTATTCCGGTGGACAGTATCAAATAGCAACTGCCAGCAGCCAAAAACTTACTCTGCAAGGAATGCCTGTGTCGATTGTGGGCAGCCTGCTCACTAGTGGGCATCTTCCCTTCCAGTCCAGGAAACTGGAAAGAGTTTACAGCAGGAACGGAGGCATAAAGCCCTCCAAAATCTCTGGGATTACCAGGCACACAACCCTCCCACGTAGTAGTCCTAGTCTGATCGTTGTGAAGGGAAAGAGGAATTTAAATGGAAGCAATGATTGACTCTGGATCCTCCATCAGCTTCATGAATGCTTGGCTTGCCCAGCAGCAGCTAGCTCTGGTATGATACCGGGGGTACAATTCCTGTATAAACTACTGACAGCTTCACATTGTTCTCGGGTCCAGTAACCCTAGGAATTAACGTCTTTATAATGAATACAAATTAAGGCCATAAAGAAGAAACCATACAATTCAATCTGATTTAGATCCCGCATTTTCAGATTATCCTGGGGTTATCTTGACTAGTGTAACCCCCGAACTCGGATAATCTTTAAAGAGTCACAGGGCACACTCAGTACCGGGGCTAAGTTTCTGTTACTACTGTGACTGTCTCCTTTTTCTTTTTTCCCTGGTTGGAAGCTTTTCCATAAGTTTAAAAGATAAATCTCCTACTCTCTGGACTTTAACTGTACAGTCCTCTTCAGAGTGTCAGTAATGAAGCCGGACACTGAGAGGGTTTTCTAACATAAATTTACTGATGATATATTTCAAGCATGAAAATGTGGCACTTGGTAGAAGTCTCTCTCAAATAATATATATAAGGAAATTCAAAATAGTAAATCCGTGAATCTGTGGTCCCATAATCTTTCCCTCAGTGCCCATCCTTTATTCTTTGATAGAGTATGAATCCTCCTTGGATGAACCTGTAAGCATAGGGTATTCCTCTCAGACTGTTGGGTTCCCCTTCACAATGCCTGGGATCCATTGCATGACTTTGAAGTCTTCTGTTTTCTCCTATCCTTTTCCCCTGTACCCTGAGGGCACCTCCTCTGCAGTTTGCTGTTTGTAGGCATCCAGATTGGTAGCACAGATTCTCCTCTCTCCTCCTGGTGATGAGAGCAGCTGGGTATGCACTCCTTCTCTAATTTGACAGATAGGCAAGGTTATTAACTTCAAAAATTACTAGAGATGTATTACCAGTCAGTGGTTATGAGCTGGAAATTACTCTCTTTATTCCCTAAAACTCTTCAGCCCAGGTTTTGGGCTGCTACTCTGTAAACTTAAGTTAACTAAAAGGAAACAGTCTTTTGCTCCCTAACTTTAAACTTAAAATCTACACAGAATCACTTGTTTTTATGGAAGCAGGAAAGAAAAAACAGTTGTTCTCTCTTATCCAGAACAAGAAGGCATCCGCCCTCACTAAATTGGAGGAATGTAATGCAGTGACAATGGTCAAAGCAGTAGAGATACCAAAAATATTTGTAAAGATTGTGGTAGACATCCAACCTTTACACAGACTTTACAATTTCCCAAGGGACCTCCAGCAATGACAGAAGTCCCAATCAGAGGAAGAATAAACTCCCTATTAAAACCAGAATTAAAAGTCTTATGTCTTCTTTCTCAAAACCCTACCTCCAACCTCCTGTTGCTCTCTAAGAAGTTGTGAAAATATATCTGCGTACTTCCTCTTTCAAATCTTCCTTTTACCCTTATGTTGGAGATGAAAGCTGAGAGGTACTATTGTGCAGGGTGCTGGCACCCTAGAGGCTCCCTTGAGGTAATCATCTGCCTCTAGGGCCTGCACCCCCAGTTAAGGCATGTCCATTACATTTTGTTTTCTCGTTACAGCTACTTTGCAACACATCACTGTATGCAGATTCATTATTGGCACTAGAATTAGAGCTACCATCATTCATGTTGCCCTTGTTCACCTCTTCTATGCACTTTTCTTATTCAAGCACTCCACCATTATCTTAAATTTAGTGAGCCACTTAGTCTCCCTAGCCCAGCTGTCATTTCTTTTTAAACTGTAAGTGTTTCTAAAGAGGCAACCTAGGTATGGTACAAAACATTTTGCATGTCTTTAATCAAATCATGGCACTCACCCTCACTGCTGACATTGATTGTTAGTTGCTCCTCTATTTTCCTATTTTTATTCACTCTGTTCAAGGATTCTGCTGGATTGGCTCATACTGCTGATGGCCAAGCTGATGTTTTCTTAGAGAGATTGTGGGGCACAGTTGCCCTGCAGCTAGCCCCTCACCAACTCAGAGCTATACTGAGGGTTCTCCTTCCCACACCTGCTGCAGAAGCTGTTCAGTCTCCAATCCCATTATTCCTGCTACAGTCTGGCACCTGCCAAATCTCCTACTCTCAGGCACAGAGTATGTAGTAGGGGTGTGCATTCATTTTGAACGCATATGTAAAACGCAACTTATATTTTAAAAGAGAAAAAAAAGGTTTGAGGAGAAACGCATCGCGAGTTCCAACTTATTCAACATAGCTATGTTGAATACGTTGAACCTAAATAAACACTTAAACCCCCCACCCTCCTGACCCCCCCAAGACTTACCAAAACTCCCTGGTGGTCCAGCGGGGAGTCAGGAAGCCATCCCTGCACTCCTTTGCGATTTCCTCACGGCGCCGATAGCCTGTGTCACAGGGGCTGCCCGTGCCATTGGACAGCCCCTGTCACATGGTCACGGCGCCATCTTGTGCTCCTACCACGTGACAGGTAGGTCATGTGGCAGGAGGTCGCTCCGGGACCCCCGTTGGACCCAACCGGAACTTTTGGCCAGCTTGGGGGGCCTCCTGACCCCCTCCCAAGCTGGCCAAAAGTTCCGGTTCGGTCCAATGGGGGTCCGGGGCGGAGGTGCGGAGGAGCACGTGACGTCGGCGTGACGTCGGCGTCACGTGCTCCTCCGCGCCTCTGCTCCCGGACCCCCGTTGGACCCAACCGGAACTTTTGGCCAGCTTGGGGGGGTCAGGAGGCCCCCCCAAGCTGGCCAAAAGTTCCGGTTCGGTCCAGCCGGGGTCCCGGAGCGACCTCCTGCCACATGACCTACCTGTCACATGGTAGAAGCACAAGATGGCGCCGTGACCATGTGACAGGGGCTGGCCAATGGCACGGGCAGCCCCTGTGACACAGGCTTTCGGCGCCGTGAGGAAATCGCAAAGGAGTGCAGGGATGGCTTCCTGATTCCCCGCTGGACCACCAGGGAGTTTTGGTAAGTCTTGGGGGGGGGATTAAGGAGGGTGGTGGGGGGTTAAATTTTTATTTAGGGAACTGGGAAACGTATGGACAGATCCACAACTTATGGATTTCTCCATACTTCCATATTGAACGGAATCGACCCTCACCTTCAACGTATCAACGTTTCACCGAAAACTTTTTGCCTGCACATCCCTAGTCTGTAGCCTACGCCTGGGCTCCGTGCCATAGTTCTGGTGGCATGTGTCTTTTCTGACAGCACACTATTCTGCCAAAGCTCAGGCAGGCTGAGTGTGATGGTGGTTTTTGTGTGCCACCTCTTAGCCTCTTCTGGCTACAGCATGGTTGCCCTTTGTTCTACCTTGACTCTTGTAGGAAGTTAGCTTGGTGGACATTTTGAAATCCCTGATTCACTAGCTGACAGAGAGAGGGTGGGGAATGCAGCAAGGTAACAGAGTAAGGTGATTTGATCTACGGGAAAATTAGGTTCTTGCCTGGACCCTTCTGGGCACTGATTGCCCATGATCTACTGATCAGTTATTGTAGTCACTTGCATACAGTTCCCACCAAAATTCTCTTTCTTCCTCTATCCAGTGGGTGCCCTGCTTTGCTCACTGGATGGGTATGCTAGAGAGAAGGAGATGCTTGCTGATGCCAAGGGATGAGTGAAAAGAGACTAAGGAACTGAAGTGTGTATGCTTTCACATACTCCTGCCAACAGTTTGATCTAGTATTGTGGATGGATGAATGATATCAGCCCCATTGTTCCCTGTCCTTCTGACTAATGCTGGGGAGAGGGGTGCTAAAGCAAGCTATTTAGCGGTCATATTGTGCCACTTCTCATGAGCCTCGAAGATTTCCTTTACTGCTAATATAAGAAAAAGCTAAGATCCAATTTAGAAAGGAAGGAATCAATGCTAGATAATAATAAAATAACATGATCTACTAGAGAAATTGATTTCCTAAAGTTTTATGAGCTAAGCTGTCTGTGCATTTGATCTTCTAACCCTTAAAGGTTACTAGATCATAGATTTTTATTGCATAATATTATTCACATAAATTTATCCAGTCAATAATATGATGCATCTGAAACATATAGAAAGTGACTGAATTTGAGGATAACAGCAGCCAGAGCAGTCAATGAGACTGTGAAATAATGCCTAAGACTAAAGATCAACTCAAAGTTACCACAGTTCTGAAAAACAGCAATTAGTCAGCTGTTCACTAAACCTGGCCCTATTTTCCATATTTAGTAATACTGGAGATGGGCTGCAGCTAAATGGGATTCCAGATGTAGCCTCTGAACTTCTACTGTTCAGCAGATATCACTTAGCAAGATGACATTACCTTTAAAAAAAATAGCACATTGACTTTAAGGTGAAACATCTGCAGGCTTTAATAAAGCTTCAATTATTATACCCTGTACTAATAACAAATGTTAGCAAACTCTGTTATAGTGATTTCATTGTTTTGTATTCTATGTTCTAAATTCTATTGAATTCTATATTTATTTATTAAATTTGGTACTGTACACGACTGAATGAACTGTAGCTAGACCCAAGCAATGCTCAGATTCCAGCTTGAACAGTTTGCTATATTTTGAATATCTAGATGTCTGGACATCTAGATAAAGAAGTCAATATCTTCTGAAATAAAATTGGGGTTTTCTGTGCATGAATGAAGATCAGTGCATTTGTTTCTTCTTCTGTTACAATGTAGAACTAATCTGAATTTGGATACTTCAGGTACCTTTGTGGTGCAAGTCGCAGCTGCAGATGCTGATGACCCTTCCTATGGGAACAGTGCCAAAGTCATCTACAGTATACTTCAGGGACAGCCATATTTCTCTGTGGAGCCTGAAACAGGTCAGAATCTCATTTACATTTATTTTTATGCTCACACAGCTAAAGATTTTTTTCTTAAGTTTAAGAACAATTTAGGTGAGTTGTAAGCTATTATGAGCAATATTACCCTATATAAGATGCTTTCCTTTTTGATATGTAATATTAAAGACCAAAATGTATCTATTTCTAAACAGTATGATAAATAATAATAATAATATCAATAATATGTGATATTTAGGTTTCCTTAAGGAGTTTCATAGCAGATTATTTTTGCCTTGGGTGAGAAAACTTGGAGAAGGGAGAGGGGGGGGGGGGGGGGGGGAAGGGGATGGAAATGGGAGGGGGGGTTTCAACTGAGGGTACCATGATTCTGGGATCAAAATGTAAAAGCAGTCAAGTATCTGTGTTGTAAATTCCTGTGGAGTTGCAGAGTTATCGCTCCGCAGGATCTGTATAGTTTTCACTGCACAATAAAAACCATTAAACATAAAGAGATTGTTGTTCAGCTATGGTTTCACTGGGTAAGATTGTTGTGGAGCGCTAGGAGAGCGATCCCACTCCTGGGTGATGTGTGTCCTTGGGCCACGGCTCGACCCCAGAGGCTCTGAAGAAGTGCCGTGGGAGGCGTGGCATGCCCGAGCATGGGCTGGACGGGGGCAGGGCTGGAGTGAAGACTGGCTGATAGGCCCTCCTCTGGACCTGCGCGCTTCGGAAGACCCAACAACGCAATGTTGGTCTTGTGAACAGTCCTCCGACCGTTCCCAGCCCTTTCGGACCTGCCGCAGGGTACGGCACGAAGCGGCAGGCCGGATGGAGGCCAGGGCAGCGAAGACTGGAACATGGATTCAGACGAGACTCAGGAATGAAGTAGACTCAGGCGTAGACGTGGACTCAGGATGAGGTGCAGGATCCATAGACGTGGACTCAGGCATAGATGCAGGATCCTTAGACGTGGACTCAGGCATAGACGTGGACTTCAGGAACAGGGTGCAGTATGCATAGACATGGACGCAGGCAAGACGAGGACTCAGGTCAAGGTACTGGATGCACAGAGGTGGAGTCAGGAACGAGGAAGACATGGGCACTGACCCTCAGGGCGCCCTACTCAGGCCACCCGCGGGACTGAGTCGCGGACCACCCTGTCCCATGCGCGCCCTACACAGCCCTGGAAGGCTGGTCGCGGACCACGCAGAGAGCGGGAGAGCACAGGAAAGAGGAAGCAGGTACGCTGCTCTCCTGGCAGCACAAGGCAAGGATATACGCTGCTCTCCTGGCAGCACAAGGCAGGTTTAGGCATCAGGATCAGGAACAAGGATATCTGGAACATCAGGACTGGAACACATATACTGGAATAGGAGACACACCTCTGGGCTGGAACATGGACATCAGGAACATCAGGACTGGAACAAGAGACAGACCTTGAGACTGGAACAGCAGGCAGACATCAGGACTGGAACAACTTGACAAGAAGCTTCAACAGGAAACATGGAACACTGGACCTTGCAGAAGGCTGGAATACAAGGCATCTCCTGGAACGAGGAACTCAGGAGTGACCAACTCCTTGCGAAGGCAAAGATACACTGAAAGCTGAGCCCTTTAGTAGGGCTGAAGTGGACAACGCCCAGGGAGGGGTCAGCAGGGGGCCACACCTGGCTGGCCCTTGAAGAGAAGCAGAGAAGCGCGCGCTCGCGCCCTAGGAGGCTGGAGAGAAGAGCTGGCAGCTGGTGGCATCCTCAGCCACGTGGAGGGCCCAAGGAAGCCGCGGAGCAGCCCTGGACTGGAGCTGGGTGAAGGCAGGTCACTGGAGCAGCTCCCAGCTGCACGGACAGAAGCAGAGAGAGGCAAGGCTGGCTGCGGGGGAAGGGCCCACTGCAGGAACGGCTCCATGCCGTGAGGACAGCCCCAGGAGGAGAGGTAAGACTGCAGGGAGAGTAGAGAGCTGTAGGCACCGGCAGAGAGAAGTGCTGGCTGCAGGGAACTGGGAGAGACTGCAGGCACCGGCAGGGACGGCTTCCCTGCTGGGCAAGGACCCGGGCTAAAGCAGGCACTGGGAGAGACGGCCTGCTCGCTGAAGGTCCCGGGATCGCAGCAGCACGTCGGGGAAAGGCAGAGACAGCAGCCGAGGAGCAGACCACATGGCAGCAGCTGTGGAAACGGCCCCAGCTGATTCAGGGAGAAAGAAGCAGCGTCAGCAGCCCGGCTGGCTGTGGCTGTGAGAGTTAAGAACCTGCACACGCTTCTTGTGGGCAGGAGCATAACAAAGATATCTTGATAAATATACTCGAGTACACATTCTACTGAATATACCTGGACAAACCCAAAGGTATCCAGGTAAGTTTATCCAAATAACTTTAGGACTGCTGTTTGACACAACTAAGGCCTGGATTTATCAAAATGCACTAAATATTGCATATGAGAGAGAGAGAGCCTAGCTGTAATGCCCTCATGCTAGATAGGTATTTATATCTCTATGGGAGGCCCACCTAGTAACTTGAGGTGAGGTTTAGGTATTAGTGTAGGGGGTTAAAGGCCCCTTTGACATTAAAAGTGAGGTGTACGAACAGAACAATGTTCTCTCAACCTAGCTTGATGTTACCCAGGTAGAGAGTCCATCAAGCTAGGTTGAGAGAACATTGCACAAGTCTCATCTTTGGGTGAGTTTCCTCACTCCGAATGTCATTAAATCTTCACAAGAGAGCACATCCCTTTTCCTATTGTATGCAATATTTAGTGCATTTTGATAAATCTAGGCCTAAATTATCCAGATCACATTAGCTGTGTCATGCATCATATAGCACTTTGATAAATGACCCCCTTAATCAGATAACTTTGAATATCCAAGATATCTGGCTGAGAGCCAGATTCATTAAGGCTTTTCTCCCATTTTGTGTCTATGAGAAAAACTCTTAGTGAATCAGGTACTAAGTTAGCTGGATAATGTTGGCCCTTCTAGAATGTTCCCCCGTATCTGGATAAATTTTATCCTGGTACATGATTTACCTGGCTAAAATGTATACAGTTAGAAAAGCGGGGATTTAAAACATCATGGTTTATCTGGGTAACTCACAAATTATTAACCTGAACATTTCTTCAAGAAACAGTATGTTACATAATTTAGTTCCAATATAAACTGCTTTGTTTTTACCATTATTTGCAAAAAATATTATGTAATGACATGCACTGGAGAGAAATAAAAGAATTATACTGCTTTCATGGAGATAATATATTTGAGTGATCTATATAGATAATGGGCCTTAATTATAAAAAGGAACTCCTATGAAAATCCAATCCAATGTTTTGTGATACATAGCATTGAGCATTAAAGGCACATAATATGGTATCGCTATGCATGCTTGTTAGGGTTACCAACTAATTCTGTGTTACCCAAAGAGGCAAAGACAGTTGGGGTTTTCACCCATACATCTAGGGACTTGTAGCTCCAGTTTTTCTGAAGTCCATGGATAAAATGAAGTAAAGGACAAAATCAGTCCTGCTGTCATGGAGCCAACTGATAATCTTGCTGTGTCTGCATGTAGGCACATCCCTGTCAGTTTCTGTGTGCATATGTGTGAGCAGACGGGGGGGGGGGGGGGAATGGAGGAGGAAGGGAAGGACTGGGGAAGTCGTAATGTTTGTGTCTGTAGCGTTTGATTTCAGAGATGTCCAACAGGTGTTTTGTTGTTTTTTTTTAAAGGCATCATTAGGACTGCTTTGCCAAACATGAACAGAGAAAACAGGGAACATTACCAGGTTGTTATCCAGGCCAAAGACATGGGTGGCCAGATGGGAGGATTATCCGGGACCACTGCGGTGAACATCACTCTGACTGATGTCAACGACAATCCTCCTCGATTCCCCCAGCGTAAGCCGCCTTTTAATAGTTCTCCTGCACTGTGCTAAGCTATGGGATGAAAGTAAAGTAATCATCGCCATCCAGTTTAATTTAAAGGACGTCTAGATTGTAAAGGCAGGCTTCTACAAAGCCTTCGTGTCCAGATTCATTCTCGATTATTAAAGCAGGAAATAAAATGTTAAAATCCAGACTTCAGTTCTGGATGATTTCATATCTATCAGCTAGGTGTTCCGTTCAGTATGCCATTAATATTCATTTGCATTTATCGAACACAGTCACCGTTCGCAGAGAGGTACAAAATAATTCCCCAAGGGTTTATAGTGTTGCCTGGACAGAGAAAGGTCAAATGGCTTACTTAAGGTCATTAGTCCGTGATAGAAGGAGAAAGTGACCTGAGCTCTCCAACCTCATAGCTCTGTGCTCTCACTGTTATGCTTCGCTGCCAGTCTAGTTACAAGAATTCATTTTTCCTGAAAGAGCAGATGAACATTTGCTTCGACTGTCAGAAACACTCACATGCAGTCTTTTCTTTTCTCTTTTTTTTTTTTTTTTTTTTTAGGAAGCTATAAAAGCATTTCAGCTGTTGATTAAAAGTTTAACCATTTGGGACATCGCCACTAAGGGAAACATATCTCAAAGAATATTGAATTAGACCTGTAAAGGCAGATTGCTATAAAAAGCGAAGCTGCAGAGTAGCTTATCAAATGAGTGTGTAGGGCATTTGGCCACATTACATTTGACAGGCTGAGTTTATCAAAGCACTTTATGTAGTTTAAAAAAAAAAAAAAAGCAAAGTTTTTCTTGATTGTATGGTGTTCAGCTTTACATGTGCATGAATCCACTATTGCTTGGTGTCTTTTTACATAATCTGAATTATAGATATCCCCCTGTACTAGTGGCAGACTGGGGATCTAGAACAGCTCTGTATAATCTGCGGAAAACCAGCCCATCGAGTTCCCCACTCCCGCCCCAAGAAATATTTAATTGCAATTTTGCCCCTTTTTCTGCCTCCCTTCTTATTTATGATTCCGGCCTTTTATACTCTGCCTCTTCCTTGCCCCCTGTTCTTTCAGTTTTTCCATTCTCTCACTGCCCTTCTAATGTTCAGAGCTTCCTGCTTTGCACAGCTTTCTTCCCTTCTACCCTTCCCTCCCTCCAACAGTTTCCTTCATACCCTCGCCTTCCCCAGAAAATCTCAGAAAATCCTCCCTTAGCAACCACGTTCCTGTTTCTTAGTGACGGTGGCTATCTCCTCTTCTGGTGTAGTGACAGCTTTAGGATTTTTACCCCTCAAGCACGCTTAGTGCTGCTGCACCAACCCCTACCCCCTGGTAAGGTCAGGCAACGGGGAGCAGAATGTCTAAGGGGGTAGAATCCATGGCAAACAAAAAAAAAATAGAAAATTCTGAAGCAGAAAAGCAAACATTCCCATTTTTTTTATTTTACATTATAAAAATAAAGTACTTTTCCAACCTTGTCTGTATTTCATTTTTTTGGGTGGTGTTTGTGTGAGGAAAAGGGATCTCCAGAATCAGTAAGGGGAGAGATCTTAAGTACGAGGAGGTCGAGAGGACAAGGAATAGAAAGAGGAAGGGAACAGGACCAGGAATGGGGTGAGGAGAAGGGAAGAGTGTGAAAAGGAAAGGAAAGGGATGAAGGGGGAGCAGGGAGTGGGGGAGAGAGGACAAGGGTGGGGGAGGAATGGAGATGGGAAAGATGGAAGAAGGGGGAAGATCTAGAATGGGGGAGAGGGAGGAGAAGGAGAGAAGTTTTGGAATTGAGGAGGAAGAAAGACAGAGGGTTGGGGTAGGTTCCAGGATCTGGGGAGAACGGAGGGATGGGAAAGAAGGGAGGTTCCAGGATCTGAATCGTAGTGGGGGAAGTAGAGGAGGGAGGAGGCAGGTGCCCCTACCTGCCTCACCTTGCATTTCCTCTCTAACTTCCCACTTGGTCTGGCTTACACTTATACTCACTGTCTCCTCTCCTCGTCCCCCTCTCCCTCATACACAGACCCAGGCCCTCCATCCAATTCCCTGTCATCCCCCAACCATTCTCCTCGCCCCACAATGATCCCCATTCAGTACCTCCTAACCCTCCTAAAATAATCTCCTTTGCTCTGTCAGCTGCAGGCTTACTTCCTCCCCTCCTGCCCCTGAATGAGAGGATGGGGAGGGGCTGGATTAAGGACCAGGACAGATCTTCCTTGCTTTGCTATATCTGCTCCAGTCTCACCCTTCCTCTACTGTTCTCTGCAGGCTGCCTGGGAGGGGAGGGGCTGGATCAGGAAAGACAGGGCTGTTTTCTGCTGAGTGAGACTCAGTACAGCTGGAAGGCAGAACATCTTCAGCCAGCCTTTGCCCACAGATGTTTGCTGCCCTAGGCAGTGGGCACTGCCTATTGACAAATCCAGCCCCGATCCATTGAAAGTAGGCCTTAACTCAGCACCTTATTCCACAACACTGATTAGCACAGATTCTGCTTCACGGAAGCAGTGGCTCCAGCCCAATTCATAATTTGATAGGGGTAGCAGGCCCAGCCTGGCCACACAGGTTGTAAAGTCCCTGGTTGCAGAGTCCCAACCCTAGCTTCTAGTGCTACAGCACTCAGCCCCAAACTCTACTTTCCTCAGGCATCACAAATTCAGAAGACTTACGTTGCTGATCCTTGCACTAGCCTACCTATACTCTTCTAAGTGCCATAGCAGCTCAATCTATCCCTATTCTGTATTGTATGTAGTCAATGTCTTTTCAAAAGCTGCAGATGAACCAAACAGACATAAGATGAATTCCTCCTCCTGTCCTCATTCTGCATAATTGGATAGTTTGTTATTTTATACGTAGATTTTGCATAACACTATGGTCTTCGGTGGATTCAAAGTATTATGTATGTATCACTTTATGCTAAATATCTCTCATCTGGCTATATTTACTGTGCAAGCACATATAAAATTATGCACTGACATTGAAGTTAATGAGTAATTTATTTGTGATATGCATAGACACATGATTATACCAAGCAGTTTCACACATCTGTGAGCCTGAAAAGGAGAAAGGCCTTAAAGCAACAGTGCAGTTTCACTAGACAGTTATTCAGCAGGCTGGATTCCTGCAAATAGACAGGTATGGTGCTGTCAGATTTAAAAGAAAATGTAATGGGAAACTCAAGAAATATATCAGAGAATCAAAAAATGTGTGTATGTGTTTTAAATGCCTTCCCCCTGCCCCCAGCTCTTCAGTGAACATAAGTAACAAGTAATCAGAGAATAGATATTGTGTGTTTACTTACAAATCACCCATCCCACAGCTGCTTTCTGATCGATCACTCTTTAATTCAATCTCTACAGCTGGGAGCAAAGGAAGGTTCTGTTTTTCAGCAGCATTTATCATCACAGAAATCTTAGATGTTCACAGCATTGCTTAGCAGGGGTGTAGCAACCAATGGATTTTTTGATAGTGCTCAAGGTTAACAGGAGTGAGCACTGTGCCCAGCCCCACCCCCATTCTTCACCCATTATATGTGACTTTTCACGGCAATGGCTACAACACTCTTTTAATTTCTAGCAGTACTTCATATCTGTCTCTTCGCTCTATAAAGGGTTTACCAAAAATAAAATGAAATCAAATTACCTGAAAGGCACCGGAGCTGAGCACCGCAATCATGCAATGGCAAGGATAGCGGCATCAGAGCAACCTAGTGATCATGGCTCCCTTCCCTCCTCCTCCGTGATGGTGACTGTACGATAAAAAGAGAGCCAGGGGCACCAATGCAACAGGAAACCTGGAGCAGTCGCACTGAGAGGCAGCGACACAGAGCCAGGCCAGTGATGCTGGGAGGCCGCTCCAGCATAGACCAACCCCCAGCGATGGTGAACTGTGGGCCCCTGGAGCAGCTCAGAGGAAGGAGCCTGAGCTCACAGCACTAAGCCGTGATCAGAGAGAAAGAAGGCAGTGAAAGGGAGCCTCTATCAAGGGATGCTGGCCCTTTTGTCACAGTTTCCAACTGGGTGAAGGCGCCAGAACAGCAGGAATGAGAAGGACTGTGAGAAGGAGAGAATGGCGGTGTCTGCTTACCATCACAGTCAGACCCCCCACTCCCATTGTCAGTCTCATAAGGAACAGATGGAGAGCGAGGCCTGGAGAGGCAAGGAAAAGTGGCATCAGACCATTATGAAAAGGAGCATGAGGATGAGAAAGCTTCAAGAAGGAGAGCTGACCAGAATAATGAAAAGGCACTCACGCTGCTCACCCGTTGGCCAACGGTGAGGGCCCTTGTTGTAGTGCTCCCATAGTTTTAATTAAAAAAAATAGAGAACCTAGCATTGAGGTCTCGAGGAAGCCCTGACATGTCAAGTCAAGCAAGGCTGTGACCTCTGACATCACTGATGATATCAGCGGGAACCCACAGAGCCGAGATGTCCTTTCGTGGATTACAAACTGGTTAAAAGACAGGAAACAAAAGATTAGGTTTAAATGGTCAATTTTCTCAGTGGAAAATGGTAAAGAGTGGAGTGCCTCAGGGATCTGTACATGGACCGGTGCTTTTCAATATATATATAAAAGATCTGGAAAGGAATACGATGATTGAGGTTATCAAATTTGCAGATGATACAAAATTATTCAGAGTAGTTAAATCACAAGCGGATTGTGATACATTGCAGGAGGACCTTGCGAGACTGGAAAATTGGGCATCCAAATGGCAGATGAAATTTAATGTGGACAAGTGCAAGTTATTGCATATAGGGAAAAATAACCCTTGCTGTAGTTACACGATGTTAGGTTCCATATTAGGAGCTACTACCCAGGAAAAAGATCTAGGCATCATAGTGGATAATACTTTGAAGTTGTTGGCTCAATGTGCTACAGCAGTCAAAAAAGGAAACAGAATGTTAAAAATTATTAAGAAGGGAATGGTTAACAAAACGGAAAATGTCATAATACCTCTGTATCGCTTCATGGTGAGACCGCACCTTTAATACTGGTTACAATTCTAGTCGCCACATCTCAAAAAGATATAGTTGCAATGTACATAGGTACAGAGGAGGGCGACCAAAATGATAAAGGGGATGGATCAGCTCCCCTTTGAGGAAAGGCTGAAGAGGTAAGGGCTGTTCAGCTTGGAGAAGAAATGGCTGAGGGGAATATGATAGAGGTCTTTAAAATCATGAGAGGTTTTGAACGAGTAGATGTGAATAGGTTATAAACACTTTTGGATAATGGAAGGAGTAGGGGGCACTCCATGAAGTTAGAAAGTAGCACATTTAAGACTAATCAGAGAAAAATATTTTTTACTTAACGCACAATTAAACTCTTGAATTTGTTGCCAGGGGAAGTGCAGTTAATGTAGCTGGGTTTTAAAAAGATTTGGATAAGTTCTTGGAGAAGTCCATTAACTACTATTAATCAAGTTGACTTAGGGAATGGCCTCTGCTATTACTGGCATCAGTAGCATGGAATATTCTTAGTATTTGGGTACTTTCCAGGTTCTTGTGGCCTGGTCTGGCCTCTGTTGGAAACAGGATGCTGGGTTTGATGGACCCTTGGTCTGACCCAGCATGGTAATTTATTATGTTCTTATGTTCTTATAAAAAATAAAGAAAATAAAACAAAATAAATAAAGTAAATGGAAGGTAGTGGTGGTCAAGTGGAGGGATCATGACCGCTTGTCCAACCTCCATCACTTGCCCTCCAAGAAAGAGTTTTAAAGTGAAATTTACTCTGTTGTTTCCAAGGTTTATTTATGGATTAAAACCCCCTAAAATGGGGGTGCTCTTGTGCAGCAATCAAGATGGCTGCTTGAGCTCATAGCTCTGCCAGCTTTCTCTCTCGCTTTGGGGATGTTATGGTTGAGCGGTGTTTGGGTGGATACTTGGGTACTGTCGCAGATGACCATGCCCATGGGGAGGAGCCCCATGAGGAGCCACAGTACTGGGCTAGACTCAGAACGCACAAACACATTTAGTTCTTTATTATACAGCTAGAAGAGTACCACCAGAGTTGGCAGTAGTGAGGCAGACTGGTAGTTGCAGTCTCAGGGACCTTGGCAGAGGGAGTCCTTCTCACCCCGTTGGTCTTGGCAGTCTCCGAAGCAGGTTTCCCAGCAAGGAAGTACTGTGGATGAGATAGACTGAGAGTTAGAGTACTCACTAGGGGGTAGATTTTATAAATTTGCGCACATGCGTACGTTTGTTTGCGCACCAGGCGCGAATAAGAGTACGTGGGATTTCAATAGCTACATGCGTAGCCATACATATCCATTAAAATCCGAGGTCAGCGCGCGCAAGGCTGGCCAAAATCGGCAGCCTGCGCGCACCGAGCCGTGCAGCCTGCCTCCGTTCCCTCCGAGGCCACTCTGAAATCGGATCAGCCTCGGAGGGAACTTTCCTTCCACCCCCCCCCCCCCCCGGCACCTTCCCCTCCCTTCCCCTACCTAACCCACCCCCCCAGCCCTATCTACCCCCCCCTACCTTTGTTGAACAAGTTATGCCTGCTCGAGGCAGGCGTAACTTTGCGTGCCGGGCCAGCTGCTGCGCTCCATGTTCCGGTCTGGGGGCTGGTCCGGTGGCCACGGCCATGCCCCCGGAACGCCCCCGGATGCTGCACCGGCTGCGTCACATCCCCCCCAACACGCCCCCCCCCAGGAAAGCCCCGGGACTTACTCGCGTCCCGGGGCTTTGCGCGAGCCAGAAGCCTATGCAAGATAGGCTCGGCACGCGCAGGGGGGGTTTGGAGTAGGTTTTCTGGGGTTAGGCGCGTAACGTACACGCGTAACCCTCTGAAAATCTACCCCTAGGTTTTTGCTGTAGATATGCGATTCCACCAGGTTGTAGAAGGAAGTGCAGGCAGGGAGAGCAGGTCCTCGATGAGCGAGTACCTGATCCCTGTAAGGCACCTGAAATAAAGCAGAGGGCCCTCAAGGAGCAGGTACCCAGTTTAGCAGTTACCCCAAAGGGTAGAGAAGGAGCTTCCAGCGGCAGCACAGAAGCAGCAGAGTAGCATAGACAGGAACGGATTTGAGTCCTTGCTAACTCAACGAGCTAGCAAACTAGAGTAGGTTATATACCTGGATGGAGTGACATCAGCAAGGGGGAACGCCCCTGAAGTTCACGACAAGGTTGGAATAAAGACGTGGGTGATGCACGTGTGCGCACCCTAGTAGATACCTGGGAGGAGCATGGCTGGAGGCTGCACCGTAGCCGTTCCAGGGACGCCGGAGAGATTGGCTTGTAGACGCGGCAGTAGCCATCTTTCCTAGGTAAGCAGGAGGAGCCATAAATGAGGTGAGGCAAACGGGGTGAAGCCGTCTAGCACCGACGGACACAAAGGGCATCCACACTTTTTCCTACCAGGTCTTGGTTTTTGAGGATACAATTTATGAAAGTTTTGTAGCATCTCTTTATCCAGTATGTTAGCCAATGAAGTCCAAGAATTTTCTTCAGGTCCATAGCCTTCCCAAGATAGGAGATACTCCCATACTCTGCCTCTATTTCTCACATCGAAAATAGCATCTACTTTGTACTTGATGTCTTCTTCTGCATCTATTGGTGTAACTTCTGGTGTCTTGTTGGAGAACTCACTAAGGCTCAATGGCTTCAATAGTGAGATGTGGAATGCATTGTGGATCTTCAATGTAGATGGTAGCTTTAGACTATAATTGAGATTGCCCAATCATCGGAGAATAGGAAATGGTCCAACGAAGCGAGGAGCGAAGCGAGCTGAAGGTAGTTTAAGTCTCAAGTTCTTGGTGGATAGCCAGATTTGTCACCAGGATGGAACTCTGGGGCCTTGCAGTGATGAGCATCATATCATTTGTTAGCTAGAAGTCCTGCTTTAAGAAGCATCTCTTTTGTCTGAGTCCAAAGTTGTTGAATATCTTTGGCAATAGATTGAGCTGCCGGGAACGACACGGATAATGGAACTGGCAGTCTGGCAACGGTAGTCGTCCGTAAACCACTTCGAATGGTGTTGATCCAGTGGATGTTGCTGGATGAGAATTGATGGCAGTGGAACAGCAGTTTTTAAAGTTACCTCCTGTAAATGACCTTCTTGAGTAGAAGCTGTGCCTTGTATCTTCCTTGTGTGAAGCTAGTGGAATGCTGCAGTGAGTTTCTCCAAGGTTTCTTGCTGTTCTGAGATGCGTTGAGCCAGGCCCGATATATCCTGCAAAGCAAAGAAGTGTGCCGGGTCCATGGGTTACTGACATCCCATACCTTAAGCTGGATTCCCAGGAGTACTGCTTCTCCAAATTTAGCTGGATCCACTGGAGTTAGCAATCTGTTAGGGTTTAGCTCCATTGGTGGGAGGAGTTAGTGATCTGTAATGCTCTTCTCCATAAGAGGGAGGAGTTAATAATCTTGTTAGGGTATAGACTATGGATATAGCAATCTTGATGTGAATCTACTCCTGTGGAAGGAGGAGTTAGCAATCTGATATGCTCAGTTCCTGTAAAGGGAGTAGATAACAATCTGTTATGAACTGTTGCTGAAGGCCCCTGATGGAAGGAGTAGCAAGCTGTACCAGCGGAGTGCTTGGAGAGGACACTCAGCTGTAGAGGAAGGTAGATAGGTGAATCCTTGGACCGATGGCAGATGACAGCGCCCCCAGGAAGATATCCTGAGAGGGACCACCGGCTAGGCTGGGTTATGGAGACAGACACAGATAGTTCTTTTATTAGACAGGTTAGTAGAACCACCAGAGGTGGCAGTAGTGAGCTGATATGCCTGGTAGGAACAGCGATATGCCCGGTAGGAACAGCAATCCCAGGGTGGCTGAGCTGTAGAGAGACTATAGATAGTGAGTAGACAGGGAATGCTGTGTTCATAGCCAGAACTAGATAACTAATCTCACATAAGGTGTTAAAGAGGCTCAGTAGCTGGAAAGGGTTAGGCCCTAGAGGAGCGAGTACCTGGTTCCAGGGAAAGCTCTGAGAGAGCGTTGGTAACTCACAAATGTCTGTATCTGCGATAGCTTCCAGGCTGTAGAAAATCTTCAGAGTATTCAGGAACATGGGCCCTCGAGGAGCGAGTACCGGTTCCTATCTGCAATCTGAAATAAAGAAAAGAGAGCGAGGCCCCCGAGGAGCAGGTACCCCTGGTAAGTCCGAGGAAGCAGAGTAGCTTGAAACGAATCCCTTGCTAACTCAATTAGTTAGCAAATACTGAGACCTTTTATATTGGAAGCGGATGACGTCAGCTGAGGGGGACACCCCTGATGATCGTGCCCTTGCTGGTACATTAGTCGGAGCACATGCCCTACGTCATCAGGCAACATGGCAGATCTGCAGCGTCGAGCCGGTCTGGGGACGCCGGAGGGAGACGGCATGGAGAGGCCGCAGCTGAAGCCATCCATCAGACCCAGAGGGAGTCACCACAGAGGTAGAGAGGGCAGAGTGAGGGTGTCGAGCAGTGATGGACGCAACACTTCCAGCCTCATACAGACATCCTTTTCTATTATGCATAGAGCAATCTGGACCCCATGGAAATTACACCGAGCAGGCTTAGTTCCTTCCCATGCCTGTTAGACATGTTCTGCCCCGAAAGCAGCTATGAAACATATGATTTTTTCTTGCACATATGTTCACACCTTCTGGCAACAGGTTTGGTCCACTATCACTGATGTGTTTGAATTATCACACCCCTTTACATACTCCATGATAATCTTTCAAGGTGCTAGCTCTCCTTTGCAGCTCCCCCTTCCACTTAGGAAACTTGGATTTTTTTATAGCCATAGCTCTGCATCAGGGGCTCTTTATTCTTGCAAGTTCAGCCAACACAGCACTGATGATGGTTAATTTCAACTTGTTCCACCAATCTAAGGAACACAAATAGATCAGCTTTAAAATAGTTCTTAACCAATCAAAATCTTAACATGTGGCACACTCTGATTGGATGAAAGATTTATAATGCACAGATTATTTTAGTATACCTCATTCTATTTCAGTATTCAATCCCCGTAGGAATACTGATTGCTTATGAAAAATCCATTCTTGCTCCCACGGTTTCAATTTCTGCAACCTATCATCCCCACCTAGTCTAATTTTATGTGATCCCAAAATAGTCATCCAATATTAAGAAACTCATGTCCATGTTGAATAAAATGAGAGCCCAAAGGGCATCCTGTTTATTTTTTTTTGTATCTAAACTACTTTTGTGTTCAGTTAATCTTGTTCTTATCATATGTTTAGTCTCGCCCACACAGTATAGTTGCATGGACATATAATTAAATATAATACAATGGATGATCTACAGTCTGTTTGATTTCTGAATGTAATAACACAACTGCAGAAATATATAAAGTTAAAAGAAAGCATTTGCTAAGATCCACCTTGGTTTGCCTTTTCAAGGGATAAAAATATTACAGACCATATTGTTAAATCTTCTTTGGATTGGAATTGAGCAGTCAGATGTTGATTTTAAAGATGGAGGTACACAGAGATGTGAAAATTGTTCTATATGCCCACTTATTCTACCCAGGCCTCAGGATACATAAAATATCATGTGACTCAACTCTGCGCATTTCTACATGCACTGGGGAGAAGCATTCCAGGGGCCAAGTTAGACGAGTTTGGGTTCATACAAGTCCACTTACATGGGAATATTCAAAGCCAATTTATGCACATAGGTTCCCTATGAAAATTCAGTGTAAGGTCTGCATGTAAAAAGTAGATCATTATAAAACTTACCTTCTCCATGTCAGGACCCAAGGTGATGCAAAAGTGCCCACGTAACAGATTTTCACACACTGTACTACTTTGCATGTGTAATCAATCATTAATCAATTGAGTCATCATTTAAATGCTCAAGTATGGAGTTTTTTCATGCAAATGCATCAACTATGCCTGCAAAGTTGAGTAAATTGGACCCTAAATGAGTCTTTTTGCCCTAGTTTGCCATCCTGTTCTCTGTTTCTTTGATGTTTATTGCTGCCAGTCTTAGTAGCTTCACTGCTACAATTATCTGTGCTAATCTCTCTCATTCTTTCCTTTTTGTCCAGTTAACTCCTCCTACATTATTTTATCTGATTTCAATGAGCCAGCACGCATTGGAAAGTCTTTGAGCTGCAGGTTCCATTTACATTTTTGATATTAAAACTCAATTTCTTTGAAAACGTTATCATAGTTGCATCACTGCGTGCATATATATATACACTGTATATATTCTTACATATATATGAAACAGAGGGCAATTTTCAGAAGCCATTTACCTGTTTGTTGCTCCACAATATGTGGGCTTTTACCCACATTTTCCTTGAGGTGGTCCTGGGGCAGGCTTAGACTGTAGGAGGACCAATAGGCAGAGTTTATAGAATATGCTGCTGGCCCTTTTGTTCACAAAAGCAGAAAAACAGAGAGAACCATTGATTCTCAACCTTTTTTAGGTCAGGATATACCTGACAGATGGTTCTCACATGCGTGACAACACACTGCTCATTACAATCTACGGAGGAATACAAAAAGGCCCCGTATTACTTTTATTGTTAAGAATGACACAAGGGATAAATAAAAGTATTCTCTTTGAACATAAATTATATAAATAGTAAACCTCATCTACCAGAATAGCACCAACTTTCAGCACTCAAATAGTAACCACCTTACTTAAGAAAGGCAACACTGAAAATATTATACCAGGCCTTAAAACTCTAATACTCATCCTATTAGGTAAATGAAAGAAGCCAGGTTGCTACAGAGCCCTACAATAAAACTACATACAGCAGAATTGCTGACCTCAGTCAAATGTGCAGACCCTCACCTAACAAAGAATAAAGAGACCATAATGCATAAATAGAAACATGCAGACAAAACCTGAACTAGAAACTACAACAAGCCAGAGAGACTGTGTGCAGTGTAACAAAGGAAAAAGGGAAATCCCCAGTCCTCATAAAATAAAGTAAGAAATATAAAAACAATAGCAGTAAAACCATACTAACAAAAAACAGATTATTTCAAAACAGCTGATGAATAGATTATCCAATAATTAAAAACTCATATAAACATTTTCTAGGCACCAATAAAATATTTCAAAACAGCAGACACAAAGACCCAATAATTAAAAATAATAAGGATTAAAACATGTTCTGCTCTCCATACCTGGAAACATTCGATTTCCAGGTGCCCTGAGATTGTTGTGAATTAGGAGGAGGAAAGGGGGTTGCTAGCAAATTTCTCATTTCTCTCAGTCATATACGCTCGCTTTCTCACTTACATAGGCTCTCAATCGCACAATTACACACACATGCTCTCTCTCTTATACACGCTGAGGTAGATCTTTAAAAAGTACGCGCGTGCGTACTTTTGTTCGCGCAACCGGGGTGAACAAAAGTACGCTGGATTTTATAAGATACGCGCGTAGCTGCGCGTATCTTATAAAATCCGAGGTCGGCGTGCGCAAGGCTGCGCAAATCGGCAGCCTGCGTGCACCGAGCCGCGCAGCCTGCCTCCGTTCCCTCTGAGGCCGCTCCGAAATCGGAGCGGCCTCAGAGGGAACTTTCCTTCCCGCGTCCCCCCACCTTCCCCTCCCTTCCCCTACCTAACCCACCCCCCGGCCCTACCTAAATCCCCCCCCCCCCCCACCTTTGTTGGGCAAGTTACGCCTGCTTGAAGCAGGCATAACTTGTGCGCGCCGCCTACCATCTCCCGGCACAGGCCGCGGTGCCGGGGGACGTCCCTGGACACGCCCCCTTCTGCCCTTTTTACGAAGCCCCGGGACTTACGCGCGTCCCGGGGCTTTGCGTGCGCCGGCGGCCTATGCAAAATAGGTGTGCGGCGTGCGAGTGCCCTGTGTGTGTAAATCCAGGAGGATTTACACACACAGGGCTTTTAAAATCTAGCCCACAGGCTCTTAATCATATAAATCATACATACATCATCTTAATCATCTTAATCATACATACACATGCACTCACACATGCAGGTTCTCAATTACATTTACATTTTTACTCTTAATCACACACTTACATACATGCTGTCACACTCACACACACACACACACGTGCTTGCTCACTCACTCACTCTCTCCCTACTGAACTAGCAGGTTCAACAGCCTCCTCCTTTTCCACCCCTCGTGGCCTTGGGATAGTCAGCTCCTCATTTTGCTCCGGGCCGACACTACTGCTTTTCTTCAGGTCGGTGCTGCTGATTTTCTTCAAGCTGACACTGCCTCTCTTCATCGGGCCAACTCTGCAGATACTTTATCTAACAGGGTCCCTGCACTTCACTTCCTCTTTCGGGCCGTGGGGGTGGGAAGAAGAGACCGTGCTGCAAGTGTCATCGACTCTGGCTCTCCTGCCAAGTTCAAAGAGTTCCATTTTGCTGGAGCAGCTGGGCCAGCGGGGGACAGGGAAGTGTGGCGACACACCCTCATGTGCTTGGCGACACACTGGTGTGTCACGATACACCGGTTGAGAACCGCTGCTTCAAATGATTCATCTCAAGGAAACAACAGACAAAGCAAACACTGAGACTCAAGGACATCACCCTACAAAAGCAGCAGGCTCAGATCCTCACTTGCAATGAGCTGCAGCATCAGCGCTAAGCACCAGCATCATCTCCAGCACCTATGGTAATGATGCCCTACCACCATAAACAGTCATGCCAGCAACAACAAAAAAAAATGTTCTTCGTTTTCCTTTCTTAAATTGTTTTTTTTTTCAATTTTTGTCTGTAATACAAGATTAAATCTTTAAGCAAAAGAGGAATTAAACAAAATGCAATCATTTCAGTATATATCCAAAAGGAAAAATGCAGCCCTGTCAATTATTAAGCCTCTGATCTACCCATTAATGGAGGGGAGACCCAAACCACCAAAACTGCGAAAGAAAATGTATCAGACAGAAACCTTGGAAAGGAAAAATGAGCATTGGCTATTAGCAAAAAAAAAAGAAAAAGATTTAATCTGCATTTACATTCTCAGGAGAAATAGGTTGTACCAAGGACCCCTTTGCACACTAAAATAAGGAGAGCTGTGAGGGCTCAAAGAAAACATAACTGGCTCCTTGAAAGTTGCTAAGCATTTGCATTGATATTTCAGTTCTCTTTGTAATCCCTTACTTACTCACTAGGAGGAAGACCTGCTTTCATTTTTGTATAATCTTTGCTATAACTTAGATCAATGTCTAAAAAAATAAATTTTGAAAACAGCATTAGGTATTAGATTCCATCGCAACCTTGACTATCAGTGACCAAAGAGATCAAATCCATAAGGTAAGCCAGTTGGCTGAAATCCCTCTGTTCTTGGAGATGATTTTCTAAGTGGAGGTAAATATATTCTCTACATGGGTGGAGGAGATTCAAAAGGAATAGACATTCTCAATCATATACTGGTGAAAAATAATTACAAAGTAGGAACTTTCGGAAATTAATAAGTCCCAGAGTCTTCTGAATCATGTTCTCCATGTTCTCCACCTTCTTATGCGAGCCAGATTATCCTTCATAACAGCCTTTTCCTTTTCCTCCATTTTGCAAAGCTCAGTCCCCACATCAGAAATCCTAGTCTCGTGATCTTTAAGCAAAATCACAAAGTTAATTCATTTCTATTTCATTCTTTAAAACTGTCCTGATAGTTGGTAATTTTAACCCAAAAGATATTTCTCTAGACCAGCAACGGTCTTCCATATATAAATGAATGTTACAATCAAACAAGAAACCCAGGCAATAGTTAATGATCAACTGGCCCAAGACATGATGAACTTCTGCTGGATGAATTTGGAAAAACATGGTCTTCCATTCCCACCATCACAAAATGAAAATATGTATAATAAGAAAAGTTGCTCAATGCAAGATTTACCATCTAATAGAAAAAAAGAAAAAAGCAAGAGAGGGTGCCTGCAAGCCACAGGAGGATGGCTGCTTAAATACTTTTCTCCTTCATATTTGGTGTAGTAATAACAGGCACAATTGTAATCCTTCCTCCAGTTTTCTTTCAGGATTGGTGGACCTGCCTCCATACACAATGTCTGGTCCAAAAAGTGGTAAAATAGAGGTGGCATTAGCCATTGGATCCAGCACCAAGAGATCTAAACATGATCCATCCTCATCTGACAAAACTCAGTCAACCAAACAGGGTGCAATGTCGCAAAAAGACACAATAATAGCCAAACTCCTGCAGCTAAAAGAAATGCTGAAAATGAATATCGACACCACATACTTGATTAAAATAGAGGTAACTGACCTGACAGTTAAGATTTCAACTTTCTCTAAATGATTGAATGGTTTGGACCACCATGCTAGACACAATGACACAGGTGAAGGCAGCAGCTTGGAAACTGGAGACATTACAATGGGACATGGAAGAACTTGTTAACAGAAATCACTGAAAGAAAATCAGGATTTTAGGACTGAGAGAAGGCATAGAAGATATGAATATGATTTTTTTTTTTTAATTTATTTATGAATTTTTCAAAATAATTACAAGGAACATACCTTGGCTGAAATTACAGAAAATGATTAATAAGGAAATGATATAATTACCATTAGCATATATACTCATATCCAATGGATACATCAACACATTTATATTTGTTTTTCATAGGCAAAAAGAAGGGGAGGAAGAACCAAAGGAAAGATGAGAAGTACATTATTAGAAAAAATATATCACTTAATAAACTTAGTATCTCTCTTACATTGACTCCGAGTAATTAACTTATGGCCCTCCCATCCAAAAACTTTCTCAATTGGTCTAGCATAAAGAAAACATATAAATTTCCAGCATATTTTACAATACACCTGCATGGAAAACGGAGAGTAAAGCTAGCCCCTTTGGCCAAAACCTCCGGCCGCATGGCTAAAAACATTCTCCTACGTTGTTGGGTAGGGCGTGAGAGGTCAGGATAAACCCTCATAGACCCTCCCATGAAAACATTATTAATATTTTGGAAAAAAGCTTTCATCAGGAAATTTTTTTCTATTTCAGTATAAAATTGAACAAACAGGGTGGCCCTTTCCGTGATTTCCATTTCAGAATTCTCCAAGTATTGGGTCAAATTATTGGAATCCTCTCTTTCTCCTCCGAGGAAATTTGTAAACTACTCCTAAGAAAGAAGAGTTTTTTCACAGTTGGAACCTTTGCAGCTTCAATCTTGAGTGATTCCATCGCAAAGCGTTTGAAAGTCACCAAAACAGGCTCACCCATTACTTTAGGGAAATTGACCAATCTTGCATTTG
This sequence comes from Rhinatrema bivittatum, assembly GCF_901001135.1. Taxonomy (NCBI): domain Eukaryota; kingdom Metazoa; phylum Chordata; class Amphibia; order Gymnophiona; family Rhinatrematidae; genus Rhinatrema; species Rhinatrema bivittatum. The sequence continues at coordinate 479,624,919 of NC_042616.1, forward strand.
AACAGCGTAAATAATTCTCAACTGACTCCAGTCTCCTTTGAGATGTTATACAATCCTTCATTATTAAGGAATTTAGGGACTGTGTCTGGTTTACTTTAGTAGTTAGATCTTGAATGCAATTTGTATGGTCTTGGATCAACAAAGTATGTTCTTTTTTCACGGATTCAACTTTATTTTCAAATTTGCCAATCAATTGAGATTGAGTATTCAGAGTACTTGCCATGGTAGCCATCAATTCCCATATGGCTTCCAGTGTTATAACTGCTGGTTTCTCAAACTCCAGGGGTCGCAGAATATTTTCTCCCAATTCCCCCTGTGGATCTTCTCTCGATGTCCCTTGAGATTCCTCATTACCCGCGCTTACTAAGGTCTCCGCGGGTCTTTCACATACCTCCAACAGATGGGGGAGGGGAGACCCTGCTCCGTTCTGAGGAGTAGATCCCTCTCGTTGTTCTCCCGCAACTGACTTCGCGTCCGGGGTTACAACTCCACTGCTCAGGCGTAGGGGAGAGCTACTCAGCAGGCCTCGGGGTACTGGTGGGCTCAAGGTGATCTCGCCTGGCGATAGTGCCGCTTCTCCCGGCTCCACCGCAGTGGCGTTTAGAGCTCCCACAACTGGAGATACTGACGTGAACTCAGTAATATAACGTTGCCCCGCTGGGCTGGGTAAGCTTGAGGGATAAACCCTTACCCTGCCTTTGCGCTTGTGAGGCATTTTAAGCAACTTTGAAGCTTCTCCGAAAAGTTTGGGTCAACATTTTGTCTTCCCATTGGAGATTGAAAGGGTACTCTTGTGGCCATAATAAAATGCTAGGCCAGTAGTTCTGAAGTTACTGTGATATCCCCAAGTCCTTGATATATTAACTACAGCATGGAATAAGCCTTCTTTGTCAATTAAATGGAACAAAATTCTTTTAGTCCTGGACCTTGCAGTGATGCATGTCCTTTCTGAGTCTATGCCTGCAACTTAAACAATTGGGGGCAGAAGTCAAGCTTTTTCACCCTTTTTTGATGCATGTCATCCTACACAACCGCACATGCAACAGCGTATGCCTCTGGAATCAATGGTGACATGAACTTAATTTGATTTGCACAGATTTTGTTGTTTGATGGCTCACAGGTGATGCTGATTAATATCTTTGCAATTACTCAGTTTCATGTGGTCTGCTATATTTTTTATTATTACTGAATCATTGAATGATCCATAGTCTGCTCTCCTTTTTGTCATGGACTCCTTACATTTTTTTCTTAACGTTGCTATCTTCTCTAGTTGATATGGCTCCTCTGTTGGCACTTTTTGCCTTTTCTTCCACTGTATATGGTCACCAACATACATGGCACTTGCCTTTCTATTCTGTTTTATATGCCACATAGAGTCAGGATCAGGGGATGCCTGCTGAACTGGAGGTGGACCCTTGGCCTGGTGCAGGATTGGTATGGCCCTCTGGTCAGACCCAGAGACTGCCTGCCACCAGGAGGCGGCACACAGGAGGAGACAGAGGCTAGCTGGAGCTTCACCAATAGCAACCCAGGGTTTCTGCTGATTGAGCTGCCTGGTCTTAGGTGGGCCTCGCAGGGTCTCCTAGAGAGTAAGCGCAGGGGAGTGCCCACCATGAACAAGGGTGCGTGGTCAATGTCCAAGCAAGAATGTCCAGAGGTTGCAGGAGGCCAGAATAGAGTGTCCGAGTGGATAGCGAGGAACAAGGCCAGAGTATCAGTCCAGAATGGTCAGCCGAAGCAGGGCTCAGTACCTGTAGTCAGTCCAGGTGTGGTCAGGTCAGGCAAAGGTCAAGTTCCAGGCAGCGGTCAGATGTGGTTGGTAGACAGGCAGAGGTCGGTTCCAGGCAGCGGTCAGACATGGTCAGACGTGGTCAGTGGACAGGCAGAGGTCGGTTCCAGGCAGCGGTCAGACATGGTCAGTGGACAGGCAGAGGTCGGTTCCAGGCAGCAGTCAGACGAGGTCAGGAACAAGCAAAGGTCAGTACCATGAGATCAGTCTGAAGGGTACTACCAGGAATGGAGAGATGAAGGAACAGGAGACGCTGGAACAGGAGACACTGGAACAGGTCTCCTGTTCCAGTGTCTCCTGTCCGGACTGTACGACCCGATTGCCAAGGCAATGAGCTAGTAGCTGAGCCCTGCTATATATACAGGGCTCAGGTGACGTCAATAGCATACAAAGGCAGCATGAAGGTGGATGAAGCAGAAAAGGTGGCAAAAAAAAACTTCAAGGCAAGTACTGATAAAGGGGCCAAGAAGTACAAACAGTTGCTTCAAGATTCCAAAGCAATATGAGAAATGCAAAGCAGCCCCCACCTTCCAACTCCAGCCTGGCAAGCTGTAAGTTCTGGGGTATGACAGCAAGGCACAGTGGCAAAGAAAGCTGCAAGGTTCAAGGTCTGGGTTTGGCAGCAAGGTTGAGTGGGCTGGTTACAGAGATGTTATTCAAAGGCAGGCATTTATCTATCAAATCCAGTTTTCTAAAATATGTTGATATGCTTCCCTTCTCCAGTCTAATCTCAGACTATTCTCTCCCAAAATCTCAATCTTTTCATTGGTTGCAGTTGCGTAAATCATTAAAAGAAAGTGGCCTTTTATCGGCTGGACCTTGGCAGAACTGGGTGTGCTTACTTAGTATATTCATTTCTTATCCAATTGCCAGTTAGCATCAGCCAGCTATATGTTTATTAACTTAAAAAATTCTCTCACTGTCAGGCCGATTCAGTAAAAAGTGCAGAAGAGCCAGCGCTCCGTGTTGATCGCCCATTCTCCTGATGCGCTCCCAGGTACCACTCCTGGGCACACAATTTTATATTCAAATTAGGTGTCATGTTAATAAGAAGACGCTAGGGACAACAGTGCATCCCTAGTGCCTCATTAGCGGTAGAGGCAGCTGTCAGTGGGTCTGACACCCAATGCTCAATTTTACTGGCGTTGGTTTTCAAATCAGCTGATAGCAATAGGTTAAGAAAACAGATGCCCTTCAAAATTGAGCTTCTGTTTTTCTAACCCGCTCACCGGCAGGTTAGATTTTTTTTTTTTTTTTTTAAATTTTAGGTTCCTCCAACTTAATATTGCTATGCTATTCAGTCAGAGGAATTATAGAAAAGCAGTTTTTTTTTGCTTTTCTGTACACTTTTCCCAGTTGTTTCAAACTTAATGCCTTGCCTTGGGCAGGCGTTACTTTCAGTATCCCAGGTGACTGACTAATAGGCTCATCAACATGCATTTACATATGATGAGCGTTGTTAGTTTTCGGGGAGTTGGCCGCGCATTTTTGAGGTGCTATTACCCCTTACACCAGGGCTTCCCAAACCTGTCCTGAGGACCCCATAGTCAGTCGGGTTTTCAGGATATCCACAACGAATATGCATGAGATAAATTTGCATATACGGAGTCCCCATGGTATGCAAATGCATCTCATGCATATTCGTTGTGGATATCCTGAAAACCTGACTGGCTGTGGGGTCCCCAGGACAGGTTTGGGAAGCCCTACCTTACAGTATAAGAGGTAATAGGAGAGTGTCGAAAACACATGTCCAAATGGGTGTTAAATGGTGAGCTCGGCCGAGTGCATCGTACTGTATCGGCCTGTTTATTGGCTTGGAAAGGAACTGGGAGCATGACCTTCAAACTTTTGTTTTGGGACCTCACTGGGAAAGGTTCTGGCTCTCCTCCATGAGGATATCACTGTCATCCAGTATTACTTAATATATGTTTTGTGCAACTCACAAGGCCTTGTGGACTCCTTGGCACATGCTCAAAGCTGGCTTATCCACCTTTCATCACTGCTGGTTTTGCCATGCTGATAAAGTCACATGCTCCCATATGCTTTTTGAATGTTCATTTGTTAAAAATTTCTGGTCTGTAGTTGGGGAAAAATCTCAGCGATCCTAAACCTCCATATTCCTATCTCATATTGCATACTGGTTTTGAAGTCCGGTGGTTTTGACTCTTCCTTACCTATTCCATATAAACAATTATTGGACTTTCTTTTGACAATTGCCATGAAATTGGTATTGGAAAATTAGAAGAATAATACCATACTAGATTTTCATTTCTGGTGAAATACTATTTGTTGTATTACTGTTATGAAAATATTGCATCAATTAAAGGTAATAGAATTGCTCTTTGAATTTCTCTGTGGGGACTGTTAGAATCGCCTCTCGACTCTTCCTAATTTTTAACCTGTGTATTTCTGTTGAACTCCCATTGTGCATTCCTATATCCTGATTGCTATTATGTATTTTCTATGTTGGTGCCCAGTATTTGCTGTATTTCATTACTGTTAATGTTTTTTCTTTATTCTTTCTCAATAAAAAGATTGAACAAAAAAAAGTAGATACAAAAAGAAAAAAGAAAAAGCAATTATTTATGTAACCCCATGTAAATGCATACATGGGGTTGAATAAATAACTAGTTAGAATTTCACAGGCACCCATTCTTCCATCTTTCTCAATTCAATTCTATTTTCCCACTTCTAATTCTTTCTCCCTTCATCTAGTCTCTCTCTCTCTTTAGATGCCAATTAACTTATATAATAATAAAATTAAGTGAAATATTCTTTATTTAGTAGCATACTATATCCTGTACAACCATAGCTCATAAAACTAAAACTTATAGACATATAGCAATTTGCAGGAAAAAAAAAAGTGCTAATATGTTTCTTACCACATTAGAGAAAGTAATTTGCACTTGCTCATTCTTGTTGCTATATCAAGGCAGTTGGACATGAATTAAATGTCAATTGAAAATAAAAACTTTAAGGCTATTAGTCTATTCCTGGAACTATGTTGTTTCCTTGGTGTCATTATCAAGCAAAATGAAGTTTCCAACTGCATTTCATCCTGTCCTAGTAATTAATTATAGTATCCTCTTTTCAATAAATACCAATGAATGAACAAAACTTCTTAATGGAAGACTTCCACACAATTTTTTTTTTGTATTTTTTACATTATTAATCACTAATATTGCTTACTAAAGGAGCCTGTCATTTTGAAGAGAATATCTGTTTAAAAAATCTAGCCTTTTTAAATATGTTTAATGTGGTAATGTGGTAGAGGAAAGCTAGTTGCATGAAATTTAGACAGTGACACCGCAGTTATGTCACAATACACTTTGCTTTCATACATTAGAAGTCAATTACCCACTGTGGTACCACCACATTAAGAATATTTAAATACACTATCTGACTTTTAAGACACATAACCTTTCCAAAGTCATAGTATCCAATATGGTGTTAATAACGCATTTAGCCACAGCAGCAGTTCCCCATCCTACCTTCAGCCAGTCAGCTTCTCAGCTAGTCTACCATGAGATATCCTTGTATTCAGTGGAGGCAATGCTTGCAAATATTTTGGTTGCAGATTTGTTCTGGACATCCTGGAAACCAATCAAAAGGGTATAGAAGATTCAGCAGCACACACTGAATGTCATCAGCAAAGCAAAGTGTATGACAGTAAAATTGTAAGTCTCCCTTAGAGGGCGACTTATTCAAAAGGCACTTTAATGAAAGTTTCAAAAAGAAGTCCCAGATTCAATCGACAGTAGGTCCCCTGACACAGTCTGTGTTTCACCGAGGGCTACATCAGGAGGCACAATGTGACCAACAAAAGTCCCATTTAAATCTGCAATGTAAACTAAATAAAAATGTTCAACAGACTGAACAAGCTAAGCTACAGACAGCAACATTAGCTGATGACAAAGATTCAAAAATAAACATAGCCTTGGTATCATGATTGGCAATGTCCTCATATAATCTGAATTGACTTTTTAGAAGCTCACAACTGTGTATATAGGCTCTTATAGCACCAGGTTAGAAATGCACCAAAGAGAGACAGCCAATCAGTGTTCACAACATGAGGGTGATAAAGCCAGTCAAGGAGCATTACCAGAGGCACAAAACGTATGCCGTCTTTTTGAATGAATTGAGATACTGAGGGTTGTGTCTTCATGTATTTTTGAATCTTTCTCATAAGGTGGTATTGCTGTCTATAGCTTAGCTTGTTCTGTCTGCTGAATCTTTTTTTATTTTATTTATATTGTAGATTTAAATGGGATCTTTGATTGTCATGTTGTCCCTCCTGATGCAGCCCTAGATAAAATACAGACCATGTTAGGGCTACTTTCTGTTGATGGAATCTGGGACTTTTAAAAAAAATTTCATTAAAGTGACTTTTCCACAAGTCCTTTTGTGGGTATTTGAGACCTCTAAGGACAGAAACTTACAATGTTTGCTGTCACATACATTTCTCTATTGATATCTTGAAAACTAGATCAGCAGAGCACAGCTCAGGACAGGTTTGGGAAACCCTAATTTACAATAAAGTTGTTAAGGAATAAACTGAACTGACTTATTCCATTCTAGAGTACAGCTACAATGTATTGTGAAATATAACTCCATTGTATGGCAGGGGTGTCAGCTATATTCCTCAAAGATTCTCAGGGTATCCCCCAATGAATATGCACAGGTGCCAACTCCATAAGTGCTTGAGCCTCCCCCCCCCCCCTCCAATAATAGAATGCCTCCCACATCACCTCATTCATCTCCCTCCTCCAAGACCGTTAAGAGGAGAGGTGATGTGCAAGATAGATCTGATGTTGGAGATGCTCATTCTTCAAGCACCTACAGCATCCACAGAGCTGGTACCTGTGCACTGCCTCAGTTGTCTGCAGAGATATCACATGATTAGTTATTAAGGATGTCCTGAAATCCAGACTGGTTTGCAGCTCTTGAGAACAGCAGTTTGACATTCTTATTTTTTTGCTTTTTTCACAGAATGAGAGGCTGATATAAGTGCTTATTTTAAGGGGTTAGGCACCTAGATCTTCCTAAAATCACCTGCTGAGTGTTGCGCTTCCCGGCCGCTAGAAGTGTGCATTCGTTTGCAACATATTGGCAATGCGCAACATATATGCCATATTCGTTGTATTCGTGGGGGTCACGAACGTATGGCGAACCCCCACGAATACAACGTATCACTAATGAATAAACCCCCACCCTCCTGACCCCCCCCCCCCCAAAGACTTGCCAAAAGTCCCTGGTTGTCCAGCAGAGGTCCTGGAGCGATCTCCTACACTCGGGCCATCGGCTGCCAGTATTCAAAATGGCGCCAATAGCCTTTGCCCTTACTATGTCACAGGGGCTACTGGTGCCATTGGTCAGCCCCTGTCACATGGTAGGAGTACAAGATGGGGCCGGCCATCCATTGCTCCTTTGGGGAGATCAGGAATCCCCCCCAAGACTTTCCAAAAGTCCCTGGTGGTCCAGCAGGGGTCCTGGAGCGATCTCCTGCACTCGGGCCATCGGCTGCCAGTATTAAAAATGGCGCCGATAGCCTTTGCCCTTACTATGTCACAGGGGCTACCAGTGCCATTGGTCAGCCCCTGACACATGGTAGGAGCATAAGATAGCACTGGCCGTCCATTGCTCCTACCATGTGACAGGGGCCGATCAATGGCACTGGTAGCCCCTGTGACATAGTAAGGACAAAGGCTATCGGCACCATTTTGAATACCGGCAGCCGACGGCCCGAGTGCAAGAGATCACTCCAGGACCCCCGCTGGACCACCAGGGACATTTGGCAAGTCTTGGGAGGGACAGGGGGTGGGGGGTATTAGTTAATTAAATTTAAAGGGTTGGGATGGGGATTTCTTGGGAAACGAATACATATGTAACTAATGAATGGATCGGGGTCCCCCGAGAACGGATGCAACGGATTTGGGTCCCGACGAATACGAATACCAAATGGGACGAATCCGTCCCTGCTGCACATCCCTACCGGCCGCATCCACTATGCGGCTGGTCCTGCTCACCTGGCCCAACCATCTACCAGCTCTGCTCTGAGTCCCTGCGCTGCTTGGCCGCGGCTTTCATGGGCGTCTCCGGCTCCCTCGCGGCCTTCTTCCTCGCTGTACTCCTCGCGCCAGGGTTCGGCGTACTCCTCGGCATCGGCCCCGCCCCCTAGCGCGTGCACACGGAGCTCTCCTCCACTTGGCGTGGGAAAACCTCGGGTGACGCCTGAATTTGACATCACATGAGCAAGGTATTTAACCAGTGGCTCTAGTCCTAGCTCATTGCCTTGACAATCCAGCCATTCCATGGCTGCCTGTTCTGTGGCTCGTTGGGACCTACTCCAGGTTGAGCACATCCTGGGACCATCGTTCCGTTCGGCATCCGTTTCAGCAGTGGCTGGGGCCCAGGTCCAATGAGCACCTCATTCGGGTCGTACACTCTGGTGTGTCTAGTTGCCTTCCAGCGTTTCCTATTCCAGTGTCTCCTGTTCCAGTGTCTCCTGTGTCTCCTGTTCCAGTGTCTCCTGTTACAGCGTCTTCTGTTCCATCATCTCATGTGTCTCCTGTTTCAGTGTCTCCTGTGTCTCCTGTTCCAGCGCCTCCTGTTCCTTCGTCTCTCCATCCTTTGTAGTACCCTTCAGACTAATCTCACGGTACTGTCCATTACTTGCTCCTGACTATTCTTGATCACCGCCTGAACCTGACCTCTGCCTGAACACTGACCATTCTTGACTGCTGCCTGGAACTGACCTCTGCCTGGACACTGACTACTTCAAAATTGACCTGAGGTACTGACCCCTGCTTCAGCTGACCATTCTGATCATGTACTCTGGCCTTGATCCTCGCTATTCATTCGGACTCTCTGTTCTGGCCTCCTGTGACCACTGGACATTCTGGTGTTGACCTTGACCGCACACCCTTGTTCATGGTGGGCCCTCCTCTACACTTTCTCTCCCAGAGATCCTGCGAGGTCCACCTAAGACCAGGCAGCCCGGGTAACCAAGGGCTCAACCTGAGGGAACCCCTGGTTGCTATTGGTGAAGCTCCAGCTAGCCTCTGTCTCCTCCTGTGTTCTGCCTCCTGGCGGCAGGCGCTCTTCGGGTCTGACCGGAGGGATGAACCAATCCTGCACCGGGCCAAGGGTCCACCTTCAGCGCAACAGGTTGCCAAGGCCATGGACAGTGAAGTCTCCCACCTTGCAGGCCATTCCTGGCCTAGCCGCCCATGTCCGAGAATAACAGCAAACCATCGAAGCCTTGACATCTTCCGTAGAGAGCCTATGGTCTCAGCTTCAAGACGTAGTCATAGCCAACTCCGGGGGTTGAGCTCAAACCCTGCCTCCACAGTCATCTCTGGCCCTTCCAGCTCCACCTCATTTCAAGGGAGATCCATGCCTGTGCCGAGGCTTCATTAATCAGTGCTTTATGCAATTCTCGCTGCAGCCTACATTGTTCCCAAATGAGGCTACCAAGTATTACCTTCACACTCTCTCGACTTGAAGGGAAGGCCCTGGCATGGGCTTCACCGCTCTGGGAATGTTCAGATGAGGTTCTCTGTCATATCTCCCACTTCATGACCCTCTTCAGATGGACCTTTGAAGACCCTAGTTGACAGACTGTCGCCGGGCATCAACTCCTTCACCTCTGTTAAAGTTTGCGTTCTCTCACCGAATTCACGGTGGAATTTCGGACACTAGTCACAGAGCTGGGGTGGCAAGAGGACTGCCTTAGGGCAGTCTATCTAGATGGTTTGTCTCCTGCCCTCAAGGATGAGCTGGCCGCTGGCGAAATTCCCACATCTCTGGATGACCTGATTTCCCTGGTTGGCAAGATCGACAATCGACCATCGCCTACGTCAACGACACCAGGAGGTAAAGGTCTCCCAGTCTGCGGCCTCACTGCCAGTCTGTGCTCCTAGCCCTCAGCTGTAGGCCTTACTGGCACCTCCTCCATCACCTGAGGAGCCCATCTAGATTAACCGTAGACCAGGGGTCAGGAACCTATGGCTCGCGAGCCAGATATGGATCTTTTGATGGCTGCATCTGGCTCGCAGACAAATCTTTAATAAAAAAGTAAAAATCTAACAAAACCCCCCACCCTCCTGATGCCCCTCAAGACCTCCAAAATTAATTTACTACAACCTCCCACCTTCCGGACCCCCCCAAGACCTGCTAAAAGTCCCTGGTGGTCCAGCGGGGGTCCAGGAGCGGTCCGGGAGCGATCTCCTGGACTTGGGCTGTCGGCTGCCAGTAGTCAAAATGGCACCGACGGCCCTTTACCCTCACTATGTCACTGGGGTCGACTAATGGCAGCAGTAGCCCCTGTGACATAGTAAGGGCAAAGGGTCGTCGACGCCATTTTGATTACAACTCTCATCTTGCCTCCACCACAGATGTCTCGCCCTTCTCCTTTGTCTTTGGTCATCAGCCACATTAACCTCTCCCAGTATCATTCTCTGTATCCTCTCCTGTGGCTCAGTCCATGGCACAGACAATTCGCCGCCTCTGGCATCAAGTTCAAACAGACTGGGCCAGGCAGCCGAGAAAGCCAAATGTGTTGCGGATTCCCATCACCACATGGCACCCATATTCAAACCTGGCCAGAAGGTGTGGCTCAGTACACAGCACATCAAATTACGCCTGCCTTCCCAGCATCTGGCTCCGCACTTTATTGGACCCTTTCCGGTCATTCGCAGGATTGGAACAGTCACATATTAACTACGATTACCTCCTTCCATGAGTATCCATATTACCTTTCATGTTTCGTTATTGAAACCCCTGAATTGGCCTTCTCGCAGACCTCCTGCTCCGTCGCAAGTCTCTGCTGAACCTGAGAATGTCCTCCAAGTCAGAGATGTCCTGGTCGTCCAGAGAAGGAGAGGCCATTGGGAGTACCTGCTGTCGTGGGAGGGCGTCGGTCTGGAAGAGAACTCCTGGAGCCCTCCCACCATATATACGACAAGAACCTCCTCACAGAGTTCCACAGGACTCATTCTGACAAAGCCAGGCCGGTAAGGGGAGGCCTAGAAGGGGGGGGTACTGTTGCACTTCCTGGCTGCATCCACTCCGCGGCCGGTCCTGCTCACCTGGCCTGACCATCTACCAGCTCTACCCTGAGTCCCTGTGCTGCTCAGCCTCAGTGTTCACTCCCTTGCAGCCTTCTTTCTCGCTGATCTCCTTGCGCCGGGGCTCGGCATCCTCCTCGGCATTGGCCCCACCCCCCTAGCATGCGCGCACGGAGCTCTCTTCCACTTAAAAAGGCCCAGCACGGGAAAACCTCAGGTGGCGCCCCAGTCTGACATCACATGAGCAGGGTATTTAACCAGCCGCTCTAGCCCTAGCTCATTGCCTTGACAATCGGGCTGTTCTATGGCTGCCTGTTCAGTGGCTCGTCGGGACCCACTCCCGGTTAACTGCATTCTGGAACCACCGTTACGACCGGTGTCCGTTTCTGCGTTGGCCGGGGCCCAGGTCCGATGAGCACCTCGTTCGGGTCGTACACTCTGGTGTGTCTAGTTACCTTCCACCGTTTCCTGTTCCAGTATCTCTCATTCCAGCGTCTCCTGTTCCTGTGCCTCCTGTTCCTGTGTCTCCTGTGTCTCTTGTTCCAGCGTCTCCTGTTCCAGCATCTCCTGTGTCTCCTGTTTCAGCATCTCCCGTGTCTCCTGTTCCTTCATCTCTCCATCCTTGGTGGTACCCTTTGGACTGATCTCACGGTACTGACCATTGCTTGCTCCTGACTATTTTTGATCGCCACCTGGACCTGACCTCTGACTGAACACTGACCATTCTTGATTGCTGCCTGGAACTGACCTCTGCCTGGACACTGACTACTTCCAGATTGACCTCAGGTACTGATCCCTGCTTTGGCTGACCATTCTGATCATCTACTCTGGCCTTGATCCTCGCTGTTCATTCGGACTCTCTGTTCTGGCCTCCTGTGACCACTGGACATTCTGGTGTTGACCTCGACCGCGCACCCTTGTTCGTGGTGGGCACTCCTCCACACTTTCTCTCCCAGAGATCCTGTGAGGCCCACCTAAGACCAGGCGGCCCGGGTAACCAAGGGCTCAACCTGAGGGAACCCCTGGTTGCTATTGGTGAAGCTCCAGCTAGCCTCTGTCTCCTCCTATGCTCTGCCTCCTGGTGGCAGGCACTGTCTGGGCTGACCGGAGGGTAGTACCAACACTGCAACAGACCAGGGTCCACTTCCAGCGCTACACTGAGTTCCTATGTTTAGAACCTAAAAATATGTAGACAAGCAGATAGAGTTAGAAGGGGGAGAGAATGTAGATGTTTAGTACTGATTATCACAGTGCTAGATGCCTAATTTATATGTCCAAAACTAGGTGCAGGAATAGCTGACCAATATCTAAGCACCTCCCCGAAGCCACAATCCTCTCCTTCCTGCTTGCACAAAACCCCTATAGCTTTAACATTCTCCCCCAAGTCATGATCTCAAGCGTTCTATCTCCCAATACAATGATCTGCTCGGGACCCTTGCCACTCCAAGAATACCCCACCCCCCAATAACCACCTGCTATCCAATGGAAATTCATCTCCCAATTACAGATGGTTTTCTATCTTCGCTGCCAGGTGTGGCATGATGAGCCTCCTGCCAGCACTGCTGATCTGTATTGAATGTAATCATTCAATGCAAATTAGCAGTGCCAATCAGCAGTGCCAACAGTGTCAACAGTTCATTCCTCTCCAGCCAGCAATGATGGAAGTCCTTCTGGAATTGTGAGGTGAAATTCAGAAGGCTTTAGGGTAGTCCGGGGATATTTTTTTTTTGGGGGGTGGGGAAGGTTGGAGTGCATGGAAGTTCATTTTATAGGGTTTGAGATATAGGAGGATAACTTTTTTTTTTTTTGGGGGGGGGGGCAGTTTTCCCCAAAAAATCAAAAGGAAGAAACAGGCACTATGTTGAAGATGGACCAAATAACACACCCAAGACAGGAGGACACAGCAATTGATAGAGCAGCATGCTAGACAGAGACAGACACTACAGGAAATTAAAATTGCAGACACACACTCCAGATTCTGTGATGGACAAAAACCTTCAAATACATTGAAATGCTTATGGAGGTGGATCATCTCTATGAATCACAGCTTGTCCTCCAGGCCCTTATACACTTGATGGTCCTGTATCATCCACTTGTCCACCCTTGCCCCTTAATCAGAGAGGATTAAATGATTCTTGAAGGTGTTAAGAGAAGGGAGTTCTAAATATCTCTCAGTACTAAGGGCCGGATTTTAAGACGTATGCATGGGCATACATTTGTACGCACAACCCGGCACACACAAATGTACGCCCGATTTTATAACATGTGCGCACAGCCGTACGCATGTTATAAAATCCGGGGTCGGCACATGCAAGGGGGTGCACACTAGTGCACCTTGCGCACGCCGAGCCCTAGGAGAGCCCCAATGGCTTTCCCCGTTCCTTCTGAGACCGCTCCGAAATTGGAGCGGCCTCGGAGGGAACTTTCCTTCTGCCCTCCCCACCTTCCCCTCCCTTCCCCTCCCTTCCCCTCCCTTCCCCTACCTAACCCACCCCCCAGCCCTACCTAAACCCCCCTAACCTTAGTTTTACAAGTTGCGCCTGCCTCCGGGAAGGCGTAGGTTGCGCACGCTGGCCAAGTGCTGGCACGCGATCCCCCGGCCTATGGGCCCTACGGAGGCCTATGGCCCTGCCCCCACCCTTCCCCGCCCCTTTTTTCAAGCCCCGGGACATATGCGCGTCCTGGACCTTTGCGCGTGTCTCAGGGCCTATGCAAAATAGGCTCGACTTGCGTAGGGCTTTTAAAATCTGCCCCTAAATGTTTTATAGAAACATTTATACTGGAGTGATAGACATTAGTACTACATTGCTCAGCTGATGCAAGGGTCTTATGTTGATGATTTTTGCTTTTCTTAGGGAATTCAATAGGAAAATTAGAATAAGTCCCAGAATACAATGGACGGCGGCCGAAGAAATGAAGATGGGGGCCGACTAAATTAAAATCGAGGCCGGCAGCGGCCGAAGAAAAGAAGATGGGTGCCGCCCAGCCAGCCTCAAGTGGGGGCTGGCTGGGCGGCACCTATCTTCTTTTCTTCGGCCCCCACCGGCCTCGATTTTAATTTCTTCGGTCCCCACCAGAGACCAAGCTGGGGAGCTGAAGAAATTAAAATCGAGGCTGGCAGGGACCGAAGAAACTAAAATCGAGGCCCCCTCTGAACAGCTGATCTCCGGCGGCGGTTAGCGGCACCGGTGTTCACTTCTTTGGCCCCCGCCGGCCTCGGTTTTAATTTCTTCGGCCTCCGCCGGAGACCAAGAGGGCCGAAGAAATTAAAACCGAGGCTGGCGGGGGCCGAAGAAGTGAACACCAGTGCTGCTAACCACCGCCGGAGACCAGCTGTTCAGCGGGAGCCTTGGATCGTAAGGGTGCTTCTGTGTGTGTGTGAGAGAGAGAGAGAAAGGAATGGTGCTTGTGTGTGTGTGTGTGTATGTGTTATGTATGTGAGAAAGGAATCTGCCAGTTTAAAAAAAATGAAATGTGATAATACATATACCTCAACTTTTGTGCTGGTAGTGCAACTTTTGAAAAGTTGGATGAAAGATTAAATTACTGAATGTTAAGCATCCCTCTTCTCGAAAATAAAATTTAGCAAAGTAGGTAGGGATAAATACTAAAGCAAAAAAAATTAAACTATTTAAAATATTCATCTCAGCAAAATCACAAATTTAAGATACTGATGCCAGGTGGGGTTTTTTTTTTAAGCATAATTTAAGCATGAAGACTAGAATAGTTCCAATCTGAAACGGTTTTGCTATTTTTTTTAAGCCTTTAGAAAATGTATATTTTTAAATGGCTAAGACTGGAATCTTCCCATTTAAAAGGGAAGTTGACTAAGGATGTCTTTCGGTTCCATATCTCCCACATGAATAATCATATGACTGATATTTTGAAGAAAGACACTTGCTTTATTGCCTGAAAGCATAAAACAAGAGAAGCTGTATGGTGTGGGTGGCTGTCCCTTGGGAGGACAGAACCTGAAGGAAGGGTGTCATTTCGCCTTCTGATAGGAATGTGGTTTTCTTATTTAATGGTTGGGATCATCACTTTCACTTTTAGTAAAAGTGAAAAATGCTGCAAGTCTGAAAGCAAGGTGCTTCTGTGAGAGTGTAATGTGTATGTGAGACAGGGAGGGTGCTTCTGTGTGTCAATGTGTGTGCGCAAGAGAGATGGTTTGTTTTTGGCTGGCTTGTGGCTGTGAGAGAGGGCATGTGTGTGATTGAGCCTGTTTGTGAGATAGAACATGTGTGTGATTGAGAGCTTGTGTGTGATTGAAAGCCTTTGTGTAAGTAAGAGAGAGCGAGAGCATTGTGTGATTGAGAGATTGGCCAGAGAGGTGACGTGTGTATGTGTGAGACTGATCAGGGAGATGACTGGTATGTGTGTGCTTGTGTGTGTGAGAGACTGGTTGGGGAGAGATGATTGGTGTGTGAGAAACTAGTCTTGAGGGTATGACTGGTGTGTGTGTGTGTGTGTGTGTGAGTGAGAGAGAGAAGAGATTGGTTATGGTCCCTAAGGAAGAGGACCGTGAGGACAGCTTCAGCAGCTACTGCTGCATCTGGTGTGGCCTGCAAGGGAAAGGAGTAGGAGAACTGCTGGAGAGGGTAAGTAAAGGTGGCTTTTTAAGTTCATTTTTCTTGATTGACTACAATTTTAATTATTGGGTAGTATGTGATGTGTCTGTTGTTTGAAATATTTTATTGGTGTTTGGTAAAGGTTTCAAAATTTGCTTGAGTCTTTAATGGATATTCTATTCATCAGCTGTTTTGAAATTATTTTATTAGTATGATTTTATAATTATGATTCATGATTTATATATCTTGATTTTCTTGATTGTTTTATGAGGAATGGTGACATTTTTGTTTTTCCATTGTTGCACTGTATAGAGTCTGGCATGATACATTTTACAGTTTAGTTTTTGTCTGCACATTTCTATTTATACTTTATGTGGCTTTATTCTGTATTTGATGAGGGTCTGTGTTCTGCATGCGAGACTGAGATGAAGCATTCTTTTAGCATGTGGTTTCTCTGTAGGGATCTGTAGCAGCAAGGCCTGTTCTATTTTCCTGATAGGTGTATTGATATTTTAGATTCTGGTGTAATATTTGTGGTATTTTTTTTCATAGGTGGGGTTGTTATTCTTTGAGTTTTGGCAAATAGTACTGTGTTGATACAGGAGGACCATGCCGAAATATAGGGGCGTGAAAGGCCAAGTATTAATCTAGAGAAAAATCTCCCTTGCACATCAATAGCACATCTTGGAGCCATCAATAATGTCTGTGGACCCTAACTTTCTCACATAGAAATATAGGAGGCAAGATATGCTATACATGCCAGGGGTGAGAGAAGGGTCTACTAGGGATAGTTCTCTTTATTTCAACATTAGAGAATCAGCTTCAGAACTGCTGGATTTAGATGCCACCCTCTCTTTCAGGTAAGGCACAAGCATGAGAACATGATGCCCTCATTTTTATTCTATATCTAGTGCCACCACTTGGGCAAGTCATCATCAGAATTTATGGGGAAATATTTCAGTAGTCCACCTTAAGTACAGGAAACCCAACTTTCAAACCAATCTGAGCTACAGCATTTGTGCATCTAAGTGTATGTGCAGAGATTAATGCAATCATTTTATAAACTGTGGGACAGGAGAAGTCCAATTTAAAAAATATCATGTATTTCTACTCCGAAAGTACATTTGCATGTTTCAGTACATGAGTTTATTTCCAGTGCAAGAAAACACATACTTTTTCTACCCATTTTACAAACATATGCATGTATATTTTTCACTCAAACTAATTGTGACATTGCATGAATAAACACCCAGAATTAAAGGTGGATGCAGATATTTCATAATGTATGCCCAAGTATTTGGAATCACCAGTTCGCGCATGGTGCGCGAACAAAAGTACTCGCGCGCACTGTTTTTTAAAATGTACCCCTTAGTGTATAACCTTTTCTTTGGATATGACCAGCTATACTGCATGTTTATAACATTGTTGGAATTGAGAGAGTAACAACATATTATATACTAAAAAATCTTATACTAAAAATTCTTGTGACCAAAATATTGAATGCATAACCTTCTTTTGGGATATGACCAGCTATATTGCTTGTTTATAACACTGTTGGAATTTTTGTAATTGTTAATCATGACATATGTTTAATATGATTGGATGTGTGTGGATGTGATAAGTGTGAATGTGTTAGACAGTATTTATTTGTCTAGATAGGAGTTTAATGGATGGACATGAATAAACATTTTTTGTGAATTGAATACTATATTGTGATGTGTATAGTTCTCTAGAATAGTAGTCACTCCTTGGCCTTCTGAAGTGTTCTTGGCATGGTTACCTCTCAGGTTAGCATCTCCCAGTAGATTTTCTTTGCATATACCATGGCAGAAACAAGCCCCAATCATTATCCTGGGTATGAAGGATATGATCGCAGTCTTTTAAATTAGCTGCTAGTGCTCTAATTGCATTGTGCTAAAGGGAATTACCTTCTGGAGCTCATAAGGTATAATGTATGTACACAGGTGTGTTTGAAAGTTGTTTTTAACCTGTCCAATGGTACTTGAGACAATT
The DNA here is from genome assembly GCF_901001135.1 of Rhinatrema bivittatum. NCBI lineage: Eukaryota > Metazoa > Chordata > Amphibia > Gymnophiona > Rhinatrematidae > Rhinatrema > Rhinatrema bivittatum. The sequence continues at coordinate 479,642,357 of NC_042616.1, forward strand.
GATACTATTTTTTTATCTTTTTGTCACATGTCTCTAGTCTTTGCACCTCTTGGTAATGAACCTTCTGTTTCTCCATACTTACTGAATAGTCATTCAGTACTGATGCTTCTGTTATTGATGTTACTCTTGTATTGTTCTTCTTTATCACTAAGAACAATTTCCCATGTCATTCTCTGTAATTCTGAGTTATGATAGTGTTTACACAATATCCAGTAGATAATCCATGCTAATTTATTGTGACTTTCTGTGTGATAACTGTGTTGTAGAATGTGACAGAGGGCTTGTGTAAGTGAAATGTATGAGCCATGTTGTGGTTTGATTGCTGGAAAAACAGGACAGGAAGTGCAATGATGTAGCCTTCTGTATGAAAGTAAAAGCTTAGGTGGCCATGGCTTCTTTCCTTTCAAGTTTGTGTGGCAAGACTTTCTGAGAGTAAGAGTTCATAAGAGCAATGTAGGCATTGAAAATTTTATGATATGTACTAGGAATACCATGAAAAAATATGTAAAAAAATTTGAGATAAAATTTTTATCAAAGAATTTTTTGTTTTTACCACAAAATTATTTTACCTTTTGGGAATGGTATCAGAAATATCAGTGCTTGTTTAATTTATAGGCTCTTACCCACAATGGGCTTCAACCAGTATCATAAATGAGATTATATCTGAATACTTTAGCTTGCATGGAGATTAAATAAATGAAAAAAAATCTTAGCAGTAAAAATTGTAGGAAAGGTACATGATACGAGTCTAAATGCTGTATTTATGAAACTGGTTGAAGCCCATTGCAGGAAAGAGCCTATAGATTAAATAAGCATCAATATTTCTGATACCATTCCCCAAAGGTAAGCCACTTTTGTGGTATAAACAAAAAATTATTTAATTAATATTTTATCTCAAATTTTTTACATATTTTTCATGGAGTTGATAATTCAAGATTTTTGCTCTGTTCTTCATTTGGAAATGTACTAGGAATGTGCATTAGTTTGAATTGAAATGGGAAATGTTTAACAAAATTTCCCATTTCATTTCAATTTGTTTCTAAAACAAAATAAAAGAAAAATGTGAATAAAATTGTTTGCTTTTGTGCATTGCATTAAAAAAATAACACCAACAAATTCATGTATTGGTCTCTTTTTTTATACAGCACACTGTCACCGATATACTTATGTAAAGCAATTTAGACCCCTATGACAAACGAGATGGTAGTATATATGCCTGCTCGTGAATAGAGGGTCTTACATAAGTATATCAGTGACAGTTTGCTGTATAAAAAAAAAAGAGAACAATACATGAATTTGTTGGTATTGTTTACATTGTGGTGTATTGGAATACATGGTTGGTGTGTGTGGGTATATTGTGTGATTAAAAAAATAACTCCATCGCCATAGCAAAAAAAAAAAAGATGGGTCCTCCATCCTACCCTGTACCCTCCTACTCTGTAGTTGAAAATTTCTTCACAGGTCAGGAGCACTCTCTTCCCTGACAGCTATTGGAAATGGTGCTAGTGATATCATTGCTACTATTAAAAATGGTTCCAGTAGACTACAGCTGGCACCATTCTAATCTTTTGCCATAAAAAAATAGCACCAGCCTGAGCCTGGCTTGATCATTTATATGGTAAAAATTAACAATGGTACCGGCCTCGTTCTACCTGCCCAACTTCTAATGGTGGCAGCGGTAGGGCAGCAGCAATTTGGGATCACTCCTGCCCTATGAAGACATTTTCAACTATAGAGTAAGAGGATTCAGAAGTGGAGGGGGGAAAAACCGGGGATGGCGCAGGAATATGTTATTATTTTTGGCTACGTATTCATTTTTTTTTCTGTTTTGTTTTTGTTTTCATTTTTTTATTTGTTTCCAATTTTCCTTTTTAAAGAAATGAAACAACAAATGAAATGAAATGAAAAAAATTAAAGCAAAACAAAACAAAACAAAATGTCTGTGCATACCCCTATATGTATATAGAAAAGGTGTGCGACTAGAGTCCTGTGAATGCTGTTCTTTTATGCAGAGAGCAGCCATGACTAAAAAATTCAAAATGTGTCAATAGGAAAAAGTGTTTTTCTTCCATATGGACCCATGCTGGTCTTGCATGCCAGCAGCTTCATATGGATGAATTGATCACCAGTGACAATTTCCTTTTTCGATTCTTTATTTAGCTCTTATAAAAAACTTTATTCTCTGTCACAGGTGGGCTAATGTTTTGTGCCAGAAAGGAAGGATGAGAGCAGAAAAGAATATTCAGCGATAAGTGAAAAAGAAAGAGAATTCTGCTTTTACATTCCCAAAGCCTGAATATATTTATTATTCAATTGAAAATAAGAAGCACTGAAAATAATAGAGAAAGCATTTTTAAACCCCCATGAGGCTATGAGGGAGGGAGTCAAATCATCTACTGTTTAGCCTTTTCCTGCCAGATCTTTCTCTCAGATTGATCCCTATAATAAATAACAAGAATGCCAAATTCTAAATCAAGTAAACATACACAGTGAAAGATTTTCAAACATCTCCTTTAAAAACAAATGCAAATTTAACAGCTAGGGAGAGGTTTATCAAAAGGTTTGCAGCATTGCAAAAGCTGCTTCATTTCTGCACCAGTGCTTTTTCATTGTGGAAAACACTATGACATTTTCACTGATAAACCAGAAAAAAAAACTTTGCACTGGAGCAAGACATTTGTGAAATCTGACCCGTAAGATTCAATTTTCTTTTTTTTTTTTACATTCATTACTTATATGTTAAATGGTTTCAACCAAACCAACTGTGAAGGGAAAAAAAAAACAGATGCAGTTAAAAGCTAAAAAAAATAATGAAAAGAGCAGAAAAATGTAACAAGAAATAAGTACCAGCATAAAGGTGGAAAGAAGGTGAAGTTTGAATTTAGAGATATTGAGCAAATGTACAGGGTTAATCTGAATAGAAAATTGTTCCTGTTAAAATAAAGCTAGGAGGACAAAACAGGAAGAACGAGCAGGTCATAAAGGAGAGAGAAACAAGAGGAACAGAGCTTTCACACAATGCAAGGAGTGAGGAAGATTATTATTATTATTATTATTTATTGACACATTTATAACCTGCATTTCCAGTTAGCTCAGGATAAGAAATTAATCCTAATTTTGACAGAATCCTGCAAAGCAGGGGCAATGAAAACAAACCAAGAAAGTGCAAGGAGAAGTTAATGAGGTCATTGACAATGATGAGAGTTAATACAGCCTCAGAGAGGATCATGTTGCTAAATGGACTGGGAGTTTGGAAAATGGATACCACTACTACTATTTTTTATAATTTATAAAACATTGGTAGACATACGTAGCACTGTACAGATATGCATAAGAGACAGTCCCTGCTCACTGGAACTTACAGGCTAGTCAAGACATCAACCTAATAATTGAAGGTTGACCGACGTGCCGCAAATGCGCAGTAGAGACCAGCTCTACCGCGCATGTGCGGGCGAGCACGTCGGTCTCAGCCAGCGTCAGAAAAAAAAAACATGGCAGCGTCGAGTGGCAGCGGCGGCGGGTGGCAGTGGCGGCGGCAGCGGCGGGTGGCAGCGGCGGCAGCGGGCGGCGGCAGCGGCGGCCAGTAGCGAGGGAGGGAGGAGAGAGAGAGAGAGGGAGGGACGGACTGAGTGAGAGGGAGAGAGGGAGTGAGAGGGAGGGAGGGAGTGGGAGGGAGAGTGGGAGGGAGTGACTGAGTGAGAGGGAGGGACTGAGTGGGAGGGAGGGAGGGAGGGACTGAGTGAGGGGGAGGGAGGGACTGAGTGAGAGGGAGGGAGGGATTGAGTGAGGAGGAGGAGGACTGAGTGGGAGGGAGGGACTGAGTGAGAGGGAGGGAGGGAGGGGAGGGACTGAGGGAGGGGGAGGGAGGGACTGAGTGAGAGGGAGGGAGGAGTGGGTGAGTGTGTGGGAGGGAGGTAGGGGGTGGGGAAGAGTGGGGAGAGGGAGAATGAGGGAGAGGTGAGAGACAGGGATGTGAGTAAGTGGAAGGGGGAGAGGGAGAATGAGGGAGAGGTGAGAGACAGGGATGTGAGTAAGTGGAAGGGTAAGAAGTTGTGGAGCAGAGAAAAAGGGAGTGGAGGAGGGCTGAGGGGGAGGGGATGGGATTGAGAGAGGGTGGGGAGTGACTGAGGGAAGGGGAGAGAGGTAGGAGTGACTGAGGGAAGGGGAGGGAGGTGAGAGTGAGGGGAAGGAGGCAGTGGGAGACAGAGGGTGAGTAAGACTGAGTGGAGGAAAGGGGAGGAGTGAACGAGAGGAAGGGGGAGAGAGGGAGAAGGGTGCTGTGTTAGAAAATGGACTGAAAAAAAAATGTAATGTAGCCCGTTTTAACGGGCTTAACGGCTTGTTTACATAATAAATGAGTCTATCGGAAGAGCACTTATTGTAGAGAAGTGTTTAAGATTTAAAAGCATCTTTAAAAAGGGGATAGTCTAGAAGGGTCCCTGGAATAAAGTTCTGAGAAGTTGGTGGGTCAGGATTCCACACCACTTGAGTCCTGATAGTTTTAATAATTAGAGGCCAAAGGAGAGCAAAGATGGTCAGAAGCAGAGAAGGAATCTGTTAGAAGCTGCTGATGGAGGCAGCCTGGAGATCTATATATAAGACTCCAAAAAACAATAGGCAAGCAGATATTGTGAGGAATTTAGCCAGAACTAGTTCAGTGAGCACATACCATCTACTATTGAAATCATTACTGTTAGAAACATAGAAAACCCGAGGCCCATATTCAGTCCCTGTCCAGATAGCAAAATTAACTTTGGAGGTTTATTCAAAATTACACCCACACTATTGAATATAGCCAGCTAACTTTGGGGGTTATTTTCTAAGGCTATCACAATCGAAAAGTCCCTTTTCGCGTGCGATAGCTTGCCAGGGACGGAGTCGGGGCAGAGTCAGGGCGGAGGTAGAGAGAACATGGTACAAATCTACTCTTCTTTTACTAGTGCCCCCACTTACAGTGGTATAAATAGTTCACTTTTTTATGAGCATCCCCATAGGCTCTCTCTCTCTCTTGCCAGCAGCAACCCAAAGTGTGATAAAAGCCTGTCCAGGTACTTCTCAGTTTGCAATGTGAAATATCACGAGCTCGTTAAATTTAACATGCATTTGGGTAAAATAGCTATGCAACACATTACCTAGAAAATTACCCTAACCACCTCCCTTTTTTTTTTTTTATCACAGGCACTATTTCTGCCTTATTTATAGCAGTTTGATAAATCTAGGCCTTAGCCAGCTAATAGGAAGATTTATCAAGCTGAGATAGGGCTGTAATGCATATTCAACAACATATATCGCATGATATATATACTGTATATTATGCAATATAGTAGCCCTATTGTGGCAATATCATGCAATATTTGCTAATATTGTGCTATGTGTGGCCTGAAACTCTATTACAATGAGCTGCTTTGCATGGAATTTGCGTGCATTAATTTTGAAAATCCATGCAAAGCAGCTCACACATACCTAATCCTATGGAAATAAAATACTGTTGCTAACTTAGAATTTTTTTAGTCATGTTATTTTATCTAACCATTGCAGAAATGTTATTCTATCATGGGAGCACTGAGATCCTAATGTGAATCCTGATATTCCTTTGATAGCATTAAAGGGCCATATAACCCAACATGTTCCTCCCCAAAAAAATGTTTTTAAAAAATCGCGAGGGGTCTTACTAGACCTGCCTGCCACAAAGGGGCCACCATTAGAGGTGGCCCTGCAAAACAAGCTGAAAAATAGAAAAAAAACCACACTGCATGGCAACAAACCCCTCCCCAATCCAGCAATCCCCCACTTGAATAGATGCCCCCAGCCCCCTCCTACCCACCTCCCCTTTCCATATTAAGTATAGGTCAGTAAGGGTCTCCACCTCCATCCCCCCCCAAAATTACCAAGTGTCCTATAGGACCCCACCCTGGACCCCCTGACCCCATGTACCTTTAAAATAATCACTGGTGGCCAGCAAGAGGGCCCAGGCTAACCCCTAGCCTCGGCCCAATTGGAGCCATTTTCCAAAATGGCGCTGACCGGCCTTTGCCCCGACCATGGGGTGCCAGTTTCCATGTGGAGGGGGGCAAAGGCCGGTCAGCGCCATTTTAGAAAATGATGCTAACCAGGTCCATAGCTAGACAGGGCCCCAGGCTCTTCCACTAACCACCAATGATTTTTTAAAAGTCTGTGGGTTTCTGAGGGGTCCAGGATTGGGGGCCTCTAAACCACCTTGTAATTTTTTTTTGGGGGGGGGGTTGGTAGGGTGAGGGGCCCCTATTGCCTTATACTTAATATGGAAAGGGGGATTGGGGTGGGGGGAGCATCTATTCGACCAGGGGTTTTCAGGAATTAAGAAGGGGTTTGGGCAGGAGGCTAGGTCGTCGCTGCGCGCTGCATGCTTCTTTTCTGGTTTTAATTAGTTTGTTTTGCAGAATCTCTTCAAATGGCAGCCCCAGGGTGGGGGTGGGGGATTTCATAAGACCCCTTTTTAAAATATTTTGCTAGGGAATGTGTTGGGTTCCATGGCCCTTTTAAAGCGATGGCAGCCCCATGCATTAGGGGCTGCCATTGTGCGTTAATAAGGCCTCTGCAACATTCTTTTGTCTCACAGTCATTTTTCTTTAGACAAAACAATGTGAAGATACTGCCATGATAATTTATCCGGGAAGGACAACATATTGCAGGACCATCCCCTACTATATGGGGCCCCCTCCCATTATAAACATTCTAAGCTTAAGTTATAGAGAATATTAGAGTTAGCTGGTTAAGTTAGCCTGACTAACCCAACTCCTCCCAGTTACTACCCCAAAATGCCTCTAACTTATCTGGCTAATTTCTTGCCAGTTAACTTATTAGCTGACTAAAATATAGCCAACTAAGTACCGAACTATACATTCAAAGGTGGGTTTTAAAAGCTGGATGGATGCCGAAATCGTGAGATAGGCGTGCACCTAGCATTTGTGCATGTCCACCCAATTGTATAAGGCAGTCAGATGCGCGCACAAGTGTCAATGCGCGAATATCTTTTATTGGCCAAAAAAAAGGGGTGGTATGTGGGCAAGGCACAGGTGGGGCATGGATGGGGCACGGGTGTTTTGTGGCATGGCCAAGAGATGTGCACCCAAGAACCCACATGCCTGGACGTGCACCCAGGTCCAGTGCTGTGCAACTTTACTTCTGCTGTGGAAGGGGTATAAGTCTTAAAAAACAAAATTTACAGGCTTCTGAGAGATGTTTGAAGGGCCTGAGGCAACTGGGTGGAGTGCAGGGTCGGGAGGACCTAGCTGAACAATGGGCAAACTGGTACACTAACTGGTGAAACTGGTCTTCGGCTGGACGCATATCCATAAACCAGTTTACGCTGTTGGGAAACCACAAGCTTAAAATTGGGTGCACATATACACACACCTTGGATATTTTATAACATGCGCGTGTATATGCATGCATGTTACAAAATTGCTGCATCTCTGGGCGCATGCCGACACACATGTACATATGTGCATCTGTGTGCTTGTTTGAAACTTACTGTCCCTCCAGATAACTTCTGAGTTATCTGTCTAAATGCTTCTGGTTCTGTGAGCATTCTAAATGCTCACAGAACCAGAAAACACGATGGCTGAGAAAGACCATATGGCCCATCTAGTCTGCCCAACCGTCTAATTTATCTAGCTGTATAACTCCCATCACTTCCTCAGAGATCCCCTGTATTTATCCCATGTTTCCTTGAATTCAGATATCATTCTTGCCTCCTCCACATCCACTGGGAGGCCATTCCTAAGATTACTCCTGAGTCTGCCCACTGTCACCTTCATCCCATGACCCCTTCTCTAAAGCCTCCTTTCTGTTGAAAGAGGGTAGTCTCCTGGGCATGGAAGTTTTTGAGATATTTAAATGTCTCTATTATATGTCTGCTATCTTGCCTTTCCTCTAGGCTATTCATGTTTAGATCTTTTAAGTCTATCCTATGTGCTTTTGAGCAAAGGCCACTGATCATTTTAATTGCCAGCCTCTGGACTGACTTCAGCCTGTTTCTTTCTTTTGAAGGTTAAAATATAATCATCTCAATAGAACCATGGTTAACTGCTTGTCTGTCTTCTAGTATTTCAGTATCATTATCTAATGCTCATTCTACATTATTAGTGATTAGTGCTAGGGAGTACTTTGGGAAAGTTAAACTGTATAGCTGCATTTCATTCGTCTGGACTCCTGTGCACATCTGAATCCACTAGAGATAGATCTATAGATATATCTACTGTAATATGCATTCTTTTTACCATAGAAGTGTTAATTGATTTTTACAAGATGCAAAGCTTGAATCTTTTGTTTCAAGCTACAACCAATTACAAACACAATAATGAGCACAAGCACGGGTGAAAATAAAAGTGCTGATGAGGCATGTGATAACAAACACATGAAAGACTTCACTTGGCTAAAGTTTAATTTCTAAAGAAAAAAATCATAAAAAAAACTTTTATAAGTGAGGTTTGTAAAGTAGTGTGCCTATGTTACCCGAAACCTTTTATTTTTTTTAACACATCCCAGTCATTACAAATTGAAATTATGGTCCTCAGAGTCCCTTCTAGTATTTGTTATAGTATCCAAATTCTAGAATAGCAGACTATGTTGTCTCCCATCCCATTCACTATAAAAAGGAGCCCCGGTCCAATACGTTTTATATAAAATATTCATGGCAAGGAAGAGATTTAATCTAGCTGTACTGAATGTCTTGACATGCTTATTCCCTATCCCCTTTCCATACTACAAAATGCCCCCTACTCCTTCCAGCTTTCTTCTTGTCAGGTCTGCTGCTGCTGTCTCTCTCTCTCTCTGTAGAACTCCAGAATATGAGGATGCAACCTACAATTACCACAGCTTCACAATAAGCATTCAGCTCAGAGATATCAACCTTGCCACAGTTCTTTAGTTGACAATGATCCAGAGGCCCTCTGTATAGTAACAATACAGAACTGGAATGTAATATGCTTTACAGTGTCTGAAAGGCGTAATATAAATAAATAAATAAAATACTTATTATATGGCGCCGGTGATCCAGTGCTCCTACCATGTGACAGGGGCCGGCCAATGGCACGGATACCCTGTCACATGGTACGGGCAAAGGGCCATCGGCGCCATTTTTATTAGTGGCAGCCGATGGCTCGAGAGTGGGAGATCGCTCCCCGTGTTCCCACTGGATCACCAGGTAATTTTAAAAGGTTTTGGGGGGGTCGGGAGGGTGGGGGAGGCTAAGGGGGTCAATTTAAAGGGTCGGGTAGGTTTTTTTTTTATCGGGCCATCGGCACCATTTTTTTAGTGGCAGCCAAAATAGCGCCGATGGCCCGAGAGCGGGAGATCGCGCCGGGATCCCCCACTGGACCACCAGGTAATTTAAAACATTTTGGAGGGGTTCAGGAGGGTGGGGGATTTGTTTTAAAGGGTCGGGGTGGGTTTAGGGGTTGTTTTGGTGTGCCGGTTTTCCCGCCCTCCCCCTCCCCCGATTTACGATTTTTCATGATAAATCGGGGGAATTTCTATTGTATCGCGACTCTAATGATTTTTGACGATTTAAAAAATATCTGACGATTTTTTTAAATCGTCAAACAACGATTCACATCCCTACTAGCTAATCGAGTTAGCAAAGGTTTACTAACCAGGTTAGGTTTCCATTCCAGGATTCCAACGGATGGCATTCGCTCTCCGTACCTTGCAACTCTGCCTCCCTCTGACCTACTATATTTGGGGTACCTGCTCCTTGGGGGCCTCTCTCTCTCTCTTATCTTTCAGGTCACAGTCTGGAACCGGTACTCGCTCCTTGAGGGCCCATGTTCCTGGACTCGCTGTTTGGACTTCACTTCTGCCAGGAAGACACTGCTGCCTATAACATCTGTGAGTTACCATCTCTGCCTCTCAGAGCTATTCCCTGGAACCAGGTACTCGCTCCTCAAGGGCCTGCCTTTACTCCAGCTCCTGTGCTCCATACTGAGAGACTGCTGCGAGAGAACATTACCAACGAGGCTCTATTCCTGAACTCTGCATATCCTGCTACTACTCACAATCTCAGTTCTCTCTATTACAGCACAGCCATTTGGATCGCTGTTCCAGAGCCTGAGGGACTACAAGCCCAACCGGGCTACTTCCAGCTCACTACCACCACCTCTGGTGGTTCACCATTCCTGTTTAATAAAAGAACTAGTATGTGTGTGTCTCCTATGCTGAGCCTGACCTGTGGTCCCTCACGGGACTTCCCCCCGTGGGCGTGGTCATCTGCCACAGGTCCAGGGATCCACCCAAAACCCTTACAAATAATAACAGATTGCTAACTCCATGGATCCGGCACAGCTTAATGCCCTGCAGGCCATACCGGGCCTGCCCTGCGCATTTCACAGCAGCAAGATGCTTTGGAGAAACTCACTTCAGCGTTTCATCAGCTGCACACAGAAGACCCAAGGCACTGCTTCCAGCAATGAAGGTCAGTTACAGGAGGTAACTTTAAAGACTGCTGTATTGCTGGCGGCTCCAGTTCGTTTCTCAGGAGAGATTCAGAAGACCAGGGGCTTTTTAAACCAGTGCTGCATGCATTTTGCTCTACAGCCTTCTCAGTTCCCTACAGCTTTTTCCAAGACTACCTACAACCTTTCTTATCTGGATGGAAGGGCCTTGTCTTGGGCGTCTACACTGTGGGAACGCAAGGATCCTATATTGCAGGACATAGATGAGACTTATTTAAATCCATTTTTGGTGATCCTGCTCGAGTTACCGTTGCCGGCTCTGCTTTGGTGGACCTGAAGCAAGGCAATAGATCACTGGCTGATTTTGCGATAGAGTTTAAAACTCTTGCTACAGAACTCTGCTGGGACCCTAAATGCCTGAAGACCCTTTTCTTCAGAGGTCTGGACACCCGTTTAAAAGATGAGCTGGCCGCTTGCGAAACACCTGACTCGCTGGACGAACTAGGGGTGTTGGCCACTCGGATCGATCACCGGCTTCGTGACAAGGTGAAGGAACTCCGGCCTAATAGAGTACCTGGGTTGAAACAGGCTAGTGCTAAACCTGCACCTTGGATGGTTCCAGTAATTCCTGCTGTCAGTGAAGATGAACCAATGCAACTTGGTCACGGACATTAGACTTCCAAAGAGAGAAGACTTCAGAAGAGGCGTGGCCTTTGCATGTACTGTGATCAGTCCAGCCCCGCTTTCCCTACATGCCCTAGTCATCCGGGAAACGGACGGGCCTAAGTCCTGCAGGAGGACTGTTCTTAGGCTTCACTACTCCCTCTCCTCCACTCTCTCTCCCAGTCTCCTTGACCTACGGACCATCCACGGTTCAAACTCTTGCCCTGGTGGATTCAGGGGCAGGAGGCAACTTTATTCTCCGACGTTTAGTGGAACACCTGAGGATTCCCCTTGTCAGTTTGAAAGTTCCGCTACTTCTATCCTCCATCCATGGAGAGCCCTTACCGGGCGATGTGACTTGCCAAACCGTACCAGTGACTCTCCGCACTGGAGCTCTCCATACGCAATTGCTTCCCTTCTTTGTGTTGGAAAAGGCCATGCACCCTATTGTCCTGGGGTTACCCTGGTTGCAAGCGCACCAATCCCAATTTGACTGCTGGGGCTCAGAGTGTCATGGGAGGTACCTTAAGGAGATTGCTCCTGTCATCTGCATTCCTATGACTCCGGCGATGCCAGGACTGCCACCCCAATATGCATCCTACGGGGATATGTTCTCCAAAGAAGCGGCTGATATTCTTCCTCCGCAAAGGTCCTATGACTGTGCCATAAGACTAAAACCCAATACTGAACTTCCTAAAGGACGTGTCTATCCTCTCTCAGCAATTGAGAACAAGGCAATGTCCGAATACATTGAAGAGAACCTTCAGAAGGGGTTTATCAGACCATCAAAGTCTCCAGCCGGCGCAGGCTTTTTCTTTGTGGGGAAGAAGGATGGTACCCTACGTCCATGTATCGATTACTGAGGTATGAACAAGATCACGATTAAAGACCGTTACCCCTTGTCTTTATTCTCAGAGCTGTTCGACCGACTTCAAGAGGCCAAAATATTTTCAAAACTCGACCTGAAAGGGGCCTACAACTTAGTTTGCATTTATAGTGGTGACGAATGGAAAACAGCCTTCAACACTCGAGACGGCCACTTCGAGTACTTAGTGATGCCCTTCAGCCTGTATAATGCACCCGCCATATTTCAGAACATGATGAACGTCATCTTGCAGGATCTGCTGTACAAGAGTGTTGTGGTCTACTTGGATAATATTCTATTCTTCTCCCAGGACCTGCCCACTCACATTGAATATGTCAAACAAGTACTCTGCCGACTCCGTGAACACAGGCTTTACGCCAAACTTTCTAAGTGTGAATTCCACAAAGACTCAGTGCCTTTCCTCAGCTATATTGTGTCTAAAGAAGGCTTCCAGATGGATCCTCACAAACTTGAGAATATCAAAAATTGGTCCCAACCTACCAGCCTGAAGGCCCTGAGAAGATTCCTGTGGTTCTTCAACTATTATAGAAGCTTCATAAAGAACTACTCTTATTTAACAGTACCCTTGACCGCTATGACCCTCAAGGGTGTCAATGCTTCAAAATGGTCTGCGGAGGCCATTTCCGTGTTCGAGAATCTGAAGACTGCCTTCTCCATGGAACCATGCTTGCGGCATCCTGACCCCAATAAGCCCTTTATCGTTGAAGTTGATGCTTCAGATGTCGGCGTGGGAGCCATATTGAGCCAGACAGGAGACTCGAAAGCCTTACGTCCCTGTTCCTTCTTCTCATGACGATTCTCCCCAGCCGAGAAGAAATATGGGATCGGCGATAAAGAGCTTTTGGCAATAAAGCTTGCATTTGAGGATTGGCGGCCTTGGCTCGAAGGCACTCAACATCAAATAACGTATTCACGGACCACAAAAATCTAGAGTATCTCCACCACGCACAACGTCCTAACCACAGACAAGCCACATGGTCCTTATTTTTTAATTGTTTTGACTTTGTGCTTAAGTATCGCCCCGGAGACAGAAATACCAGAGCAGATGCCTTGTCACGCTCCTTTCTCTTGGAGGATATGCCCAAAGAACCTCAGCACATAATTGATCTGAAGAAACTCATCTTGGCGACTACCCATTCTGTGCCCGCTGGTAAGACCATCGTTCCAAATCACCTCAGGAAGAAGGTGCTCTTTTGGGCATATGATTCCAAGCTGGCTGGCCATCCTGGTCAACGCGGTACCCTGCTCAAAATACAGAAGTTGTATTGGTGGCCTACGATCAAGAAGGATACCTATTCCTATGTGGCATTCTGTACAAATTGTGCCAAGAACAAACCCGCTTCTGGTCAACCATGGGGTCTGCTGCAACCTCTGCCAGTTCCAGAACAGCCCTGGTCACACATCGCTACTGATTTTGTAGTCGATTTACCCCCTTCCAGAGGAATGAATACCATCTGGGTAACAGTTGATCGCTTCAGCAAGATGGCCCACTTCATAGCACTTCCTGGCTTACCCTCAGCCTTGGAGCCTGCAAAGCTCTTCATATCGCACATATTTCGCTTTAACGGCCTACCTAGTCACATTGTCTCTGACCGTGGTTCACAATTCATGACATGATTCTGGAGGGCCCTGTGCAAGTTATTTGACATCTCTCTGGATTACACTTCAGCCTACAATCCGCAATCAAATGGTCAAACAGAACGGATGAATAGAACTTTGAAGCAGTTCATTCGTGCCTACGTCAGTTCCCGTCAGAATAACTGGGCCGAACCGCTACCATGGGCTGCTACCATGGGCTGAATTCGCCATCAACTGTCATCCAGCAACATCAACTGGATCAACACCTTTTGAAGTGGTATATGGATGTTCTCCAACACCACCACTTCCACTGAAGCTCTCAGTGATGTCCCCAGCAGCTCAAGCTACTGCTGATGAAATCCATAACTTGTGGGTTCAGACAAAGGACATGCTGAATAAAGCGAGTGACCGTGCTAAGAAGTACTATGACGCTCACCATTTGCAAGCACCAGTCTTCAAACCTGGAGATAAAATCTGGTTATCTACCAAACACCTCAGACTGAAGCTACCCTCTACTCGGTTCGCTCCTCGCTACGTTGGACCATTTCCTTTCCTCTGACATCTTGGTAACATCACCTATAGTCTGAAGCAACCACCTGGACTCAACATCCATAACGCTTTCCACGTTTAACTCTTAAAACCACTCATTCTCAGTGAATTTACTTCCAAGACTCAGGTACCACCTGTTATCAACGCAGAAGATGACCTAGAATACAAGGTTGAAGAGATACTTGATGTCCAAAGACGAAGCAATACACTTGAATACCTTCTATCATGGGAAGGTTTCGGCCCCAAAGAAAAATCTTGGGAGCCTCAGGCCAACATCCTTGACAAAGAGATGCTCCATCAGTTTCACCTTGCGCATCCTTCTAAACAAAAGATTGGTACCCGAAGAGGAGACCGCCCTTTGAAGGGGGGTACTGTTACGACTGTTGCTGCCCGACATCTGCCCGACATCTCCACTCCACCCTCATTACCTCTCTGGTGACTCCTCCTGCGGTTGAGGGACATTTGTCTGCCGTGGCGTCTGCCTGCCGTCCTCTCCGGCGCCTCCGGACCGGCTTGGGCACTGCCTCCTGCCATGCTGTTCAACTGCCTTAGGGCATGCGCGCCGCGTGGCCCTGCTTCAGGTACCTTCAGTGGCGTGAACCTCAGGGGCGTCCCCCTGCGATGACGTCATGCATCCAGGATATAAAAGGCCTACGCGATTGCAAGCTAATCGCGTTAGCAAAGATTTCCGAACCAGGTTAGGTTTTCAAAGGAAAAAGTAGAGGGAATGCTTCCTTTACCATTCCTTTGCAGGATCATCTCCTCCATTTTCTTTGTTAAGAAGTCTGTTATGTGTCAGCCATTGCTTTACTGCAGGCAAACAAATAGAAAGTAAACTGAGGGGCAGATTTTCAAAGCCCTACGCATGTAAATCCAGGAGGATTTACATGCGTAGGGGGGTTACGTGCACTGGGCCTATTTTCAAAAGGCTCGGCGGCACGCGTAAAGCCCTGGGACGCACGTATGTCCCAGGGTTTTTCTGAATGGGTGGGCAGGGGGTGGGATGGGGGTGGGACAGATGCTGGGCAGATGGCCCGTGGCATGGCGGGGCATGGCATGGCGGTCCAGGGGTGATCTGGGAGGCGTGACTGAGGACTCCGGCACAGCGGCCCTTTGCCGCTGTGCTGGGGGATCATGTGCCGGCACTTGGCGGGCGCGCACAAGTTACGCCTGCCTCTTGCAGCATAGCGATGCCAAGTAGATGTTAAACAGAGTAGCAGAAAATGCCAAACCCTGGGTGACACCAGTCTCTATTTGCTGCCAAAACAAATGGAGTTATTTTCTCTTTAAGCAAAAGTAAATATATTTGGGTCTGAGTGCTGCTTGAGATGAAGAGAAAGGGGAATAAGTCTTTGTTCTCATATCTGTGGGATTTGCAACAATCTCTAAAGAGAGATATTAAAACTACGCATATCTGTTACCATGAGTGGTAACCCTTCCTTAACGCTCAGAAGACCATCTGCTCAGTATTACTCTTGAACAAGCAGGAAGTAAGCAAAGTACTCACTAGGAGACATCATGGAATTTCCCTGACATTTTCCAGTAAGCCAAACTATTGGAGAACAAAATGAGACTTTTTGAGTTTAAATGTTTTATTGAATATTTTGTAAGAAAATACAAAAACAAAATATAGGCATTACAGATCATCCACATGCTGAGCTAAAAAAGTTAACATATTGGTAAGGAAAAAGAGAATTCAATTAAGCATCTACACATGATACTACCAGATCAGTGGAGGCATGTCCTGGAACATCAATGAGGCAAATCAAAAATATTAAATCAAGATAACGAGGGGGAAATAGGAGAGAAAGAGGGGGGAAATGAACCAGAAATAGAAGAGAGAAAAAGAGAGACGAGAGAGACAGAAAGAGAGGAGAGAATAGAAGAGAGAAGTAGAGAGAAAGAGAGTCAAAGTGACAGAGAAACTGTGAGAGTGCACAGGTGTAAAGTCAATGCAGAGAGGATATATAATCTTCAAGGGGTTTCCAGACCTGGGCCCAGGAGGCCAATCTATGAAATTTAACAGCCATAGCTTTTTCATATTTATAATACATACAGACTGAGTTCCACCACCAGGAATATGAAAGTAAATCACTATGCTTCCAGTTTGACAGTATAGTGTGAAGTGCTATGGTAAACAGAAAATCCATCAATTTGCGATGGGGGACGGATAAGGATAAAATAGGGTTGGACCCTCTAAGAAAAAACACTGCATACGTGAGCGGGCAGGTGAGAGAAAGGATGGAGGAGATCGTTTTCCAAATTTGTAGCCAAAAATGCTGAACATATGAGCAAGAAAAAACCATATGCTCCAAAGTCGCTTTAGGCGCTAAACAGGACCAGCATTGATGTGAAGCAAGCAGGCCTGCCCTATGTAGGCGCCAAGGGGTCCAAAAAGCTCTATGCATGAGAAAAAAAGAGGATTGCGTCAAACTGGAAGATAGTGTGATGCGAGTGGTCATGGACCAGAGGGATTGCCATGTGGCCTTGCTAATGGGGGTTTCAGTCTCCTTGATCCAGGTGGGATATAATCCATGCCACAGCGTAGGAACCGCAGCTGAGGCGATGGTCTTATATAATCTGGATGCCAAATGCCCCTGGAGCCCATGTTCTTGAAAGACTTGTAGCAAGTATGGAAGAGTGGTAAGCGGTGTGGATAAATAAGAAGAAGTAGAAAGTATGCTCCGTAACTGGAGCCATGCATAAAATTGAGAGGATGGGAGATCATATTGCTTCTGAAGGTCGGTAAAGGTAAGTAATTTAGAATCTTCTAGAAGAGAAGATAGAAACCAAATACCTTTCGTCTGCCACAGCGACCAATTCAAAAAGTGGCCATTGACAGTTAATTGGGTGTTACGCCAAAGAGAAGTCATCACTGATCCATTCCAAGGGCAGACATGTTTAGGACGAATGGAGTCGAAGAGAAAATGGGCCCTATGTAAGGATTGTAGTATAGGATTTGATTCTACATGTGGGGGGTAGATTCATCCCTGGAAGGCAAGCTAGTGGAAAAGGAGACATCAGCGAGCGCTCCAAAGCTAGCCATCTAGGTTGAGCCTCTTGTGTGGCATGATCGTGAAAGTGATGATAAGCTTGTTGTAGCATGAATGCCTGATGATAGGCATAAAAATTGGGAAAATTAACACCACCCTCAGACTTAACTAGTTTTAATTTAGACAGTGCAATTCTCGGAGTTTTATTGCGCCAGAGAAAAGATGATAAAATTTTATCTACTTGTTTGTAGAAGGCCTTGGAAAAAAAAATGGGTATCATAGAGAGAGTGTAGGTTATTTTGGGAGCGACAACCATTTTGATGGTATCTAGCCGTCCCCACCATGTTAAGTGGAGGGGCGACCAATTGAGGGTTAAATCTTTAAGGGATTGCAGTATTCGAGTTTCAGCGTTAGAAACAGTGGACTGGGGGTCGGAATGGAAATATATACCTAGATATTTTATCTTTTGAGGCATTTTTTGTATAGTTGTGTTGGTGAGGTCAACTAAAGAACCCATAGTGTTAAGAGGGAGAAGCTCAGTCTTGTGCCAATTAATTTTATATCCGGAGAGAGCTGAGTAGTTATCTATTTGCTGCAAAAGATGCGGAAGAGAAGAATCAGGATGAGAAAGAAATAGTAGCACATCATCAGCGTACGCTGAAAGTTTGTATTCTTCAGAGCCAATCTTAACACCTTTTATAAATACGTTTTGTCTAATAGCAAGAAGAAGAGGTTCCAAAGCCAGGTTGAAGAGCAACGGAGAAAGGGGACACCCTTGACGTGTTCCTCGATGGAGAGAGAAATTAGGGGAACGGCGAGTATTGATATACAGAAAAGCACTAGGGGAATGATACAGAAGCTTGATCCAGGAGATAAAATTAGGGCCAAAACCAAATCTATTTAAAACGGTAAAAAGAAAAGACCATTCCACACGGTCAAAAGCTTTCTCCGCGTCGAGAGAAACTGCAATGACCGGGGAAGAGGCAGGAAAGACTGTTTCGTGTATATGAAAAAACAGCCTAGTATTATTGGCAATCAGTCTGTGCTTAATGAAGCCAGATTGATCCGGGTGGATTAAGCTGGGCATAATGTTGGAAAGTCTGGTGGCCAAGATTTTAGTAAATATTTTATAATCGGTATTTAGTAAAGAGATGGGTCTGTAGTTGCCTACCTCCGTTGCATCTCTTCCCGGCTTTGGAAGAACCACTATACATGCTGTAGAAAAAGCTGTAAAGAGATGCGGTTGGTTCGGAGCAATAGAGTAATATTGCTGTAGATATGGCATAAGTTCTTTACTGAAAGTTCTGTAAAAGTCGGTGGTAAAGCCGTCCGGGCCGGGGGCTTTCCCGGTAGGTAAATCGTGTATCGCCTGTTCGATTTCCTGGAAAGAGATTGGGGATTCAAGGTCCCGTAGTTGTTGTGTGGATAAGGAGGGATGTGAGAGTCCAGAGAAAAAAGAATGAACTTCATCTGTCGAGGCATGGACTTCCTGTTGATACAGCCGCTCATAAAAATCACGAAAGGTTTGGAGAATGTCCACGTCCTGGGTGAGAACCTGTTTGGAAGCAGATACGATCTTAGTGATGCGTTTCTTCTCCTCCCTTTTCTTTAAATAAGATGCCAGTAGATGACCACATTTGTTATTCTCCGCATAGTAAGTAGCATTGGTATGAAAAGTGTGTAAACGTACAGAGGTACTAAGTAATTGGTTGTATTGAAATTTTGCCTTGATAACAGCGGCTAATGAGGCACTAGTCGGGCGCTTGATATGTTCGGATTCCAAGGAGGTAACCGAGCTTTGGAGACGATGTATTTCAGCCTGATTAGCTTTACGTTGATGAGCCGAATAGCTGATGATGGCTCCTCTAATCGTAGCTTTGTATGCCTCCCAAAGCGAGGATATCGAAACATCAGGAGTGGCATTATTAGAGAAATACTCAGAAGTATTAGTCCGAACGTAGGTGATGAAGTCTGGGTCCGAAAGTAGCGAGGAATTGAATCTCCATAGTCTATCCACAACTATTGGCGTTTGTAATTCACATTGAAGGATTATAGCTGCATGGTCGGAAACCAAAATAGGGGCAATGTCAGTGGAAATAATCCGTGAGGTGAGACTATTAGAGGTTAAAAAAAAATCAATACGGGAATAAGAGGAGTGGGGAGCTGAAAAAAAAGTATATTCCCTTTCGCCTGGATGAAACAGGCGCCAAGGGTCAGACAGTCCAAATGAAGAAATGAGACTCCTGAGAGCTTTACACGATTTGGAGATAGACAGGCGTGCAGAAGATTTTCTATCTATATACGGGTCAAGCGTTTGATTAAAGTCTCCACCTATAATTGTCGGGTTGGATTCAGTCGTCAGAAGGTGTGTGAATACATCCTGAAAAAAGGCAGGATCGTCTTGGTTCGGAGCATAAAGGTTGAGGATGTCATATAAATCCTTGTTGATCGATACCCGAACGAAGTTCCATCGACCATCAGGGTCCGCAGATTGCTGGATGATCGTTGCATCTAGGCGTTTATTGATGAGAATTGCAGTACCCCTTTTTTTTATGAACTGCAGAGATAAAAAACACTTGACCGACCCAATGTCGTTTCAACTTAAGAGATTCAGCATGAGTCAGACGAGTTTCTTGCAGCATGGCAATGTCCGCATGTAGCGAGTTTAGGTAGGTAAGAATCTTCTTCCGTTTAATAGGGTGGGAAAGACCCTGTACATTCAGAGATACCACAGTGAATGAGGATATGTTACTGGTCATGATTCATACAATGGCAGGGTAAATTAGCCCAAATATATATATCCTCGTGTGAACACTCTAGCTAGAGAAAGAGAAAGACTGAGGTAAGGAAGAAATAGGAGAGAGAGCAGAGGAAAATGAGAGTAAGGTAGAGAAAGAAAAGAGAGGGAAACCAAAAGGAGGAAAAAAGAAGCAAGAAGGAGAAACGAAAGATAGCAGAACTTGTAAGCACCAAAGTGCTATGTTTGAAAGTCTCGATAAGGAGACCTGTGATGGGTGTCTAGGTGGATCACTGACCAGGCCAAACGGTCAGCTCCGCTCATTGACAAAACAAAAAGTGATTCCAGTCAGGAAGGAAAAACTTAGATAGGGATTAACAGCAGACAATCTCCCATCTTCCATTATGTGAAGAATGCAGGGTCGCGTTCTTCTTATACAAACAGACATATGATGATTCAGTTCAAGTAATCATAGTTTGCTCATTTCCCAATGATAGAAGAAAATCTTCCAACTCCTGAGGCTGTTGGTATATTTTCGTGTGGTTAAGATGAGTAACCCGCATTTGCGCTGGGTATAACAGGCCATATTTAGCTCCAATACGCTGTAAGCGTGGGCGCAAGGCGAGAAAGGCCTTGCGTTTCATTGCAGAATCTTTAGCTAAGTCCGGAACAAATAGCACAGTATGGCCATGATGTTGCACGGGTGCTTGAGCCCTAGCGGCCGCCAGGATTTGTAAGACTTGCGGATGACGCAGCAGTTTAAAAATAATGGGCCTCGGGTATTTGGAGTTATGAAGAGGCCTGGAGGGCACTCTATGAGCCCGTTCAATTTCTAGGGGCTGCTGAAATACAAGGTCGAGACTGGAGGTAAGCAGTTTAGTGAGAAATCCAGTAATATCATTGCCTTCTTCTCCCTCTGCCACGCCTAGTATTCGAATGTTATTTCTGCGATTCCGATTAGACAGATCTTCAAAACTGCTTTGCAAACGCTCCATATCCTTGGTAAGCTGGGGTATAGACGCCGCTGTTAATAATAATGAGGAAACCTGTGTTTCCACATCGTCTAGTCGGCAGCGATAGGATTCTAGCTTGGTAGAGACCGCTTGTACTTCTCCCCTAATGGCGTTAGTAGCGTCGATGTTAATATTAATTAAATCTTTTAGTTGCCGCAGTTCAGTAAGTACTACGTCTGCAGACGCCATTACTTTGGACGGCGGGGCCTTGCCTGGTGACGGAGGGTCAGCCTTTGTCCTTTTGATTCCAGGTGCCGCCGCGAAAGCCGCTTCGATTTTTCCGGTTTTGCTAGCAGCCATCGACTCTAGAGGTAGTTAGAAAGCCGTGATAGTAGAAAAGAACGCGTTGAAAGGAGAAAGGAAGCGAAAATTCCTTTTTTATTGGAGGACTTGGAGCGGAGATAAACGGTTAGGCGGCCATCTTGATCTCAGCGCTAGAGCGCCCCCGAACAAAATGAGACTTAACTCTTACCTGATTTACATATTTTCAGGAGCATCCCATTTCGTATTTGAGATGGCTAGCTGCAACCAGGACGGCAAGATTTAAAGTTGCAGCTTATCCACACTACTGCCAGCACAGGGCCTTAAAAACAGCAAGTGCCTCATCAGAATGGGCTAAGCATTTATTCAGACAGATAGCCTTTAGGGCAGGAGTGAATGAACAAATGAATGAATGGAGGAAGTACCAATGCTGTGACAGACTGGAGCAATTGCTTCCCTTCTCCTTTTCCTCTTCGAGTTGCAGGCTACCATAAAAGGAGTGGAATTGTTAAAATCTTCTCTGAGTAGGTACTAATGGTTTCACTTCCTGTATGACAATTTAGAATCTTTGTTCTTCCACAGCATGTGAATATAAAATTACAAATGGCTGACAATCTGATCAAGGAGTGCCATATAGGGTCTGTAACTTTCAAACTGGTGCATGGCCACTCTTTGATGCATGTGCGTTGTTTGGCCCACCCAGATATCTGGCCATTTTATAACTTGCACATGTGTATGTGCACATGTTATAAAATAGCCTGACCACATGCATATGTACGCCCAATTTTTAAGTGGGCGCATGCCTATGCACATAAATTAAGCTTCTACCGCATAAGTTGGAGAATTTTCAAAGGGTTGTGTTCCCGCACTATTGTCAGTTTCACCAGTTCGTCCACCAGTTCACCCAGTTAACAACTAGGTCTTCCACCCCCCTCCCCTATTTTAATAGCCTTCACTTCTCACAGTTACCCCACAGCCCCTCTAAACCCCTGAGAAATGGCTCTATTTTCTTTTTAATTTATACCTCATCTTTAGCAGAAGTAAACTTATGTGCCACTATACCTGGGAGCACACCCAGGCATTTAAGTATTTATACGCACATCTGTTGGTCACACCCCTGAAATGCCCATGCCCTGCCCAGACCATGTGCACACCCCACCCCTTTTTGAAAAGTTTTGAGATGGGGGCCTAGCGGGAGATACACACTTATCTGGGAGACGTTTAAAATTCGGTAGACATGCACCAGCCAGACTTGTGGTTGCATCCCTCAGTTGATATGCGCATGTGCCAGGTTTTTAAAATTCATCTTTAACTCTTTTGAAAGAGGATGTGCTTTGCTCAGATCAACTCACTGCTGATGCACTAAACTGAGTAAGGTCTACCAAATTCAATAGCTAATGGCTCATAATATGAAGATGATATAGAAAGAGAAGAATATGATGGCTCCTTTTCTTTCATTCCATGAATATTTTTTTGTAGGCAGATTTTATGAATATATCCTCTTACAACAGTTGATAATCAGCAAAACCTATTTCTCATGTTACTTCTTCCCCCTCTCGCTCCAACACAGCAAAAACAATTTTGAGTAAATCAAGCCCTTGGTTATTATATGCAACTGAAAAATTAATGAATGCCACTTCTGCAAATGAGTGTGTATTGCTTCAAAATTTGTAACATTGCATATGATCGTCCATGTCTAATGAATGAGATAATTGAACAGTAAACTTAATCCAAGGCTCATTCTGTTACATATGTAAGAGTAGGAGCTTGTCTTGCTATATATTTCTATTCAAAAAAATTATAAATAACATGAAGGTTCCATTACTATAAAAATATATATTGGGATCGTATTGAAGTTCCATCATGGTATGTACAAGTAATAGAAGATATCAGATTACATGTTACACTTATATAGCAAATTCCTTCTCACACCTGAACCAAAAGTGAGTAATATCACAAATACAAACACAACAATCACAAAAAATTGGTCCTTAATATAGAGAGTAGCACAATCCCTCACTCTCATTTCAGAGTAGCCTAATCTGTAGTACAAAACTAAAACAATCACCATTCCAGATAAACCCACAAAACCCCATCCCACCATCCTCAATTAACAACCAAAATACAATATAATAAACTACCAGAAACCTAATCATCTCACTTCAAAAACAGGATTCATGCCCTATCACATCCCAATAACATTTTTATTATTATACCAAATGATTGCAAAAATATTCCTTTTGCAAAGTAGAAGTTTTATTCATTAAGCATAAACTTCCTAGTCATCACACACATTCTCTTTATTTTCTAGTACAGTTCATGGAAAGTAATTAATTGATATGATTAGAATATCATTTCATAGGAGCTTTATTTATACAGCACAGCCTGCCAATCTGAATTGTTCCTTTTAACTGATGAGAATATGTCCTTTGGTTATAAAAGTTTATCCTTGATCAGGGAATCAATGTTCATTACTTGAAATATAAACAGTATTTTTTATCAGTCCCAGGAATCAATACATACATTTGACACATTTCATAATTATAAGGCTCTATGTCAATAGTTCACTAATTAACATGATATTGCAAAAGCAGGAACTTGATAACTTGATATAGCTGCTAAGCATTGTAGACCGTAGTACAATTTAGATGTCAAAACGATTTATTTTAATATTGCAGAAATTGTAGTCAACAAAAACATTTTAGGTGATAACTTTTTATTGGACTGACAATATATTTCTGACTAGCTTTCCAAAGTTATGCCACTTTCATCAAATTAATGAAGAAACAAAGTTTCATTGAGTTTAAAAAGCTCAATGTAATCTAAACAAAGTTGCTTGCATATCCAGGCAAGTTACAGATTACATTATGATGAGGATATGATGGTGACAGTTTAGTAAAGGGATGGGATTTGACAACTCCAGGGGCATATGTCTGATAATGAGCAAGGAAGCCAATGTCCTTATTGAGTTTTCTTCTTAATTTCAAATACTTTCCTTCTGTGATTCTGACTTTCTGTCTTCTGGAAGCATGAATAATGGGTTTTAACAGCCCTCCTTGTGATTACAGGTACTAATTTACTTGTCTGGGGTGAGTTTCAAGTGTCCTCCTGACTGGAGTCTCAATCCTCCTCTTCACCTGGTCTCCATAGCCAGACCCTTATCCATGGAGCCACTGGAACCCCATGACTTAATACAGTCTTATCATCCAGTTGTTTCACAGGGTAGTGAATTTATGTCTTTTAGTCTCATCCACAATTTCAGCAAGTCCAATCACAAAAGAGAAGAACAAATCCCAAAGAAAAACTAAATGGCAGCAAACCTTGATCTTTTCTTTAGAGGGCCAAGATCCTTGATCCCACTAGCCTTTACTACTCTAAGCGCTCTTTCCATGGGGAGTCCTTGTCACCTTTTGAGCCGCCTGAGGGTTCCTTTTTATAGGCCCTAGGCCTCTCCCCTGAACTATCCTGATTGGCCCAGTCATCCTGCCTGCCCCCTTACCACAGCTGCAACTGCTTTCTGTCTTGGTGAAGAAACCACTCTCCCTGAGAAAGGCTGGTTCTCTTCACCCTCCCTCTTGAGTTTTCCCCCATTGATTCTTTGGTTCTCAGCCTGGGGACATACACTCCATCACACCTTTCTTGGGCAATTTTGAAGTATTCTTTATGTATCTTGATTGTATTGTGTCTAAGGTAGTGACTTTCCCTTGAGATATATTCCCTATGTATGTTAAGGTTTGTTTTTTTCTGTTTTGTAAATCTGTGAAAGTTTTTTCTTGTTTTTCATTTTTGGCTTATTTCATCAATATAAAATCCTTTTTCATAATGTTTTGAAACCCAGCTAACACGTTTTTCTATATAATTACTCATATGGGAAAGACATTCACTCTAAAGGGTTCACATTCATTCACCTCTGTTCATAGAAGACCATTCAAGTTGGATGTCTTTCTGTAAGAGAAACCTTAGAGTCCTGTGATCTATGCTTGCATGGTTTGCAACCGTGAATCTTACAGGTTTACATGTCATTTCCTTCTTTTTAAGTTTATGTTTGAAGCTTAATAATTTTTGTTTCAGGTTAAATGGTTATCGGAAAGGTAGAACTGGAGGAGCAAAGAATATTTCTTTCAGTGATTCATTCTCCAGTAATGTTAGCTGTTTATCTTTTATGAATTTTCATAGTTTTTTCAGATCCATATCATAGGTTCATTTTATTTTTATTTTTTACATATAAATTCTGCCTTTTGTGACTGGTCAACCACTTCAAAGCATACTACATTCAGGTGGAGGCAGCATTCACAGCCCTTGAGGGAAGGGGTTTCAGCTATCATTCAACAGTGACAACTAGTGACCCAATTCAAGGTCCTTGTTAACATTCTGCACTGGCACAGCATCAACTCTGGGGTATTTCCCTTCCCAAGGCATCCCATTTATGGTGAAATGCCTTCTGAAGTGTCATTCATTATCAGGTATAGTATGGGCTCAAACATACCTCCTGCTCATGAAGATCCTTTTCTTCCAGACTGATAAGGTTTGGGTCTGGAGAAATAATTGGCCATTTGTGAGTGTGTTTGTGTATGTCGGGGGTGGGGATTGGGAATGCTACAGGGAAAATGCTTTGGGGAAATATCTCTGTGAGAAGGTAGGAAATGCCGGGGAGAGGGGGGTGGGGGGTGGGAATGATGTGCCATGAAGAACCTTCTGTGAGAGGGAGTGGGAAGAGGAAGTATGCTATGCCGTTGGGGAGAAATTGGAAAGGAGCCTCTTCTTGTAATTCTTTCACACTGCAGCTTTATGATCTCCTTACATATTATCTCCATCCTGTATGAGCCCACTCTCCTGGGCTGGGGTCCATACAGAAGATGCAGGTCCTTCATGACCTAATGGACAAGAAGGTCCACCTCCCATGGTAGGAAGTTCGGATTCCTCACTAGTGTCTACTCTGGCCAGGCATGGTACAAGTAGAATGATATGCATTGAGAGACAGCCTTTTATCCATGCATATATGTGATAATTGCACATATTTGTGTACATAAGGGGCAGGATATATGAACTCAGATTACAGAATAATCTCAAAACTTTTAAGAAAAATTTAAAAACATGGCTCTTTAAAAAAACCTTCGCTAAAGAGTCTGGAGGGTAGAGAATGAAAGTACAGGGTAATGCAGATGAGAATGAATTTACTCAATCCTACATTTAAGAAGTAATATCTCAAAGAGATAGTAACTCAATAATATACCAGGACTTGACCAACAATACTCAAATAATAATTTTATTTATGAAATTGTAACCGAACTTTATTTGCACCTGTTAGAATGTACGATAACCTACATTTTCTTACCTTAGTCTATGTGCCTATTTGTAAACCGTTGCGATGGTATATAACTTAGCGACGGTATAGAAAAGTTTTTAAATAAAATAAAATAAATATACATAATTAAAATAGGAAATATATTTGTATTTGTTATTACTACTTTAAATATGTGTACTATACATGCACACATTCTCTGTGGTATACCTGTAATTTGGTTTAACAGCAGGATCCATCTGTTCTGGGACTTTAGGATCTAGTGCAATGTTTCTACCTAGAGTTTGCAATGTGGGAAAGATCTGAACTGGATCTGCCTGATCCTGATGCCATGAAACCTGCTGCTATCCACACATGTCATGCTTCCCTTTTGTGTAATACAGTAGTTCCCAAACCTGTCCTGGAGGACCCCCAGCCAGTTAAGTTTTCAGGATATCCACAATAAATATGTGTGAGATATATCTTCATGCAGTTTAGGCAGTGCATGAAAATCTCCCTCATGCATATTCATTGTGGATATCCTGAAAATCTGACTGGCTGGGGTCCTCCAGGACAGGTTTGGGAACCACTGGTCTAATAAATACCTTATATAGGTGGAAAGTAAGACTACTCAGTGTGAGCATGGAAAGGGGTAGGCTTGCTTCTGTATATCTCTTAGACATATTAAGTTGTTATCTTGTAAACCGAAGTGAAGGCAACCCGCTATACTTCGGTATAAAAAAACCTTGAAATAAATTAATAAATAAATATTAAGGCTGATAAGCCTTCAATATCTGTAGTATAATAAAGCTAGCATTTATTTTTAGTGACATCCAATGCTTATAGAACATTGAGGTTTCTTACCAGGGCATCATTATAACACCTCTTCTCTGTTATAAAGTGTACAGATTCAGAAAGGGCCACCTCATGTGTGCTCCTTAACGCTCTCTGCTGTGACTTCAGTAAAGGGAATACATAACATAATTGTAACTTTTACACTAAATCCCTACTCATGGCTTGGCAGCTCTCACATCTGGTACCCTTGAGGAGTAAGTGGTACATGCAGATTTATACTTCTGACTTGTCTGCTTTACTGGTGGATATTTTAAGGATGTAAGGTGAACACAGCTAAACCAAATCAAAATGCTGATATAATGGTAGATAAGAGGAGGGCAACAATGGGTGGAGAAACCTGCATGGCAAGTGAAATGCAGGGCTATGTGTGGGTCAGAGAGGTAGGGCTATAGGAGGTCCTTAAAGGGACCTAACAATTGTAGAACATAAAACATATGATGCAACAAATAAGGGAGATACATACCCAACATGAATATAAACTATGTAAACTTTTATCAAAATTCTTAAATATTTAAAACTTATTAAGAAAAAGTTGTACAATTTAAATAAAATAAAATGGGATAGGGATGGAATGATCTAAACATCAATCTATATTAAAAAAAATAAAAATAAAAAAAGACCCAAGGACCTAGCAAGGCCAGGTGTGAAGGCCTAGGGGTCTGAAAGCTGTGGTGGTGGTGGTGGTCACATACTGTCATGCTCAAAAGAGCTGCCGTGAGGCGCTCATGAGCCTTTATGAGTTGCCCTACCACTATGACCAGACTCTTAAGGTTACTTCACACCCCTCTCAACTCATGCCCTGTTAAAAAGCTTTCTCAGACACTGGC
This sequence comes from Rhinatrema bivittatum, assembly GCF_901001135.1. Classification (NCBI taxonomy): domain Eukaryota; kingdom Metazoa; phylum Chordata; class Amphibia; order Gymnophiona; family Rhinatrematidae; genus Rhinatrema; species Rhinatrema bivittatum. The sequence continues at coordinate 479,670,433 of NC_042616.1, forward strand.
TTATGATTTGGAGCTGGTGCTTCAGTCACTAAACCAGGCTCAGGAGCAATTGACATGTCAGCAGATGATAGTGGGAGGGGTAAAGGGCGGGGGGGGGGGGTCTGGGACTCCCTCAGCCAGCAAGAGCTGGTCAGCCTGAGTCCCTGCATCCTTAAATCTTGGAGCGGAAGGGGGAGGGAGGCTTTAGGAGCTGCCTGGACTGCTACTGAAGGGTCCCTTCCATTTGGTGGTGGAGGGGATGCCAATCTTGCTGGATGCTGCTGCATAGTGATGGCATCAGCTGCAGCAGCAGGAGGAAGGGCTGGACTCTCATCATGGTCTTCCTCTTCCTTCTCTTCCTCCTCTTCCTTCTCTTCTAAGGATGAGGCGGTGTCATCTGTGAAAAGAACACAAAATGTATGTCATATCATGTCTTCATGTTCTCCAGAGTGTGATGTGCATGCTCATGCAGGAAGTTAGAGGGCATTCCTTTTCTGAGAGAAGTGTAGGCAAAGGGAAGTGATCCTAGCGGCAGGATATCCATGTCATATAGATGGTAATTAGGTCATATAATGACTACATGAAAAATGGAAGCTTTGGTCTAGCAGTGTTTTACTAGATGTTGCCTCACTTGTGATATGGGCTGTGTCAGGATAGTTAGGGTTGGGTTATGATCAAGGGCCAGGAGTCATCACACAGTGTATGAGTGTTTCTAAAATAGGGAGCATGTACTTTCAGAGGTAAGAAATTTAAGAGTGGGTTCAAACCCAGATGAGTTTACAACTAGGCCTGAGGGTACCTTTTAAGTAATGCTTCATGATATTGCTGCCCATGGCCCAAAGAAATTCCAAAGTCAAAGTATGTTTGCATAAAGGTTTGTCCAAGGTCAAGGCATAGACAGGGTCATGCTGAAAAATAGGTCAATAGTGTGGCTGGTGATAGAAACAGGATATAGACAGACCATGTCAAAAGCTCTCTGATGGTGATATCGTGAACTTATGTCCAGCCCCATCCAACTTGACACACTGCCAGTTCAGCCACCTCTGACACTTCCAGTGCAGCTTTCTGGCCTTCTTCTTCAGGTCCTCAAACTATTCAGAGAAATAGGAATGTTCTTAAAGTTTGCACTATAGATACTACTACCTACTGGCATGTATCTGTGTTTTCTACTGACATCTGGAGTGAGTAATATGACTCCTTGTACTCCCTTAATGCAGCTAGAAGTGGTGTACTGCCACCAGGTCCAAAAATACTCCAGAACAAGGATACTTCATGAACTGCCATGGTACCCCTTTTCATGCTGCAATCCAAGTAAATAACAGCCATAAAACAGTACACACCCTTGATTTAATTCTCTATCACCCAAATGAAAATATGCCTCAGATTTATTTGAAATTATCTCTTCTGGTAAAGCCATGTTTTTTTTAGATGCTGCAAACCCTTTTCTTCAATAGACTTACCATTAATTTCCCCCACTACTTAGGTAAGACTAACCACCCTGTAGTTTCCACCCTCCTCTCTGTAACCATCTTTTTGAAGAGTAACCACATTCACCCATCTCCAAATCCACAGAGCCACTCCTGTCTCCAAAGAATAATTGAACAAGTCCTTTAGCAGCACTGCCACAATCTTCCTGAGTTTCCTTAGTATACTAGGATGCATCCCATCTGGCCCCATGGCTCTAATCACTTTCCGTTTTACTATTTCCACATAAATGGTTTCTTCCCTAATTGTTGTTGTACCTATCCCACTCTCATTTCTACCCTTGCCAACAATTAATGATCCTTCTCCAAACTCTTCTTTGTTGAAAACCGAAAAGACGTAGTTGTTTAGATCTTCTGCTTTTTTCTCAGCTGTCTCCACACATTGCTCCTTGTCACCTTCTAATCTTAAATTTCCACCTATGACCATCCTCCTTTCACTGACATATTTTAAAAAAAATTATCACATTTTTTTAGGGGTGTGCACTGCTTTTTTTGTCCTGTCATTTTCACTTTGGGGCGGATTTTAAGAGCCCTGCTTGCGTAAATCCGCCCAGATTTACGCGAGCAGGGCCCTGCGCGCCGGTGCGCCTATGTTCAATAGGCCTACCAGCACGCGCAGAGCCCCGGGACTCGCGTAAGTCCCGGGGTTTTCCGAGGGGGGCGTGTCGGGGGTGGGGCCGAGCGGCGCGCCATTTTTGGGGCGGGACACGGTGTTTCGGGGGCGGGCACGGGGGCGTGGTTTCGGCCTGGGGCGGTCCGGGGGCCTGGCCGCGCCCTCCGGAACTGCCCGTGGGTCGCGTCTAGGCGCGCCAGCGGCCTGCTGGCGCGCGGGGATTTACTTCTCCCTCTGGGAGGCGTAAATCCCCCAACAAAGGTAGAGGGGGGTTTAGACAGGGCCGGGGGGGTGGGTTAGGTAGAGGAAGGGAAGGGAAGGTGAGGAGAGGGCGTTAGCGAATTCCCTCCGAGGCCGCTCCGATTTCGGAGCGGCCTCGGAGGGAACGGAGGCAGGCTGTGCGGCTCGGCGCGCACCGGCTACACGAAATCGGTAGCCTTGCGCGAACTTGCCGGGAATCACGTGACGCCGCATCTGAGTGACGCGGCGCCACGTGATTCCCGGCTCGTTCGCGCCGGACGGCTCGTTCGGCCCAAAAAGAACTTTTGGCCAGCTTGGGGGGGTCAGGAGGCCCCCCCAAGCTGGCCAAAAGTTCTTTTTGGGCCGAACGAGCCGTCCGGCGCGAACGAGCCGGGAATCACGTGACGCCGCGTCACTCGACGTGCCACCGACATCACATGCTTCTCGCCAAGGATTGCAGAAATGACGTCCTCACTCCTCGCTCGATCACCAGGGAGTTGTGGTAAGTCTGGGGGGGGGGGATTAAGGAGGGTGAGGGGGTTTAAATTTTTTTTTTGCACATATGTACATATACCCAACTCATTGGATTTTTTTTATGTCCATATTGGCCGCAAGTGGGACCCCCTTTCGGACATAAAAAATATGAACATAAAATTTTGCTCTGCACATCCCTATTGTTTTGGGCCTTATAATTTCAGTCTCATCATTGTAGAACCATGCTGGTTTTTCATTTACTTTTATTGACTTTCCTGAGATAACAAATTGTTGCCATTTCTATGATTCCTCTTAGTTTAGCAATTGTAAATATAAAGAATATACAACTGAATGTGTACTCAAACTACTACAAACAACATTCACAGTGCTATAATAGGTAAACTTCATTATTGATTTTAAATGCTGGGCAAAATATAAAAATGATTTAGGGGACCTGTGATTATAATTATGCACTATGGGGGTAATTTTAAAAGGATGTACTCGTGTAAATGTAACTACTACTACAGCAATTTTCAAACCCTATTTACCCATGTAAGGTGCACTTACATAGGTAAATCTTATGGACAATTCAATGGCATGTATTGTAGCAATTGACAAAAGCCCACTTACATGGGTAAAGTGCATTTACATGCGTAAAACCCATTTGAGGGCGTGTAAATGCTTTTGAAATCAGGGCCTATGGGTAAAAAAGTCACCTTAGGGTACAATAGGCAGCTTTTTTAAACTTTGTATTTATTAGTTTTTGAAAATATTATAAAGAATAAACTTTTTACATTAATAAGACAAGAGCAAGCAATGTCAACAAAGAAAAAAAGCAATATAGGCAATGATATTACATCTCGATAGACCACAAAAAAGAAAGACAGAGAGCAGAAACTGAGAAGAAAAAAACTGCAATAACATGAAATCCTGCAGACATTTTAACTAACTCCTAATTAGCTGATGTATTTTGAGGACTTGAGGACAAAGTGGCTTTCCTAGCATTAATAAAGATTTGCAATTGATCAGGCAAATAAAAAAGAAAACTGTTGTCCCAATACATAGGTATCTTAAAAGAAAAATAGCTCCTAAAGCCAGAGCCTCTTGATGCAATGCCAAGAAGCCCTTTCTTCTCTCCTGAGATAAATCAGGAAAAATCCTGATACTTTACTCCATAAATTTAGCATTAATATTTTTAAATTAGCTCTTCATTACAAAAACTAAGATGAGCCTCAGGAAAAAAAAAAGATACAAGTAGAGTAGTTCTCTCAGAGATTTCATAGTTAGATGATGCAAGGCAAGCTGAAAGATCTTATGTTTCTGCTTGAGTCTGCCGGTTCACTGAAGACTAAAAGTAGACCTTGTTTAAAGAAGGAAAATATCTTCTTAAGGTAACTCATTGGGTTTCACCAACCATCCTGGGAAAGTTGAGAAATTGAAGATTCAGATGGTGCAGTCTATTCTCAATAAATTCCACCCTCCTCTTAAGAATCCCATGTTCTTTGATTAACGCTGTTTGAACAGTTTTAAAGGAAGAAATATCTTGATCCATAGAAGTAATCTTGTCCAGAACTTGATGCTGACTAGCTTCACAAGCCACCATATGGGAATCAAGTCGTTAAGAAGCATCATCCACTTTAGCTGAATAGCTAACACAGACAAGACCAATACCAGCTACAAGATCCCAAAGAGCATCAAGCCTGGCCACCGCCAGTTTAGGGGGTATTAAATTAGCTAAAAATACTAAATCAAGGGGCTGAGACTCACTACCAGCCCTCTCAACAGTCTCACTTGAGTTTAATATAGAAATATTAGTGATTTCCCTCAGCGATGAACCAGCAGTCTTCTTCTCCATATCACTCCCAAGGGCTCCCATGTCATCATAGCGCCATCAGTGATATCGATGGTGAGTGACTCTGCAGCCCTGCACTGGGAAGGATCACACTATGCCAGCAGTGGGCAGCGATCGAGAGGGCTCAGGGACATCTCTGCCCCGTCCAAGCCAACTTTCCTCCTTCGGTCTCAGTAATGGGGCTAAGCTCCCCTTTCATTGTCACAGACACCATGACATCAGAAATTACATGCTGTCCAGAGGCAAAGTCAGACTCTGAGGGGTATGGCCTCACTTTCTCCTTCCTTTTGGATGACATAGCATTCAGAAAAGAGAAAATTCTCAGAGGAAATATGGACAGCCCCTGGGTAGCTTTTTATGAAGTTTCTTTAAAGATTGTTCTTCATTACCAACATTGGAATAAGGATAAAAAATGTGAATGTTGTTTGTAGTGGGTTTTTTTAGTATAGTTTAGCCCACTCTTCTTCCACTTGATCTATTTTCTCCCACCCTAGCAGTGCCTTCTTAAGGTACTGCCCCATTTCAGCAAAGTCAGTATTTTTGAAATCTAGGACTTTGAGCTTTGTGCAATTCTTATTTGCCCCTTGAAGGGCAGTGAAGGATCTCTCTACTTCTCACCAAATCTACCAGAAAGATATTCCAATCCACATTCAATCTCACACCAGCATTAATTCTTTCCTTTTGAATGTCTTTTGCCAGATCTCTAAGGAGGTCTGCAAACCACACTAGTGCAGGTGGAAGTTCCATTGATTCTTACCAATGCAATCCATGGCACCCCTTCTTTTCCCCAAAGTTTATGCATTTCAGTTGCTTTGATATTATAATTTAGAGAGCTGTACCTCCCCCTTATCTGCCTCATCTATCCTTCCTAAACAGATCAATGCCTGGTATGGCTATACTCCATTCTTGAGTCTCATTGAGCCATGTCTCCAAGATAGCATAGAACCATGTCTCTGTGTAGCCTCTTTTCTAGTTTTAGGTTAAGATGTCAGGAGTCTTTCTTGGTTCCAGGGTTAAGTCCTTGAACAGTCCTAACTGCCTCAAGGTGTTGCGCTTGACCAACTGCTGGTCTATCCCGTGGCTGGCCGCTCTTACTAGGGTATCCAAGCAGCAGGGTGATCACTAATGTGGCGACAACCCCCCAGCTTCAGGCCACCGTGCACAATGAGCTGCGCCACGCTCAGCTGTGCGTGCGTCCCTAGGCATGAACAAGTCTCACCTCAGTTTAAAGGGCCCATGGCAAAAAATCTCCCACGGCACCCACTGATGATGTCGCCTAGGCCTTACTATATCATGCCCATTCAGACCTGCATTAGACGCCTAAGCAACAGATCAAACTCCTTGGAGTAGCTGGCTATGTGTTCCTGACTCCTACCCTTGTGTCGTCTTCTCTCTAGATTGCTTCTTTGGCTTTGACCTCAGCCCTCTTCTGGACTTTGCTTGATCGACACCTGTCTCGACTCCTGGTATGTTTTCTGGACTTGGCTCAGTTGCTGCCTGCCCTGACCCCTGGAATGCTTTGACTCTGCTCACTGCCTGCCGTACTACTGTGGATTTCTTCTAGGAAACTAGTCTCAGTCGTCATAAGGATCACCGCCATCGGAGACCCGCACCTAAGTCCATATAGCCCCGGAACCCAAGAGCTCAACCTGCAGAGATCGAGGGCTGGTATTGGTGACGGTCCTGTTGGGTCTCTGCTCCTGCCAGTTCCACCTGCCAATGATGAGGACCTGCAGGGCTTCTCCCTGCAGAGAATATCAACCTCATCTCAGTCCAAGGATCCATTCCCGCAACAGTTTGCTGACATCATGGACCTAGCAGATCACTCAGGCCTCCAAGCCATTCTGGGCCTGACTCAGAAGATCCAGCAGCAACAGCAATTCCTGGAGGCACTGGCAAACTTGATGGAATGTCCAAGTGCTCATTTTGATGCCATCACTGCTTTTTCAGGCACCGGGTTTCTGGCAACGCCTATTCCTGGAGGCACTGGCAAACTTGATGGAATGTCCAAGTGCCCATTTTGATGCCACTACTGCTTTTTCAGGCACCGGGTTTCTGGCAAAACCTGTAGCTGTGGCGGTTCCTCCAGCTGTACATCTCCCAGTACCACCCAGGTATGCAGAGTATCCCAGACAATGCTGTGGATTTTTAAATCTGTGCTTTATGCACTTCTCTTTCCAGCTCGCAGAGTTTTCCAGTGCCACTATTAAAACTACTTTCATTCTCTCTCTTCTTGATGGGAAGGCTTTAGCCTAGGCCTCCCCTCTCTGGAAGCATGGAGACACACTACTTCAGGACCTACAACAATTCGTCAAGGCCTTTAAGCAGGTATTTGATGAGTTGGGTCATTTAACTACTGTCAGATCGAATCTGCTGCACCTGTAGCAGGGATCCATACCTCTGATGGATTACGCCATTGAGTTCCACACTATGGCTACGGAACTAAATTGGCAAGAGGACAGTCTTCGGAGTATTTTTTTGGAAGGATTGTCCTCTCGAATCAAAGATGAGCTAGCCACCAGAGAGCTGCCTGACTCTCTAGACGTCCTTATTGATCTGACCAGGAGAATTGACCGGAACCTTCAACAGCAGGCTCAGGAGTTGCGAGCACATCCTCGAACTCCAGCTCTGGTGACAATGGCCACTGAGGTCCATCCGTAGGAACACATGCAGCTCAGGTGGAGCCACATCACATCAGAGAAGAAGCATCACTGTTGTATCCTGGGTCTCTGCTTTTATTTCACAGGGAAGAGGCACCTTCTGGCACAATGCCCCACAAAACAGGGAAACTGCTAAGCCTAGGAGCCAGTGGGGAGATGTCCCTAGACTACACTATTCCCACTTCCCACCTTACTCTTCCTGTGGAGATCACCTTAGAGGATCATGTATTTTCTACCCTCACACTAGTGGACTCTAGTGTAGGGGGGGATGTTATCATGAAGACCCTGGTGGATCACATGAAGCTTCCTATGGTTACCAGGGACTCACCATTAATAATCTATTCCATCTACGGGGAACCCCTTCCAGGCTGGATCACTTCAACAACTGCTCCACTCTGTCTCCACACCAGTGTCCTACATGTGGTGGAGATAACCTTTTTCATCATTGAGACCTGATTGTGCTGGGATTGCCCTGGATGCGGCTTCATTCTCCCAGTTTAACTGGGGAACCCTGCAACTAACAAAGTGGGGCCCTCCCTGCCATAATTCTTGTCTCCATCAAGTTCATCCCCTCTCTTCTGTTCCATTAGCCTTGACCTCCATGAGATTACTATCACAGTACCCTGATATATTCTTTAAAAAAAAAAGGCGGCAAACTTACCAGATCATTGATCCTTTTTATTGCACCATCAATCTTATCCCAGGTGCTACTCCACCTTGGAGGAGAGTATACCCCCTGTCTCTACCAGAAACTAAGGCTATGGCTCAGTACATCCAGGAGAACCTTGTGCGAGGGTTCATCCAAACATCCACATCCCCAACCAAGGCATGATTCTTCTTCGTGTCAAAAAAAGACAGTACACTACAATTGTGTATAGACTACCGGGGCCTAAATGCAATAACGAAGAACGATCGTTACCCCTTGCTTCTTATTTCTGAACTTCTCGATCAGCTTCAAGGAGCTAGGATATTTACTAAACTTAATCTCCAGGGAGCATACAACTTTATCTGTATTAAGTCCGGTAACGATTGGAAAAAAGCATTTAACATCCAGGATGTCCATTACAAATATCTGATAATGCCCTTTGGTCTGTGCAATGCCCCTGTGGTATTTCAAAACATAATGAATGAGATTTTCAGATACCTCCTGTATATCTGCATTATGATCTACCTAGACGACATTTTCATTTTCTCCAAAGATCTTCTTTCTCATTGCCGGGACGTTCGACAAGTCCTCTAATGCCTATGGACCAATAAGCTGTTTGCCAAACTTGAGAAATGCATTTTTTGAAAAGGAAAGATTACCCTTCTTGGGATACATAATCTCCAGCAGCGGCTTCCACATGGACCCAGAGAAAGTAATCTGTATTCAGATCTTACCACAGCCTTCTGGCTTTCGTCCCCTGCAAAGGTTTTTGGGATTTGAAAACTTCTACTGACACTTTATTCCCAATTATTCCCAGATTGCCTCACCTCTCACGGCGCTCGCCAAAAAAGGGGCAAATATTAAGGCTTAGCCTCTGGAGGCAGTCAATGTCTTCCTCAAATTAAACAAGCCTTCCTTCAAGGACCCTGCCTCTGTCACCCTGATCCCACATGCCCTTTTCTTCTAGAGGTGAATGCTTCCTCCGTGGGGGTAGGGGCCATACTAAGTCAAAACTCAGATTCAGGGGTTCTCCATCCATGCTCCTTCTTCTCTTGGAAATGTTCCCCTTTCAAACCAAACTACAGCATCAGGGACAAGGAATTACTGGCCATAAAGATGGCATTTGAAGAATGGCGACAATGGTTGGAAGGAGGGCAACATAGTATCACAGTTTTCACATCATCTCAGCCATGCCCAATGACTGAACGCTCGAAAAGCTCAATGGTCTCTGTTTTTTCGCCCGCTTTGACTTTTAAGTGAGATATAGACCAGCAACCAAGAATACCCGGTGTTGTAAATCTGAGGCTTGAGTTAGCAATCTGTTGTGTGTTAGACTACGGAGTTAGCAATCTGTTAGAAATCTGATGCTTGATGGGAGGAGCAGTCAGATAGGAGGAGCAATCTGTAGAGAAAGCTCTGTGGAGCGGGCTCCTGAAGAGGGAGGAGAGAGCAATCTTGTAGTGTCTCAGATATCGTCTTGCTAAGGAGTAGCAATCTGTAATGAATCTGATATAGTTGTGGGTGAATCCCTGGGCCGATGGCAGATGACTATGCCCCCAGGAGGATACCCCGAGAGGGACCACCGGCTAGGCTAGAGTGTGGAGACAGACACACATAGTTCTTTTATTAAACAGGTTATTAGAAATCACCAGAGTTGGCAGTAGTGATCTGATATGCCCGGCAGGGCTGTAGTCCCTCAGGTACTGAAACAACAATCCCAGGATGGCTGAGCTGTTGAGAAACTGTAGAAAGTGAGAAGGCAGAGTAGGCAGAGTTCATGAACAGAACTAGATGACAAAACTCACGAAAGGTCTCAAGTAAGCTCAGGAGCTGGAAAGGATTAGGTCCTCAAGGAGCGAGTTCCTGGTTCCAGGGAAAGCTCTGAGAGAGAGCGATGGTAACTCACAATTGTTTGTAGCAGTGATAGCTTCCAGGCAGTAGAGAATCTTCAGAGTGTCCAGGAACATGGGCCCTCGAGGAGTGAGTACCGGTTCCTATCTGTAATCTGAAAATAAAGAAAAGAGCGAGGCCCCAGAGGAACGGGTACCTCTGGTAAGTCCGAGGAGGCAAAGTAGCTTGGGAGTAAAGCCAAAGCAATCCCCTTGCTAACTCAGTTTGTTAGCACTTTCAAAGACCTTTAAATATTGGAAGCAGATGACGTTATCTCAGGGGGACGCCCCTGAGGTTCTCGCCCTTGCTGGTACAAGAGTCGGGATGCACGAGTGCGCTCGCGCCCTAGGCATCAGGACAAGATGGCGGAGTTGCAGCATCGAGCCGGTCCAGGTACGCCGGAGGAAGGTGGCATGGAGACGCCACGGCAGCCAGCCGTCCATCAGACCCAGAGGGAGTCACCACAGAGGTAAAGAGGGCGGAGTGAGGATGTCGAGCAGCGACAGTCGCAACACCCAGGCAGGTGCCCTATCCCAGTTCTTCAAGGTAAAGAACACACTTGACCCTCCCGGATACATCATTGACCCAGCACAAATCTTCCTGGCTCCTCCATGACTGTACCTCCAGTAAAGACAGTTGTTCTACAATGACTCCATCAAAAGGTTTTGGAATGGTCCCACAATTCTCATGTTGCGGGCCATCCTGGTTGGGCGCAGACTCTCAAACTCCTCCAGCAGTATTACTGGTGGCTGCAGATGCAAAGAGATGTCAAGGCCTATGTGGACTCTTTTCTGACCTGTGCCCTGCAAAACCTTGGACCCATTTGTCCACTGACTTTGTGGTGGACCTCCCCCTCTCTTACAGCTGCCGCATTATCTGGGTCATAATCGACCGGTTCTCTAAAATGGCCCACTTTGTTGCCCTACCTGGCCTACCCTCTGCACCTGAATTGGCAAGGTTGTTTATCACCCATGTCTTCCGCCTACTTGGACTTCCTCAGCACATTGTCTCGGATCGCGATGCCCAATTTACTACCAAGAACTGGCGTTTCTTATGCTATAAATTCAATATTATGCTGGATTTTACCATGGCGTACCACCCTCAAGCCAACGTTCAGATAGAACGGACCAACCACATTCTAAAGACCTTTGTTGGGTCTTTCATCAATGAATGCCAGGACAACTGGGCTACTCTTCTCCCATGGGTGGAATTCTCACACAATTCTCATATCAATACCACCACTGGATCATCCCCATTTTTGATAGCAATTTGATAGGAAGTGGAGGAGTAGCCTAGTGGTTATAGAAGTGGGCTATGAGCCAGAAGACCAGTGTTTGAGTCCCACTGTTGCTCCTTGTGACCTTGGGCAAGTCACTTTACTCTCCATAACCTCAGGTACAAACTTAGGCCTGGATTTATCAAAATGCACTAAATATCACATGTGATAGGAAAAGGGATGTGTTTTATGATAATAGGCTGTTTATTGCAAAGTGTTTATCGCACTTCGCATAGGTATTACCACAAACTGTGATAAATGTTTCACACTTTGTAGTAAGTGCCAGAATTGTTGTAATTCCTACCTATAACCAGTGGGAGGTAGAGGAAGAGTGAGAGAGAGAGAGAACCTTGCTATAAGGCCCTCATACTAGGTAGGTATTAATACCTCTATATAAGGCCCACCTAGCTACTCGAGGTGAGGTTTAGGCAGTAGTGTAGGGGGTTAGGGGCCACTTTGACATTCAGAGTGTGATGTACAAACATCACACTCTGTGAAGATTTGATGACCTTCGAAGTGAGGAAACTCACCCAAAGATGAGATTTGTGCAATGTTCTCTCAACTTAGCTTGATGTTACCCAGGTAGAGAGTCCATCAAGTTAGGTTGATAGACCCCCCCCAAAATTAAATGAATCTTATTTGTTTGAAATAGAATGATTTCTTTAAGCCATTATCATTAACAAACTCATTGAAATCATAGGATTTCAACAGATGTACAGTTAGGAATTGATACAGAGGTAGATATTTAAATCCTATCCAGCTAAGTTACATGGATATTCAACATAACAGCTATGCTGCTTAATATCCTCGTAGAAGTCGCTACTTAGCCGGATAAGTTGTATCTAAGTTTAGAGCTGCTATTGATCAGGTCTAACTTAGATGGACAACTTATCTGTCTAAGTCTAAATATCGGTACTTAACCACATAGATAATCTGGCTAAGTAGCGTTGCCCCAATCCACCCACTGCCTACCCACAAAGTTCTCCGGCTATTTAGCATCCACTAAACTTGTGGATATTCAGTGGCTGCTAGATAGTTGAATAAGTCTTCCTTATCTGGCTCTCTGCCAGCTGAATTTAGGGCACACAGGGTATAGAGCTGGTAGTCAGTAGACATGGGAAGAATTGACATGTTATCAAGTAGACAAGAGGCATGACGTATCACAGTGAAACAATTTGCCAAGCTGACCTATTACTGCACACTACGTACAGTGACACTGATCTTGAAGACTGAGCATAGGCTTTTCCCAAACTATTTTTTTTCACGGCTGCCCCTTTTATGGTGTCACTGTGCCAGTCACACAATAGAGAAAATCAGCAGGGCAGCGCTGCATCACAATCTATGTGTCTCAGAGCAGAATTGTGTTACATGCTATTCTTTTTTTTTTCCTTTGTGGTGACTGAAGACAGAATGGAAAGCTACTAGAAGAGCTGCTAGTGATTATATTGTCTGCCTGGGCATTGGGCAATGGGTATAAAGTGAGCACTGAGAGCAGGGCAGAGACTGAAGCATACCAGGCTGTATTGTGAAGCTTATCACCATCAGGGAAGTAGTGCACATAGTGTGACATTCACTGAAGCAGTGTATCTGTGTTCTCCACACAAACACATTAGTGTGGCACTGGCACAGTCAGTGGGCATTACAATACCACTGCAAAGTATTAAATGATTTTAATCTTCACATTCTTGCGGGTCTTTGTGACTTTCAGCCCTGCTTCCATGCCCACACCTTACACCTTAGAGTTTCTATTGCCACTGTGCCTTTCTGCCTAACCCCAGATCTAACACCTTGCCAATCTGTGTGGGTTGCTTTGCACCTCTCATGGTGCTTTGAATTCTTGTAGCCACTCTTTGTTCTGTTTGTCCCCTTTATCAGTGCCTGCCTTGGAGGTTTTATTGCCACCTTTTCTGCTTCATTTCCCCTTCATGCTGCCTTAGGATGCTAATGCCACTTTTGGTGCCAGTTCGCCACTTGAGATTCCAACCAGAATTCATGGCACTGTCTCTGATGCCCTCTTTTGCAGCCTTGGGGTGTTCTTCTGACTTTTTCTGCTTCCTTGCTCCTCTCTCAGTAACTTGGTGAAATCCTGACAATGCTGGTACCCCATGCCTCTTTACGGAGTTGTAGGTTATTCATGCCACTTTTGGTGCCACTATCCCATATCCTCAGACTTTCTAGGTACCTTGGAGTTCTTTCTCTTTTCTGTTGATTTTTTCCCACAAATTTTAAGGCAATTGACTAGAAAATCCCTATTCTGGCACTCAATATGAGCAGTAAATTATCTGTAATGCTTCCCCCATTGATATTAATAGCACAAAAAAGCAAATCAAACTAAATAACAGGTTTTTTTAAATTTTTGTTTTGAAACTAAAGAAATGAAATAAGTCCCCACTAAATGAATTTTAAAATGAAAAGATGTTTTTCCTGCTGCACATGCCTAGTAAGTAGATATGGGTCTCCTAGATGCGGGTAGAATTCCCTTCCCAAAACATATAGAACACAGTCAGTGTGGATTTACCCAAGGGACGTCTTGCCTCACAACTACTTCATTTTTTTGAAGGAGTTAAAAAACATGTGGATAAAGGTGAATCGGTAGATGTAGTGTATTTGGATTTTCAGATGGCATTTGACAAGTCCCTCAAGAGAGGCTTCTAAGAAAACTAAAAGGACATGGGATAGGAAGCAATGTCATTTCGTGGATTACAAACTGGTTAAAAGACAGGAAACAGAGAGTAGGATTAAATGGTCATTTTTCTCAGTGGAAAAGGGTAAACAGTGGAGTGCCTTGAGGATGTGTGCTTGGACCAGTGCTTTTCAATATATTTATAAATGATCTGGAAAGGAATACGATGAGTGAGGAAATCAAATTTGCAGATGATACAAAATTATTCAGAGTAGTTAAATCACAAGCAGATTGTGATAAATTGCAGGAGGACCTTGTGTGACTGGAAGATTGGGCATCCAAATGGCAGACGAAATTTAATGTGGACAAGTGCAAGGTGTTGCATATAAGGAAAAATAACTCACTCAGTAGTTACATGATGTTAGAATTCATATTAGGAGTTACCACCAAGGAAAAAGATCTAGGCATCATAGTGAATAATACATTGAAATTGTCAACTCAGTGTGCTGCGGCAGTCAAAAAAGCAAACAGAATGTTAGGAATTATTAGGAAGGCATTGGTGAATAAAATATAAAGGGGCAGATTTTCAAAGGGGTACGCGCATAAGATACACGCGTACCCCCCGAAAACCTGCCCCAAGCTCCCCCTGCATGCACCGAGCCTATGTTGCTTAGTCTGCCGGCGCGCACAAAGCCCCGGGACGCACGTAATTGTCCTGGGGCTTTCCTGGGGGGCGTGTCGGGGGCGTGTCATGGTGGCGCATCATCGGGGGCATTCCGAGGGCGGGGCTGTGGGCATGGTTCCAGCCCAGGGGCATTTCAGGGGCATGGCCAAGGCCTCCGAAACTGCTCCTGGGCCGGGGAATCGTGCGCCGGCAGCTGGCCAATGTGCACGAGTTACGCCTGCCTTGGGCAGGCGTAACTTTTAGAATAAAGGTGGGGGGGTTTAGATAGGGCTGGGTTGGCGGGTTAGGTAGGGGAAGGGAGGGGAAGGTGGGCGGCGCCGGAAAGAAAGTTCCCTCCGAGGCCGATCTGATTTCGGAGTGGCCTCAGAGGGAACGGAGGCAGGCTGCACGGCTCGGTGTGCTCAGGCTGCTGATTTTGCGCAGCCTTGTGCATGCTGACCAAGGATTTTAAAAGATATGCGCGTCTACGTGCGTATCTATTAAAATATGGCATACTCTTGTTTGCGTCGGGTGCGTGAACAAAAGTACATGCACACGTACTTTTTAAAAATCTGCCCCAAAATGTCATAATGCCTCTGTATTGCACCATGGTGAGACCGCACCTTGAGTTCTGTGTACAATTCTGGTCATCACATCTCAAAAAAGATATAGTTGCCCTGGAGAAGGTACACAGAAGGGCAACCAAAATGATAAAGCAGATGGAACAGCTTCGCTATGAGGAAAGGCTAAAGAGGTCAAGGCTATTCAGCTTGGAGAAGAAACGGCTGAGGGGGGATATGATAGAGGTCTTTAAAATCATGAGAGGTCTATAATGGATAGATTTGAACTGGTTATTTACTCTTTTGCATAATAGAAGGAGGAGAGGGCACTCCATGAAGTTAGCAAGTAGCACATTTAAAACTAATCAGAGAAAATATTTTTTCACTCAACGTACAATTAAGCTCTGGAATTTTTTGCCAGGGGATGTGGTTTGTGCAGTTAGTGTGGCTAGGTTTAAAAAAGGTTTGGGTAAGTTCTTGGAGGAGAAGTCCATTAACTGCTATTAATCAAGTTGACATAGGGATTAGCCACTGCTATTACTGGCATCAGTAGCCTGGGATCTACTTAGTGTTTGGGTACTTGCCAGGTACTTGTAGCCTGGATTGGCCACTGTTGGAAACAGGATGCTGGGCTTGATGGACCCTTGCTCTGACCCAGTATGTAAATTTCTTATCTTCTGATATCTGGAGTCCCTATATTCTCCAATACTTCAGAATCCCAATCTTCTTGTCTCATTTCTGGGGCAGAGACTTCAGTGGGAGTCTCCAGATGTAGTCTTCTAGTTCTGCTCTGCAGATGGTAAATTTGGTTTTCGAGTGATTGCTCTAGTATTTAGCACTCCAGGAACAACCTCTTCCTTTTCCTACTCCTGGGTGGGAGAGGTAGCAACAAAATTTTCCACCCAACTCAAAAAAGGCAAAAATTCACAAAACTCTTTACACAGAGTCATCACTCTGCATCCACTGGGTGTGAGAAATATCAAGTTTTCTCTTTTCTCCTATCCTTCCCTGAGCAAGGACTAGGGGATCCAATAAAACTCCAAAAATAAACCGAAATTCTTCAAACAAGTGCAAAAATCTGAGATAGCCTCACCAGAGAGATACTGTATCTGTCTCCTTACTATTATTTATTTATTTCCAGACGTACTATTGCACCTTTTACTAAGAGTGGCCTCAAAGCGGCTTATAACAATTTTAATAACAGACATTTCCATTTGAATTTACTATACAAGCAGAATCAAATTCATAGCTGGCATAGCAGTAAGAATCAAATGATGTGTTGCTTATGGCCTTTTCAAGATAAGTAGTTAGGAGATTCGGTTAGTGGAATGGAAGTTTCTACTGGGAAAGTCTTGGTGAAGAGCCATACTTTAGCTTTGTTTGTTCTAAAAGTGAAGTAGTGCGGGTTAAGGTACAAAATTTTTGGTGCATAGTAGCTGAAAACTCAGAGTCTAGTATAGGGCAATCTGGCGGAGGCCAGTGGAGGACAGGAAAGAAGGGACATCTGAGAAGACCAGAGTTCTTTTGTGGGGATGTATAAGAGAAGAAGTTGGGATAAAGTAATCTGAGGATGAAGCAGAGAGATTTGAATTTTATCCTGTTTTCAACTGGGAACAAGTGTAGTTGATGTAGTATTGTTTTAATGTGGTCTGTTGTTTTGATCTCTACAGTAATTCCTGTGTGGTCAGGGCATGAGGGTCAGCTCACCAGGGGGGCAACAATTAAAAGAACCCCTTCTCCTTTAACTGCTAACAAAAAAAATGCCACATCGTTCTTTCACCCTGCCTCAACTTAAGCGGATCAAAGTATACATTGCAGTTACAACACGAGGTGCTGTAGCAATTGCAATAGCAATTGGTTTGCTCCATGCGTGCATTCTTCTACCCTGGGTCTCTGACAAATGCCAGCTAGTAGGGCCTCCTGGTGAGGTCACTTATTCTACTCAACCTTTTCGTCTCCGCACGGGGTCGCTCCACTCGGAGAGAAAGTGTTGTCTACACAAGAATATTCCGGTCTGCTTCCACCACGGCACCATGAGGGCTTGCAGATCAGGAATTTTATTGCTTAGACTATGCACGTTTGTGCTCCTAGTCTTACAGTTATTTCTCCTTGACTTGTTTGTACTCTGTATAGCCTCAATCTGCTCCCCTCATCTACACTGTCACTTTTCTGATTTTCCCCACAATCTTCATTTGTTTACTGGGGATAGTAGGCCAAATCTATTGACTTTTATCTACCTCCCTACTCTATTTTGAATGCCTGTAAAAATATAATCAGAATTTCTCACTTAAGATATTTTTTCTCTCACAAAAATACATCATTACAGTAAAGTCTCACATCCTTCCATATGTGGCTCCAGCTGTTTATGGAATAATAAAATTATTTCTTGTTGCTTTTTTCAAGTGTTTATATAAATAGTAAATTGCTCATCCACATCATTTAGTAAAAAGAATATCCTTTAAAAAGTTGCAATGAAGTATGTAAGATAGTGGTTCTCAAATCTAGTTCTCAAAACTTCCAAAGATATTCGTTTCCTAGTGTAGCCAAAATATGCAGATTAATCTGGTTCTTGGCCAAAATGAAAGAAAATATTTATTAATAATAATTCCTCAGAAACAAGTCTGTTTGTGTTCTCTCGAAGCCAACTAGGCAACTACTAATATCTGTTATGTCTGTCGGTCGCAGACAGCTGTGACCTCTCATGCTCACCTCTTTTTTCCCTGCACTCTCAACTCTGGGAAGAATGGCAGTCTCTGCTAATCCCCACTGACCTCTCTAGCATTCCCGGGACAGCGTGGGCGCTGCCGACCACTATCTTGGACCCGGAATTACTTAGGCGTGCACGCAAGGGCCTCCTTTCAACACGTCATGGCGGGAACCTTGGGGGCGTCCCTTCCTGATGATGTCAATCCGCTAGTGTATTTAATCCAACTGGCCCTTGCCTTCCTCGAGTTAACAAGGAGTTCCGAATTGCTGAATCCACCTCATTCAAAGACTTCCTGTCCCTGACTTTGGTCTTGGCTTCTAAACACTCTAAGTACCCTCTCCTTGGGGGCTCCCCTGCGTTCCCGTTATCCGCTCCTCGGAGGGCCTACCTGCCTGACCGCTACCAGACCTGCTTCTCAGGTCTCTTTCTCTCCTGGAACCATCGCTTGTGAGTACCTCTGCTGACTTCTACTATATGAACTGTTTTGAGGAATTCCCGTGGTGTACCCCGAGCCTCGGGCCACTACCGCTTTCCTTCAGTAGAAGCTATTCAGCTTTCCTGAGCTGCAGAGTATTGACACACCATCTACGGGAGCCACTTCTGGCATCTCTACCAGTTCTTCAACATCTACTGTACAGACATCCTCAGCATACCCCGCCTCATGGGTCACTACCAGATCTGTATTCCTGAGGTGCCTACACTCGTCAGAGGGGATCCCCGGCATACCCCGCTCTGCGGGTCACTACCGGGTTTTCTCATCTGTGGTCTCACTCTGGGTATTCCCCATTGCTCAGGACTGTATTATTACATCTACAACTCTGTGGTAATGACTTTTTCCTTCCTGCATAATAAAGTCTCTACTTCTTTCTATGTGTCCCATGCCACTGAGACTATGCCTGCTGATGGTGAGGCTCACAGGGCTCCTCCCTGTGGGAGGAGACATCTCTAATCTCAGCTCAGGGTTCACATTCTTACAAAAACATAACAATATCAGCCAATAGTGAGCTATGCTTTGCTCAATAAAGATGGGTAAATAACAAATGCTATCAATGAAACCAGATATTAGTAAAACTATAAAATAGACAAAACATTCTTCAAGAAGAGAAGACTTATAAGAGCATAACAAAAGAATATAGAAGTGCCATGCTAGATCAGATGAATCGCCCATTGAGCCCAACAGCTTGACTTCTACAGTGGCCCATCCATATTACTTGGCAGTACCCTGCTGATTCCCGTGGGGGATTCCATTCCCTATTGTTCAAGCCCAAAAACAAGAGATGGTGACAATTCTAACTGGATAATAATTTTTAACAGATCTGTACTTTAGAACCCTGTCCAACCTTTATTAAATCCAGTTATATTACATCATTGGCAACAAATTCCACATCACTGACTGAAAAAAAAAAAGCTTCTTAAATTTGTTTTTAATTTGTAACCAGTTAGTTTTATGGATTATCCTCTAGTCCTGCTACTAATGGAAATGGGAAATAACCATTCTTGATTACATTGTTCCACACTAGGGATGTGAATCGTTTTTCTAACAAATTGAAATATCGTAGGATATTTCTAAATTTGTTAATATATCAGGTAAAAAAAGAAACAATCACTTTCCCCCCTGAATTTTCATAAAAATCATTTTTCACTAAAAAAAAACCGGGGATCCGCGGGAAAACAAGATTTTCCTGCAGCCAGACAATCCCGAAAGCGGGAACGATCAGGCACCCGATTCACATCCCTATTCCACACCACTCATGATTTCATAAGCCTCTTTCATATCCTTTCTCAGTTATCTTTTCTCCAAACTGAAGAACCCTAATCTCATCAGCCTTTCTTCATAGGGGAGCCATTCTATGCCCTTTATCATTTTGGTCACCCTTCTCTATATGTTTTCAGGCTTTTCTATATCTTTTTGTGAGATGAGGCAACTAGAACTTCACCTAGTACTCAAGGTATGATCGCACCATAGATACATACCGAGGCATTTTGAAATTCTCACTTTTGTTTTCCATTCCTTTACTAATTGCTTACATTCTATTTGCTTTTTGTGACTGCCGCCACACACTGAGCTGAGGATTTCAATGCATTTTCCACAATGACTCCAAAATACTTTTCCTATTGTGAAACCCAGCATTTTATGCATGGGGCAATTTTTGCACAGAGCACACTGTTTGCAATGGAAGCGGTCATGTTTTTGCCCACCTAATTTGAAACAAATTTTCAAAGTGAAACCATATGCATTTGTTTCCCCTTTGTAAATCAGCAGTGACAAAGTATGTGCTCTAAAAGTGCCTGGGTGTTTTGTATCTGCTATTTGTATGGGTGGCTGAAGGGAGTCAAACTGCATGCATATTCTTGAAAATGCCAAGAGAGCACAGTTTCCTTCCCCCTCCCAAGACTGCACTTTTTTTTTAAACATTTTATTTATCAATTTTCATATAAATAACAAAGTATAAACTTTGCTACACAAATACATGGAAAGGCTGCTCTTTCTAATCCAGCTAAAATTATGATAATTATGAAAGTCCTTACTTTCAGTTGTGTTCAGTCGCCTAATTTTCAGTTAAGCCATTTACCTAGGAAAATCACTATTTACACAGGTACATGGCTTTTAAAAACTGCCTTCAATCAGACCGATACAGAAAGAAACGCAGGAGAGCGCACAGGCCAGTGTCCTGTGCACGCGATACAGTAAATAAAATTATGCTAATTAGGGCCCGCAGTAAAAGGAGGTACTAGGGACACTAGTGCATCCCTAGCGCCTCCGTTTTGACAGGAGTGGTGGCTGTCAGCGGGTTTGACAGCCGACACTCAATTTTGCCGGCGTTGGTTCTCGGACCCGCTGACAGCCACGGGTTCGGAAACTGGACGCCGGCAAAATTGAGCGTCCAGTTTTCAATACACGAGCTGATTTTAATTTTTTTAATTTTTAATTATTTTTTCTTTTGGGACCTCCGACTTAATATTGCCATGATATTAAGTTGGAGGGTGTACAGAAAAGCAGTTTTTAATGCTTTTCTGTACACTTTCCCGGAGCCGAGAGAAATTAACGCCTACTTTTGGGTAGGCGCTAATTTCTGAAAGTAAAATGTGGCTGCACATTTTACTTTCTGAATCGCATGGGAATAAATAATATGGCATGTTGCAGGTGCTATTAGTTTCGGGGGGGTTAGACATGCGTTTTTGATGCGCTAGCTTTACCCCTTATTCAGTAAGGAGCGCACTGTACTGTATCGGCCTGAATGTTAGGATTATGTTTTTCCTATGTGCATCACTTTTCACCTTTTAATGGTCAGTAGGAGTCCGTTTTTAAATATTCCATTTCTATATAAAATATCTGAGGGTAAGCAGAACTACCAAAGACATAACCTTATAGTACAGTGATAGAGTAGATCTGGGGATGTGAATCCTGGAAAACATGAGATCACTGATATTGCTATAATGAATAAGGTGTGGAGTGCTCCACATCAGGAGACTTCTCTTGCTGGGACTTAGGTGCCTCCTTATCTTGTTCCACTGATTAATGTCTTCTTTCTTTTGGTATAAGATCCAGAGGGTAGGAGGTTCACTGAAGGTTAGTAGTTGCCCTGAACTGGTTCAGTCACTCAAAAGGAATTTGCACATGTAGCCACATTAAAATGCATTTGTCATTTATATTCCCATTTTCTCAGCGCCCAAGGTCCTCCTTCAATTTCTCACAGTCTGCTCATGTTTTAACTATTCTGAATACTTTTTTGTCATCTATCCCAGTACAGGACTTGGGGCAGACCACTATTCAACTCTCTATATTAGAAAAAATAGCCATTTAATCCTACCCTTGGTTTCCTATCCTTTAACCAGTTACCAATCCATAATAGGGCATTGCCTCTTACCCTTTGACTTTTTAAATTTCCTCAGGAGTCTCTCATGGGGGATTGTATCAAACGTCTTCTGAAAATCTATATGCATTATTGAATTTTCTCAGCCTTATCCACATGCATATTTACACCTTCAAAGAGTTCTAATTGATTACTAAGGCATGGCGTTCCTTTGTTAAATCTGCTCATATTGCAATCACCAGAAGTTCAACTCCACTGTTGGAGTTAATTAGAATTGAGTCAATATACCCCTTACATTGGGAATGCACTGTTGATCTTTCTTTTCTTCCTGATATAAAAATGCTGAGTATGCGGCATGTTGTAAGAGTTCATGTCCCATAAACAAGCAAAATCAATTCAACTTTTGGATTTAGGAAAATGGGTAAATGCTGAAAAATTAAAACATATGAAAGCTGGTATTTATCAACTACTCCTTGGAGAAGTAAAACGAACAAATAAATGAAAAGAATGAAAAAAAAATAGTGATGGTTTGCTTTGAGCTGTTTCGTGCCTCCAGGAGTGGAGACCCCTCCTAACTTACTTTATCCTTACAATGGTTTTACTTTATCAGGGGTTGATATCTCCCATTCTGTATGCTAAAAGCTTTTGCTATATCAGGCCCCAAAAATAATCCCATTAAAGGACAGGAATCTTATGAGCAGTGAATCTGAATGTGGTATTTCCATCATTTTCATCAAATGTCAGCTCCTCTCACAGCTGGGAGAGTCTGTATAACCTCTCCAAATTGACTCAGCATCTCCAGTGAAAACGGACCAGTTATTTATTTTGCAATAAACATTGCTTTCTACATTATTTAACAACAGGTTGCTATGATGGTCACTGACAATGGTGTCAGAGGTGCTATTATAGTCTCTCTAAATAAATGCATAGTGGATCTGATTCATCTAGCAACCAGGAGCATGCATTTCTCAGGAAATATACTTTGACAGGAGTAACACTAGCAGCAGGATTAGGCTTGTGAAGTTTCACCCACAGATCACAACACTTGAATTATCTCATCTCTAACCCTCCAGTGAAAATATTACACTAGAATGGCAAAGCTGTGACTGATACTTTCAGGAGCTGAAATCATCAGGTAATATAAGAAAGCATCTTCCAGACATTTCAGCTCCTAAAAACATATTTTCATGTGTGCAAACTGAATATGCAAACATTTTAGTTTTTAAGTTAAACATATCTGACTAGTTTTTACCTTTCTAGGCTGTAAGAAATAAAGTTGCTCTTACTATCAGACGTATATTTTAACTTAAAGTACAATATATAAACTTAAACTTAAATAAACTTAAAGCGCGCCTAAGGAGATCGACAAAGGAGCCTGCTCCTTTGTGCGCTCCTTAGTGCACTCCCTTTGTGCACTCCCTTTTGTGGGACCAGCCCTGGACCCATTCCTCCCTATAGGAGGCCTTCAATAGAGCAAAGGAACCGATGCTACCCAACTACCATACTAGCATGTTATCTATCAACCTATTCATCAGAGTCCGGAAATATAATAGTCCTCGATATAACTGCTGTGACCAGAATCATCCCAGCAACCAGTCAGGCAACCATTCAAGCTCACAGAGGACAAAGCATTCTACCTCCCGAACCAACTAACTTACAAACACTTTCAACAATTCTTCCAAACATCTACTCATACAGACAGACACCTCTCTCTCACCCACTCTCAGACACCTCTTGAATTCCTACAGACTCACACCTTTTGGGCCCCAAACCCAGACCCAATCAACCGCATCGCAAACAAACCTCCACCAGAACCACTCTCACCATGCTCACTTTTAATATCCCAATCATCCACAACCAAAGGCGAACCCCCTTAACTAACTTCACCAACGTCATACAAAAAAGAATCATCCCTATCACGACATCACCATTGAACCAACTTCTAGGCCTCACGCTACTCTCAGTAACTCTCATCAATGCGCAATCCTTAACTAAGAAGACACACATCCTCAATGATTACCTCTTGGATAGCAACCCAGACATCTGTGCCATCACAGAAACCTGGTTAAAAAACTCGGACATTGCCTTAACCAATCAACTACCAATTCAGACATACGACATCTTCACCTTCCATAGACTCAAAAAAAGAGGAGGCGGACTTCTAGCCACGAAGAAACAACTCAGATTGACCGCACATACTATCAAGACAGAATCCAAATTAGAATTGGGTCTAGTCAAATCTAAACACCTACAAATTCTGTTAGTCTACGCTCCCCCTGGAGTTCTAGAAACGGACCCATCACCCCTCGTAGAATCCATAGTGAAACATATTAACGCAGACCTCCCAACAATAATTATGGGGGATTTCAACCTCCACACAAATGCAATACCTCGCTCTACCAATTGTGAAGCTCTACTCACCACCCTCGGCGTGATGGGATTCACACAGACCATCAACAGCCCCACACATAAAGCTGGTCACACCCTGGATCAAATATTCATCAATTCTAATCTCACTTGCACAATAGAACCTTCCTGTACCCCAATCCCTTGGTCAGATCATTTCCTAATAGAATCTTCCTTTTCCACACACAAACAGACACACACCTCTCCATACACCTCTACCATTCAATACAGGAAAGCATGTCCTTCTGACATACTCGGCAATCAGCTATCCAAAGAACTGTCCAACCTAGACCTAGCTAATCCTGACTCAGCCCTATCATCTTCGCAAAAGGTTACAGAAACAGTCGCAAACAAATGGTGTCCAATAATCTCCAAATCAATCAACCCAACAAAAAAGGGAAACCAACCTTGGTTCTGCTCGGAACTGAAACAAATGAAACAGGACTTACGCCAGAAAGAAAATAGATGGCGCAAAACACCAAACAAAACAACCCTCTCATCATACAAGGGACGCTTAAATCACTACAGGACCACCATTCTACAGAAAAAGAAGGAATACAATGCAAACAAAATACACCATTTTCAATATGATGCCCAGGCCCTTTTCGCTTACGTTTCACAAATCACTAAATCTACCTCACCACCTATTCCAGATGAACAAGCTCTCTCAAAAGCTATTGAACTCGCTTCTTACTTCCAACAGAAGATCTTAAATACCCTCGCCCTCCTTCCTACAAATACAACTCCCATCAAGTCAGGTGAGAATTCCAATTCTCTAAATAGACCCAAATTTGACTGTTTCGAATCAATCTCCACCAAAGAGATTGAATCCCTTCTAAAAAAACTGAAACCTGCTAGCCATCCGGCAGACAATATTCCATCGAGACTCCTGCTTCTAATCCCAAACTTGATCTCAGGACCTCTGACCAGCATAATAAACAGCCTCCTATCCCAAGGAAGCTACCCAGACATCCTAAAAACCGCTTCACTCAAGCCCCTCCTCAAGAAACACAATTTGGACCCAAATGTACCAGCAAATTTCAGACCCATCTCCAACCTCCCTTTCGTCGCTAAACTAACGGAGAAACTGGTAAACACACAGCTTTCTGACTACCTGGAAGACCACAAGATCTTACACCCTTCGCAATATGGTTTCCGTAAATCACGCAACACTGAAACCCTCCTCATCTCACTAACAGACCATATTATTATGGGGTTAGATAAAGGACACTCCTTCTTACTAGTCTTGTTAGATATTTTGGCGGCTTTCGACACCGTCAATCACACCATCCTGTTGGATCGCCTAGCAGATATCGGCATCTCTGGAACTGCGTACAACTGGTTCAAGTCCTTCCTCAGCAATAGGACTTACAAAGTCAAAATCAATAATAAAGAGTCACCCCTAACAAAATCTAATCTTGGTGTACCACAAGGATCTTCTCTATCCCCAACCCTCTTCAACATATACCTCCTCCCCCTCTGCCAAATGTTAACAGATCTCAACCTAATTTATTATCTGTACGCAGACGACGTACAGATTCTAATCCCCATAACAGAATCAATCTCAAAAGCGCTCACCCATTGGAATAACTGCCTACTTTCCATCACCAATCTACTCAACAGTTTAAACTTGGTCCTTAACGCTTCTAAGACAGAGCTTCTCCTCATCTCCTCAAATGACAACAATATCCACCAACCAATACCACTCAACTCTCAAATCACATGTAATCAGGTTAGAGATCTTGGGGTGATTCTAGACAACCGACTAAATCTAAGGAAAATGGTCAATACAACAACGAAAGATTGCTTTTACAGATTACAGGTCCTAAAACGACTTAAACCTCTCTTATTCTTCCACGACTTCAGGACAGTCCTCCAAGCGCTACTGTTCGCCAAAATAGACTACTGCAGCGCCCTTCTACTAGGACTTCCTAAATCCTCTACTAAACCTCTGCAGATGATTCAAAATGCGGCAGCAAGATTGTTAACCAGTACCAGCCGCTACGATCACATATCACCAATTCTCAGGAATCTACACTGGTTACCAGTAAATTACAGAATTCTATACAAATCAATTACTTTAATCCATAAAACCATCCATCATCAACTTCAACTTGACCTGGAAATACCTTTCAAACTCTACTCTTCTATCAGACCAACTAGAGACATTTACAAAGGCACTCTTAATGTTCCCCCCACTAAAGCCACACGCCTTGGTATGACCAAAGACAGAGCCTTTTCGATAGCAGGCCCATCGATCTGGAACAGTATCCCATCAAACCTCAGACTGGAGCCATGCCTTTTATCTTTCAGAAAAAGACTTAAAACCTGGCTCTTTCAACAAGCCTTCCCTGAACCACCAGACAATCACTAGTTGGCCTTCATTCCTACCCAGTCTGGCACTCCGTTTCTCAAAGAAAATAAATGGACTCTGAGACATTCAGGTTAAAGCACCGTCCTTAAGTTTTTAACTTGTACACTCTATGGTAAAATCTCTTTTACCGGCCTATCTTCTTTCCAGCTTGTTGCAAGCTTCCAAGTTCTCTCCCCCTGTTGATTGTAACTTTGACTTATTCCTACTTGTTGTTATCTTTCGTTTACTTGAATTTGTTACTCTAGTTTTTCCCTTTGTTAAACTGTAAACCGATCCGATATGGTAATTTACTATGAAGGTCGGTATAAAAAACTGTTAAATAAAAAATAAATAAATAAATATGACCCCCCCAAAAAAATGTTCAAATGGCCAGGTAAAGCACATAATGAGAAAGAACTATAAAATCCCAAAGTGGTACTTACAGACAAATGTAATTCATATACATACATATTCATCCAATTTGTTAGAGATGAATATAATATATTAGGGCAAATAATTTAGAATAGGAAGCAGAAGAGCAGTCTGCTAATCTAATAAGGTAAGTACAGAGAAATAAATCATCTTTGTATTTAAATAAAAAATAAAAGAAGCATTTCCCACTCACCCATAACAAAGTCTGAAAGCTGATGCAATCTGCCTTTATAAAAAGATATCACTCAAACGTTTTCCAGTATTATTAATATGTTCTATTTAATTTACTACATGCCTCTTTACTAATTACATATGAGGGAAATGATACTGTTAAAACAAAGAATCATGTAATCCTTGCTACAATACATATAATGGGGTATATATTCAAAAGCTATTTAGAAGAATAACGCACAAGTTATCCATCTAAGGCCAAGATTTTCTAACCTACCGCGGTGTCGTGAATCGCGCGGTACGGGGGGGGGGGGGGGCAGGGGGGGGGGTGGGTCTGCAATAGCCGGCAACGATCGCACCTCTGCGGTGTGATCGCTGCTGGCTTTCGCACCCAATAGCGCCATCATAAAAGGTGGTGCTATTGGCCTCGACATAGGCAGCGAAAAGGCTCCTTACCTTTTCACCGTCCACCCTGTCTTTGTGGCGTCTGCCCCGGTGCCTCCCTGACTCCTCCTGTTCCAGTCTTGACACCGCCCCTTTTTAGTGATTGCATGTTAAAAGGGACTTTTCGCGTGTGATCGCTTTGAAAAATGACCCCCTAAATGGCTAATGAGGCATATTCAGCCACTTATGCAGCTAAATTATAGACAGATAACTATATATTGGGCTATAATTTAGCCAAATAAAAAAGAGTCGTTTCATGGGCGTTCCAGGGAGGGGCTGAGGTATCTGGCAACATAGCCAAATTTCAGGTATATCCGGCTAGGTTAGCTGGATGATTTCAAAGTTTCTAAAGTTTTAAAGATCCTAAAGTTATCCGGATAAGTGGCACTGTTATTGTATTGGTACAACAAAACGGGAAAACTCTAAGGGTCCATGGTACCCATTCTGATGTAAATGAGAATTGCTGGTCCAGTGCTCCTAAAATATATTGCAGGGCAACGGTGTCTCCTCTCCACTGTACCCTTTTCCCTTTTCCCATTTTCAGTTTTACATTTCTATTGTTCTCCCCCTGATTTGGAACCCTCCAGTCTAAAAGTATTTGTTTGCTCCCGCCCCGAACCCCCCCCCCCCTGGGCCCCCACCCCATCCCCTCTCCCCCCATGACAAAAAAATCAACCCTGCTGGGAGCGAGGGTCCCACTCCCCCACTCCCGGTGGCTCCCATGCTGCATCTGATAGGCAGCGCTGGAAGCATAAACAACAACATCTTGCATAAAGGGAGATATTCCCTGACCCTGACAAAACTCTTTGATAACTTATTCTAACCAAATGTAATTTTCTTTTACAGACACTTACCATCTTGGCATCCCAGAATCTTCACCAATTGGCTCTTCGGTTGGTCACATTAAAGCAACTGATGCAGACATTGGGAAAAATGCAGAAGTAGAATTTAGGATCACGGACGGAAATGAAATGGATGTGTTTGAGATCATGACTGACAGAAGCACACAGCAAGGTGTAATAACTCTGAGGAAGGTATGCATGAGAGCCGAGCTAGTGACAGAGAACCTACAGTAACAAAACATGGTAGCATATGTTTATTCCAATGTTATCAGTTAAAATTAAATGTCTCATGTGATATAAATCAAGTCATAGCATTGGAAATGCAGCAGTAAATACTCTAAGCTTGTGCCTTTTTCTTTACACAAACTGGCTTTGTGGTCAGAGTCCACAGGATGGACTATTTTAAAAGGGTCTTTTTTTTTTTTCAGATGTAATTAGACTTCAAAGGAAGCCTAACTTATTAGTTTTCTTAGTCTTACTCTCAGGATTACATTCAAGTTATAATTCTCGCTTTAATTTTTCTTTACTATACAGAAAATTCTGCACCTGGATAACAAAGTTAATGCCAAAAATGGTGTTTACTACATTTCACATATATTATTAAGTTCATTATCTCATAATACCAGTCATAAGCTTTACTCTTTTTACATTGTCATTCATCATGGTTTCCTTCTTTTGGCTATTAAAAGGAAGATATTTACTTTTTTTTTTATGCAGGTTCTCCCTTTCTCCCCATCCCTAGTTGCATTCATTAGGAGTTGTGTGGTACTGCTTTTCATTTTTTTTTCCTGAATTTGGTCCCTAATTCTAATTCCTCAGGCACATAGCTCTCAACAAATATGACTAGGCAGTACAAAATTTAATTCTAATACAACATAACACATCTGATCCCAGAGGAAATATTACAATATCTAAATTATAGAGAATGAATCAAAAACATTAGGAAAAGTTGGAATCTAAGGACCTTATTCAAAATAAGATTTTTCCCATCTTTGACTACGAAAACAATTTTCTATTGAACAAATTATATTCTGGACATATATATTTTAATAAATGTTAGAGGGTTAACTGCAATTTTTGAGATATTGTGGAGAAGTTCTCTCTTTTATGTGGGTTGCCTAGAAAAAAAAAAGCCAACTGAGATACATTAGTTGCATGGAATTCCTCCTGAGGCAACCCCACAGAAAAAGAGTACATAAAAGCATGAGTCACTTCATTTCACTCCTTCCTGACTCTCTCCATTAGCCTAGAAAATGGCTTTATATAGAACATGACTCCCTTATGATATCACTAATAGGCAAGGTCTGATCTGCTTTCTGAAGCAAGATGTTGTATCTTAGCTAAGAAAGTTCAGACGTACTCCTTTTCACTATAATTATAATAAAGACTTTTCTGTGTGTTTTAATAGTGATTCCAGTGCCGATGCAACTGATATTTCTACTGCTGCTGAAATATTTTGGGGCTGGGCTGGAAAAATGGAGTTTCATGGCAGGAGAATCCAGGATTCTGCCTATGCTAGATATTAAGATGATTGCTCTTGTGATACTAAGGGGGCCAATGTCCTATCAGGCAATGTTCTTCACCAAAATGAATCCTTATCATGAGAAGTATTTCTCATAGACTCAACTCATTTAAATAAAACAGAAATTATATTTATGGTGATTTTTTTTTTTAGGCATAGCCCATGCGAAATCCCAGAGTTTATTGCAAACAATACCTTAATGACAACTCGCCACAGTAATACTTAATGACCTTTATTTTCAGTTTTTATTTTATTTTCACTGGGAATTTCAGTGTTAGAACAAAAGAAATCTGTGAAAAAATGACTTTGTTATAACAAACAGGAGAAAAATCAGTGAAAAGGTCATTTTTCCACAGATTATTTTTTTTTGCTTATAACATAGAAATTCCCAAGGATAATAAAATGAAAAAATGACAATGAAGGTTCCTAAGTGTCATTAAGGTACATGGAAAATTGTCAATCTGCACAATTTTCCATGCAAAATGTAACATTACAAATATTGCTAATAAGCCCATTTGCATTATTCTTCAGCTCATTAGAGATTTTACATGTGTTTTGCACTAGCTTTTTTAAATAAAATCGTCCATTTGGCGAGCCACCAAATAAGACATGCAAAAATTTGCAAAGACAATTTGCAATTTTTCCACGTGTAGTGTGTTTGCAAAGGCAAATGCATGTTAGTCCATCAGCCTCAAATACTGTGGATGATGATAACAGTTAAGGGAATGGGATGTTTTCTTTAGAGTCACTCGTCATCACATGGATGCTACTGGTCTAAGATGCCTCCCTCCCTCCCTCAGGAGCTTAGACTAGAACAATGCCCTCACACCTTTAAGAAAAGATTAAAGACATGGTTGTTTTGTGAAGCCTTTGCCCTACTCGGATGACCTGTCGGGTTCATGTCAGGCTGCGTTGTTAGTTGAACCACATCGCTAGCAAGCCGCTTCTGAGGACTGACATACCATCAATGTTCTTCAGCTGTAATACTCTAACCCAGTTATCTAATTGTTATCCCCATTTTGTTAGTCTTGATCTCCCTGTTCAATGTAATGCATCCTTGTGCAAAGGTTTTTGTTAGAATGTAAACCGAGGTGATTTGTAACTTGTCACATGAATATCGGTATATAAAAGTGCCAAATAAATAAATAAATAAATAAATAAATAAATAATGCTGTGCTCGGGTTACCTGGAAGTTTCATGATGCGCAGCGAAAGTCAGAGATAAAGAGGCAGTTAAACAAAAATATATTAATTTGATACTTCAGTCCATTCTTATAGTTATTTTTTTACTACTGCTGTTGTTGCTACCACGACTCCTTTTTCTAGTTCCCTTTATTAACATTGCTTTTATAGGGGTTGCTGTTTTAAGGAAAGCTATTAATAGCACACCTGTCAATACATTCTCAATACGCTAGTGTCTATTTACCTGCACAATTTAACTTTTAATGTAGAAAACTGTTGGTGCACCAAAAGAAGGTGTGGTGAGTCCTCTTCCTAAAACGTAATACACTTTGTGCAATATGCTAAATAGATGCTAATGCTTTAGCTGTTAGTAGGTGGAGTCATTCATAGATCTGCAGTGGACCTGTCAGTGAAGATCGGTACCGGGAACCTTCTGGAATAGTAAGACAGCATTCCTGTGAAGTGGGTGGGGGTTCAGGCTGGGGAGATCTTTCTAAAGGGGCTGGAAGCTGGGGGGAGGGGAGTCTGACAGTATTTGGGAGGGGGGAGAGGGTATATCTAATGATGCTCAAGGAGGTTGGAGGGACAGTTTATCATTGTTGAGGTTTGAGGGAGGAAAAGAAATCTCTTGTGCTAATTGGCACAACAGATTTAGCTATGAATTCTGTGCACACTTCTCTTTTTATGTTAGTGTGCTACTTTAGGAACACTTGCTAAAAAGGAATTGAGTGATTGGTGGGAGTGGATTCTTTCGCATGACAATAAGATGTTATTTTTAATTTCTATTAAAAAAAATTGAAAAAGATGGATGCTGGCCAATAAGGCAATGAAGGTAATGTGATACCAGGAGTGCCTAGAATGAGACCATAATAGATGGTTACTATTGCTGTTAGAAGGAATCGATTGTTTGTTTATATTGCATTTTTCCTTTAGTGTTTGCACCATTTGTTGTATTATAAAAAAAATTGTACATAGCTTGCCAAGTATGTTTCAAACTAGATTTATGCAGGAAAGCCAGCTTTGAAAATCAGCGGGACTGTGAGAGCAGGTATAAATATCCATGTAAATATTTAGGCATGCTCTTTTGAAACCACGCATAAATGATTTTCCCACCCCAAATCTGCTCGCAGGAACACCTCTATGCAGTAGTGTCAAAATATGCATGAAATCACTCCCATATGTACTTTTACACATACAATCCCCAGAGGGATTTTCAAAAAATGT
This sequence comes from Rhinatrema bivittatum, assembly GCF_901001135.1. NCBI lineage: Eukaryota > Metazoa > Chordata > Amphibia > Gymnophiona > Rhinatrematidae > Rhinatrema > Rhinatrema bivittatum. Next base: position 479,702,491 of record NC_042616.1, read on the forward strand.
ATTTAAATGCATAACACTGTGTTTTACGTGCATCAGTGCTTTTGAAGTGTAGTTTGCAGAGGCCATTGTATTACCCAGTTGGGATGTTGGTGGTGGTATACAGTGCCAATGACTGACAAGCTAAATAAATTTATTTATTTATTTTATTTATTTATTTTTAATTTTTATATACCGAAGTTCTTGTAGGGACTACAAATCAATCCGGTTTACATAAAACGAAGAACTGCTCAACAGAGAGCGGAGCTTTACATGGAACTGAGGAACATATGGAACAGTATAACTGATTGACAATTTAACATAGTGCTAAATAAAGTAATAATAGTTTAACTGGAAATAAATAAAGCAATATAATATTTTATAAAGACAGTTTAACTGTTTAACGTATCAATAAATATAAATATAAGCAATGCCAAATATATATATAAAATATAGTAAATTTTTGAGCTTAACGGTAATTGTCCAGTAGCAGATTCTAAAATTAGTACTTGATGCCGTGTTCATAATTAGGGTAATTAGGATACTTAGGAATTGTGAAGTCTGTTCGTCTTATCTGTCTTATTTTATGTTGAAGTGGAACAAACAATACCTAGCAACAGCTTTGTAGTATCTTAAAAAATGAAGACGCATCTGTTTTTCACTGGGCTGGAAAGCTGTCTCTCTGTAGAGGTACTGTGTGCTGAACAGACTTCGATTAGCATCCTTTTTCTCTCCTTATTTCTTTTATTTCTAAATTTTATTTTAAAATTCTTCATTGTATATTTTGCTGACAATTTAGCCTTTTCTTTACTTTCTTGTCTCTTTCTCTTTCATTATTTGTTTTAATTAGCACTTTTGAACCTGAGCTGAAAGCACTATAGCTGTGACTCGATCCATCCATCTGTCTTGATAACTTCTGCAAGGCCTCAGACTGGTCATACAATTCACCAGTCATGTCCAAATTTCGTGGGGAAGGTGGAATATAGACCTGGTACTCACCCTATTGAAAATGGCCTTGATCCAATAAGGCTAAAGTCATTTTTGACAAGGTCAAATTTGAAAAGCAACAGAATATCTGTGCAAAGCAACAGAATATCTGTGCAAAGAGTGGTTAGCAATTTCTCCTTTGTATTATAATACAGAAGCTATAGCATTTGTGTTAGTTTATAACTCATGTTAAGATTTTTTCTCATTTTTGTTACTTTCTTCAACTTCCTCATGCCAGTATTGAAATGTGTGTGTACGTATATGGAGGGGAGAAAGAACTGGAAACAGTACTTCAACAAAGGCACTACCAGTGTTGGTTAAGTGGTAAAAATTATTTCAGATGTCCTATATAAGGGCCAAGTTATTAAAAAGCACATTAAAAGTTTAATGTGCATGCTAAATGGCTGATTCATGAAATAAATGATACAAAGGCCTGGATTCACTAATGCCACAAGGCTTAGTGAATCCCGGCACTAACGGGGGTCGGGGGAGCGAAGCGGGGGGCGTTCCTGCACTAGCCAGCAGTGATAGCACCGCCTTGGTGCGATCGCTGCCGGCGAGGCGCCAAATAACTACACCATAAAAGGTGTAGTTATTCGGAGCGAAATAGGCAGCGAAAATGCTCCTTACCTTTTCGCTGTCGGCGCCATCTTTGCGGAGTCGGCCCCAGTGACGCCCTGACTCCTCCTCGTTCAGGGCTGACTCCACCCCGATGTAGCTAGCACAGGCGTGCAATAGCCTTAGAAAATAAGGACCAAAGTGTGCTTACTGAGTACAAGGCCTGCACTTAAGAGAGAGTGCAGGTTTATTACCATTTGCATGCCCTAAATGCCCTAATGAACATACCAATTAATGCCGATTTAATGCAGAGGAACACCCAAGAAGCATCATGACCTTATTGGGACCCCCACCCCCATTGCCACACTGTCAGCATAAGCCACCCTCTTCTCACTCCCAGCCACTGATGAAGCAAAAAGATTGTTTCTGTAATGTGTTTATAGTTTATCGTATCAAAACCTACAATGTGTTTCAGTGTAGCATATACCTCCCTTTAGCATGTACATTGCCTGCCTGTCTATATTGCTGAGTGCTAAAAAAAAGTTATCCTTTTTGCAGAAAATCAATGTTTATTACAAAAACCAATAGTGGAGAAATTTTAAAATGCATAATTTGAAAGGTGTATATAAAGTTGTATAGTCAGTTATTTCATTACTGGATAAAGAACTGCCATTTTTATAACTAAAAAAAATAAATTTTCATTTGAACTGAATCCCATGTGAAACAATATTGAGTGTCTATATTCTCTAGAAGAGAAAAGTCAAGTTAGAAAATAAGTTACTGGATTGAGTAAATATAATTGACAATCCCCAAAAGGTTAGGCCCTATAAAAATACTCACAATAAGCTATCAAGTGCTAATATTCCATAGTGTGTTTTAGAATATAATCAAAACCAAATTCACTAGTTAATATTAAAAAATATTTTAACACCAAAAATATGTTCACTAAACCAAGATAAACAAACATCAAAAGGCTAGGGAATGTGCATGGAAAACAATTCCAGATGGGTTTGTTATATTACTTTGTTAACCATTTTCTGTTGTTTAGTTCATATTTATTTATTTAAAGTCTTTCATTCCACAGCTTCCAAATAGTTCAGTGCAGATAACATATCTGACATCCATAAAATCATACAATTAAAATAAATAAACACACAATAAGAAAGATATTTGATGCAACACATGCAATACCCAAACATATCAGTTCCTAATTGAATTTATTTCATTTTGCCATTCAGCTTGTTTCCATTAATGTCAATGGGAGATGCTATGTATCCTATTTTGGACTCTATAACCAGTAGCACCCCAAGGAACTATGAGAGGGGCAAAGCAGCACCAACAGTGGCAGAAACACTCCAGGGCATCATGAAAGAAGTAACAAATAGTCCAAGTCACACAAAGAGGAGCAAAGCAACATCATCAGTGGCATGAAAGGGCAAAATCAACATAAGAGGAGCAAAGTAGCCCCAACAGTGACAAGACTGCCCCAAGGTTCCATGAGTAGGGTATAACATCATGAACCTGGAGCCAGAGGAAACTCTGAAAAGGTTTTCGTAGTGCTCCTGACTTGAAAATTGGTTGTCTAGCCTGGGTGCAAGCATAAAACACTAATTGATGTATCCAGTAGCTGAAAGATGGTGATCTTACTGTCCCTGGGCAGAAAGAATCCAGAGAAAATCTCTGGAAAAAGTTCATTGCAGTCCTGACATGAAAAATGGTCCTCAGAACTTTGTATAGGGGTGAAAAACTAATTGAACCAACAAGACTACTGGCTGAAAGATGAGGAATAATGTTTATTCAGGGTAAAGCTAGAAAAAACACTGGAGGGGGTTCATAGAAGTCCTGATGTAGAATCTCTACATCAGTGGGCAAAAAGGTCAAGTTTGGTGATTAACCACCTCTTTGCTGTGTCTTTCCTGCTGCTGATTTTTGTAGCGAGGGATTGGGTCACCAGCATGACACTCCTCCCTGAAATCACAAAGAGAGGAGCAGAAATAGCAGGAGCAAGAGCACCAACATGCCACGGACCTGAGTAAGGACAAAGGGCACAACAGCCATGACATCTACATTCCAAAGCATTAATTTAGAAGAGCATAAGTGAAACAGGAGTGGAGGCATAACCAATACTCCAAGGCACCAACAAAGGACAAGATAGCAGCAGTTAAGGCAATAACACCGTAGGGTACTGTACTAATCTCCATCATAATTCCTGGTGAATAGTTTGTGGTCCTCTTAGATCTGCAAACTCTGTTATAAATCCAGCATTCCTTATAAGGCAGGAAAAGTCACAGTTTATAGTCCTCTTGGTTCTGCAAACACTGTTATAAACCCAGCAGGAAAACTCACAGTTTGTAGTCTTCTTAACTTTGTGAACTCTTCAATGAATTCAGATGCCAGCTCACTCTCTCTCTCCTCCCTAGATCAACTCATCTGTCTCTAATTTAACTTGTAGGCCGGGAATCCATGTACTCCCTTGCTTGGTACTCCATCCTCACAGCCCTCACATCTCTTCATTTGTCAATCACCAGAGCTAAGCTCTGCCCTTAGGTTTCTTGGGAATTGTAATTTCAGATGGAGTCCATATTCTTCTCCCACAAGGAACATACACTCCATCACATACATCCCCCCTTTTTGTTTTTCTGTCACCAGGCATTCTTATCCCCCCCTCCCCCATTCCCAGGAAAGGAAGTCTGCATTTCGATGCTTTTTCCCCATTCTATGAAGAACTGTAAAGTCATAGGGTTGTAGCGCCAAATATCACCTAGCTAAGGCTGCATTTGTCTCCTTCATTGTATTCAGCCTTTTCAATAGAGCATGATCTGTTTTTAACACAAATGTCTTCCCTATCAGATAATACCTCAGAAACTCTACTACCCATTTGATTGCCAGGGACTCTTTTGGTGACAGAATATTTTATTTCTCTGGGAAATAATTTCCTACTGATACAGATAATAGAATGTTCTCCCCTCGAGTCTCTTGTGATAATGCAGCCTCCAAAGCCAATTCTTATGCATCTGTCTACAGAATAAAATCAGTAATAAAATCTAGGGATGTGCAGCAGGGATGAATTTGTCCCATTCGGTATTCATATTCTTGGGGAGCCAAATCCGTTGCATCCGTTCTCGGGAGACCCTGATCCATTTATTAGTTATGTATGTATTTGTTTCCCAAAAGAAAATCCCATCCCAAATCTTTAAATTTAATTAACTACAACCCCCCACCCTCCTGACCCCCCCCCAAGACTTACCAAAAGTCCCCGGTGGTCCAGCGGGGGTTCTGGCGCGATCTCCTGCACTCTGGCTGTCAGCTGCCAGTATTCAAAATGGCGCCGATAGCCTTTGCCCTTACTATGTCACAGGGGCTACCAGTGCCATTGGTCGGCCTCTGTCACATAGTAGAAGCACAAGATGGTGCCGGCCATCCATTACTCCTACCATGTGACAGGGGCTGGCCAATGGCATGGATACCCTGTCATATGGTAAGGGCAAAGGGCCATCGGCACTATTTTTATTAGTGGCAGCCGATGGCCCGAGAGCGGGAGATCGCTCCTGGGACCATCACTGGACCACCAGGTGATTTAAAATGTTTTGGAGGGGGGGGGGGTCGGGAGGGTGGGGGAAGCTAAGGGAGCTGTTTTGAAGTGTCGGGGTGGGTTTAGGGATTGTTTTTTGTGTGCTGTTTTTCCTGCCCTCCCCCAAAATGATAAGAGAACCCCCACGAACAATTTTGTGGGGTTTTCCTATCGGTTTTGGGGAGGCCCCGATTTCTGACGACTTTGAAAATATTGCACGATATTTTCAATCATCAGAAATATGATTCACATCCCTACTGAATATGATCAGTTTCACACTGAGGCATTCCCAGACTCTGGAGCAGGAGGGAACTTTATTGACCAGGCCTTGATTCACAGGCACTGGATACTAACTATAACTTAAAACAACCTGTAACCATTTCCTCTGTTATGAAAACCCTCACAGAGATAACACCCCTTTTGTCTCTTTGCACAGGCCTCCTCCACTCAGAAACCATTTCCTTTCTTGCGATTCCTCAACTTGTAAATACCATCATCTTGGGGTTGTCCTGGCACCAGCAACACCAACCTGTAATTGATTAGAACTCCTTGGAGTTGGCACATTGTGGGTCCACCAGGATTACCACATGTCTGTCTTCTGTCTAGCATCCACCCATATTGATAGGGGCCATAACTATGCCTGGCTTGCTGCCCCAGTGTGCTGTCTATGCTGGTATATTCTCAAAGCAACAGGCCAAGACCCTGCCCCCACATCAATCTTACGACTATAGTATAGATCTCTTCTTTGACAAGATGCAACCATGAGGGCGAGTCTTTCTGTTATCTCCTCATGAAACAGAGGCCATGAGCGAATACATCAAGAAGACCCCGGCAAGGGGCTTTATCTGGCCATCCTCTTCCCCGGCTGGTGCGAGATTCTTTTTCATAGCCAGGTAACATGGGACTCTTAGACCCTGCATTGATTTCAGGGATCTCAACGCAATCACAAAAAAATTTGCTACCCACTGCCCCTCATCTCAGAGCTCTTTGACCTACTACAAATTGCCAAGATCATCACTAAGTGGGATCTAAGCGGATTTCATTTTATAATTTCATTCACATTAAACAAGGGGACAAGTGGAAAACCATGTTCAACACTTGAGATGGGCACTATAAATATCCCATTATGTCCCTCAGACTCTGCAACGCTCCTGCAGTATTTCAAAATATGGTAAACAAAATCTTTCAAGACTTTCTTTATTCCTACTTTGTGGTCTACCTGGATGACATTCTTATCTATTCACAATCCTTGGTGTAATTATTTCACTCAGGGGTAGATTTTAAAAGAAGCGCGATCAGCCTACTTTTGCTTGCGCATCAGACTCAAGCAAAAGTACGCTGGATTTTAGTAGATACGCGCGGAGCCACGCGTATCCACTAAAATCCTGGATCGGCGCGCGCAAGGCTATCGATTTTGTTTAGCCTGCGCGCGCCGAGCCGCGCTGCCTCCCCTCCAAGGCCGCTCCGAAATCGGAGCGGCCTCGGAGGGAACTTTCCTTTGCCCTCCCCTCACCTTACCCTCCCTTCCCCTACCTAACCCACCCACCCGGCCCTGTCTACACCCCCCCCCTTACCTTTGTCGGGGGATTTACGCCTCCCGGAGGGAGACGTAAATCCCCGCGCGCCAGCGGGCCTGCTGCGCGCCGGGCCGCGACCTGGGGGCGGGTACGGAGGGCGCGGCCACGCCCCCGTACCCGCCCCCAAAACGCTGCCGACACGCCCCCGGAACGCAGCGACGACCGGGCCCGCCCCCCGACACGCCCCCGACACGCCCCCCTCCGAGAACCCCGGGACTTATGCGAGTCCCGGGGCTCTGCGCGCGCCGGGAGGCCTATGTAAAATAGGCTTCCCGGCGCGCAGGGCCCTGCTCGCGTAAATCCGCCCGGTTTTGGGCGGATTTACGCGAGCACGGCTCTGAAAATCCGCCCCTCAGTGCACAATCGAGCTATGGAGTCTGTTACCTTAGGATGTGGTCAAAGCAACTATCATAGCAGGGTTCAAAAAAAGGTTGGACAAGTTTCTGAAGTAAAAATCCATGCACAGCAATTAACTAGGTTGACTTGGGAAGGCCAGCACTGACCACTGTCAGTCACTGGCTTGATAGACCTCGGTCTGACCCAGCAGGACACTTTAATGTTCTTATGTTCTTATGTAATCTAAAAAATAATTTGCTGAAATTTTATAAGGGTCTCAAAGCTATACTATTTAGAGAAGCATTCCCAGTGGTAGTGATGAATTTTTTGACAGAATTGTATCTGTTTTATATTTATTTTACATTTGTTGTATTGTTTATATGAATTATATTATTGTGTGATATTAATTATTTTTATCTGTAATCTGCATTGGACAACATTATTGAAAATCATGGAATAGAAGAGTTTAAATAAAAAATAAACTAACAATGAAAACATAAAAGGTTTTCTGCAGAGAAAACTAAGATAAATAATTTGGTACTCTTTTGATTCTCTTATTATTCTTTACAGTGGAGGAAGTGGGAAATTCTCATGTATCAAGTACTTAAGAGGGAATACTACTTATACAGGCTCATTTTAAAACAAGTGCACGTGCGCCCATACATGCATGTATCAGCATTGCAGTATGCTGATAACTACAACGTCATTACCAGAGATAATGTTAGTATAGCCAGCAATAAGCAATGAGCAATGTAAAGTGTATGGTTAGTAAAATTAGAATTTGAATTTGCAGTTGTGTTGATGAGAAAATGTATGATGAGGAACCAGAATATGAATTTGCTATGATGTTAACCTAGAATATGAATGTTGACACAGTACGTGAATGTTGACCGAGAATATGAATGCTGATTTTGTAAACCATTGTGATCTTCTTTTGGAACAACAATATATAAAATGCCCAAATCAATCAATCAATCAATCAATCAATAAATCATGCACACACTTGTGCGCATATGTTGTTAAATACAGTAAGTATGCACCTAATCTTAAAAGATTACTTGTGAAAATGTACTTCGCAAATTTTTTTCTAGGACTTTGCCGTCTTTTATGAGCATACTAAGGCAGATTTTAAAACATGCTCGCACAAGGAACAAACCAGTTTTTCTAATTTGTCCACTAGTTTGCTCAGTTAATATCAAGGTCTTCAAGACCCCTCTGGTTCTTCATCCTGCATGCCCCGCAGTTGACGCAGATTCCCTCATCCTGTCCTATAAGCCCTAAAACACGAGATTTCCAGACTTGCTCCTCATCTAGAACAGCAGTAAAATTACACGGATAACAAGTCAACCCGTGCCATAGTCTCCAGTTTTAAAATACAGAGTTAAGCATGTAACTGTTGATCTGCCTCAGAATGCCCATGACCGGCCCCTTTACTTCCCTCTTATTTTTGATGCCCATACTGGCATTTACGCGGGTACTTTCTAACTTTTTTAAATCCGCATTACTCGTGTGAGGCCGACATATGCGCATATGTGGGCAATTTTGAGTGAGCAATGCTTTCAAAATCAACTTCATAGAAATTGAGTGTTTTGGCTTAAAGAAAGTTCAAGTTCCTAAACTATTAAATACCAGCCTTGTATTTAACAAAATGACAATGTAAGGATAGATTATATAGTAATATCATGCTAAATACCCAAACCAATCTATGTATATGTTTCTGAATGCGGTAAGTGTTACCATTTTTTATATCCCTTTGATTTTTCCTGCTACATTAAGGAGCTGATTCACTATGGAGATAATTTTCAAAATGATTTATGTGTGTAAAATAGGGTTTTATCCATGTAAATGGACTTTATATTGTGCCCGTGCCCACGCTTCATGCTGACAGGGCCTTACCTCCACGGCCTGTGCCGCTGCTGATGCTGCTCTTCGCGGCCCTTGGAGGCCACCGACAAGGCCTGGCCTCGTGGCCCAGGCTGCCGCCCATGCCTGCTCTCCCGTGGCTTAGAGGCCGCCTCTGACCCCTGCTCTTTGCTGCATGAGCCGCCGCCCATGCCTGTCCTCGCGGCCCAGAGGCCACCGCTGAAGCCGCCCCTGAGGTCCTTCTTGCTCCACCTCCCATGTCGGGGCCTGCGCAGCCCAGCTCGACTCCTTCCTGCTTCAGCGTCTTCAGGGCCACTGTCCAGGGTCCTGCAGACTTCCTCTGACTGCTCCTCCTAAGGGGCAGGCCCACGGTTTTCCCCCATTCTTATGGGGCCAGCCATGCATGGTCCTCTTGGTAGCTCCTCCCAGGGAGTTGCCTCTCAGCCCTACTTAAGGGCTCGTCCATCACTTCACCTTTGTCTTCACATCTATCCAGATGCTCCTGAAGAAGTCTCTTCAGTCGTGATGTTATTCCAGCCCGGATGTCCATGAGTCCAGATTCCAATCCTGGTTCCAAGTCCAGATGTCCGTGAGTCCAGATCCTGATGCTGTTCCAAGTCCAGATGTCCGTGAGTCTAGATCCTGGTCCATGTTCCAAGATATCCCATGTTCCAAGACGTCCCATGATCCAAGATGTCCCGTGATCCAAGATGTTTCATGATCCAAGCTGTTCTATGTCCCAAGTCCTGCAATCCATTCTAAGATGTTCCTAGTTCCAAGATGTTCCTAGTCCCAAGATGTTCCTAGTTCCAAGATGTCTGTGAGTCCCAGTCCAGTGATGTTCCTTGTTCCCTTCCTGATGTCATCCCGGTCCTGATGCTCCAGGTCCAGAAGAACCCATTCCTCCAGAGAGTCCTTGTTTTTAAAGTCCGAGGTTTGGTCCTCAAGTGCTAAGTGCCAAGTTTTATCTCCTTGGATCCTGTCCCGACTCCGGAGACCCCGAGAGGTTGCTTCGCTCCTGTGCTATGAGACTTCCTGAGCTCATCCCGCTCCCCTTGTTGTCTGTGACCAGCCCCAAGTGCTGTGAAGGGCACCTGAGGGTCTTGCTCATTCCCGCCTGTGTCCTTGTTCTATGTTCTTCTTCTGAGTCTACAGTGTGGTCCACGACCAGCCCCACATGCTGTGTAGGGCGCCTGAGGGACTCACCTTCCTCTCCAAGTCTATGTCCTAAGTGTATGTCCCAAGTCCACTTTCCAAGTCTACGTACCAAGTCCACGTTCCAAGCTCCACGTCATACTCCTCAAGAGTTCCAAGCTTCACGTCAGACTCTTCAGTCTCAAGTACCAAGCTCCTAGTCCTTGCCCGGGACTTGTCTTAGCCTTGTCTTCCTAGATCCATCCAGCTCTGTTCCAGTGATACCCATTCCCGCACACACACCTCACCACGGGTGCGACTCATGTCCCGACCTGAGCCATCCTGTGGCCCAAGGGTTCAGCTCTCCCATGATCTAAGAGTTGCTTGCCAAGCCTGCACCATCGGCCCCTGAAGGCTGTGCTCGCTACACTTTATACATGTAAATTTGCTTTTGAGAATTGCTACATTTACACACTAACTCCTTTGAAAATTTACTCCATAAAGTTGAATTTTCTAAAAGTTTTATGAGCACTTTTCATGAGCACTTTACATGCTACAATAGTTGCTACTTTATTACACCCAATTTTTTTTTTAATTCACCTCTAAGATTTTTTTTTCCCATTCTTTGTCAATGGGAAAAAACTTTGATTAATCAGGTCTTAAATGTAAATATTCTTGAGTAAAGAAAATCTTTCAGTAAATAGGTTTATGAAAAAGAAACAATACCAAACACATGTACATTACAAGTGTAACCAGGAGAATGTCTGGACTCTTTTTCCTTACCCAAATTTCCCCCAAAAAAAGACACATAAGACACTATCATTGGAACAATTGTATATCTCAGCTTTATTATCAATATAACAAAATATTACCAAGCCAAGCCCTTAACCAACCCAGCTGACAGCACCCCCTAGCCACTTGCCCTGTTACTATCTAAGTCGATCTTCCAATCAACTAGTCAATTAAAACTTATCCATACCACACAAGAACATGAGGCCCCCCCCCCCCCCCCCAACCATACTCCTAGCTAGGAAGCTGGCTAGGATAATCTACATCTGGTCCCCTTTGTGCTTTGCCACACTTATTCTTAACCCCATCAGCCTGGCAGATTGCATATGAATGAGAATAAAGCACTACCAGGGCAGATTTTCTTAGCTTGAGAATCCATAATCAGAACAAATTGCCGGGTGTGGGCGGTTGTGGGGTGGGTGATGTGACCAACAGAGAAGAGCAAAAAGGCAGGCAGACAAACAAATCTAGCTTTTCTCTCCCTGTGTACTGCCAGGGCCACATTCCCCAGCATTCTCCATACCCATACCCATTCTCCATACCCATACCATTCCCCCAGCAACAGCATTCCCAGCACAATTACCCAGTTCCCCGGGACACTCCCCCCCCCCCCCCCCCCACACCCACACACACACATATTCCATTTGCTTCCCACTAAACAGTCTGTGTCCTCCCCACTATGTAACATCCCCCAGAGTCGGACCATTGAACAGGCATTTTCTAGCACACAGTTATGTCCATCAGCCAGGACAAATCTGTCTGCCTCTTCTCTTCTAGCAGGAACATATAAATACAAACATTTATGGCTTTAACTGGCCAGTTGTAGCTGGCAGAGTCCATTTTGACAATTTCAAATGTATTTTCTCTGCAGTCTTTCCAAAACAAACATTTTTAAGAGCGATCTTTCACCGTCATGGTACGGCATGCTGACATGGTAGCTATTTGTTTACATTTGTTGATTGATCAACAGAGAATGTTATAATTCCTTACTGTATTTTATTTATGGTAACAAAACAAAGACCAAAGGCTAAATTCATGTGACTCCTTGTTGTGTTAACATCTGACTCATGCCAGAGGGACATTTCTAGCATGAAGATAAATGTAAATAAAGTCAATAAGTCATGCCACCCAGCAATAGCAAAATGATATTGAGGTGATTATCTATATCTAAGTCCAAGGCTGAAGAGGCAGCTAGTGAAAATTGGCAATAGTGATCACACCAGCCAATAGCAATCAAGTTGTGAGTTCCACTTTTCTTTATGTGTTAGTGGTTTCTGCTGAAAAATCTTGTACTTTATCATTTATCTCCAGGCCCCACTTTCACCCAAAACAAATGTTAACTGTTTTTATTACTTGTCTCTTCCTTTTCCATGCAAAGCCACTAGATTATGAGGCCAGGCGACTTTATACTCTGAAAGTGGAGGCTATGAACACTCACGTGGATCCGCGTTTTTATTACCTTGGGCCTTTCAAGGACTCCACTACTGTGAAAATCTCTGTAGAAGATGTGGATGAACCTCCCATCTTTAGCAGAGCATCTTACCTCTTTGAAGTCCAGGAAGATACTGACTTGGGAACAATTATAGGAACTGTGATGGCCCGAGACCCTGATGCTGCTTCCAGTCCTACCAGGTAATTTGGAAAAAATACAAATTCAGAAAGTTGTTTCTGAATTTACATCCTTATTTTTTTTACCTAAAAAGATCAGTCTTCTTGCACTGCTTGTAACCCTGATTTGAATAAATTATGCACAAAGATGGTAACTTTCAAAGCAACTCACGGGCGCACATTTGCACACATTCTTTGGCCTGCATCCAGGGACACGGCTATTTTATAACGTATTTGCGTACATGTGCGTATTTTATAAAATAGCCTGGCTGCGTGCACAAATGCACCCAATGTTCAGTAATTGCTTGCCTCTGCGTGCAAAAGCCACTTCTACCGCATTAGTGGGGAAATTTTAGAAGGGGCGCACACTGACACCATTACCTGTTTTACCAGTTCTTCCCCAGTTACCAGCTAAGGCCTCCAAGCCCCCCTGGTTTGATAGCCTACACACCACCCATTTACTCCTCCAAAATGTCTCATTTGTTTTTTTTAAACTTACACACCGTCCATAGCAGAAGTAAAGCTACAAGGCAGGGGATCTCGGCATGCCTGCAGATTTCTGGTTAAGGTCCTGAAACGCCCATGTATCGCCCACTCCCCATCCTTTTTTGAGAAGTTACCGAGATGTGCATGCAGCGTCATTTACATACGTAACCTGGCAGTTTTTAAAGGCCGCTCGGCACGCACAAGAGCAACATATTCACGTATCCCCTAATTAATGCGCGCATCGGGCTTTTCAAATTCACTTTTTATTCAATAAATTTGTGCTTTATGATAAAAACCATGATATTATATAACTATCAAGCTAAGCCTGTCTTTCCAACAGTGATCTGACCTGCACATACTGCACTCTCTGCTGTTTGTATTTATCCAATAAAAATATTTTTATTTGTCTTACATCAAATGGATCTCTTTCCTGAATTTTTAAAAGAAAACAACTCATAGAATTAAACACAAGTGCCAATTAACTTCAATTTCTCAATGTGCATACATAATAATTCATTTTGTTAAGTGTGTATTCCTGCTGTGTTTTGCATGTCTTATTGGCTCAGCGTACAAGTAGATACTATGTATGTTCTTGCATGTCTAAACAATGCAAATTCAGATCAGATATGGGAAATGAAGCTGGGTTCTTTCCTCTTAGTACATCAGCAAATAAAGGAAAATACACTTCTAACTGTGGGATATTTAGGCTTTCTGTGACAAAGAAATATAGCTTTTTTGTTTTTTAATTAAATTTGGCACTACATGAACAGGGACTAACAAAACATATGTTTGGCAAGTAATGAGGGTATGTGAATACAATCTGAGTCTTTGGTAATGCTTATTTTATTGATGGTTTCATACAGTCCCTGCTGAAGACCTTGGAAAACCCGAAAGTCCATTGCAGTTTGATAAACAAAAAAAGATTAGATGCCTTGATCTTTTCCAAATATTTATTAGAGACGTATAGATGTATTCATAAAAATGCCCGACTCAGGCCGAGTTTCGCAGCTCAACAGCCGCTGCCTCAGGGGCTTGGACAATCAAGAATCTCAGATCTACAACTAGCAGTAGAGACTGAATACATGTCGGCGTTTTGCAAGTTATCTTTTGGTGACCTTCCCTTGATGATTTTATACTCATCTGAGATTCTTGATTGTCCAAGCCCCTGAGGCAGCGGCTGCTGAGCTGCGAAACTCAGGCATTTTTATGAATACATCTATACGTCTCTACTTTAATAAATATTTGGAAAAGATCAAGGCATCTAATCTTTTTTTGTTTACCTGACGGCCATTATAGATCGCCTACCTCTTTGTTTTCTGGGTCATTGCAGTTTGATGAAACTACAAGTAAGGGCCAGCTACCCCCCACCAAAGGTCAACAATATAGATCTAAACTTCAGCAATCAGTGCAAATAACTAGGTTTTCAGGTTCTTACGAAGTGTGTGGTACATTCCTCAGATGTGGAAGCTGGCCTGAAAATGATCTGTTTTATGTACTGGATAATCTTTGCTCCTTAACAGGGCAATGACAAACAGAGGTTTTGGCTCAGGGGTAAAAGTTGATTGGGCTCATGATGCTCAATTCAATAAACTAAGCAACTTGGGCCGAGTCTCCGCAGAACTCTGAAGGTCATGCTGAGGATTTTGAAGTAAAGACACACGGCGAGAAGCAAGCAGTGGAGAGTTCTGAGCAGAGGGAATGGCACTCACCCATATTCTATGTAAAGCAAAGATTTTAACAGCAGTGTTCTGCACCAGCTACAGCCAGGAAACTATCCTTTGGGAAAGTCCCACAGTATTTCACTAATTTTGATGGGACCAGACCACTGCTCTCAGTTCTGCCTGATAAGGATCTGCATTCTTTTTACTCAAATTAGTAAAATACAAAAAAAAAAAAATTGCCACTTTTTGCTTCAGTTCCTTGCATTCAAACTGAAAATTTACTCATCTAAAATATTGGAAAATGTGCAGATATTTTCAGTTCAGCAAATGGTGCTTGCTATTAGCAATAATACATACTTATTTACCTATAAATTTAAAATATATACCTGCCCATGAGCCCACCCCCTCACCCCCCCCCCCCCTTACCTTCCATGGGGTTTCTGATGAGGAAAGAAATCCTCACTTGCTCCTGCCCTGCCAGCTCTGGTTGAAAAATGGAGTCAGCTGGCCGAGACTGTCCTCAAGTTGTTTTATAGCCGTATTGCTTTATGGCTGTAAAACAACTATCACCAGTCTCTGTGCTTACTGGTGCGGTTTTTCAACTGAAGATGGAGGGACAGTTGCTAATTGGGGGACACATGCTCCTTTCTTCATCA
Source organism: Rhinatrema bivittatum (assembly GCF_901001135.1). Classification (NCBI taxonomy): domain Eukaryota; kingdom Metazoa; phylum Chordata; class Amphibia; order Gymnophiona; family Rhinatrematidae; genus Rhinatrema; species Rhinatrema bivittatum. Next base: position 479,717,693 of record NC_042616.1, read on the forward strand.
GAGACCCACGGAAGGAGTAAAGGGGGTCACCAGGGATCACAGTGGATATGGTGGAGGGTTGATTCTTTTTCTTTTATTAGTTTTTGGTTTCTTTTTTAAATGTAATTGTTATTTTGGTTTGGGGAAACAAACTAAACTGAAATAAACATTGAATGAATCAAAATCACAAAATGAAAAAAAAAGCAAACTGAAACAAACATTTTCCCCCCTGCACATCACTATCGCCTGATGGGGAAAACAAAGGCCTTAATTGTCTAACTAAGCACAAAGTATTCGTTGATAAAGAAGAATCGGTGATAACCTCCAAACTGAAAACCTTCTCATCCAGAGAGACCTACTGCACATCTCTGTCCTTTGGGCAGAACATGATTATGGTCACAGCAGAACTTCCAACCCATAATAATTCTGCTTTATCAGGGTTTAATTTTAGCCTGTTTTCCTATATCCAGTTACTAATCATTGAAAAACATTTGTTCAAAGTATGAAAAGTCTTTGAGAGAGCGTCCCAATGGTAACAGAAATTGTAAAGCCAGCAGTGCCCAACTGCTACAAAAATAAAATGAAAAAGGTTATAAAAGAATTCTGGGATGTACTTTAAGGTAAAGGCCCAAAACTGAGACAGATGAGTATCTATTTTAGCCCTCTGCTGTCTGCCTGAAAGAAAAGAGGCAAACCGCTCGGCTACTGCATCCGTTATACCAATATTGTTTGGTCTCATCAACAGGAAGATACAATTAACCAAATTAAATGCAAATGAATGATCAAACTGCAAGAGAAAACCAGAATTGTCTTTATCCATCAACAACCAAAAGCTATCCAAGCGCTATTTTAGTGCAGTTTCTGTGCTAAAGCCATGCCTGACTTCTGGTTTAGATGGATCTAGGAGATTCTACACCTCTAAGTGGTCTCTGAGTTGAATAATAATGGCAACCTCAACCAATTTAGCCAAGAATGATACATTTGAAATGGGTCTACAGCTAAAACACTGTGTCTCAATGAATTAACTTTTTTTCAAAATTGGGGCAAGCGTAGCTGATTTCATTAAAATGGAATCATATCTACTGGTTAAAATGGCATTCATAAAAGTAGTAAGCCATTCAACCACACCCTCATTTGTATGTGAAAGAAGTCCAGCTGGACAGGGGTGAAGACCATAAGTACCTTACTGAATTTATGTGGGGTTTTAACATGTATATAAACATTTTACCAAGTTGTATGCTAAAACTTTCATAGCACAATTTGTATTGCATTGGTCCCTTAGAGAAGATACAGGGCTGGATTTAAGCATCACATAAATGTAGGGACAAAAGCATCTAATCTTTTGCCTGAGGCTTGAATCTTCTGTAAATTCCAAAAAAAAAAAAATTCCGCAGGGGAAAAATATGCAAGCAAAATCGTTTTTCACAATCTGTAAATTTAAGCCCTAAAAGTAAAGTTTCACAGTACTTTCATTATTATTTCCTGGCAAAATTCTCCGTTCCAGAAGTTCCAAGAAATTAAAGCCTTATGCGAAAGATGTCATATTTTAAAACCATATAAGCACATTAACAAAAAATAATTTGTATTTTTATAGTTTTTGCTCTGCTTGTGCCTGATTATCAGCTATCATCTGTATTTAAAGCAGAACAGTTTCCTCTTTGTAAATAGGATTGTTGTCGAATTTAAAATCTGTTTCATGCAGTTATTCTTATTGTTATGTTACATTTCTTAGCATGGAGAGTGTCATGTCCTATCCTTGAGGGCTAAAATCAAGCAGGTCTGGTTGTCAGGATGCCCAGTGCACATTTGCATACACTTGATCCAAGAATTGTGCCATGCTGCAGAATTTCTTTCCCGTGAAAATGAAACTTGTCTGCTGGCCTCGAGGACCAGACTTCAAAACTCCTTTCCTAATATTCAGACATGAGAATCATGGGCAGCAAATGTAATAAAAACCACAGCAAGAGTGTGCTGCACTTCAAAACCAGACAAAAGGCTAGCCACATTCAAAGTGAAAAGTTACAAATTGCATAGGAAGAGAAACAGATTATTCTGCACTTCAGCAGTACATTAATATCCTTCTGATACTTGGCAGCTTTACCCTTTGAAAGGATTTTTTTTTTTTTTTTTTAGAGGGTGGAAGCAGGTTAACCTGTTGGCTTTAAATGGTTGACAATATATGAACAGTTGTTGATTTGATTTATTTTGGACATTATAGCGCATGGATATTCTTTGGTTTCAACCAAAGTTCATGATCCTGGCATGCGTTGCCTGCATTTGGAGAGTCTTTTATACTGTTCATTATGAACAACAGTGATTTGCAATGCTTACTCGGGTCAGTTTTCATCACAATCTGCCCAGGTGCAGAGTATGTATGTCCTTTGCAACTGCTGACCTTATATGGGTTTTCAAAGAGAAAGTCCTTGCATACTTTGCCTTTGAAATTTGCTCATGGGTACATTTGCGCTGTTAACTTTGCATCTGCTTTTTGTGTAGACTAAATTTGACTGGGAAAATAGTACATATGCATTTGAAAATACCAGGTACATATACTATTTCCTAACCCTGCCTAATATATACCTCCAGGAATGCTTCCCCTTGACCTGGTTAGCTTCACATTGCGGTAAGTTCTTCAATTACCCTCCCCCGGTAATAACACAAAAAGACCTCTCCGGGGCACGTAAGCATTCTGAAAATCTCCCCAGTCTTTGCTGTCAAGCCAGCAGAGCTTCACAATACATCAAGTCTTGTGCTAACTGCTAAGTGATCCAACAAAAGCATTTCATCTGGAAAGTGGTGTGTTTGGGAAATTGCTGAAAAACATATATGGCCCCAAACATCAGAACAATAAATTGCGTATTTTTAGATAAGCAGCTTCCCTAGAGTACTTATGGTTATAGCAAAGCAGATGATCAGACTCACAAATAAACATCAAGGAGCAAATAAAGATGTACCAGAGCAGATTTCAGTCTTTTAATGCAAAGTTACTACATTCCTTAAACAGAACACAAGGTTACTGCAGAACAGTATGTGAAAACTATGTTTTCTAATAACTTATCATGTAAGTAGGCTTGCATGGCAGTATATTAATTATTTGTAAATTGACGGATAAATGAAACTCTTTTATTGGCTAATGGGCATATTAAGTAATTTCTGTAAATATTAGGACCAATATGCTGGGCAGAAATTACATGCTTTTTCAGAGAATTAGAAGATATAAAATATGTTTTATAAGCACATAGACTGAGAGGTATGCTCATGCTAAGATAGGGTCACATATTTAGAGGTCAAAGGCTAATATATAGAATTGCAGTAATATAATAATATAAAAAAATGACAGCAGATTAAGACTAATTGGCCTATCCAGACTGACCTTTAAGATTTGTTTATTCTGGATTCTTTACCACTCGGGGTAGATGAGCATATAAATTCCAATATTTAAATAAACAGCTCCTCTTCCCCTCCCTTTTCTACCCTGTTCTTAACACTGCCCCATATTTCTACATGTTCATTGATGTTAGAATACTTATCATAGCCCCTGCATTAGGAGCCTAATGCAGCTGCACCACTGATGCCATATTTGCAGTCCACTCCAGTCTTTTTAGAGGTTTGATGCATTTCACCCACCACTCTCTGCCCAGTGCCTACTAGCTTGTACTCTTCCCTTCTTTGGCTCTCCAGTTTCAAATGATTGAGCAAATACTCTAACCCTCTCCTGCAATGTCTTTAACAGTTACCTGCACTATCTGCCCTCATCACTGCAGGCTGCAAATATCCCAAGCATGTTTAATTTCAGTCAGTTTTGGATGCCACCACTTCTCCTAGTAGGATATTCCTGGAGTGCACCTCCACCTCTGTATATTGTCATGTTTCCCTCGAGTTACCTCCTTCAAAAAACATTAGGAAGGTAATTTTTGAAGGGGCTTCTCCAAGTAAAGTATTGTTTTATCTGAGCAAATGGCCCTTGGAAAAATTGTGCAATCAATATGCACCAAAAATTGCATGCAGAACGCACTGCATGCACAAACCTTTATGTGCATGGGGAGAGGCATTTCAGAGGATGGATTCTGGGCAGGGTTATGACTACACACATACAATTTGATTTTAAAAAGTATACAAGTATATTTTCTGAGCAAAACTACATGCACCAAAAAGCATTTGTAATTGTGTGCGTATACTTTTGCTGAGATAATTTTCAAAGTGGGCTTACAGTCCACTTTTGAATATTAAAGTAACATCTTAATATTTGCCAGCTAATTTATGCCTGATGTTACAGAATTATCCCCTAAATGTTCAACAGGCATTTATATGTTTGTAGATTTGTTTTTAAATATATTGCTTTTTGTGGGAAAATGTATCAAAATGCTAAGAAAGCATTTCTGAGAGATAACATTTTATTTTATTTTATTTTTTATATTATATGCCATCCACACATCAATAAAATATGCATTGCAGTAGCTCTGCATCTCATGTATGTGCATGCTTCTGGGATCCCTCAGGACCTTACAAAGTGCTTCTAGCATCCATATGTTAACCCAGGAAAGCGCAATTATAAAAGTGTCCCTTGTTCTTGATGGAACCCTCTTCTTCCTTTGACAATAAGCATAAAAAATGGGTGGAGGGCTGTGTGTGTGTGTGTGTGGGGGGGGGGGGGGGGGGCTCCTGCAATGTATCTTATGTCAAAACCAGTTTGTTTTAATTTTTTAGTGCTTTTCAAGCACAGGTGGCAGGTTTGATTGCTTCTACAAATACACTGACACATGGAATAGTAATATTGCTACTCTCTAGGGGAAATTTGCCCCTTATTTCACCAAGACCAGCTTTATTGTAGTGTCAGAGATAAAGTAGAAACAGACCGGCTATTGGGAGCAAATGCCAGCACCTGTGCATCACAAAAACAAAATATTTAACTTAAAAAGACAGGCAGGCGCTCACAGATTCTATTTCCCCTTATCTTTCAAAACAATATACCGGGAACCTGTTCCATGTTAATATTGATCATCGGAAATATTTATCGACATATAAGGTTTACCTTTCTCTTTCAGCTTTATTGTGAATTTTCCTCATCCAAAAATCAGTTTGCTTCAAGAGAGATCGGCATGCTGCCTGAAACAACCAACAGGCAAAAATGTCAACGCATAACCCAAAGCACAAAAAGCATGAATGAACAAAAGGCAATATCTTCCATACTATTTAAACAAAAGCTGTTCTCAAATAATTCCAAAACCTGAATGTGTATATAGCATGTTGTAAACGAAATAAACATTTCTATTTGTCTCTTATCATATTTTCTTCTTACATTCCATGCATAGGTTTTCTTTGGATCGTCATACAGACCTCGACAGAATTTTTAATATACACTCTGGAAATGGATCAATTTATACTGCAAAACCTCTTGACCGTGAAATATCCCAATGGCATAATCTTAGCGTAATAGCTACCGAGATAAGTAAGCCATTTTGTCTTTGTGTCTTTAAAAACAAACTTGTTATAATAGATCAATAACTTCCTGTAGGTGATGTTTAAAGTCAATAGTTCTTACAAGTAACTTGCTGAATGAACTAAATCCCCTAGAGCTACCTGATGAACTAATAGGTGTCTTCAGTTCTCAGACACTCTGAATGCATCTGAAGGCAGAGGAGAAGAGCCTTCAATCCTTTAGAACAGTAAAGAAAAATGTCCCTAATATGTCATGTTTTAAAAGACAACTAAGGCGTGTCATTCACTTCTGCCCTAGTAGTATTAGCCAGAAATGTATTTGGTACTACCAGGTTTAACCATTCCTCCTATACCTGAGTTTCACTGTGGGTGGTTGTGTGTTTATTCAATAAACAAATAAATATACTGTGGGGTAGATTTTAAAAGGTTGTGCGGGGCATACATGTGCGCACACTACCAGGTGTGCACCATGTACGCCCAATTTTATAACATGCGCGCATGTTATAAAATCCTGGGTTGGCACGTGCAAGGGGGTGCACAATTGTGCATCTTGAGCGTGCCAAGCCACGCTGTCTTCCCCTGTTCCCTTCCCCCAAGCTTGACCTTCCCACCCCTTCCCACCCCTTCCCCAACCTTCCCCTCCCAACCCTACTCTAACCCTCCCCTGACCTTTATTTTACCTTTTGTGCCTGCCTCTGGGCAGGTGCAAGTTGCACACGCCAGCCACCTGCTGGCACGTGATCCCCAGCATAGCAGCAAATGGCCGCTGTGCCTGGAGCCGCTGACCCCGCCCCCGCCCCACCTCACCCCATCCCCGCCCCTTTTTGGGAGCCCGAGGACTTACACCAGGGGTGGGCAATTCCGGTCCTCGAGGGCTGCAAACCAGTCGGGTTTTCAGGATATCCTTAATGAATATGCATGAGAGAGACCTGCATACACACTGCCTCAGTTGTATGCAAATCTATTTCATGCATATTCATTAGGTGTATCCTGAAAACCCGACTGGTTTGCAGCCCTTGAGGACCGGACTTGCCCACCCCTGACTTACATGCATCCCAGGGCTTTATGCGTGTCGCTGGGCCTTTTTAAAATAGGCCCGGTGTGTATAACCTTTTGAAAATCTGGCCCAATATGAGTAGCTGTTCAGTGCTTGCACTGATTAGACAGCAAGACTTTTTATCATCACAAACCCTCCAGTCAGGAACCCAGTCACTCAGCCAACCTACATGAAACTGTTATTTCATCTTTTTATCTATCTGTCTACACATTACATTCAGTGACCACAATGTTCAGTATTATTTTGAATGCTATTGAATTTATATTTAAAAGAAACATATAACCAAAAAAGATAGAGGAAAGGAGAAAGACAGAGAATTTTCCTTTTGCTGCTGTATTAGATACAGAAACCACATTTTACATATATTTTGCTTACAAAAATATATAAAACCATCCAAAGTTATGAGAGGATATATTCACCTTTTTTTTTTTCATTTAATAATACTATGACTATTGGTATTTATTTTATTATTGCTATGACTTCTAAACTGGGATACACTAGGTTCAATTTTCAAAAACATTCATTGGTATTTTCTTGCAATAAAAATCAGTTAATATAAAAAGTTGGGGGGTTGGGTGGGGGGTGGAGGGAGGGCCATTGTCTGTTTTGATTCTATGATGTTGCTTTCAGTGTCGCTGGGAAGCGGGTGCAGAACAAACCCGTGACCAGACGGTTGTGTATGTATAACATGTGAAACTTAATAAAAATTGTTGCAACATAAAATACATCAGACATATACTTTTTTCTGAAACTACATACAATTTTAGATGAGTCTATCTACTACAAAATATCTTTTGTGTACTTTTATTCAAGGCAAATTCTGACATAAAAAATCTTAGAAGTTATTCAAATTTATTTGAAGTCCTTTTTCCCATATTGTAATTATCTCAAATATTATTTTGCATATTTAACTTTATGTTTATGAAAATATTTTTGCAGTAATCGGCTCAATGGTCCAGCATGTAAGAAATACAGATTCAGTTTTTGAACCTGGACCTGCTTCTCAGGTCATCAAGAACTGGGGGAACTGTGTAGGCTTTGGAATGGAACAAGTCCCAGCCATCGAGCAACAGGGACTCTGCTGGTTGATTTAAGAATGCACTTGGTCTGATTTCTGGAAGGAACTATAGTATGTACCTCTCAGTCTAAGGACTTACTGTAATGAGTGAACTAGACATGAGAGGGAGGGGAATAAGAAATGGAAAATCCTATGCCAGATACTAGTAACCCCAGATGAAGGTTCATGTCATCTCAACTTTGCATCCATATTATAAAGGCAATAAGCTGGTTTAGGACAAGTTCTAATGGAATGGAAGTTCAAAAGGAGAGAGGGAGAGAGTGAGAGATAGTGTTCTATGTTTAAAACTGTTTTTATTGTTTGAGAGTCATATCTTTTTATTATTTCTTTTACATTTTATTAGTATACATGTTTGTTTTTTGCTTTATATATAGAAGTATAAAATATCTAGTTGGATGAGTGGTTTTCATAATCGTTATAGGCCACCCTCATAGCTTTACAATGGAAGAAAAAGTTTTCTCATTGCTCTGTGTTATCTGACTGACTCCTTTCATGGATGACAGTAGGATATAGCTATCATCAATCAGTCCTTTGTTTCCAAATCTGTCAATTCTTTTCTGGATACTATGATTTCCTACATGCCTGCCAATATCCAGTACCCACGTACTAAACAGAATAGGCAAGGAATGAAATGGGGACTTTAACAAGATCACTCATTTCTTTTAATATAGTCAAGCCATATTCATTAATTAATTAATACAGTCTGAAGGCATATGTCTGCTGTGACCATTACTTGCAGGTGAAAAATGTGATGATCAAGTTTCTAAGGTTCTGCCATAATGAAGCAGAGCATATGGTGACATGAATAAGAGGTTTCAAATGTGTAACAGCATTTCCAATAACATCATAGATGGGACAGTACATACAACGAAGACAGTTTCAAAAGTGTAACAGCGTTTCCAATAACATCATAGATGGGACAGTACATACAACCAAGACAATGAATCCAGCCTAGTAATTCAGTGGCATTGCTGAGCATTGTCCTGAAGATGATCCCTGGTTCAATTCCCATCAGCTCTTCTGCCCTCCAGTCAGCTGTAGTGGGGTATCCTACAAAGGCAGTGTTTGCAGATCCTTTGGGAAGAGGGAAGGCGTCATGTTCATTGCACAATGGTGACTCCTAGTGGCCTAGAGCCCCTTGATTACAGAATCTAAAAGGAGCCTTGGTACATGATTATTGGCCAAGAATTGTCAATGCAATGATTGGATTACTGGGAAGAGATATATAAAAGAATGGGGAGGGAGGAATCTCCTAGTAGTTTCTAATGAAGGCTCATGATGCCATATCCCAGTCATTATTCCAATTCAGCTGGAAACCCAAACAAGCAGGAGGAAATTGACAAGTACTGAACAGAGTGGTTTTTTAGAACATGATCATCCAGACCACAAATTAGGATTTCAACTTCCAAATCAAATTCTACGGGGATGGCCAACCTCGATCTTCAAGAGCCACAAACAAGTCTTGTTTTCAAGATATCAATAATGAAAATGTATGAGAGAGATATGTATTTGTATGCAGATCTGTCTCATGCATATTCACTGTAACTATCCTAAAAACCTGACCTGTTTATGGCACTCGAGGACTGGAATTGGCCACCCCTGAAATACTACATCAACAGCACAGCTAACACCTAGAAACGTAACATATCCTCTGTAGCAGACATTGATATAGACAAAACAACTATCAACTTCTGCAAGTCATTGAGATACTGGATAAGACTGAAGAGTTTGTGGATGGGACAAGAAAAATTTGGAGGAAGAAGTACTATTAAGTGGGCCTTCTCATATCTTTACTTTCAGTAATTGGCAGAGCCACTGATAAAAGCAATAGTAAGGATGAAATTGATGATGTGCTTATTCCCAACTGGTAGGCCTGGCAGAGCTACCACGCCAACAACATAAATCATACATTCATTTCAAATTGAAATGAACGGAAGGGGACTTAAAGGGGATAACCTAATTAAAGTGCATTATGCCTACTATGCCTCAATAAGCTAGAAAATAATGTAGAGCAGCTAGTGAGTATATCTATGTGAGAGGCATACCTAGAGTATTTGACACCTAGGGTGGATACGTCTTTGGCATCCCTCTCCCCACTATATAGTTTTAAAATTTCTTAAACATCAATAAATTATTTCAAAACAGTAGACACATCAAATAACACCCAATAATTAAAATTAATAAGGATTTTAAAATCTCCTGCTCACCATATCTGTCATCCTAAGATTGTTGTAGACTGGGGGCATGCGCGCACACACACACACACAATATGCTCCCTCTCTCTCATACTCACACATACATGCTTGGTGAGAGACAGAGGGAGCATGTGTGTATGTGAGAGACACACACACACACACATACACACACTTTCTCTGTATCTCTCTCAACACACAGACAGATGCTTCCTCCATATCTCTCTCTCTCTCTCTCTCTCTCACACACACACTTGCACATGCTTCCTCTGGGGTAGATTTTCAAAAACGGCGCATTCGTGTACTTTTGTTGGCGCTCCAGGCGCCAACAAAAGTACGCGGGATTTTAGTAGATACGCGTGTAGCTGCGCGTATCTGCTAAAATCCTGGATCGGCGCGCGCAAGGCTGCCTATTCCGTGTAGCCAGCGCGCGCCGAGCCGCGCAGCCTGCCGCCATTCCCTCCAAGGCTGCTCTGAAATCGGAGCGGCCTCGGAGGGAATTCGCTATCGCCCTCCCCTCACCTTCCCCTCCCTTCCTCTACCTAACCCACCCCCCCAGCCCTGTCTAAACCCCCCCCCCTACCTTTGTTGGGGGATTTACGCCTCCCGGAGGGAGAAGTAAATCCCCGCGCGCCAGCAGGCCGCTGGCGCGCCTAGACGCAACCCGAGGGCGGTTCCCGAGGGTGCGGCCACGCCCCCGGACCGCCCCTGGCCGAAACCACGCCCCCGGGCCCGCCCCCAAAACGCCACGTCCCGCCCCGAAAACACCGCGCCGATCGGCCCCACCCCCGACACGCCCCCCTCGGAAAACCCCGGGACTTACGTGAGTCCCGGGACTCTGCGCGCACCGGTAGGCCTATTGAACATAGGCGCACCGGCGCGCAGGGCCCTGCTCGCGTAAATCCGGGCAGATTTACGCGAGCAGGGCTCTTAAAATCCGCCCCTCTGTGTCTCTCTCACATACTAACACATACACATACATGCTTCCTTTATCTCTTTATTTCTCTCTCTCTCTCTCTCACATGCACACATGGGGTCATGGGAGGTCACGTCATGAAACTCCAGGGAGGACAACTCAGAACCAACGTCAGGAAATATTTCTTCATGGAGAGGTTGGTGGATGCCTGGAATGCCCTTCTGGAGGAGGTGGTGAAGACAAAAATGGTGAAAGATTTCAAAGGGGCATGGGATCAACTCTGTGGATCCCTAAAGGCTAGGATGGAAAAAAGAAAAAGTGCTTATGGGGGTAACTTGCTGGTGTGGTGGTTACTACCATTAACCATCAAGCTTTCATACTGTTGATACAACTCATTATTGCTCTCTGCTTTAATGGCAGGGGAAAAGAGGAAAAGGAGAACTAATTTCACACAGCAATCAACAAGGACATGAATTTTACAGTCTGGGAAAACAAATAAGTATGGGGGTAACTTACTGATGTGTTTGTTACTGCTCTTAACCAATAAGCCTTATACTTGTGTTGTAACACCAACATTGCTCTCTCCTTCAATAGCAGGACACAGAGGGGAATTGGACTCAGACAGAAACCATCAAGACCAAAATAAACAATTTCTTCAGTTCGGTGTTCACTAAAAAAGACCCTGGAGAAGGACTGGTACTAATTGACAAGACTGTGGTTGGGGGTGGAGTAGAAGAAACTCCATTTACAGAAGAGAATATATGGGAAGAGCTAGGAAAACTGAAAGTGGACAAGGTCATGGGGCTGGTTGAGGTACATACCAGGATATTGAAGGAGCTCAGAGATGTCCTGGTGGATCCGTTGAAGGACCTGTGCAGTAAATCTCTGGAAATGGGAGTGGTGCTGCAAGATGGGAGAAGACCGGTGGTGGTCCCACTTCACAAGAGTGAGAGCAGAGAGGAGGCTGGAAACTACAGGCTGGTTAGCCTCACCTCAGTGGTTAGAAAATTAATGGAGACTCTGCTGAAGGAAAAGATAGTGAACTATCTACAATCCAATTGGTTGCTCGACCCAAGGCAGCATGGATTCACCAGGGGAAGGTCCTGTCAGACAAATCTGATTGATTTTTTTTGATTGGGTGACTAAAGAATTGGATGGAGGAAGAACGCTCGATGTGATCTACTTAGATTTTAGCAAAGCTTTTGATATGGTCCCGCATAGGAGGCTTATGAATAAATTGAGAAGCTTGGCAGTGAGCGCCAAGGTGTTGGAGTGGATTACAAACTGGTTGACGGATAGAAGGCAGTGTGTGATGGTAAATGGAACCTACTCTGAAGAGACAACAGTGTTAAGTGGAGTGCCACAGCGCTCGGTGTTGGGACCGGTTCTGTTCAATATCTTTGTGAGCGAGATTAAAGAAGGGATAGAAGGTAAAGTTTGTCTATTATTATACTAAGATCTGCAGAAGAGTGGACACACCGGAAGGAGTATAGAAAATGAGATGTGATTTAAGGAAGCTTGAATGAAAGTCGAAGATATGGCAGCTGGGATTCAATGCCAAGAAGTGTAGAGTCATGGAATAGGGGACCTTGGGGTGATAGTCTCTAGCGATCTGAAGATGGCGAAACAATGTGACAAGGTGATAGCTAAAGCCAGAAAAATGCTGGGCTGCATAGAGAGAGGAATAACCAGTAAGAAAAAGGAAGTGATAATGCCCTTGTACAAGTCCTTGGTGAGACCTCACCTAGGGTATTGTGTTTAGTTCTGGAGTCCATATCTCAAGAGGGACAGAGACAGGATGGGAGTGGTCCAGAGAAGAAAAACAAAAATGGAGGGGAGTCTCCATCAAATGACTTAAGAGGAGAGGCTGAAAGAACTAAATATGTATACCCTGGAGGAGAGGAGGAGCAGGGGTGATATGATACAGACCTTTAGATTCCTGAATGGTTTTAATAATGCACAATCAACAAACCTTCTCCGTATGAAAGAATTAGTAGAACCAGGGGTCACAAAATGAAACTCCAGAGAGGAAGACTCAGAACCAACATCAGGAAATATTTATTCACAGAGAGGGTGGTGGATGCCTGGAATGCCCTTCCAGAGGAGGTGGTGAAAACAAAAATGGTGAAAGTTTTCAAAGGGGCATGGGATTAAACACTGTGGATCCCTAAAGACTAAAGATGGAAATGAAGAAAAAAGTGCATGGGGGTAACTTACTGGTGTGTCTGTTACTACCCTTAACCAATAAGCCTTCATACTATTCATACAGCTCCAGTATTATACTCTGCTCAAATATTCCTCTCTGCTTTAATGGTAGGGGGAAAAGAGAAAAAAGGAGAATTAGATTCAGCCAGCAACCAACAAGGACAGTAAATTTTAAGGTCTGGGAAAACAAATAAGATTTGGGGTAATTTGCTGATATGGCTGTTAATACCCTTAACCAATAAGCCTGATACCTTTGATGTTACCATAAACTTGCTGGGCAGCTTATGGTAACAGCTTTTCTGCCCTCATTTCTATGTTTCTATGCAGACAAAAACTGAACTGGAAACCACAAGCCAGATTCAATATGCAGTGCAACAATGAAAAAGCAAAACAATACAATCAAGAAATATAAATCAATCAGAATAGTAAAACCATACTAAAAAATATGCATTTCAAAACAGCTGATGAATAGAATAATACAATTTTTTTAAAATTTCCTAAACGTCAATAAAATATTTCAAAACAACAGACATCAAATAACATCTAGTAATTAAAACTAATAAGGATTTTAAAAATCCCTCACTCTCTATACCTGTCACCCTGAGATTGTCGTGAACTGGGGATGCACACACACACACACACACACACATACAGACACAAACTAAATATGCTCCCTCTGTATCTCACACACATACATGCTGGTGATAGATACATAGTGGGAGCTTGAGTGTGTATGTAAAAGAGACAGACACACATGTTTCTTCCATCTCTCTCATACATACACGCTTCCTCTTTATCTATCAAACAGGATTCCTGTCTCATGCATGCACATACACACATATGCTCTCTCTCCCACCCCTGCAGTTGGGTCTCGAGGCAAATAAAAGAGCAGGCCGGGTAGCCCAAATGACAGAGGACTCTTCTCTTCAGCCACGTGGCTCAGTCGACAGGGGCCTCTTCTCTTCAGCCATAAGACCCATCCAACAGGGGCCTCATTCTTTTCTGCCACATGGCCCGGCTGACAGGAGTCTCCTTCTTTTCCGCAGCCTGGCCCACAGCGGCATCTTCTTTTCCTCCGTGCAGCCGGCACAATTTAGCCCTGCTCCCACTTGACTGGCCTGACTGGCCCACCAAGGCATGCCCGAAGCTCTGATAGGCCAATTTGCCCCGATGCACCCCTCCCCCTCTTGCCACTTGGAGCAGACAATCCCCCCCCCTCCTTAGCACACCTCTAATCTATGTATGCTAGTGTGATTTACACTGGCATATCATAAATATGCAGAACTATGAGCACCATCTATCAGAAGCTATTGACTGCACAAAATATCAGCTACTGTCACTCAGCATTATTCCCTGTCAGTCAGAGGCATTTTGACGCTGACTCTCCCAAGCAATAGCCAGACTGGTAAGGAAAGGAGGATTTTCCAGAATATGGTGATTCTTAACAGGGCAGGAAATCTAGAAATGCAGCGCCAATGAGTTCATCCTGAGCACATAGTTCAACTGAGGGAGCATTTCTCTGCATGACATGCAGCTCAGCCAAAACCCCCAAACCGCAGAACTGCACCTCTGTATTAGGGATTTGACTGCATGCAGCTTCAAGTCTCCTATCATCTCCACTGGCACTGATGGAGGAAGGCTCTGTATGGGGGGTCAAGTAGCAGAAGTGCCACTAACTCTGCCTTCTCTGGCACATGCTACAGACATCGGGCCTACCTGGCAGTAGAATAGGTTGATTTGATGACCCCTCTTTTTACACAATTAAAGGTGCTATTCTTCCCTTGATAGATGCAGAGATATGCACATTATTGTCTAGTTGCAACCCAAAATAGTTCTGTATTTTGTTGTTTATTTGTGACATTATACTTGTATAATGTCACAAATAGTTTCTTATTATCAATAGGCACCCGATCAATTTAAGAAGGATCCTTACTATGCTAATTCAAACCTCAAAAATGGAACCTTCAGGTGAGTGTAACAACTCTATATAAAACTCTTAAGTCCTCAATGAAAAGAGTGAAGAAATTCAACTATTAACAAAACCAAAAAATTTTTGGAAGGAGAGGAATGTTTCATATGCATAATCATAAATCCCCGACAGGGGTAATATGACTGTAAATTGTAATCATAAACATCCCTCCTCCGACCAATGTGTGCAATGTGTGACACATCACACATCACACATCACACATTGGTCGGAGGAGGGATGTTTATGATTACAATTTACAGTCATATTACCCCTGTCGGGGATTTATGATTACAACAACAATTAAGAAATCCCGTATAAGTTGAGTGGCGGGGACGCTCAAAGAGACCTCATAATAGATGTCACCTATTTAAGCTGACATGAAAGCTTATAATGGCTCAAGCTTTTCTTTGCTTGTAATCATCGGTCTCTATGAGCATGTGATGCTCCTGCAATAGGTAGCTATCTCACGGCACGGTCAGTCTCTATTAGTACTCTAATATAGAGTCTCTTAATATACTTAACTTGCGATTTCGTGTCCGTAGACAAACCAGTGTAGTTAGTATAAGTGTAATCCGACGCTGTTCCGACACGGCGTGTTTCGGAGGAAACCCTCCTTCCTCAGGGGCTCGGATATCACTAAGGCTGGTTTTTCACATTGCTGCAATAAAGTAAATATAGACAAGACAGTGCCAAGATACCCGCAAATTTTAGGCTAGCGTGAAGGATGGAAGAAAGCACTTACTTTGTGGAAGGCAAGTTATGCGGCTGTATTATAGCGTCTCAAATGGTTCTGTAAAGCAAAGTGTGGAAGTTGATAAAATATCCACTTTATGTTGAAATGAACAAAGAAATACCTTGTCCCCATAGAATACTGACTTCCAGTGATGCTGAACTAGCATTCATGGAGCCGTGCAAGATGTCTGTCAGCGGCCGGCGCGATGCTAACGCTGGCTTTTAAAGGGGAAAAGGGCGCCAAAACAGTGTCTAAATCCTGAAATGGGCATATACGGGATTTATGATTATGCATATGAAACATTCCTCTCCTTCCAAAAAATTTTTTGGTTTTGTTAATAGTTGAATTTCTTCACTCTTTTCATTGAGGACTTAAGAGTTTTATATAGAGTTGTTACAAATAGTTTCTTGACACTGCCCTTTTGCAGTGTCTGGGATGAATCTGCAGACAACTTTAATCAAACTTTTGCATTTGCTAGCATCTAAATACAGGTTTGTTAAATGTAGAAGGCTGATGAATTTGCTGGATTTTCTTAACTTTTGAAAAATCCAACACATTTTCTTCTAAACATGTTTTGAGAGTTTCACACATTTCTATCTGTGAGTAGCCAATTAGTAGCTGCAAGAAATCTCTGGCTAACTCTTTTTAAAGTAATGGATGCACAATGGGGAAAGCCACAGCCACTCATTGATTGTTTTTAGACAACACAAGGGAATGTGGAACTTTTCGGCAGGCAGCATAGCTTGTTGAATTCTGTCTAATGTGTGCATCATTTTACTTCTGATATGCTTATGCCAAATGGTCACAACTGCAAATGGCAACAGATGAATGCTCCCGATTTTGAGGGCAATTTTCAAATGCATTTACCCTGGTAAAAATAAAAAATGTATTTAGCACAGATGTTTGCCTTTCCTGAATAGAATCCTCTTCAGGATCACTGCATGAGCCTTTACAATGTGCACACACTTCTACCTGCACTGAAAAGAGATAATGCAGAGGATGTATTTAGAGCTACGGAGGAATACAGTATATGAACATTTGATTTTCAAATGTACATGCATGACTTTGTCCCCATGTTTTAATATGTAGATAAAGCAGGTACAAAATACTTTTTACTCACATACATTGCAGGCAATTTTCAAAGGGAAACTATCTGGGTAGGATTCATTTGCAAATTTGCTACAAGATCCAAGGGGGAGAAAGGACCCATAAACCTGTAGCAAATTGGGTTATTCAAAATTGTGGGTGAGTGCAGTGAATAAATGGGAGTCAGATACAGGTACAAATGAGAGCTGTGCTACAGCCCTGTGGGGGCCTGTCCTCTTCCTCCTGCTATGGTTCCTTGTTGCTTTTAGGGATATGAGGTAGGGGTAGGGGTAGGAATTTGATGTCCCATATTTTCTGATTTAAGGGATGTAGGTTGGCCAGGTGGCTCCACCTACGACTTTGTTTTCTCTAGAAATTGGGAGATTATTTTGAACTTGGGTAGAGTGTGTGTGGGTGGTGGTGGGTGGGTGGGAGTGATTCTGCTAGGCCCACTATTTTTAAATTAATTATCCAGCTAACTTTAAGCGTGACAGATTTCCAATCAGAGTTAGCCAGATAAACTTAAACCAAGCCTCTAGATTTCCATGTGCCGCCTCTTTCTTATCTGGCTAAATTTGAATCGGGTAATGGCTTTCTTGGTCAGAATTCACCACTTGGTGGGGCAGGAAATTTAAACCTCAAGGTTTGTTCAGCTAACTTCAGGAGTTAGGCAGACAAACCCCCTATGAATATTAATTTCTTTACATCTATGTAAAAATGTTTAGTATATCTGATGGCATACTTTTTAATCAACATAAAATTAAATCCTGCTGCAAAAAATGTACTTAGGTAGAAAACACATATAAGATAGCAAATAACATTAAATTATTTATGATATCACACCATTTGAATATATACAGTAAGAACAAGAGAATGCCAGTATTCACTAATGCTGTTCTCTTTGTTTAAAAAGTTAATCAACATGCAGTATGAACACATATATTTTGCATATATAAAATATGATGGGTTTTTCCTTGATAAATGCTAATTTTGAGACTGCAAAGATGTTAAATGATTGAACTGTACAGATTGAAAAGGCTCATTTACATTATGTGTAGGCCCCAGTTTCTGCATGTTAGTGTGATGCTGCTACCTGAGAGATGGTATTTTTATTCTGTACTGAATTAGTAGAATATGCAGAAGCAATAAAATACATCATTCATAGACATTGATATACAATTGATATGATATTGCGTAATTTCAATTTTGTTTCCTTTTTTTCTCTATAGACAACCCCAAACAGACTAGTCATGCGCCTGTTTTTATTAAAATTTTGGACATCAATGACAATGCACCACAGTTTGCCATGTTCTATGATACATTTGTATGTGAAAATGCAAGACCGGGACAGGTACTGCATGCATTTAATATTATTTTCAATGAAAACAGTCAAGTACAGTTAAACTGTTTTTTAAATAAGTTTAGAGCATTATTTCAAAAAGATTATGTGAGAACAAAATTTGCTTAAAATACATTGGACTGTAGGTGTGCATATAGGGAGAACTGGGCCCCCGCCTCTAGGCCATTGCCCAGTTCGTTAGTAACCTGGCGCCCCGGCCGTTCCCCACGCACCGCCCTCTCTCCTCGCACTTGTCCTGGGGGGGAAGAGGCAGGGGAGCTGTGCAGCACTCCAGTGGCTGTGAGAATCCCGAGGGATCTCGCGGGACTTCGGCCGCCGCGAACGTGCATGTCATCGACATGACGCGCGCTTCATCGGTGCGGTGCACGTGTCATTGGGGGCGACTTCTTGCACCTCATGATGATGTGCTCGGGCCTAACTTAAAGGCCCAGCTGTCATTCGAGGCACCATTTTTGGGGCAGCAGCGGCATCCCCACCCTCCCTCCCTCAGTTTATATAGTCAGTTCGGGGTATAGCTCACCAGGAAGTGCAAGTATTTCATGTTAGTTAGCCGTACCAGTTCTGTTCCACAGGTAGCACTAGTATTCTATGTTAGTTAGTCATAATAGTTCTGTTCTATTGTTTTGTTATGTTGTTGATGTTGCAGCTTTGGGTTTATTGTAAGCGGGGACGGGATACTCGAGCCGTGATGGCGTGGCAGTGTGATGCCGGAAGTGCTAACTAGGGGGAAAATGGTGTGTTATGCCTGGTATAGAATGGCTGCCAACAGGTTGGTGGGGTGCGGAGGCGCCCAGGGTGTGGTCCGCCTTGCTCGATGCAGCGGGGGGGCCAGTTGCACCAAACTGTCTTGCTTGAATGTGGTGGACAGTGATGCAGGAGCGCTGGGAAGCGGTCCCATTTCCTGGGAGATGAAGTGTACTCTTGGGCCATGATGCGACTGGAGAGGATCTCCAGGGGAGTGCCGTGGCAGGCAAAATGTGCCTCAGCATGGGCCAGCACGCTGGAGATAGGGAACCCTGGCCTCTGCCGAATCTAACGCATCAGAGAGGCCCAGCAACACAATGTTAAGAACATAAGAACATAAGAAAATGCCATACTGGGTCAGACCAAGGGTCCATCAAGCCCAGCATCCTGTTTCCAACAGTGGCCAATCCAGGCCATAAGAACCTGGCAATTACCCAAAAACTAAGTCTATTCCATGTTACCATTGCTAATGGCAGTGGCTATTCTCTAAGTGAACTAAATAGCAGGTAATGGACTGCTATGTTGGTCTCTGAAGTAGCCCTCCGGCCACTCGATAGCCCTTTGGGACCTGCCGTACGGAACAGCAGATGTGACAGGACGGACAGAGGCTGAGGGCAGAAACGAACAGACTCAGATGAAGACTCAGGGTACTTGATGGACTCAGACGTAGACATAGGTTGCTTGAAGATTCAGACGAAGACGTAGATATAGACACAGGTTAGTTGAAGATTCAGGATATGAAGGGTCCAGAATTAAAGAGAATACTGAAGAAGTATTGCCACACCACGTGCCCTACACAGCCAGTCAAGGCAGGTCACGGACCACGTTGACAACGAAGCAGACTCCAAACTCAAGCATCGACTCAGGTTACTTAGAGTTCAAGATGACGGTGAGTACTGAATGAGCGCTGCCTCACCGCGTGCCCTATACAGCCACTCAAGGCTGGTCACGGACCAAGCTAATGGCAAAGCAGGCTCCAGGCAAAGCAATGGACTTCCAATCAAAACATGGCGAAGATTCAGTCGAGGTCTGCACGGAGGTGCGCCCTCCACAGCCAGTCAAGGCAAGGCACGGCCACGCAGGAATGGAGCAGGTTCAGGCAGAGTCTCAGGCATGGACTAAAGCAGGCACGACGAACTACGGAGACCAGGTCAAGATAATGATTTAGAACTGAATCTCATGATCCAAAGCTCGGAGAAAGGAACTCGGAGCAGACTGCTTGGAGAAAGGAAGCTTGGAGTGATGACTCGGAGCAAAAAAACTTGGAGCTAGGAACCTGAAGCTTGAAGGATGAGAAGCAAAGGTCTTCCGGAAACTTGCGATAAAAACATCAGGGCATCATGATGAAGACACAGGATCAGATGAGAGACCATGACAAAAAACATCAAGATATCTGGAACCGATGAGATGAAGACACTGGATCAGATGAGACACCAGGAAGAAAACACAGGTTCCCACAAAGAACAGAGTGCCTAGGAGGAACTAGAATGCTGAGAAGTCCTAAGGAGGACTGACTCCTTGCAAAGACAAAGATGAACTGAAGGCAGAACCCTTTTATAGGGTGGAAGGAGAACTCCCACGATGAGGTCATCAGGAGGAGCCAAGAGGACTGGCCCTTTAAATCCGGAGAGGAGGCGCGGCTCCGCACCTAAGGAGGTAGGAGGCAGGACCCTGGAGGGCGGTGTCCACACTGCAGAGAAGGAGGTGAAGCAGAACCAGGCCACAAACCAGGCCCAGCATCGGAGGTGGCTTCCTGCCACGAGAAGGAGGACTGAGGGCGGCTCCAGCCACTAGGAAACTCTGGCGGTGGCCTCTGGACCGTGAAGAGGAGCTTCAGAGTGGTCCCCCATCCAAAGAAGAGGAGGAAGCATCAGCAGCCTCTTGGTCGCGCAGGCAAGACAATGGCGGCGGCTCCCCAGGCCGCTTGGAAGGAGGCTGAGGAGCGGCTCCATGCCGCATGAGAGACAGGCGACGGCGGCGGGCCCGCTGCAGACCACGGCGGTGGCTTTTGCCATGCAGAGGGGACATCTGTGGCCACCGGGCCGCAAAGGAAGCTGAAAAAAGAGGTGAGGGCAGAAACGTAACATTATGAGGTCGATTTTGAAAGCATTCTTCATGCAAAATTGGCCACATACACTCGTATGTGGACTGTGCACATGCAGCGCAGATTTTAAAAGCCATGATTTACATGCGTATATTCCCGTGTGTGTGCCAAAAATAAGAGGGCGGAAAAGGGTACATGGGTGTTCTGGGGCAGGGTCAACACATATGCACATAACTCCATATTTTAAAACCGGAGGCCGCAGCACACACTGGCTTGTTAGTAGCATAACTTTACTGCTGCTCCTAATGAGGAGCAAATCTGTGAGGGCTTACAGGACAGGTTGAGGGCTCTGGGTCAACTGGGGGCATGCAGGATGAAGAACCAGAGGGGTCTTGAAGACTTCAATATTGACTGGGCAAACTGGTGGACTAATTGGAAAAACTGGGAATGTCTCTCGCGCAATCATGTTTTAAAATCCTCTTACATATGCATGCTAAAGCCGGCAAAGCCCTACGGAAGAAATGCGAAGTTGGTTTGCTGGAGTAACCCCTTAAAATTAGAAGCATGGTAGGCGTCTTTTAAATCACACGTGAGCAAGAATGCATGGTCGCATTCAAGTTTGTTTTAAAATTAGCCTGTATGTCAATAAAGTATTTTGGACAAAGAATTTATATATAAGAAGAAAAGAATTAGTAACAGTATTTGTTAAAGCAGGCAAAACAATGTAATGCTCCAACAAATATCTTTTTACCTATTTCTTATAGAGGAGAACTCTAGTTTAATTTGGTCTAGCAGAAGGAAAATCTTACAGCATGTGTGCACTTATTAGTGACATTTTTTTAAATGTTGTTAAAATGCGGTTTTCTAGCCACTGCCGTCGACAAACCCATTGCAGCTGCAAAATCACAGAGGGTCCTCTGTGGCTGGCTGCTGTGAATGTACAGCCATCCATTGGAAATAGTAACGTGGCCCTGGGCCTGAAGAAGTCCACCTCATTGGAATGCATCATTTGATGTTTCTGAAGCTCGAAGGGACATCATCAAGATTGATACAATGGGAATGTAGAATATTTGAAAAGAAAAATGACATCCTTAAGTTATTTTTAATGATGCTTTGGATATTATCCCCCTTTTTGTTTTTATATGAATTTGAAGGCATTAGAATTGGGCTGTATCACAGAATGCTTTTTTATTCAAACTACTAAAAACTAGACTAGTTGAAAACTGGAAGAGAACTAGTTTCACTAAAGAGAAGGAAAAAGGACAGAATTTGATTGAGAAAAAGAAAATTGAAAGAATAGAGAGAAAAGTAATAAATTATTGAAAGAAGCAAGAAAGGTGTCATAATAAATTAACTTTTTAATTTGTATTCTACATTTTGAGGATTACATTCTGTTACAGTAGGCATTTCCCTATCCCCAAAGGGCTTACAATCTAATAGGGAGATTTATCAAGACATGATAGGGCTATAATGCTCGCTAAACAGCATATATCGAGCAAAAATCACTGTATATTATCTGATATAACCCTATCACAGTAATATTGTGTGGCATTTGGACCAGAAACCTGCTGAGTTGCTTTGCATACCAAATAACAATGCACTGTATATGTTCTCTGAGGGATATAATACTGATATCACTCATACACAATATCACCTCATATATTAATCTCAACTAATCTATTATGTCTTAAATCGATTCATGTGACAAATGTGTCAAATCAAAGTTTATATATATTTGTCTAAATTAAGCATAAAAAGATTGTTTAAAGAGACAAAAACCTTTTAAGGAGAGAGGAGGAAGGTTTCATATAATTACATATATCACCACATCCAGCAGTGTTTATAATTTTAATTATCAACCAACCTCCTACCGCCCATGATTATTTTATATTTATGCTTAGCATGTGATATTAATATAATATGCTTTAATATGTGGTTGTGATATTAAAATTTAAAGACGTATGTATGAAGTCAAGACTATCTTGTAAATTGTGGTATGAGCCACTAACTACTTTTGACTGTAGCTCTAAATTTCTTTCGAAATGCTGAACCTCTCCAAAAATGCCGACACTTTTCAGATATTAGCCAAAGGCTGAAGACACGAAATCAATTCCCAGGACTTATCTTCTTATATGTCCTTGTCCCAACAGGGCCTTGTTTCAAATCAAAGATCCTTCATCAGGGGGTGTACTATTATATCATGGTCATTAATGTCGTCCAGCATTTTGCTAAACTTTCCTGGCCATATGTACGGTCGCCATGTTGGTTTAAATGCCCAGGTTACTGCTGACATATCTATTCACCCTTCCTCAAATCGTAACCAATCCCAATATACGTTGGATGACATCATTACGCCCCAGCTGTCAATTTGTTTCAACAACATCAATCTATTGTTCATCTAAAGTAGCATATTCCATTCGAGCTCTTCATTTAATCCCAGTGGAGATTGTGTGCCTAATGTGAAAATCCAATAAGCTTCCCTCAAATTCAATAAATGTGTGCGATCGCCTCCACGTGGGGTTGCTCATACCTGATCAATAATTGTCCATTTTATTTAATTAGATTTAGAGCTACAGTCAAAAGTAGTTAGTGGCTCAAACCACAATTTACAAGATAGTCTTGACTTCATACATACGTCTTTAAATTTTAATATCACAAGCACATATTAAAGCATATTATATTAATATCACACGCTAAGCATAAATATAAAATAATCATGGGCGGTAGGAGGTTGGTTGATAATTAAAATTATAAACACTGCTGGATGTGGTGATATATGTAATTATATGAAACCTTCCTCCTCTCTCCTTAAAATTTTTTTGTCCCTTTAAACAATCTTTTTATGCTTAATTTAGACAAATATATATAAACTTTGATTTGACACATTTGTCACATGAGTCGATTTAAGACGTAATAGATTAGTTGAGATCAATATATGAGGTGATATCATGTACGAGTTGCTTTGCATGGCATTTGCATGCATGAATTTTGTAAATTTATGCAAAGCATCTCATGCATACTTAATCCTATGTAAATAAAACTTTGTGATGTTTTCACACATAAGGGTATGTGAGATATTTAAATGTACCTCTCTTTATCAAGTGAGAGAAGGTGAGAAACAGATGTTTTAAATAAGTACATAAGTAAATAAGTACATGTTAATAAATAAATACATAAATAAAGATGAGACGCTGGGAGGGCAATGCCAGAATCAGAGATTCAGATTAAAGTTAGAAGGGGTACATTGTGGGGATAGGAATCAGTAGCTTAACTCTTGAGCAGGTCAGCAGAATCACAGGCAGGAAGCAGGAAATCATGCCCTTGTTTCCTTAGAATAGTGCTTCAGGTGAGAAGAAAGCAGGCAGGAAACATTTTCAGTGCAACCCAAGCCACTCTCTGTGCAGGTGGGAGCAGCCATACATGGCAGAACTGAAGGTGAGATACACTGAACACTACGCAGGAGACCTGATAGTAGAGCCTGCAGCAGGGCCTCTCCTGCGCAGTGGTTAAGATTGTACATCTTGTGGCTTAAAAGCTAGAAGACTGCCAAGTGAAATCTGAATCATCCCCTGGTACTTTGGTGGGGGAGGGGGCGGAGATCTTTTTGGTTGATAATGAAGGTAATGTGGCAAGAAGAATCATATGCCTGGGAGCTCCTCAGTCTACCCTCTTTCACCTTCATTCCATTACCCCTCATTCTTAGAACCACATTTCTGTTGAAACAGGCTCACTTCCTGTGCATGGAAACCATTTTAAGATATTTAAATGTCTCTATTATATCTCCCCTCGCTCGCTTTTTCCCTAGGGTATACATTTTTACATCTTTAAGTATATACTCATATGCTTTAGAAGAAAAGCATTGAACATTTTAATAGCCACCTTCTGGACTGACTCCAACAATTTTATATCCTTGCAAAACTGGGAGACGGCATCCAAATGGCAAACTAAATTTAATGTGGACAAGTGCAATGTGATGTACTTAGGAAGAGCAATCCAAATTATAGCAACACAATGCAAGATTCCACATTAGGAATCACCATTCAAAAAAAGGATCCAGGCATCATTGTTGATAATATGTTGAAATCTTCTGCTCAGTGTGCAGCAGCAGCAGCAGCCAAAAGCAAATAGAATTCTATGAATTATTAGGAAAGGAATAGAGAATAAAACAAAGAATATCATAATGCCTCTGTATCGCTCCATGGTGAGACCACACCTTGAATATTGTGTACAGTTCAGGTCAACACATCTCAAAACAGATATAGCAGAATTAAAAAAGATACAGAGAATGGCAACCAAAGTGATATCAAGGATGGAATGAGTCCCCTATGAGGAAAGGCTAAAGAGGTTAGGACTCTTCAGCTTGGAGAAGAGATGGCTGGGGGGGGGGGGGGGGGGATATGATAGAGGTTTATAAAATAATGAGTGGAATTGAATGAGTAAACATTGATCAGTTTTTACACTTTCAAAAAGTATAAAGACTAGGGGACATACAATGAAGTTACTAGTTGATAGATTTAATGTAGGCAACTCACCTTGAATTCAGGCAAGTCACAATCCTAAATAAAGAAGATATTTAACTTACTTTCAATCTCAAAACCTTAAACATAGCAGGTCTTTTCATACAGTGGGTCTCTGTCTGTTCCCCAGGACCCGCTAAACCCTTCTAGGTCTTGAGGTCTTATACTCTGGTGAAGGTCTCCTCCCTTCACCCAGGATTCCTTGTGGGTCTCAAACTTAAGGAGGACTGGGTAGGACAGCTGTGCATGATCCTTTAAGGTAGTCTGAGGGAGTATCCAGTACACTTCCTCACATACCCTCCCCCTCAGCCCAGACTTGCCTGGATAAGCATCTGCCTGAACTAGGAACACCTATAGTGACATTAAATCTGATTTGGCATTCTCCCTTCATGCCCTATGTCATATCTTATAGTTGAAAGGCTGTAGAGCCAGGAACCATCTCATTACCCTTGTGTTGGACTCCTTGTTCCTATTCATCCATAGGAGTGGTTGGTGGTCCATTATGTGCATGAACTGCCGAACCTGCAGGTAATAGCATAAGGCTTCTAAGATCCACTTGAATGCCAATGCCTCCTTCTCAACTGTTGAGTAATACCTCTCACATGGCATCAGCTTCTGGCTAATGTATGCCCTGGATGTTCCTGGCCATCCCTCTCTTGGACTAAGATGACTCCCAGGCAAAGTATCTGGTCTTGGGAGTAATACGGAATGTGAAAGAGCTAGCCGGTGAGAGGTTCCAGCCCCAAAGAGTAACACATTCTTTCATGGTCCCATCCATGCAGGACAGGCACACCAGGGTGGGCTTACATATAGATGCCACATTATCTCCCCGAGGGATGCATACAGCTGCACCTCATCAGTATATATGTGAAAGTGAATGTCAAATTGTCTAATAAAGTTGCCCAGTGGTCTCAAAAAAAATGTTAAATAACACTAGAGATAGCAATGAACCCTGCTGTACACCACAAGGCAATCTCGCAAAAGAATAGTGCAAGCTCCTGCCTGCTGGGAGCGATCGCTGAGGAATAATGTAAACCAATCCATAACTGTCCCTCAAAGGCATATCTTAAATGGTCTGCTCAGGAAAAGCAGATGAGATCAATAAGATCAAAAGCTGCAGAAAAATAAAAAATTGTCAAACTGCTTCTGATCTGGGAGCACACGCAGCCAACACTGTCCAGATATCTTACAATGCAGTCATCCACAGTCCAGCAGTGGCAGAATTTGATCAGAAAGCTAAGATCAAATATTACCACTGCATTGAGCTTCCATGATTACCAAGGAGCATAGAAACATAGAAATGACGGCAGAAGAAGACCAAATGGCGCATCCAGTCTGCCCAGCAAGCTTTCACACTTTTTTTTTCTTCTCTCTCATACTTATCTGTTACTCTTGGCATTTACTAACCTTTTGGTTCTATTTCCCATCCACCCCCGCCATTAATGTAACCTTTTGGTTCTGTTTTTCTTCCACCCCCACCATTAATGTAGAGAGCAGTACAGGAACTGCTTCTAAGTGAAGTATCTAGCTTAATTGGTTAGGGGTAGTAACCGCCGCAATAAGCAAGCTACTCCCATGCTTATTTGTGTACCCAGCCTGTGCAATTTAGTCCTTGTTGGTTGTTATCTGAATATAAATCCACTTTTCTTCATTCCCCCCTGCCGTTGAAGCAGAGAGCTACACTGGATATGTATTGAAAGTGAAGTATCAAGCATAATTGATTCAGGGTAGTAACCACCTTAACAAGCAGGCTACACCCATGCTTATTTGTTTACCCAGACTGTGTAAGTCAGTCCTTGTTGGTTGTTGTCTGAATATAAAATCATCTTTTCTTCATTCACCCCTGCCGTTGAAGCAGAGAGCTACACTGGATATGCATTGAAAGTAAAGTATCAGGCTTGTTTGGTTTGGGGTAGTAACCGCCGTAACAAGCAAGCTACTCCCTGCTTTTTTGTGAATGCAAATCCTTTTATCCACATTTCCTCTTGCCGTTGAAGCATAGAGCACTGTCGTAGTCACATTAACTGTGTGTATGTCTATTGAATAAGGATATTATCTCCAGGTATTAGCTGTCTTTCCCTCAAGCCGCCCTCTCTTCATTCACATCCTCTAGAGTTTATGGATCCACAGTGTTTATCCCACGCCCCTTTGAAGTCCTTCACAGTTTTGGTCTTCACCACTTCCTCCAGGCAGGCAGAATAAATAAAAGACACCACTTTGCATGAAGAGAGAAGAAAGACGAGAAATGTGTTTATGCTCCTTTATCCCCCTTGCATCTACACATGTCCCTTTGGCATGGCATTCTTCTCTCCCTCCTATGCTGAATTTCCCATCCATAGGCAGAGGTTTTTTTGAGGGCTTAAGTTACCTTTGAGACTGGAAGAGAGGTAACCAGTACCACCCCAAGGGAAGTGAGGACAGGCCTGGGAACTTGATACCATATCAGAGGGATTGTTGTGATGCTGCCTGTGGATCTAGCCATGAGTAGCCTCTTACCTTCCTTGCCAGCCTTCCTGGTGCTGTTCCTTCGCAGTCTGGAGGCCGCTGACTCTTCCGCTGCTGCCGCTGCCAACCAGGCCTCTTATGCAGCCTGGGAGCCACCGCCGCTAACTCTTAATACAGCCCGGAGGCCGCCGCTGACACCTCCGTCTCCATGTGGCACGAACCGCCACCGACCAGGTCTCCCTCACGGCCTGGAACTGCTGCCACCATGCTTCTCTTCATGGCCTGGAGGTCTCTGATGCTGTGGTTTCTTCGTGGCAGGAGCCGCTCTTATCAGGACCCTCCTGCAGCAGGAGCCGCCGACCAGCTTCCTATTCCACGGCCGGAAGGCCACCCTGGAGCTCCTCTTCCTGGTCTGGAGGCCGCTGATGCCATCTCCTCCCTGTGCGGGGAGTCTCAGTCTTCAGTTCTCCCTCCACACAGCCTGGAGCCATCTTCAGATTCTCTTTGCGGCAGGAACTGCCTCCGACGCCTCGGGCCTATTTCTTCTCTTCTCAGCATGGTTGCTGTCCCTTGTCCTTCCTCCTTAGGTGCGGGGCCGTGCCTCTCCACAGGATTTAGAGGGCCAGTCCTTCTGGCTCCTCCTTGTGATGTCATCCTGGGCATTCCTCTTCAAACCTACAAAAGGGCTCAGCCTTCAGTTCCTCTTCACCTTTGCAAGGAGTTGGTCATGGAGTCGGACCTCTCCAGTTCCAGGTCTTCATTCCAGGAGTCCTCCATGATCCCTCTTCACTTCTTCAAGGCACTCTGTTCCTTGTTGGTCCTCCTTGTCTTCATCCATGGTCCTGAACCTTCGCTGTCGTCTTTGTTCCATGTCCTGGTCTCTCGTCGGATCCCGTCCTCTTGTCTTCAGATTTCCTGATGTCTCTGTGTCTCCATGTCCAGACATCTCCCTATCTCCAGATGTTCTGATGTTCCTTTGTCTTTGGATGTCTAGACGTCTCAGTCTTCTTATGTCTTCATCCTTCATATTCCATATGTCCCTGAGGTCCTCCTCTCTAGAGGTCCCTGATGTCCAGATGCCATAGATGTCTATATGCCTAGATGCCTGATGTCCCGAGGTACCGGTGTCCTTTTCGTATCCGATATCCTACGTTCCAGCCCTGATGTTCCGAGTCCTAATCCTGAAGTACCGTCAGTCCTCAAGCTCTGGGTTCAGCTTTGCCTCATCCCGGTCCTCGTCTTCAGCTGACCTTCCTGGGAGTAAATCCATATCTATCCAGGGTCTGAGTTTGGTGGCTGGAGCCCTCTTCTGGTTGGATCTGTCTTTGAGCACTGCCCAGATTCCTCCCAGATCCTGAACCTCTGTCTTCGTCTGAGTATCCTGAGTCCTTATCCTCACCTGAGCCTTCCCCATTTCCAAGTCCTCTTTGGAGTATCTGGATCCTCGCCTGACTCTCTAGAATCTACCTCTGATCTTCAATCCTCATCTGAGTGTCTTAGGCCTGAGTTCCAAGCCACCTCATGTCTTCATCTTGTCTGAGTTCCAAGCTACCTTTGTCCTCGTTTCATCTGAGTTCCATGTTCCGGGTTCCAAGTTCCAAGTTCCTCATGTTCTCGTCTAACCCAAGTTTCAAGTTTCCTCATGTCTTCATCTCATCTGTGCTCCAAGTTACCTCTTGTCCTCATCTAGTCTGAGCTTCCAATTACCAAGCATCCTCATCTCACCTGAGTCTTCAAGTGCCCTCATCTCATCTGAGCTCCCAAGTACCAAGTGTCCTCGTCTCATCTGAGTCTTCAAGTGTCCTCGTCTCGTCTGAGTACCAAGCTCCACATATCTTCATCTTATCTGAGCCTCTGAGCTTCCTTGTCTTGTTCAAGTCCTCATGCCTAGTCCTAGGCCGAGATCCCACCTTGTTCCAAGTTCTAGTACCATCACCTCTCCTCGACCTCTGTCCATCTTGCCGCATCTGCTGCTCCCTAGTGGCAGTTCCGAAAGGGCTATCGAGTGGCTGGAGGGCTACCCCAGAGACCAGAATTGTGCTGTTGGGTCTCTGCCAGTGCATGCAGGTTCTGCAGAGGTTAGGGCAGTGGTCAGCCTGCTCCTCCCATGCTTGGACACATCTTGCCTGCCACGGCGCTCCCATGGAGCTCCTCTCTGCAGTTGCATCGTGGTCCAAGGGCACACATCTCCCCAGAATCGGGAGCGCTCCCTAGCACTCCCCTCCAACAGGGATGGCTCCTGGCAACCCAGCCAGCTGCCACCTTTACATTTTGCTGTGATAATGTATAAGATAAGATATGAGTAACAAAGTTTCAGGTGTACTAAGCATTTTCCCCCTACACAATGGGAAAAAACACTTTAGTGCATTGGGTCCTGAAATTGTTGCTCAGCATGATTAACACTTGCTTTTCCAGGACCACAATCTCTCTTAATTTCTTTAATTTATAGAAATAAAGGTCAACAAACAAGATGTAGATGATACCTTTTGACTGGAATAACTTTGACTAGCTCTATTTTTATATTTGAGTAATGCCATCAACTCTTTTTTCACTGACCTAATGAAAAGGCCCACTTCTTGAAAGCTATTCACAAATGACACTATATTAAGTCTATTAAAAAATATATCACCTACAACATGCTTATTTCTACATATTCAAATGGACTAACTCAGCAACCATACTTTGGTGCTAATTGTACAAATTATAATAAAATATCTTGGAGACTTGATATTGTGAATATGTCTGTAATAACAAAATATACAGTATATTATTGCAGAGGTATGTATGATAATTCTATCTTCTCTTTTGTTGTAGTTGATACAGACAATAAGTGCCATAGACAAAGATGAACCGCCCGGTGGTCAAAAATTTTTTTTCAGCTTAGCTGCTGTTAACCCAAACTTCACAGTTCAGGATAATGAAGGTAAAAAACGAACCATGTTTATACAACCCCTTTGAGTTTTATGTGTAATCCTGAGTATTTATTCTTGGTTCCAAAACCTTTCATTTCAGTTTTAAGAAGGATTGGTTTAATCCAGGGCTTCTGAGGAGTTACTCCTGAAGCAAGGGCTGATGAGAGCAGAACTTTACACCGGATAAAAATCGGGGGGTCTGTCTAAATTGTGAAACTATTTTGTTAGTGAGGGAAATGTGACTGAGGTTTGAAGTATATTATATTCTTTTTGAGACTGTGATTGAGCTGTTTCCTTGTTTGATTAAAATCTACCACTATACCTGAAGACTGGAGGGTAGACAATGCAATCCCAATTTTTAGTAAGGGCTCCATGAGTTACTTGGGAAACTACAGACCAGTAAAGTTGATGCCAGTGCCAGATATAATGATAGAAATTATAGTTAGGAACAGAATTACAGGATATCTGAATAGACATGGAAAGGAATGGAGAATAAAATGGAGAACGTCATAATATTTATATATTGCTCCATGGTGAGATCAAACATAAGGTACTGTGTGCAATTATGGTCACCACATCTTAAAAAAGATATAGCTGAACTGGAAAAGGTACATAGAATGGTGACTAAAATAATAAAGAAAATGGAATGGCTTTCCTATGTGGAAAGGCTAAAGAGGTTAGGGTTGTTTAGTTTGGAGAAGAGAGGACTGAGAGGGGATATGATAGAGGTCTTTAAAATCATGCGTGGAATAGAATGGGTAAATGTGAATTGGTTATTTACTCTTTCAAATAATACAAAAACTGAGGACATGCCATGAAGTTAATAAGTAGGACATTTAAAGCAAATCAGAGAAAATTCTTTTTCACTCTATATGCACAATTAAGCTCTGGAATTCACTGCCAGAGGATGTAGTAAAGGCAGTATAGCTCAGTTTAGAAAAGGTTAGGTTAAGTTCTTGGAGAAGTCCATAAACTGTTATTAAAAAGATAGACTTGGTGAATAACCACTGCTTATTCCTGGGCATTAGCAGCATAGGGTCTATCTACTGTTTGGGATCCTGCCAAGTAATTG
This sequence comes from Rhinatrema bivittatum, assembly GCF_901001135.1. NCBI lineage: Eukaryota > Metazoa > Chordata > Amphibia > Gymnophiona > Rhinatrematidae > Rhinatrema > Rhinatrema bivittatum. Next base: position 479,749,441 of record NC_042616.1, read on the forward strand.
TGACCTGGATTGGCCACTGTTGGAAAAAGGATATTGGGCTTAATGCATGTTTGGTCTCACCTAGTATGACAATTTTTATATTCTTATGATCCTAATGGGTAAAAACAAATATGGTTTTAGCAAAGGGAGGTCATTCCTTACCAATCAATTAGAATTCTTTGAATATGTAAATAACCATGTGAATATGAGTGAGCCAGTTGATATTTTTGGATTTTCAGAAGGCATTTGTTAAAGTCCCACATAAGAGATTCCTCAGGAAATTACATAAGTCTTGGTATAAAAGCTAATGTCCTATTGTAGATTGGTAACTGATTTAGAGAAAGGAAACAGAGAGTAGGTCTAAATGATCAGTTTCCTAATGGATAGAATTTAATAGTAGAGGGTCCCAGGGATCCATACTGGAACCAGTGTTGTTTCACATATCGATAAATGATCTAGAAAAAGCAGCAATGAGCAAGATGTTCAGTTTGCAGATGACATACAATTATTCAAAGTAGTTAAAACATGAGCTGATTCTGACAAATTGCAAGACAATGCAAGACTGGGGAACCAGGCAACTAAATGCCAGATGAAATTTAATGTGGACAAGTGCAAGTTGATGCACACAGGGAAAATGTATCCTGACTGTAAAAGTTGGGCTCCATTTTAGGAGTTTTCACCCTAGAAAAGGCCCTTGGGGTCATCATGGACAACACATTGAAATAGTGAATTAAGTATGCTGCAGCAGCAGAAGCTAAAGAAGCAAATGGAATGCTAGAAATTATTAGGAAAGGAATAGAAAACAAACTTGGGGATATATTAATGCCTCTGCATTGATCTATGGTGCAGCCACACCTTGAGCTTTGTGTGCAGTTCTGGTCACTATACCTCAAAAATGCTCCATATTGCAGAACTATAAAAATTATAGAGCAGGGCAAGAAAAATTATTATGGGAATGGATCGGCTCCTTTATGATGAAAGACTGAACAGGTTGGGGGTCTTCACCTTGGAGAAAAGATGACTAAGGCCTAGATTCATCAAATTGCAATAAATTTAGCAGAAATAGCACTGCACTAAAAAAATGGGTCTGGTTAGGCTAATTTCCTATGTATCACATCGCAGAGGAAATTATCACATTGCTTGTTATGTCAGCGAGCAGCGCAATGCATCAGTACGTCATGCATCGTTTTACGTGCCTTGCTTTTATTTGTGCATGGCGTGCTATTTTTCTAGTTTACATATCCCAGCTTCCTGCAGCTACCTCTCTGAGGGTGTGTCGGTTATTGGAGAGAAGAAAGGAGAGTTGGTGAGTGGATTAGTGAGAGTAGGTGCTTATAGATTTTGATTTCCCGAGTGTATTGTCTTGTCTTCTGTTCTCATCTGTTTCCCTTTCCCTTGGTCTTTTGTTTTCTTTGGGTGAGTGAAAGTTTTTGTCAGTTTGTCCTGTTTGTCTCTGTGTTTCTGTCAGGAGGAGGAGTGGTTAAGTATGGTGGTAAAGCAGAGGAGAAGTGGTGAGGAGGGGTGGTGAGGTATGGTGGTGGTGGTGAGGTGGAGGAGGAGTGGTAAGTTTGGTAGTGAGGCAGAGGAGGAATGTGAGGAAGAAAAGCAGTGAGATATGGTAGTGAGGCAAGAAGTAGTGGTTAGGTTGTGGTGGTGAGGCGGAGGAGGAGTGGTGAGGAGGAGTAGTGAGGTGTAGTGGTGAGGCGAAGGAAGAGTGAGTAGTAGTGGGGCAGGGTGGTGAGGTGGAGGATGAGGGGTGTGGAGGAGTAGTGAGGAATGGTGTTGTTGAAGAGTGGTGAGAAGGAGTATTGAGGTGTGGTGGTGAGGCAAGGTGGTATTGAGGAGTAGAGAGGATGGAGCATGAGAGGCAGGAGGAGTGAGGAGAGGAGAGGCATGAGGAGATGGTGAGGAGAGGAGGAGGGAGGATGAGGGCAGGAGTGCTAGGGGAAGGAAGAGGAATAGAAGGAGGGACTGGGAGAGGAGTAGAGCTAGGGAGGGGGGAAGGGATAGGAAGATGCAGGAGGGGGAAGGGCTAGGCAGGCAAGTCCAGTGGGAGGAAGATGACAATAGACAGAGAGGGCAGAGGGGAGGGGAGTCAGTAGAGCAGGTGCAACGGGGGAGGAAGGGAGGGCAGAGAGGAATGGGGCCAGAGTCAGGAATGGGAGGACACCTGTCCGGAAGCAGAAGTGGCACCCCTTCAGGAAGCCAGGCAGCAGGGTGCATTCATCTGAGTGCATTGAAGTTCAGCCCAGAGGACAACAAAATGATCATCACTGGGGTCCTGGAACATTATGCCATGCTCTTCAGCAACCATGCAGCCAAGACCTCGAGGTTAGCCAAGGGCCATATCTGGAGCACCATCGCCCAGGCTATCTCAAGGCTCAGTGGTCTGAGATGTAGTAGGGAGCAGATGACCCACAGGTACCGGGACATAAAGGCCCAGTTGAAGACCAAAAGTGGCAAACTGCAACAGGTACATCCGGCAGACCGGCGGAGGAGCCCCTTGTCCAATTGTGCTGTTGCCTATGGAAGAGCCCCTCATCCAACAGCTGGGACAGGATAGGTTGGAGGGCATGGCTGCGCAGCTGGACCCCACATAAGCCAGAGCCAGTAAGTTCACCTCTCCTGTAAATGGCGAGGCTGCTACAGTTGTGCACATCATTTGGCATAAGATGCTCACACTGATTAACATTCAAAGTGCGCATCTCATGCCAAACGGTCTATATGTGTACCTCTTGGCTTTTGTACTTATGCCGTCTTGTTTCCATTGCTCTTACCCAGGACTCTGCCGGTCCCAGATGTTCAGCCCCAGGGACCAGTAGTGAAGCTCCAGGGACCAGCAGTGAAGAGCTAGGAACCAGTCATGCAGCAACACTTTTCCATGCTCACCTGCTTATGGAAGATAAGACACAGTTCAGCAAGGAGGAGAAGAAGGAATAGCAGCAGCAGCCTCCTGAACTCAGCCAAGCCCTTGGCTGAACAAGCCCACTGATTGTGAGCTTAAACCTTTCTAGCTTCATGGAGGAACCCAGCTTGCAGTGGCACACAGTTGAGCCAGTGCAACCTCGCTCCAGTACACCACATGGCCAGCACAAGGCAGCAGACATTGAGCCGGAGCAGCCCACCAGCCCCCTCATGCCACTTCTGGAGACTCAAATCTCCCCTCCACTCACAACTAGCACAGCACCAGCAGCAGTTCTGGCACCACAACTGGCACCGAGCAACACCTCAATGCATGAGCAACTGGACTGGCTGGAAAGGAGCCATTGGATCCATCTCTACCATATAAGGGCAGAGATCATAAGCCTGAGGAGAGCTGTCAATGGGCAGACCCAGGCCCTGCATGATCAGACAGCAGTCCACACAGAAACTAGTACCACAGTGGCTACCTCAGTAACTAACCTCACCAGTGTCCTCACCCAGATTCTCCAAAGAATGCCAGAGCCTCCACTAGTGCCTTCCCCAGCATTCCAAGACTACACCCAGGACTGGCAGACAACCCAGGGCTAGGCCCCCTAAAGACATGCCATCCCCCAAGTGGGAAGCCACGGAATGGCAAAGTGCCATGAAGATTTGCAATGAATGTCCTATAATGCTTATAAACAAGACTTGTTGAACAAGCATGGCCGGTCCTTTGGAGAGAATTCCTATGCTGGCTAGATAGAAGAAGACTGCTGGACCCGTCCTCACTATAGAGTTCCTATGCTGGCTAGATGGAAGGCCTGTCCTCACTACAGAGTTCCTGTGCTGGCTAGATGGAAGAACACTGCTGAGCCATCCTCACTACAGAGTTCCTGTGCCACCTAGATGGAAGAAGACTGCTGGACCTGTCCTCACTATGGAGTTCCTGTACCTGCTTGTTGAAGTTGATGCTCTACTGTCTGCCATTGTTGTACTTCCTAGTTCTAAAATTCTCCTTAATGCTCTGCCCATACTCCAGCCTCCTTGATGCCGTCTTCTATCATGATCCAGCTTCTGGCTCTTCTCATCATGTCTCATCTCCTGTTTCTGATACTGGTGTCTGTCTCATCTCATCCTGCTGCTGCCTCTATGCTGGTGTCTCATCTCATCTCATCTCATGCTGCTGTGTCATTCATCTCATCTCATCATGCTGTTGCCTCCATGCTGGTGTCTAAGCTCATCTCAGCTCATCCTACTGCTGCCTCCATACTGGTGTCTCATCTCAGCTCATCCTGCTTCTGCCTCCATGCTGTTGTGTCTCATCTCATCTCATGCTGATGTGTCATTCATCTCATCTCATCCGGCTGTGCCTCCATCCTGGTGTCTAAGCTCATCTCAGCTCATCCTGCTGCTGCCTCCATACTGGTGTCTCATCTCAGCTCATCCTGCTTCTGCCTCCATGCTGTTGTGTCTCATCTCATCTCATGCTGATGTGTCATTCATCTCATCTCATCCTGCTGTTGCCTCCATCCTGGTGTCTAAGCTCATCTCAGCTCATCCTGCTGCTGCCTCCATACTGGTGTCTCATCTCAGCTCATCCTGCTTCTGCCTCCATGCTGTTGTGTCTCATCTCATCTCATGCTGATGTGTCATTCATCTCATCTCATCCTGCTGTTGCCTCCATCCTGGTGTCTAAGCTCATCTCAGCTCATCCTGCTGCTGCCTCCATGCTGCTGTGTCTCATCTTAGCTCATGTTGCTGCTACCTCTATGCTGCTGTGTCATCTTATCTCATCTCATCCTGTTGCTGCCTCCATGCTGGTGGTTTATCTTATCTGAGCTCATCCTGCTACTGCCTCCATGCTGCAGTATCTTTGCCTGGCCCTAAGCCTCCATGCTGCGGTGACTTCACCTGGTCCTCGGCCTCCATGCAGCGCTCTCCAGTCTTGGTCCTACTGCCTGCTATTTAACCTTTGCTGCCTTGGCCCTTAGGCTATCCTCCCTTTGAATGCATTCTCTCAACATGGACTGTCTGGAGCCTTTACACTTTGAGTGTGCTCTTTCAACATGAACTCTGCTGCCTTAGCCCTTAAGCAGTCTCCCTTTGAATGTGCTCTTCAACATGGACTGTCTGGGGGCCTTTTGGTTTACATCTCTAACATTAGATGTAGCTATTGGGGTGCTACTTCTGCTTCCTGTGTTCTTTGCTGTAATTGGGATTGTGTAAAAGAATAAGATGCTAATACTGTATATGTAATGTTGCCATTTGTAACAATGTATGCAGAGGTATACACTCAATGTGCTGTTCATTTCAGTTACAATATGATGTGCAATTACATATCTTGTCCTTGTAGAATGTGATTATCAAAGATGTTGACTTGCTTTTAATCTGTTGACATTTGTAGTATAATAAAGTGGTCACAGGTTGAAAGAACACTGTCTTCATGTCTATTTTTATTGTGTTCTTTTTCTCTTTAGGGCTTACTAGGTCAAAGGTTTGAGATTTAAATGACTTTGCATGCTAGTGTCAATGGCCATTCCAAGTAGGCAATCCCCTGGCAGGCAAAACCATATGGCCTATAGCATATAACCCAAAGCTGATTGTATGCTCCCAAGGAAGACAGCTCCTTATTGTGGAGCTTCAGTATTGGCTTCAGCTGCTTTCTCCAGAGAGCATTTTTTTTTTTAAATTTTTTATTTATGCAATTTCAGATATATTACATCATATATCAAAAGAAAAGATAAAGAGATCCTCCATTACAATCATTAATAGAAACTTATACAAATAATTATTTCAATGGATCTCTTAAATTATCAGGAAATTGTAGACCAAGATGAACATAAATGCATTTATAGAGCTCAATACACTTATTTACCATATTTAAGGAATTAACCAAACAAATAAGACTCTACCCCTACTAATTAATACAGCAATTCAAGCCTTCTCATCCAAAAAGTCTCTCAATTGTTCAGACTCTAAGAAAATATATTTAGTCTCTTGATACTTCAAAAGACATTTACAGGGATATCTCAATACCATACTGGTTCTTCGATTGATCACTTGATCTCTCATATGAAGAAATTTCATCCTTCGCTCTTGAGTACATCGGACTAAATCCGGATATATCCAAATGCTTTGCCTGTAATATTGAACAGATCTATTTCTAAAAAAGAATTTTAGAACAAGATTTCTATCCTGTTCAAAGGCAAAAGAAGCCAGCAATGTCCCTCTAGTTTTAATTTCAGTCAGTATTGATAAATCAATCAATTCAGAGACATTCAAAGATGGTTGTTCTAATATTTCCACTGGTTGCTCAGATGGTGTTAACTTTTTTGAAACAAAAAACACTTTAGTAATAACTGGAGTAATTTCTTTTGGAATTTTTAAACAAATCATCATATACTCTTCGAACATATCCAGAGGTGATATTTTTTTTCAAAACAGGGAAATTAACTATGCACAGATTTAAATAGCGCAGAGTGTTTTCTATGTTTTCAAATCTTCTTTCTGCAATAACTTCTGTTTTAATCAAATTACTCTGTACCTTTTCAGTCGTTGCAATTTTTTCTTCTAACTTCCCTATTTTCTCTTGATGTTCACTTGTAACTTTTTCAACCTTCAGCCCTCTTTTGTTAATTTCCAGGAAAGCTTGTGTTAATGTAGTAACATCCAATAGGTCATAGCTTTCCATAGAGAGTCTAAAGTTACAACTGGTAGTTTTTGTAAAGAAAATGCCATTTTTGGTTGTAACTTTACCAGGTCCTGAAGTGCTTTATTCTCCTCATTGTTCCTTGCCGGTTCAGCCATTTGGGGGTTCAGTGTGGAGGTGAGCACATCTCCCATCACTGCTCCAGCTTCTCCGGCCGTCGACTCTCTGTCCTCCTCGTCAGTCTCAGGGTGCAGTAACTCTCTCCTCTCTGGGAAAGCTTGCGATGTTTTCCTCTGCTCCTCCCCTAACTGACCTCTCGGCAGCGTCGGCATCTCTGGTGGCCCCGGGCTGAACGAGATCTCATCGGCCATGGATAGCGATCCAAGCTCCTGGGTCGCCGTCCCTGCGGCCCTTGCCTCCGGTGTCCTCGGGGTAAGATCGAAGAATCTTTCTATCCTACGCTGTTGAAGTCCTTCTTCCTTCGTAGAAATGTTCTCTTTAAGTTGGGCTTTTCACTTCGTGCGCGGCATGATTGGAAGGTATTCAAAATTAAGGTAATAGCAGAGAGTAGAAAAATCATAAGCCAAGGATTAGAGTGATCCTTTCACACTTATGTGTCGGCCATCTTGGTCCGCCACTGTTCATGCAGAGAGCATATTTTTAGCTAACAGTTGGGTACATAGCCATGTATGTGAGCTGGGCACTAGGTGTTCACTTCCATATGCAATTCAGTAGAATAGGTGTAGAAATGTTTGACTAGAGGTACATTAGCTATGTCTTCATAGGCCACCGGCGCGCGTAAAGCCCCGGGACGCGCGTAAGTCCCGGGGCTTCCTGTCAGGGGCTTGTCGGGGGCGTGTCGAGATGACGCGACGTTTAGGGGGCGGGGCGCAGCATTTGGGGGCGGCAACGTGGGCGTGGTTTCGGCCCGGGGGCGTTCCGGGGCGTGGCCGTGGCCTCCGAAACAGCCCCCGGGACCGGACCATGGAGCGGGGCACCCGGCCGAGGCGCGCAAAGTTACGCCTGCTGAAAGCAGGCGTAACTTTGCCGACAAAGGTAAGGGGGGGTTTAGATAGGGCCGGGGGGGTGGGTTAGGTAGGGGAAGGGAGGGGAAGGTGCGGGGAGGGTGAAGGAAAGTTCCCTCCGAGGCCGCTCCAAAATCGGAGCAGCCTTGGAGGGAACGGAGGCAGGCTGCGTGGCTCGGCGCGCGCAGGCTGCCGATTTTGCACAGCCTTGCGCGCGCCGACCCCAGATTTTATAGGCTACACGCGTATCTTATAAAATCAGGCGTACTTTTGTTCGCGCCTGCTGCGCGAACAAAAGTACGTGCTCGCGCAACTTTTTAAAATCTGCCCCAAAATATTTGAAGGGTGGGGAATAGATAATTGTGGTAATTTGTACAGTTGTCCCTACTGATTGCGGGGAGTGATTTGGCGTTGTGATAATAAGCAACTTTCAGACTCAGTTTTATTATTTCTTTCCCCTGTAGAAGGCTGTTCCAATTCGATTGTTTGATTTATTTCTTTATCAAATGCTTGTGAGGAACAGTCATTGGCTGGTGCGAAAGGTAATACAACCACTTGATTGTCTCTACTAATCTGAATATTCCCAGCCATGTGTGTTTTTTTGGTTTTTGATCAAAATCCTGTAATCAATTTTGGCCTTTGACTGCTTCTTCCTGTAATTTGGCTTGTTTTCTTTTTGCCATGCCACTTTCAAATGTTTTCATTATCACCCAAAACTAAATGGAAAAAAGAATTGGTACAAAATTATGTAAGATAGAATATTTTAACTTCTAAATTAAAAATTAGTATTACCTGATTCTTTTATTATTAATAATAATAATAATAATAATAATAATAATAAAAATCGATTTTCTTTATTAATTTATTATTCTTAAAAATGAGATTGCTTCTAAATAATGTTGTGATAACTTTGTCAACAATTGTAAGAAATGTCTAAAACATATGACAAACATTACAGTTACATGCAGGGTTGTTACAACGTAGAGGTGTTCATCAACAAATTGCTCAGGTAATTTAAATATGACGGTTTTATTTTATAGAAGGTCTATAAAATAAAACCGTCATATTTAAATTTAAAGAACAAAACAACTGAATCCTTCTTTTGCATAAAAAGTTAGTACAATAAGTTAAATACATTTTTTATTTATACATGTTAAAAATAGACATATTTACCTTTTTTTAAAATTTTGCCCAACAAAAGTAGGCCCCTTGAACATTGTAGGCCCTAGCCAAATTGTCCATGCTGGCAACCCCTTCTCTCCTTGGAGTGGGCTTGTTACATCCTCCACAGCTACCACCCCCCCCCCCCCCCCCCCCCCCCCCCCCCCCCCACTCCATGTTCTTTCCATTTGCTGCAAACACATAGCAGAGATGGAATAGAAAAAGAAGCATTTCTCTTACCTATAAGCCAACCATCACCGTAAGAGGTCAACATTTTCATACAATTCCGATTGCCTATGTATAAAGGAATCATGCGCGGCTCCCGGGGGTACCTGGCCACCATGTCAAGGATATGCATTCGTAGTGTTCACAGACTACTTGCACATTGAGATTGAAAGAGCTTCTGTTGCAGAAGATCTCTTCTCTATCATGAGGTGGGATGATGGCTAAAGAGTGCAGTCGATAGCTCCCAGAACATTGGGAAAGTTAGCGATGGCATAAAAGCCTCTCTTCAATTCCAACAAGTCCTGCCTGGGGAAATGCTATGTAGCGATTCAGGCAGTCAGATACAGCTGTTATGACCTGGGTCCAGACAACAGGAAAAAGTGGTTTGGGACAACTTTTACTTTTTTTTTTTGTATTAATTTTAACTAATTTGTTTGTCTCAGGTGGCAGTGAGGGTGGGACAGGTGGTCTCAAGAGACCCTCAAGGATTTTTACACTGCCATTGGGTGAGAAAGACTCCTTTAAGCGCATAGCCCTGGAGCATCTGGATGTGCATTAGCATCCCAAAGCTCCTGGAGAAAGTTAGCTACACTTCAAGAGGTACAGCTAACTTTCCTTGAAAAATTGCAGCCTGTGGACTTTACCCAAAGTCACAATATTTAATTTGCATATTTGTGACCTGACCTCCATGGATTTTTATACAGATCAGATTATTTTAATAAACACATTGCACCAGGTTTTTCAGGATGAAGATAGCTCGCAGAATTTAAAATTCCATATGTTATACGTATGGCAAGGCATTTACCATGCAGTAAACACTGTTAACCACACAGCAAAGACATACCATAGTGTAGTAAATGACCCCAAAGTCAACTGTGACCTTACAACCTTCCTCAGTCATTGTTTTAAAATAATTTTCACTGAGCGTCAGCAACCATGTTACAAATAATGAAGAATGTTTCAGTAACTCCTTCAAGTTAACTGCCAAGGCAATCATGAACGTTTCATCTCACTTCTCATCTGTAAACAGAATTTTTTTTTTAATCAAATTGATACACAAGATAAGACAAGAGTGTCAATAAATATAGTGAAAATGTATCAAGACATAATAGTGCCTGTCTGCCTGTGGGCTAGGGTCAACAGTATAAGGTTAATACAAAAGATGACCTGTAGTAATGTTTCTTATGAGAATTATAGCTAACACTTGTATGTAGTTACCTACAAGTAATAAAATAATATTCCCTAGAGTACAGATGATTATCTCTGGTCCTTCAAGAACACAAGCAAGTCTCAATTCAGGGAGTCCACGATGAATCTTATTATATGTAACTGCACATATATGATCTCAGAATCAGGTTACATTGATATTTGATCACCATAATGATCAGTCTTCTATAGCCTTTAAAGACCAGAGTTTGTCATTTCTGATCTGGCGTGTTTTCTTGATTTGTACCTCAACAAGTATAATCAACCATAAAAACTCATATGTGCTTATGAGATCTGGGCTTCCCTTTGTTCACAGGAATATACTCTAAACTGGCAAAGGCTAACTATGTTTGAGATCAATGATCACCATAAAATTGACTTTTTTTTTCAGTGAATAAACTTTTAAATTTTTTGTGTAAACTATATCGCTTCATTTAAAAAACCACACATTTTACTCCAGCTCTGTTTTTCAAATTGTTGTTGCATTATATCATTTGACTTATAATCCTAATAACTTCACTGTAAAAATAAGAATAGTAAAGTAACTGAATCACACTACAATCCCTTCATCTCAGAAGTGGAAAGTTCAGGCGATAAATAATTGACAAAAACCCAAATCATGGTCCAATGCATGTCAAGTACTGCCTAAAGAACATTTTTTGGTGATGTTTAAGAATCTCTAAAATGGCTTCTTTATTCCAGTATCAGTCCAAAACAGGCTAGTCATTCCATAAAAAAAATGGCAAGGATCTGTTTAGCGTAGCTCTCTGCTTCAACAGCAGGGGAGAAAGACTGATACTTTACTTTCAATGCATATTCAGCATAGCTCTCTGCTTCAACAGCAGGGGAGAAAGCCTGATACTTCATGCATATCCAGCATAGATCTCTGCTTCAACGGCAGGGGAGAAAGACTGATATTTCACTTTCAATGCATATCCAGCATAGATCTCTACTTCCATGGCAGGGGGAATGAAGAAAAGTTGATCTATATACAGACAACATCCAACAAGGACTGAATTACATAGTCTGGGTAAACAAATAAGCTGGGTATAGCTTGCTTATTGTGCGGTTAATACCCTAACTAATTAGCTATTTCACTTAGATGCAGTTCCAACACTGCTCTCTACATTATGGTGGGGTGAGAGGTAAATAGAACCAAAGTTACGTAAGGGCCAAGAGTAACAGATAAGTATGAGAAAAAAAAAATGTGAAAGCTTGCTAGGCAGACTGGATGGGCCGTTTCGTCTTCTTCTGCCGTCATTTCTATGTTTCTATGTTTAGTGTGCCTTTTGAAATCTTATTGGACAATAACAATGCAAGAACAGCCAGTGACAAAATTCTAGCTGGACTGGCGAATTTGGTATGAATTGTCTCTTTGTGGGAAATAGAAGCAAGTCTTGTCAGTATGAATAAATTACAGTATTCGTGCAATTCTGCTCAGTAACATTGTTCTTCTGTTGTACAATTCTAGAGATATTTTTTTAAGTATTTTTTCCTGCACATAGTAATTCAATTAGTCCTCTAATTCTGAAATTGTCTATCTCAGCAGCATGTGCAGTGCTCTCTGCTTGTAGCTGGAAGCGGGCAAAGACCAATTAATTGAAATCAATGAAGGAACCATGACAGGCCGTTCATTTCTGCAGGTGTCAGTCATGCTCTAGTAGAACTGCTGTACTAAAGACAGTTTACATCATTAGGGCTTGATGGGTTAAAGGGTTTTCCTATTTTGTGTCTATGTGAAAAATGTTTAGTGCATAGGTCCCTAATGGTGAAGGTACATATATATATATATATATATATATATAGGAGTAGGTTTTCAGTAGGAAAAGGATTTTGCAAAGTTTAAATAGGATTATGTAGTGTGGATACTGCATTGTGTTTTCTTACAGTTGGTTATATTTTATTGAATCATCAGAAATATTCTATATGGAACTTATGCACATTATGAAGACAACTTTTAAAGCCCTTTACATGGGTAATAGTGATTTACTTATGTACATTGTCTGAAAATTGCACATGCTTAATACACCCAAAAGTAAAAGTATGGTAAGTGTTCCACAACAAACATTCTAGACTGGATTTTAAAAGGGTTACGCGGCGTAAAGCCCCAGGGCACGTATAAGTCCCGGGGCTTGCAAAAAGGGGCGGGGAGGGGGTGAGGCGTGGGTGGGGTGGTCTGGGGGCGGGGGGGGGCAGGGCCAGTGGCCTCCGACAGAGCGGCCATAAAAGGTAAGATAAACATTTTGGGGGGGGGTTAGAGTAGGGCTGGGGGGGAAAGGTTAGGGGAAGGAGGGAAGGTCAGGTTAGGGGGAAGGGAATGGAAGAAGGCAGCACGGCTCGGCACGCGCAAGGTGCACAATTGAGCACCCCATTGCGTGAGCCAATCTCGGATTTTATAACACGCACGTGCATGTTATAAAATTGGGCGTACATGTGCACGTGCCGGGTAGCACACGCACATGGAGGCCGCGCGCGCTTCTTTTAAAATCTACCCCTCTTTGGGCTGCATTTAAGGAAGGCATTCCCAGGGGCATTTTGGGTGAGACTGAATTATATCACACATAGGGGCAGATTTTAAAAGCCTATGCGCCGGGCCTATTTTCAAAAGGCCTGGAGGCGCATGTAAAGCCCTGGGATGCATGTAAGTCCTGGGTCTTGAAAAAAGGAGCGGGGATGGGCAGGGCAGGGGTTTGGCAGGGGAGGGGCCAGAGCCTCCAGCCACAGTGGCCATTTGGCGCTGTGCCCGAAATTGTGGGCCGGCCTGCAGCCGGGACGTGCAACCTACGCCTGCCCGATGGCAGGCGCAACTTATAAAATAAAGGTTAGGGGGGGTTAGGTAGGGCTGGGGGGCGGGTTAGGGAGGGGAAGGGAGGGGAAGGTAGGGGGGTGGAAGGAAAGTTCCCTCCGAGGCCGCTCCGATTTTGGAGCGGCCTCGGAGGGAACGGGGAAAGCCATCGGGGCTCCCCTAGGGCTTGGAGCGCACAAGGTGCACTAGTGTGCATCCCCTTGCGCGCACCGACCCTGGATTTTATGACACGCGTGCAGCAGTGCGCGCGTGTCATAAAATCGGGTGTACATTTGTGCGCGCCGGGTAGCGCACACAAATGTACCCCGCGCACTTAAAATTTAAAATCCGCCCCTGTATGAGTATAATAAATGATTGGTGGCAGCAGAATGGCTTAGTTTTGAATATTTGCTATGGATTTGAAAAGAGCCTCTGAAGGATTTATTTATACATTTGCCTTATTTGGCCATATCGACTATTGTAACAGTTTGTTAATAGGGTTGCCTAAAAAATTTATCAGAGTTTTGCAACTGACACAGAACGCTGCAGCCTATTTGTTGATAGACATTCCATTATCTCAGCATATTTCCCCAGTACTGAAGGGAGTCCATTGGCTACTGCCACAATGGAGGATAAAATTTAAAATATTGCTAATAATTAATAGATTGCTACATTTATTTATTTATTTAATTACTTATTATCCACCTATAAAATAACTGTGCTAAGCAAAGTACAAATATTCATAATACAATTTAAAAATATAAATTATAACAATAAAATATAAAATACAGGCAAAACAGAAACTTAAAACATTTAAATTAAAACATATCAGTTAAAAGCTTCCTGGAAGTATAAAGTTTTGAGCTGCTTTCTAAACTTCACTACATTCAGAGGATTATTAAAAAATTTCTTAAGATGGCATATATGTAATAGAGATGTGAATCGTGTGCCCGATCGTTTTAACGATCAGGTTCGGATGGAGGAAGAAAAAAATCAGATCGTTAGAGATGTGAATTGGAATTGGTTCCGATTCCAATTCACATCGTTAATTTTTTAGTGAGGCCTGAGCAGATAAAAAAACCCCACCCCGACCCTTTACAAATGACCCCTTTGATCTCCCACCCTCCCGAACCCCCCCCCCCCCAAAATGTTAAATTACCTGGTGGTCCAGTGTGGGGGGGGGGATCCCGGCGCGATCTCCCGCTCTCGGGCCATCGGCGCCATTTTGGCTACCACTGATAAAAATGGCGCTGATGGCCCAATAAAAAAAAAACCACCCCGACCCTTTACAAATTACCCCTTTGCTTCTCCTACCCTCCCGACCCCCCCCCCCCCAAAAAAAACCTTTTACATGTACCTGGTGGTCTAGTGGCGGGTCCGGGAGCCATCCCTTCAATCATACCCTCGGTGCCGGTGCTGCTGGGCTGGTTTCAAAATGGCGCCGATCGCCTTTGCCCTCACCATGTCACAGGGAGCGACTATCGCTCCCTGTGACATAGTGAGGGCAAAGGCGATCGACTGCCAGTATGGCGCCGATCGCCTTTGCCCTCACTTTGTCACTGGGAGAGACGGTGACAAAGTGAGGGCAAAGGTGATTGGCGCCATACTGGCAGTCGATCGCCTTTGCCCTCACTTTGTCACAGGGAGCGATGGTCGCTCCCTGTGACATAGTGAGGGCAAAGGCGATCGGCGCCATTTTGAAACCAGTCCAGCACCGGCACCGAGGGTATAATTGAAGGGATGGCTCCCGGACCCCCCCGCTAGACCACCAGGTACATTAAAAGGTTTTTGGGGGGGTCGGGGAGGGTGGGAGAAGCAAAGGGGTAATTTGTAAAGGGCCGGGGTGGGGTTTTTTTATCGGGCCATCGGCGCCATTTTTATCAGTGGTAGCCAAAATGGTGCCGATGGCCCGAGAGCGGGAGATCGCGCCGGGACACCCCCCCCCCCCCGCCCCCACTTGGCCACCAGGTAATTTAACATTTCGGGGGGGTTGGGAGGGTGGGGGTGGGTAAAGGATTGGTTTTAAAGGGTCGGAACGGGGTTTATGGGTTGTTTTGGTATGCCGGTTTTTCCCGCCCTCCCCCCAAATAATTCCCGTACTCGATTTAACGATTTTTTCACGATAAATCGAGGGAATTCCTATTGTATCGAGTCCCCTTACCGATTAATGACGATTTTAAAATTATCGGACGATAATTTAAATCGTTTAAAAACGATTCACATCCCTAATATGTAATAGCTTTCATTATGTTATTCATCCAGAAAAAAGCCACATCCACAGGCGTCTTTTATCCAGAACTTTCTTGCACCAGAACATTTGTTTTATATTAAGAGTGTATCATTGTTTTATGTATTTTAATTATGTAATTTTACTCTTGAATGTTTTAATTATGCATGCTTTATTTATATTACTTAGACCTTCATAATATTAAGCGATTAACGGATTTTAATAAATGTAAAAGTAAATGTAAATCATGAATCTCTCCCATCTCAG
Source organism: Rhinatrema bivittatum (assembly GCF_901001135.1). Taxonomy (NCBI): domain Eukaryota; kingdom Metazoa; phylum Chordata; class Amphibia; order Gymnophiona; family Rhinatrematidae; genus Rhinatrema; species Rhinatrema bivittatum. Next base: position 479,764,866 of record NC_042616.1, read on the forward strand.
CTGGCAAGGTATTCCAGCAAACAGACTCAAATACATAAAAGGCCCAATGTCTTAATGACTATCATTATAGAGGTGTTTAACTTGTCCCATATAGAGATTTTGGCCTGGATTTTCCTATGTCACACAGCTTAGTGAATCCCGCAGTAACAGGGGGCGGGGCAAAGTGGGGGGCAAGCCTGGAAAGACGGCAGCGATCGCACTCCAAGGCGTTATCGCTGCCGGCTTTCGTACCCAATAGCGCCACCGTGAAAGGCGGCGCTATTGGGCGTGCTACTGGCAGCAATAACGGGTCTTACCTTATTGCCGCCATGGGAAGTTACCACCGTGTCCGCCCCGACGCCGCCCCCCGACGCCGCCCCGACTCCTCCTCTTCTGGCCCCAACTCCACCCCCAGCAACCTATCACACATGAAAAGGATTACAAAATAACCCCCTTTGTCAGCTTTTTTTCACTTATAGGGTCATTCAGCAAAATGCATTATGGTGTTAACACATGTGATAATGCGTTAATGCCATAACGCATACATTAGGAATAATAAATCATGGCATGAATGCAAATTTTTTGGAGGGGTGGGATTTTGAGGGGCAATATTGCATGGTTTTAACACTGGAAATAACTACACCTTTTTTCCTGGCCATAATATAAATCAGGATATATTTTTTTTAATTGCATTTTGGCCATTTCTGGGAGAGAGAGAGAGAGAGAGCGAGAACCTCTGGAAAGGGCCTCACTGTGTGCACCTATTTATATCTCTATAGGAGGGTCATCTACTAGGTCGAGGTGATGTCTAATCTTCACCAAGGTGTACCGTGCTGTTCGAACATCTCACTCTACATGCGAAACTGGCCCCTAAATCCTAAACCAACACCAACAGCTCACCTCGACCTATTAGATGGCCTTTCTATAGAGATATAAATACTCTCCTACTATAAGGGCCTTGTAGTCTCTCTTTCTCTCTCTCTTTCTCTTTCTCTCTCTCTCATCATAGGGTGTGCTAAGTTTTCTGTGCCATCTGATGCAAAAACACACCCCTTTTTCTTAATGTGGGTGTTATCAGTGTGTTAATAACTCATTTTGATGACTCTAGGGGCAAATGAGCAGCTTTCGAGGAAAAGACCAATAAAAAGGTTTTTCTCACTAGAATGTAGTAACTGACTAAGGCCTGAATTCGCTATTCTCGCAGAGAATAATGAACCGCGTGGTACCGGGGGCGGGGGGGCAAAGTGGGGGGCGGGCATGCAAACGCTGGGAGCCGTCACACCATTCCGGTGTGCTGGCTGCTGGCTTTAACACCAAATAATTATACCATAAAAGGTGTAGTTATTCGGCGTGGAAACTGGCGGCGATAAGGGTCCTTATCTTTCCCCGTCAGCAATGTCTCCACAGTGTCTGTCCCGGTGTCACCCCAACGCCTCCTTTTCCGGGGGCCGACTCCACCCCCAACTCCACCCCCAATCACCCTATCACACGCGAAAAGTCCCTTTTCATGTGTGAAAGCTATTGAAAATGACCTCCTAAGAATATAGGGAGTCAAAAAAGACTTTAAATATGTGGGCTCATTGTGTTTCAAAACTTTAAAAAGAATTAGGACCTTAAATTGAATTCTTTGCAAGACTGGCAATCAGTAAAGGTGCTTCAAGATAGGGGTAATGTGTTCATTTCACCGCCTATTCGTGATGAGATGGGCAGAAGAATTCCATAAAATCTGCAATACTTTTAAACTAGAGTTAGGTAATCCATAATATAATGAACTACTATAATCAATATATGTTAAATATAAGCCTATAATAGTGTGAAAATCTTCTAGGTCAAGAGTAAATTTAACATGCCTTAATAATTTCAATTTGTAATATTCCCTCTAACAAGTTGCTGTAACTAAGCTTTAAAAGATAAAGTGCCATCAAAGAGTATTCCTAGATTTCAGACAGATTTTTTAAATGGAATGAGATTTCTTAGGACTAAAAATGTGGAAAGATTATGATCAATCAAACATGTCCTAATTCAAGAAAAACAAAGGACTTTGGTCTTATTAGGGTTCAACTTTAGCTGATTACTACATATCCAGAGATTAATTTTAGTAAGAACCTCGTCAGCAAATTGTTGCACTTGGAGGTGAACCTTTGTTCTGGGGCAGTGTTGGTAGGCTCCCTGGTTGGAACCAGGAAGCACCTGCCTCCAGGAGGCAGAGCACAGGAGGAGGCAGAGGCAAGCTGGAGCTTCAGCCTGGAAGCCCGCAGGGATCCGGGCCGCTTGGACTTAGGTGGGCCTTGCAGGGTCTCCCAGAAAGGAAGTTCAAAGGTGTGCCCACCAGGATCAAGGGTGCGCGGTCGATGTCTAGACTGGAGGCCTGAAGGATCAAGGAAGGCCAGTACAGCGTCTGCGATGACAAGGCTAGGAGCAGGGCCAGAATCCAGGATGCGGAGACACTGGACAGTAGTCGCAGAAATCAAGTTCCAAAGATATGTCCGAGAGTAGTCAGCCAAAGCAGGGGTCAGGTTCCGAGGATCAGTCTGAGAGTAGTCAGTCAAAGCAGGGGTCAGGTTACAGAGATCAGATGTGGTCAAGGTGGCAGGCAGAGGTCAGTATCCGGGCAGCGATCAACATGATCAAGTGCAGGCAGAGGTCAGTATCCCAGCAGTGATCGACTTGGTCAAGAGCAGGCAGAGGTCAGTACCAGATAGTCAGTCCAAAAGGAACTACCTAGGGGGAATGCAGGAACAGACAGATGCTGGAACAGGAGGACACTGGAACAGGACTGGAACAAGACTGGAACAGGCAATCAGACACAGAGGCAAAGTAGTACACACACGGTGTCAACCCGATTGCCCAGACAAGGAAGTGCAGGCAGGCACTTCCTCTTGTACTGTCTTCAATCAGGGTGCACCGTGGAGCTTGGACCCGCCCCTGGCCCTATAAGGGACCGTGCAGTCCGCGTGTGTGCGCCTAGGAGCGGGGCCAACACTACGGAGAATGCTGAGCCCTGCCGTGAGACCTGGTGCGACCGCTGCCACAGGACGCTGAGACCTGAGGAGCTTGCGGCTGCTGCTGGAGAGGCCGACCCGGGACCTGCAGAGGAGTTGGTGAGGTGAGCAGGCCCGTGCGTGGGCCAAGGGCAGACGGGGCGCGCAGCAGAAATGCAAATGTGGATGTGACATTCTCAGTAATCAGAAAAAATAACTGTACATCATCAACATGCATTGTGAATTGAACACCAAGGGATTCCAATAAAAAAAACATAATAGACACAAGATATTAAAAGGTGTGGTGGATAAAACCAAACCTTGGGGAACCCCAGAAGGCATTATGTACCAATTGTACATAGTACCGTTAACATAAGCTCAATGAAAATGAGAATTTAAATAGGAGGAAGACCAGGATAACACTTTCACTGAAGTCTAAGTTACAGGATTATGTGTTGCATCGTTCATTGTGATTGCAAGGAAGAATTTTATTATGTGTGCCTCCATTAAAGTATTATAAGCATTTCCTTATATAGATTCTACCTTGTGGAATGCATTTTCTGTTGAGTTTCATCAGGAAGATGATATAAAACATTTTGAAAAAATTTGAAAAAATATTTTAATTAGGCATATGGCTAGATGAAGGTTGTTGTTATTTAAGGTAATTTTATTGATTGCATGTTTTAGTTGTTTTATTGTATCATGGTAACATGTAATTTTTATTGTGAATGTTATGACTGTAATCCGCCCTGTACATAATTTATGGAAAAGGCAGAATATAAACATGTTAAATAAATAAATATAAGTCCTGGTAGAAAGATAGTGTGCACTAGTTTTTCAATATTGCACCCTTCATTTTCTCAGTTTAGTTCATCAGCTTCAAAGCCTGTGTTTCAAATTTACATGCATTATTTTCTATGAAAAATCTACCCTTACAAAGAGCAGCTGCAAAAGTCTGCAGCTACTTCATACGCTCAACAAGTTTCAAAGGCCAATTATGTACCAAGCTTTCCCATAACATCAACCTGCGAAATATCCCTGCCAATATCCCCTCAGTGGTAACACGCTAGAGAACTATATAGATCTTCTCTAGAAATCACATGATCTTTGGCAGTCTATTATCTTTGGCAGTCTATCATTAAAACCCAGCCTCTAGCCTATATTAGGCACCGCTCATGTAATTATGTTATTACCCCCTTATATCTTAATCCAAGTTAATTCGACCTGTTCATTGTAAGACATTTACTTGTCATTGTTGTTATTGTTTAAAATGTAAACCGAATTGATCAATAATTTTGTTATTGGAAAGTCGGTATAGAAAAATGCTAATAAATAAAATAAATGTACTTTAATTTCCTTTGAAACGTTGGTGCAAATGCCACAGGTAAAAAGTATCTGCAGTCTTTGTAGCAAAGCAGATTGTTGCTCCCTTTTAAGACAAACAAATTATTCTCTTCAATAGTAAGTTCTGTGATTAGTTGGAACATAGTGTTCGAATCTCCTAGATAGGCATGATTTCACTGCCATAACTCTTCTAGTCATTTGTGTCCACTGTACATTGTTTTCAAATATCCTGGAAAAAAATCCTTCTTTTAAAGGCTCTCTAAAATTGACAAATTTTAGGAAATTTTTAAAAATAATGTCCTCTGCTCATCTTTTGTCAATTTAATGTCTTGACCGTTAGAACTTGCTCTTAAATTAGCCTTCTAAGTTACAATCTACAGTATCAACTATTCTAGAATATACAAAATGAGGTTACTGTCAGAAAAAGTGTTACAACCTTAGTTAAGCACTTTTTCTAGAACAATGGAACAAGAAACATTCTTAGCTTTAATAATTCCAAAGGCTTTCAAATTATATTCTTTCCTGTTTCTTTCCGACAAACCAAGCATAACAGCATTAATCAGGAAGCAATTAATTTTGGGGAAAAGTATTTGCAAATAGTGACCTGCATTTTAATTAATTTGTAGCTTGTCAAGTTACCTGAATCTTGAAGGAATATTTACTTTTCACTAGGCACAGTACTCTCTGTTAGAAATTGGTAACAATCTCAGCTTAATGAATCACTGCCATGATAGTCTTACTGTTTATTTAAACAAGAAGGAATGATGTTTTTTTAATATAAGGTATACAGTAAAAATGTATTTATATAACTGCAATTGAAAAATTGACCTATATCAAAACTGTATATGCCAAAATAGTTGCATTAAGTAAAATAAATATTATTTTATTTTCTATAGATAACACTGCCAGAATTTTGACTAGAAGAAATGGCTTTAATCGGCATGATATAAACACCTACCTCCTGCCAGTGGTAATATCAGACAATGATTACCCCATCCAGAGCAGCACTGGAACACTGACTATTCGAGTGTGTGCCTGTGATATTCAAGGAAATATGCAGTCCTGCAATGCTGAGGCTTGCTTCTACCTGCTGGGCTCAGTACAGGGGCTCTGATTGCTATCCTCCTTTGCATTATTATACTTTTGGGTGAGTTACACAAAAATGTAGCCTTCTACAGCCAATTAGAGATTTTATGAATGTACAAATAAACATATTGCTAGTTCTTGTGTTAGTACTGTAAATTTCCCTTATCATGTAGCTACTGATGGTACTCTAGCCTTTGCTGTAAATAAATACATTCTGTATATAATTTAGTATCTTCACATAAAATATTTCAAATCAAAATTAAATCTTAATTTGTGAGCATTCATTTTATTGCTCCTTATTCCAATGGAACAATGTTCATGTGAACTTGCCAAATATGACAAATAGGTTGAATCACAGCGATTCTCATTCACTCCTACTCTGTATGATAGATCTCAGAACGTTTAACTAAGATCTCTGACTAAAGATGCATATATAGTTTGGAATTAAGATGCTTAGTTAGTTTCACATTTCTCCAGGCTATGTTGTCAGCTAAGACACAAAAACAGTCTCTGTGAGGCCAATTTTCAAAGACATTTACCTGGGTAAAGTAGAGGTGTGCATGCAGAAAATGTTCCTCTCATTACCTGTTTCTATTTTATGTTTGTTTTTTCATTTAATTTTGTGATTTATTTGGTTGCTGTTTATTTAGTGTGTGCTAAAATGTTAGAGGTGAATTTTAAAAGCCCGATGCTCATTATTTAGGGCATGCGAGAAAAAGGCGGGCTCACGCACACCAAGCAGATCTTAAAAGCCACAGAGGTACGTGTGTATCTCTTGCAGCGCGCACATCTCAAAAGGGGCGGGGTGTGGGCGTGGTTTGGGTGGAACATGGGCATTATGGCGCATTAACCTAAAACGTGCCCATACATTTTGATGCGACCCATTGTGCACCAAGGCCCCCAAGCCATATAACTTTGTGTAAGTTAAAAAAAAGAAAGAAAACTAGGCAGATCTGTGAGGTTTTAAGAGTTGGGGCTAACTGTGGGGAGTGAAAGTGATTAAACTAGGGGGGTCTGAAGGACCTATCTCTTAACTGGGTGAACTTAGGATGAACTGGTAAACTGGGAATTGCATCGGCATGCGCATCTTTAAAAATCCACCAATTTACATAGTAGCAGCAGGATCTGCATGCACATATTTGTGCATATGCTATAAAATTGCCACGTCCCTGGGCGAAAGCCAATGTATGGGCCAGATTTTGTAACCTACACATGGGAGTAGATTTGTGCGCGCAACCCGGTGCGCACAAATCTACGCCCGATTTTATAACATGCGCGCGCAACCACGCGCATGTTATAAAATCCGGGGTCGGCGCGAGGCAAGGGGGTGCACACTTGTCCACCACACTGGTCCACCACGTGCCGAGCCCTAGCAGAGCCCCGATGGCTTTCCCCATTCCCTCCGCCCCCCCCCACCTTCCCCTACCTTTCCCCTCCCTTCCCCATCTAACCCGCCCCCCCAGCCCTATCTAAATCCCCCCTCTACCTTTGTTTTATTATTTACGCGTAGGTTGCGTGAACCGGCCTAGTGCTGGCACGCAATCCCCGGGCCCAGCAGCAGTGGTGAGGCCTCTGGCCACGGCCACACCCTGCCTCTCCCCCACCCTCCCATTTTTTTCAAGTCCCTGGATATACACACGTCACGGGGCTTGCGCACGTCGCCAAGCTTTTGCAAAATAGGCTCGGTGCGCGCAGGAGCAGTTTTAAAGGGTTACGCGTGTATATTACGCGCGTAACCCTTTTAAAATCCGCCCCTATGTGCGCAAATGTGCACACATGCACTGGTTTGAAAGTTACTGTCCCTGTGTGTTCCATTTTTAAATAATGTGCTAAAATGACACAGAAAATACATTTTGTTTCATTGTTATGTCATTTTAATATATAAATGACATGAAACAGCATAAAAATGGGCAACCTGACACTAATGGCCTCCCCTGGCACCCACACTCTTCACAAGCATTGCCACACAAACCCTTTTCCTGCTAAGAAATAACCACCAAAACCCAAAATTGGGAATCAAGGGCCACAGCTTTATTATAGGGAAAACCGAACAAGCAACATGATACCCGAGCCATAAGGAAACACCTACCCACAAAAACTCCCCCGGTGGGCATCCGCCACTTCCCAGCAAAATCTGCTACCTTCAGACACCACCAGCCTGTAGGCATCTAGCAGCATCCGCTGCCTCCCCTGTGAGGACCCCACCATATCTCAGCAAGGAGCTTCTCACCAGATGTAACTGCACCCAGTCACACCATACCCATAGGATTCTTTATAGCTAGCTATACAGCCTTCCAGCCAGGCAGTTGGCACCAGCCAGTCTATAAACTGTTTGGGTACTCAGCCACAGGCACACAGTGGTAAAGCCACTTGGGTGCCTCACCTAATAGATGTGGCCTAGGATTCCTGTGACAAGACTTCATCCAAGGCCTGGAAATCATTGTTAAATAGATCTTGCCCAACTGATAATGGCACCATATCCCCCTTAAAACAACCTGGCACACAGACCCCAATTCTAAGGATGTCTTATGTGCTGACCTCCATGTGAGGAGAACCAGAATCCCTAGCTGCTGATTCAGTTTTGCTTGCCCCCATCCCCAAGTAACCTGATCCGACAAAGCAGGCCTTGAATAACGTCTGACCAGAAAAACATAGAAGGCAGCAACCTCAATATTGCTTGAGAATGTCTTTCTGGCCTGCTTCGATTAACTGTAGGAATGTCCATTTCCCCAAGTCATTCCCTCCCAGGTTCAACAAAATAAAGTCAGCCAAGCCCAACATCTCAAAGCCAATTAAGGAATATCAATAAATGGTCCCATCACATCCCTTGTATGCCGAACCACTACATAGTCATCCTTTGCAATGCCAGGACCAACTGAGATCCATATGATAAATGTTGAGCCTGCTTAAGAGCCCACATATATAGAAAGGCCATGACCTAAACAGTCTGGTCTCTGCTTTCGTGACCTGTTAAAATGATTGGCCAGCTATTACCGCTCATGTGCCTTTGCCAAAAAGGAGAAGACAGAGAGATGACTAGAGACCACCATTCTGGAAAACCCCTCCTCCTTGACAAATGGTTGACAAAGTCCATCAATAAACTCATTCACGACAGGACCCTTGACCACTCCTGTCACTCAAAAAAATTCACCATCTTCCCTGACCCACTGGTATATGTAGCCCAAGTTGAAGGTGCTAAACTCACAGCAGGCTTTGGGACACTAAACTTCCATAGGAAATCTGGAATTGCTGCTCTGTATCAATCCACTCCTGGTGCCAGTATCCAGAAATTGTGGACCACTTGCAATGAGAGAAGAGAATCCATAATTGTGTTATGAACACCTAGGGCATGATGGGCATGAAAGTCACATTCAGCTGCAAACAATACTAAAAAATTCCTGCAGCAAGTCCACCACCCCAGTCAATTGCCTGTTTCAACCTGCACCACTCCTAAATTATCCCACAAAAATATACTCTCTATTCCTCAACCTGTTCCCCCAGATCACGAAAGACTCCACTATTGGGAACAACTCCAAAAAGATTATGTTCTTGGTAGTGCCCACCTATACCCAAGCTTCTGGCCAAGACACCATAATCCAGGAATCCTGGAAAAAGACCCCATAACCTACCCCACTTATGGCATCCAAAAATAACTCGAATTCACTGTTATCAACTAAAGCTGCTCGCAACATGGGCACTCCATTGAAGTGAAACCAAGAATGTAAACCATGCCCCTGAGGTCTTTCCTTGTTATGTCAGTATATCCTAATGTGATGATGAACTCTCTACACGCCAGACATCGCTGCCTACAAATGCCTCAAAAACACTTTGCCCATTGGCATGACCCTACATGTGAAATTTAAACTGCCCACTAAGGACTGCATTTTCTGCAGTGTGACTTTCTTAGCTCTATAAGTCTTGTTAATTAATTCCCTCAATTGATCTACCTTCTTTTCTGAGAGTCGCAAAGTCATTGCTAGGGAAACTGGTTCAATGCCCAAGAAAGCAAGATGAATACATGGCCCCTCTGTCTTAATGCTAGCAATTGGAGTATCCCCAATATCTTCGAACATGCCGGTGAAGTTTCAGGGCCCACAAACAAAACAATCTAAATAATGCGTGATACAATTGGAACCGGACACCTGAGCAACAAAATTGCTAAACATTTCAAAATAAGCACAGGAAATGGAACAACCCATTGTTTTGTACTTATCAAAATAAAACTGCCCCTGGAACTGAAACCAAAGGAAAACTATCTGGATGGAAAGGCTGATTTGATATCCATTTTTTGCCATAGCGTCCCTGCACCACATTGTTGAACTAGCTGCACAGTGGAATCAAAAGACTCATAGGTGGCTCCATAACACATTCTTGTGGAACAAAGTCATTGACTTAATCTCTGTCAGGGAAGAAACAAATTGGTGATTTAAAGGAAACTTGCCAGGCTCCTTTTTTGGAATTCACCATGAAGGGGAAAGGATCGTTTTCTGATAAGGAGGGTGGGAAACAGGCCAGAAAACCTGCCCTGTCACAACTCTTCTTGCCAACTTTTTCTCTACCCATCTCCTTCATGCAGCACGCTGACTCTAAATTAGAGGCAGTCCCCAACCAAAGGGCTCATCTACAGAATCTTAAAGCCAAAATAAAAACCGTCCTGCAAAATGCTTGCTGCCCCTTCTTTTGTGGGTAAACAGTCTAACCAATATAACCAGGAGCTCTATCAAAATATCCCTTATTTTGCACTGCTCCCAGAGCCCACTTCCTCCGTGACGGGTACATTTGTTGACTGGGTATGCAGTGCCACAAGTAGAGTACAAGGGCTTAAATTTACAATCCATAAAATGGAATGGCGGAATCACCAACACATGTCAGAGAGGGAGGTATTTTAGATTTAATTCTTAGTGGAACGCAGGATTTGGTGAGAGAGGTAACGGTGATGGGGCCACTTGGCAATAGTGATCATAACATGATCAAATGTAAACTAATAACAGGAAGGGGGACAACAAGTAAATCTGCAGCTCTAACACTAAACTTTCAAAAGGGAAACTTTGATAAAATGAGGAAAATAGAAAAACACTGAAAGGTGCAGCTGCAAAGGTTAAAAGTGTTCAACAGGCTTGGACATTGTTTAAAAATACAATCCTAGAGGCACAGTCCATATGTATTCCACGCATTAAGAAGGGTGGAAGAAAGGTAAAACGATTACCGTCATGGTTAAAAGGTGAAGTGAAAGAGGCTATTTTAGCCAAAAAATCATCCTTCAAAAATTGGAAGAAGGATCCATCTGAAGAAAATAGGATAAAACATAAGCATTGTCAAGTTAAGTATAAAATATTGATAAGACAGGCGAAGAGAGAATTTGAAATGAAGTTGGCCATAGAGGCAAAAACTCATAATAAAAACTTTTTAAAATATATCCAAAGCAAGAAACCTGTGAGGGAGTCGGTTGGACCATTAGATGAAAGAGGGGTTAAAGGGGCTCTTAGGGAAGATAAGGCCATTGCAGAAAGACTAAATGAATTCTTTGCTTCCATGTTTACTAATTAGGATGTTGGGCAGATACCAGTTCCGGAGATGGTTTTCAGGGCTGATGAGTCAGACGAACTGAACAAATCACTGTGAACCTGGAAGTCGTAGTAGGCCAGATTGACAAACTAAAGAGTAGCAAATCACCTGGACCGGATGGTATGCATCCTAGTGTACTAAAGGAACGAAAAAATTAAATTTCTGATCTATTAGTTAAAATTTGTAACCTAACATTAAAATCATCCATTGTACCTGAAGACTGGAGGGTGGCCAATGTAACCCCAATATTTAAAAAAGGCTCCAGGGGCGATCCGGGTAACTATAGACCAGTGAGCCTAACTTCAAGTGCCAGAAAAAATAGTGGAAACTATTCTCAAGATCAAAATCGGTAGAGCATATAGAAAGACATGATTAATGGAACACAGTCAACACGGATTTACCTAAGGGAAGTCTTGCAAACAAATCTGCTTCATTTTTTTTGAAGGGGTTAATAAACATGTGGATAAAGGTGAACCGGTAGATGTAGTGTATTTGGATTTTCAGAAGGTGTTTGACAAAGTCCCTCATGAGAGGCTTCTACGAAAACTAAAAAGTCATGGGATAGGAGGGTGATGTCCTTTCGTGGATACTAACTGGTTAAAGGACAGAAAACAGAGAGTAGGACTAAATGGTCAATTTTCTCAGTGGAAAAGGGTAAACAGTGGAGTGCCCTCAGGGATCTGTACTTAGACCGGTTGCTTTTCAATATATATATAAATGATCTGGAAAGGAATACAACGAGTGATGTTATCCAAATTTGCGGATGATACCAAATTATTCAGAGAGTTAAATCACAAGCAGACTGTGATACATTACAGGTGGACCTTGCAAGACTGGAAGATTGGGCATCCAAATGGCAGATGAAATTTAATGTGGACAAGTGCAAGGTGTTGCAGATAGGGAAAAATAACCGTTGCTGTAGTTACACGATGTTAGGTTCCATATTAGGAGCTACCACCCAGGAAAAAGATCTAGGCATAATAGTGGATAATACTTTAAAATCGTCGGCTCAGTGTGCTGCAGCAGTCAAAAAAGCAAACAGAATGTAGGAATTATTTGGAAGGGTATGGTTAATAAAATGGAAAATGTCATAATGCCTCTATATCGCTCCATGGTGAGACCACACCTTGAATACTGTGTACAATTCTGGTCGCCGCATCTCAAAAAAAGATATATTTGAGATGGAGAAGGTACAGAGAAGAGCAAACCAAATGATAAAGGGGATGGAACAGCTCCCCTATGAGGAAAGGCTGAAGAGGTTAGGGCTGTTCAGCTTGGAGAAGAGACGGCTGAGGGGGCATATGATAGAGGTCTTTAAGATCATGAGAGGTCTTGAACGAGTAGATGTGACTCGGTTATTTACACTTTCGAATAATAGAAGGACTAGGGGGCATTCCATGAAGTTAGCAAGTAGCACATTAAGACTAATCGGAGAAAATTATTTTTCACTCAACGCACAATAAAGCTCTGGAATTTGTTGCCAGAGGATGTGGTTAGTGCAGTTAGTGTAGCTGGGTCAAAAATGGTTTGGATAAGTTCTTGGAGGAGAAGTCCATTAATGGCTATTAATCAAGTTTACTTAGGGAATAGCCACTGCTATTAATTGCATCAGTAGCATGGGATCTTCTTAGTGTTTGGGTAATTGCCAGGTTCTTGTGGCCTGGTTTGGCCTCTGTTGGAAACAGGATGCTGGGCTTGATGGACCCTTGGTCTGACCCAAGCATGGCAATTTCTTATGTTCTTATGTTCTTAGATGCTGGGGAGGGAGGCATTTGGAGCTGATGCTTCAACCCCCTGTCCTTGAAAAAAGCTGCCCCCGGAGAAGACTGTACAGCATCCACTGTCTGACCCACCCCTAGATTCTTTGTTCATCATCTGAATCAGCCAGACATAAACTTGTTCTCACCTTGTCCCTGAAACGTTGTCATAGTTGAGCTATGTCCAACCTTCATAGTCCTTGTGTGCCACCAAAGTTGTGTCCACTAGAGATGTGAATCGGAACTGGAATCGCTGGATGGCCGGCGCCATCTTTAAAAATGGCATGGTCCATCCAGTGCTCCTACCATGTGACAGGGGCCGGCCAATAGCACGGATACCCTGTCACATGGTAAGGGCAAAGGGCCATCGGCGCCATTTTGATTAGTGTCAGCCGATGGCCCGGGAGTGGGAGATCGCTCCCGGGACCCCCACTGGACCACCAGGTACCTGTAAAGGTTTTGGGGGGTTGGGGAGGGTGGGGGAAGCTAAGGGATTAGTTTTAAAGGGGCGGGTTGGGTTTAGGGGTTATTTTTGTGTGCCGTTTTTCCCGCCCTCCCCCAAAACGATAAGAGAACCCCCACGAACAATATCATGGGGTTTTCCTATCGTTTTGGGGGAGCCCCCCGATTTCTGACGATTCACATCCCTAGTGTCCACATAAGCAAGCAAGACCCCATAGTGAGACAGATCAAAGTGACCCACCACACTAGCCAAGCAAAGAAAAACACCTGATCCAATTGAGGACCATATGGGAACACTCCTTTCTTTTCCCTGTAAAGTTTTCTGCTTCCCTTTCTGCTTCTTCTTCTTTCAGCTCCCCTTCATCAAGGAGAAAAACACTGTCAATATATTTTCTCCTTTTTATCTTATTCTTATTGGAATGAGATACTTCCGCCCACATATCCAGTAATGTAACCAGGACTTGTGCAGTTCTATCTAAACTATGTCCAGCCATTGGCATAGAGGCTGAGGTAGAGCTCCCTGACAAGGAAGATGAGGAACTGGAGGCAGAAGATGAACTCCTCCTCTCACCATGCCCAAGACTCAGCCCTTTGTAAACCTGTCTTGCCATAGTAGCCTTGTCTTCTCATGTTATCTCACTTGACTCCGTGATCTGATCCTTGTTCTTACATAGAAACATAGAAACGACGGCGGAAAAAGACCAGTCGGCCCATCTTGTCTGCCCACAAGCTTCCGCTCTTATTTTCCCATACTTATCTGTTTCACCAACCACCGACTTCAGGGCTCTTGGTAACTGATTCAAATTTCCTGCCATCCCCTGTCATTGATGCAGTTGTTGGAGCTGCATCAAAGGTGAGCATAAGGCTTATGGTTAAGGGTTGTAACCGCCACATCAAGCAAGTTACCCCAATGCTTGTTTACCCAGATTGCACAGATCAATGCCTTGTTGGATGATGTCTGAATGTAAATCCTGTTTTCGTCACTTCCCCTTACCGTTGAAGCAGATAGCAACGCTGTATATGCTTTCAAAGTGATGTATCAGGCTTAATTGGGTATTAACTGCTGTAATAAGCAGCTACTCCCACGATTGTTTACCCAGATTGTGAAGTTCAATCCTTGTTGGTTGTTGTTGTCTTGACTTGCCTTGTAACAGTTCGGCCTTCTAGTTCCTTGCCTTGCTGCATGACCTTTGGGTCTTCTAGCCTTGTTCCTTTCCTTGCCTTGCCTTGTGGACTTCAGGCCTTCTCGCCTTGTGGCCTTCAGGCCTTCTAGATTCTTGCCTTGCATTGAGGCCCTTGGGCCTATCCTAGCTTGTTTCTTACATTGAGGCCTTTGAGCCAATTCTCTCTTGTAAGTTACTTTGATGCCTTCATGCCTGCTCTGTCTATTGCCTTGTTGTCTTCCGGCTTGTATTTTCTTTGTCCCTTCTCATCCTTGTCTGCCTTGTTTGTTTTATCCTGTCTGTTCCAAGTATCCTCTCCTGCCTATATCAGAATCCTGTCCTTGCCTTATCTCACCCTTTCTCTTGTCTATTTCTAGGTTCTGCCCAGTACCAAGCCTTACCTTGTCTGCCCAACCTTACCTGCCTCATCCATCCTGCCAGGCCCTGCCTGCCTTGTCTGCCTTGTCCACCTTGCCTTGCCTGCCTTGACTACCTTGACTACCTTATCTAAGCCTTGCCTGACCCGCTTTGGCTTCTGAGCTTTGCCTTGTCCAAGCCTTGCCTGCAGCCTTGCCTCATCTAAGCCTTGCCTTCACCTTTGCCTGTCCAGCCTTGATGTGCCTAGTCATGTTCCAGCCTGTACGGACTCACTACCATGATGTCCTGCCACTGCAGAGACCTAACGGCCCCCAGAACCCAAGAGCTCAACTTGTGGGGGAGGGAGTCAGGTAGGCAGAAGGCCGGCCCTTATCTTGCTCCCAAGTCCTGCCTTATAGTCCCGTGCCACTCCCCAGGTGGTATTCTCTGACTTCAGAAACTATGATATCCCAGATTCCCCACTGAACTACTTGGTGCCCCAACATCCTGCTTGCAGCACCTACTGCAGACCACCCGCACTATTTCACCATTCTTCTGCCTCGAGCCTGAATATGTACCTCAACTGTGACCCTTTTTTACTCTGTTCCCCTGCCTGTTGCTGCTTTCCTAAGGCCTTGCCACACTAGCCATACTACAGGGGAGCCCTGGAGCCATCAGCTTGCAAATTCCAACCCCGGCCGTTGCCCCCCCCCCCCCCCCCCCCCCCCCCCATTGGTTCTTGCCAATCGGCCACATTTCTCACACCCTCCCCACAGCTATCCCTACCCTCCGATGCAGTCAACGATGGCTCTTGATGACACCTGCTACAGCCCTCCATGGCATTCTGCAATTGCATGAGTAATGGAAATTTGAAAAACTTTGCCTGTAAGCGCCAATTCAGATCAGCTCACCAGCAGCTTCCAAGCAACAAAAGGCGGGAGAACACCACCTCTCCTTCCTTTTGTCACCCACTTATAACACCCTTTTTCTCTTGCTGGGGTCCCCTACCATGAAATTTTACATTTGCTATGGATGGCATGAAAGTTCTAAATCAAAAAATCTAGGATAGTCAATGGGGTCTTAAAGGTCAGGGCTAACAGGGTAAAAGAGAAGCTAATTAACTAGGGGGAGGTGAACTGGGAACAAACTGGGGAAACTGGTAATTGCATCGGCACGTGTCTACTAAAATCCTCCCATATACATGGTAGAGACGGCATTTGCATGCACATGCGCACATCCATATAAAATTGTGCCTTCATGTACGCACATACAGCCTATTTTATACCATGCATGCATATGCGTGCATATGTTATAAAAGGACCATGTCTTTTGGTGCAAGCTGGCATACGCACATACATGTGTTCCCACATGACTGTTTAAAAGTTACCATCATAATGATTGGGTTGGAAGAGGCTAAAATTACATATATTGCATTTTCAAAACTGCTTTTATGATTTGACAGGAATGCTTAGCTTTCAAAGTGAAAGTATCCATGTACTTTCTCTTTGAAAATTGATAAAGTCTGGATTAAAAGTGACTTCCAACTTTTTCTAATCCAGGCAGTTTGAAATTGCCTAGCATATGTACCTGACATAGTTAAAGGAAGGGAAGAAAGATTTTAAATCTAAAACATTTAAAAAGAATGTGGATAATGTTACATAAATAAGCTTATTGTATTATGCATTAATCTAATTTATTCAGCACTTTCTAGCATCTCATTAACTGTATTAAAAAGATAAATATCCTCCCCACTACCCAGTTCCCTTATCAGTTTCATTGTAAAGCCCTGTTGGCCAGTTTATGTTACATGGAAACCGATGTGATGTTTGCTTAACAAATGTCGGTGTACACAAATTTTAAATAAATAAATAAAATAAATGAAGAAAACAAATGAGCTCCTTCCTATATAATATGCTGGACCTAGACAATGCGGTTATATATATATATATATATAAATATGCAGAGATTAAGTAATGAGTAATGGAAAAAAATGAATGGCAACTGTTGTTGAAGCAGATATGTAGGTGATATTTGGAAAAAGAAGAAAGTATTTGTTCAAAGTATGCCAAAAGTAAAGCCAGTATAAACATACCATTATTACTCTCTACCTATGAAGGTATCCTCAAACAGCTATTTTTTGATATATGCCACTCAAATCCAAATATATTTATGCATCTCCCGTTACCTTCTATGGAAATCATTTTGATACCAATAAAATGTTGGGGACTTTTAAAAATATAGGAATGTTAGCTTAAAAAACACCCTTTTCTCTATGAGATAATACTCTCTCCCTCCCTGCCCCTCCCTGCCCCTCCCTGCTCCTCTCCCCCCAAACCTCCCATCAACCTTTCCTGTTTTTAAAGACTGTCTATGCTTCCCTAGGCAAAAGGTGATGTGTGTGTGTGTGTATTTATGGGGGGGGGGGGGGGGGGGGGGGGGTTTTAAAGCACTATTAAGCATTTCCTAAAAAAAATGCCTGTGCTCCACTTTCACAACCTCTACATAATCATTCACAACATTCACATCATCTTTTTTTTACCTTAATATGTCTACTTTTCTTTTTTTTTCACAATTTTATCCCCACTCTCTCTTGCTCAGTTCAATCACACATCACATACTTACACTTGTATTATGCACACTATCTGTGACTCCATTTTAGTTTCTGACATTTATTTTAAAAAATTTTGAATCTCGCCTATTACAACGTCTAAGTGGTACAAATAATACATACATAAAATTCAATTAAATACAACATTAAAACAACCAAAAAACAACAAAAAATTCAAACAAATTAGATATACTATAAAATAAGACATCATAAAACAAGATAAAACAAACAATAGCAACATTATTGCAGCCAGTTCTAGTCAAAGCAAGTCCTATTTGAATCTTACCTAGTCTATAAACAATAACTAAAATCATAGATTTCACCAAATCTTACCATGGTACTAGAACTTTCCAAGAGCTGTCTGAATCTCTTTGTCTAATACAAGCAGCCACAAGGTCTCATCTTAATTATTTTGGAAAAGTCTGTGTTCTTTCCCCAGCAGTGGGTACATATTTGTATCTGTATATACTGTAATTTAACTGTGTTTAGTGCAACCACTCCCTTCTGAGGATTCTTGATACTGAAACACTTTTTGTAACCCATGATAAAGGTCTGTGAGCCTTGCCTTTAAAAGGAGCCTTTGCCCTTAAGAGAAGCTCCCTCCTCCCTCCACTTTCTCTCACTAATGGAAGAGCTTGAATTCCCCTCAATCTAACTTGAGTCTTCCTAGGTGCCTTATAGGTTTAAGGGATTGTCCTTCATGCTCCCCCTGTGTCACATGGTTCTTAGGCAATACGGCCCTGCACTCAGGCCGTATTGCCAATATTAAAAATGGCACCGGCGCTACCTTTGCCCTGTCACAGGATAAGGGCAAAGAGCATCCAGAACAGCGCTCACCCTCCTCCCCCCCCCCCCCAGGGGCAGCCAGCCTCAGGGAAAGTGGTGGTGGAGAGGGCCCCTCTCCCAGAGCCGCCAGCGCTGCTCGTTCCTGATCCCTCATGGTTTGTAACAAAGCCTCCGACCCTGCACTAAGCAGGAAGGGATCCAAGCCCTGCCGCAGCCGATCGGGCCTCTAAGGCTCCTGACGTGGCCTGGCGCTGTCCCTGTCAGCCTTGTGCTGAATCCTCTGAGATGGGCCTTTCCCACCTGACAAACAGCCGGTGCATACCCCAGCACGGGAAAGCCGCGTGCGCACTGCCACACACGCAGCAGGCCGTGCCACGAGGCATATCCCCGGCCTCGATTAGCAGACTACCCAAAAAAAGAACCGCAGCGATGGCACAGATTTCCCAGTCAAAAGCGTGCTGCGAAAATGGCGAAAACCGACGAAAAAGCTGTGAAAATGGAGTGGTCGCTAGGCCGGAGAGCCCAAGGCAATAAAAAACACAACTTTTTATTTATTTATTTTTTTTTTTACCTGGCTGTAGTCGGTCTCACTGAGGGTGAGTGAGCCGGGACCCCCAGTATCACCCTCAGCCACGGCAGATCCAGGGTTCACAACCCTCTGCTCTCCAGCCTCAAGTACCAGGGGGGATGGTCCCACCAGGACCTGCCAACCCCCTGGGAGGCTAAAAACAACTATCCCCTGGTTTTTTGGGGGTTTTTGTTTTTAATTTAAAGGGACCCTGAAACAAACTTCCCTTGGAAAATCAATTGCTAACTAACCAAATGTCAGACAAAATCCAACACTAAACTCAGCACTGCTACCAGACACTAGGTTTTGTACCTCCACCATCTGCTGGAGACAGAAAAATACTGGCAGACACTAGGTGGCACCTCAGGGGCATAGGATAGAGTCCGCAAAGTCTTTTTCTGTCTCTATCTGCTGGAAGGGGAGGCAAAACACAGCTGTCCTGGACTGATCTGGGGACGTATAGGGAACTGGGGACACTCATGCACACACACAATGTGCTTCCTCTCTCTCTCTCTCTCTCACACACACACACACACACACACACACACACATACACACACTTCCTCTCTGTGTGTGTGTCTCTCTCACACACACACACACAAATTTCCTTTGTGTCTCTCACTCTCTTTCACACACACACACAAACACGCTTCCTCTATCTCTCTTACACACACATGCTTCCTCTGTCTCTCTCTCTCATACTAACACACACCTCATGCTTCCTCTGTCTCTCACACATGCTAACAAACACACACTCACATATGCAGAGAAAAACTGAACTGAAAACTACAACAAGCCAGATTCTGGATGCAGTGCAACAATGGAAAAGCAGAATACCACTATTCCTCACAACAATACAATCAAAAATATAAATCAATCAGAATAGTAAAGCCATACTAAAAAATATACATATCAAAACAGCTGATGAATAGAATTACCAAGCACAAATAAAATATTTCAAAACAGCAGATACATCACATCCAATATTAAATCTATCAAGGATTAAAAAAAAAAAAAACTACTGCTCTCCATACCTGGAAACTTTAGATTTCTCATCATCCTGAGATTGTCGTGGATTGGAGGAGAGTGCACAAACATTAATGTGTTTCACACACATATATTTATAGAGGCAGACATGTGCAGGCACAGGCACTCTCACAGAAATCCACACAGGCACTCACAGACACATACATATACATAGGCCCACTTATACACACACACACATACACACACATACCTTCACATACACATACACAGGCACTGTCTCATATACATGCACCCTCTAATACAAACACATACAGACACAGACACCCTCTCATACATATATACAGGCATACACCCACACTCACTCTTATATACACTCACCCTCTCAAGCACAAACACACACACACACACACACACACACACACACACATGCCCTCTCATACACAGGTACTCAATCTCACAGGACCAGTCTCTCACTCTTTCACACACATTTTTGACTTCTTCTTTGGCTTCTAACTGCACAGCAGGGCCTCTTCTTCTGCCACCGGCTCTGAGGAAATGCCGACAAGCACCGCAGTGCTTCTTCCTCTGCTTCAGGATCCACTTTTGCTGGTGGGGAGTAGGAACCCTACCAGCATGTCCCTTCTCCGTGCTGCCACGGGACCTTCCTATATGCTGGCAGCAATGGCACCCCTCCCCCTGTTGTCACACAGGAAGGACCGACCCCCCTCACCCACCCCTTAGTACTCATTGGCTTTAAGCTCTTCTGGCAAAGAAGTCCATAAAAAGGAGTCTGGAATAAAAAATGTCTTCCCTGAGATTCAGGTGATCTAAAAAGCTTTATAGAAGACACTTCAAGTAGCTGCAAAGAGAAGATCCTAAAGGTGAATTTTAAAAGCCTGACGTGTACCAAAACCAGGAGATACGCGAATATGTTGGGCCAGTGCAAGCCAAGCAGATTTTAAAAGCATGTATCTCCCACTGCGTGCACAAAGATTTTTTTTCCCAAAAAGGGGCTGGGCATGGTCTGGGCGGGTCATAGACATTCCTGAATTTCACATTGAAACCAGCACATAAATACTTACGCACACACGTGCGCACCGGGGTCCCCTGCTGTGCAACTTTACTTCTGCTATGAATGGCATGTAAGTCATAAAACAAAAACAAACAAAACAGATCAGCAGAGTTTAAAGGTTGGGGCTAAAGGGGAGAAGGGAGGCTATTTAACTAGGGGGGGGGGGGGGAGTAAGGAAGTCCTATCCCTTACCAGGGCAAACTGGGAATAAACTGGGAAAACTGGTAATGGCGTCAGTACTCGTGTCTATTAAAATTCCCCCACTTATGCGGTAGAAGCGGCATTTGCGCACATATGCAAGTTCACACTTAAAATTACATGCATGTGTATGTACGGCCAGCCTGTTTTATAGCCCCTGTGACATAGTAAGGGCAAGGCTATCGGCGCCATTTTGGTTCCTGGCACCCGATGGCACGAGTGCAGGAGATCGCTCCCGGACCCCAGCTGGACCCCCAGGGACTTTTGGCCAGCTTGGGGGGGCCTCCTGACCCCCACAAGACTTGCCAAAAGTCCAGCGGGAGTTCCGGGAGCGACCTCCTGCACTTGGGCCGTATTGCCAGTATTCAAAATGGGGCCAGCGCTACCTTTGCCCTCACTATGTCACAGGGACCTTGGCCAAAAGTCCCTGGGGGTCCAGCGGGGGTCCGGGAGCGATCTCCTGCACTCGTGCCATCGGGTGCCAGGAACCAAAATGGCGCCGATAGCCTTGCCCTTACTATGTTACAGGGGCTACCGACACCATTGGTCAGCCCCTGTCACATGGCAGGAGCACAAGATGGCGCTGATGGCCATGTGACAGGGGCTGACCAATGGCACCAGTAGCCCCTGTGACATGGTAGGACTATCGGCACCATTTTGAACTGGTACAGAGGGTGTGAGTGTGCTCCCGGATCCCCGCTGGACCACCAGGGAGTTTTAGTAAGTCTTGTGGTGGTCAGGAGGGTGGGGGGTTGTAGTAAATTTAATTTTAGCCGGGTACCAAATAGGATTAGACGAATAACCGTATCGGGACGCCATACGGAGATATACAATGTATCTGCCACCCGACGAATACATATCCCGAATGCAACGTATGGCGACCCTCTGCACATCCCTAGTGAAAGAACTGAGAAATGAAATTGTGGACCTGCTATTGGAAATTTATAAGCTATCAATAGCATCATCTCTGGTACCTGAAGACTGGAGGGTTGCAAATATAATACCACATTTTAAAAAGGGATCAAGGGGAGATCAAGGAAATTACAGAACAGTGAGTCTGACATCTGTGCCAGGCAAAATGGTAGAAACTATTAGGGGTGTGAATCGTGTGATCGATCATCTTAACGATCGATTTTGGCTGGGGGAGGAGGGAAATCTTATCGTCATGTTTTTTTTTTTTTAATCGTTAAAAATCGTAAATCGGGGGAGGGCGGGAAAACCAGCACACCAAAAAAACCCTAAAACCCACCCCGAACCTTTAAAACAAATCCCCCACCCTCCCGAACCCCCCCAAAATGTTTTAAATTACCTGGGGTCCAGTGGGGGGGGGGGTCCCGGCACGATGTCCCTCTCTCTGGCCACGACTGCGTTAAGAGAAATGGCGCCGGTGGCCCTTTGCCCTTATCATGTGACAGGGCAAAGGTAGCGCCAGCGCCATTTTGGTTCCTGGCTCCCGACGTCACGCGTGCAGGAGATCGCCCCCGGACCCCCCGCTGGACCCCCAGGGACTTTTGGCCAGCTTGGGGGGGGGCCTCCTGACCCCCACAAGACTTGCCAAAAGTCCAGCGAGGGTCCGGGAGCGACCTCCTGCACGCGGGCCATATTGCCAATCTTCAAAATGGCGCCGGTGCTACCTTTGCCCTCACTATGTCATACGGGCGACGGTCGCCCGTATGACATAGTAAGGGCAAAGGTACACCATAGTAAGCTACTATTTATGCTACTATAGGAGGCCCACCTAGTAACTCGAAGTGAGGTTTAGGTAGCAATGTAGTTAGAAGCATTACAGGATGCTCTATGGCAGGAGTTCCCAACCTTTTTGAATGTATGGATCCCTTTTCAACCTCAAAATATTTTGTGGATCCCCTCATGTTTCTCAGTTAATCAACTTTCCTGTTTCTTGAATCTTCTGTCTGCAGTTAAATTCAAAGTTTCTCTGTCTTTCTCTTCATATCTATTATATTTCTTCATTTTGTTTCCTATAATTGGAATGATACACATCCTTTATTGAGGCCATTGCCCCAATTTATGATAATCCTTCTCCCCTGTTGTGATATGTCCTGTTTATACTTTGTTTTACTTTAATTATTTCAGGGCACTGCCGGGTGTGACAAGTAATAAGTAAAGAGGTACCCCGATTTAATTACGTTCATAAAGGTTGGCGTATCATAACAGGGAGAATCCAAATAGTTCATTTTCTTCTCCAGAATGAAATAAAAATTGGAGAGTAAAAGGATAATCTCAACAATTTTGTTTGCCTTTATTTGAAGCAGTGTGTAGATTTTGATTCCTCAAATTAAAGTAAACCAATCCATTTCATTCCGCAAAGACAAAGCCAAAAGAAACTTCTGTTCTCCATTGCAGTATATTTTCTCTTCTTTTGTCTTTTTATAGTTATAGTGGTGTTGTTTGCTGCTCTGAAGAGACAAAGGAAGAAGGAGCCTTTGATCTTGTCTAAGGAGGACATCAGAGACAACATTGTGAGTTACAATGATGAAGGAGGTGGAGAGGAGGATACACAAGCTTTTGATATTGGTACTCTTAGGAACCCTGGTGCTATTGAGGATAAGAAGCTTAGAAGAGATATTATCCCTGACACATTATTAATACCACGCAGGACTGCTGCTGTACCAGACAATACCGATGTACGAGATTTCATTAACCAAAGGCTGAAAGAGCATGATATTGACCCAACTGCTCCACCATATGATTCACTTGCGACGTATGCATACGAAGGAAATGATTCAATTGCCGAGTCCTTGAGCTCATTAGAGTCTGCTGCTGCTGAGGGAGACCAAAGTTATGAGTATCTCAAGGAATGGGGTCCCCGTTTCAACAAACTAGCTGAGATGTATGGTGGAGGAGAAAGCGACAAAGACTCTTAACCTGGGATATTTAATCCTGTGAATTCAAGATGAAAAGGAATTAAACTTTACAGGACTTCTCCCCCTGGACAATATTAACATTTGGAAGAGTTTCCCCTAGCACTCAGCGCAATGCTTTATTTTTCTCCTCTTTAGGAAAAAAGAAAGCAAATTTGTTGTTCTTATCTCTAATTTGTTTCTTTTATTATCTCTTTCTAGAAGGACATCACTTGAAGGGCATCTTTTGTTTAATCACCTTCCAAGAGCTGAGAGCTATGGAAATTTATTGTTGTAGGTCCAAGTGAGTGAAAGATGCCTTCTGAAACTTGAACGGGATCATACTTCACCATGCAACCTCATGTAGGAGCCGCTTCTGCTGAGCATGTGCTCTGACTTTTCAACAACAGTTTAAAAAATGAAAAAAAGGAATAAGAAAAAGTATATTCTGTTCTGTTCATTAAAAAACAATAAAAATCCGAAAAAATGTATAAATGGTGTTAGTAAGTGTGATATGCAGCTGGTGAAAAAAAGTCCGTACAAGTTTGTTTCATCAGATTCTATCTACCAATGTTTTATATTTATATTTTTGTATTTATTTTTTTGAGAAATAAACCTGTTTTTACAACTAGCTGCTTTGCATCTTTTCTGGGAAAATGAGAAGAAAGACATTCTGGATTCAAATGGTTTCAGCAAAATGATGGGAGTCACTGTTAGGTGAAAGTAGAGAGTAATATTCTTACAGTGCAAGTGGCAAATCCATTCGTGTTGGGAGAACAGCAAGCCTTGGAAAACTGACATTTTCCTAGAGAGCACTGATATTGTAAAAGCATCTTTTCCTCTTTTGTTTATTCCAGATCAACATATGCATGTGATCCATCTAAAAATCTTCAGAGGAACAAAGAAAAGTATTAGAGCCTGTGAAGTGAATATTGTAAAACTGAATTGCTGAAAGCAGTTTGCTTGGGTCTCAGTAACTCTCTTCTGGCCTACCTAGCACTCACTACCAGATGTGAATATAAAAAATGCATGGTTATTATTTGATTCTTTTTTATGCTTTCCAACATACAGAGTGTTGGAAAGAATTATACAAAGAAAATAGATATTTGTCTGTCCATCTGTCCATATGCACAATACTCCTCCAAAAAAGGGATAGAAATTCACCAGATATATATTGCAGAAAGAAAATGTGAATATCTTGGACGAGTATAAAAAGCAGCAATATCAGGTCAATAATTTCTTAGATCCAAGCATCCTAAATAAAATTCCCATTGCTTTCTTTGGCAAACTGTTAGAAACTGTTAGAATGTTGACTAATGCTCCCTTCCAAAAGACTCCCCTCAACTTTCCAGTACTTTCACAGAGAGCAACACAGGCAGACAAAGAAAGACATGAAAAATAATTGAAGCAATTGACAAAGGATGGCACCAAAAAGCTACCTTCCCATATTGCCAAAGTCATACATGCCCACACACACAAATCCACACACATACATTCCAATACTCACCACTGCCATACTACCACTCCCCCGCCCCCTCCCCCACCCCCCTCTCACACACACACACAT
Organism: Rhinatrema bivittatum; assembly: GCF_901001135.1. Taxonomy (NCBI): domain Eukaryota; kingdom Metazoa; phylum Chordata; class Amphibia; order Gymnophiona; family Rhinatrematidae; genus Rhinatrema; species Rhinatrema bivittatum. The sequence goes on from NC_042616.1 coordinate 479,790,207, forward strand.
GCATAACCTATACAGTCCTACACCCACCCTCTCACATGGCCACTCACAGCCAAACACATCCATACATATACACCCACTCACCTGCCGCTCACATACACTCCGTACACACAACCCACATATCTCACACCCCCTATATCCACACATTCCTATATCTACACTCATGCCCCCATACATTACCATGCATACATTGAAACAAAGTCAAGCACCCAACCTAACCCAATTCCAAGTACACCCTCGGTCACCTGCCACACATGCAAACATACACAAATCCACACACAACACACATATACCCCTTGTCCTTATATACCATATACATTCACACAGACATACCACTCACATACCCCTCCCAAACACACACACACACACACATATTTCTACATAATCACTATTTAAATCCAAACTCACACATTTCTATGTACACACCCAATGTCAACCCATAATCCACTACTCGTAACACATACACACACACACACACACATACTAAAAACATCCCCCACATATCTATCTTCTCTCTCTCACACACACATACACACACACAAACGCGCACACACACACACACCCAATCTATAAACCTAATACCTACAGCTGTATCTCTACCTCAACCCCCGCCCCCCACACACACACACATCTACATGAACCTCTTCTACAAATCTTGTTAGAAATTATTGTAAAAGCCATACTTTTTTCATGATTTCTCTACTTGTTTGACAAGCATTTGGAAATATATTTAATATAATTTGATTAAGGGATCAATGTAATAAACACAGCTAAATAATCTGCATGCTCTGATCCCCTCTCCCATATCCCCAGAAACGGGCCACATACCCTGATATACCCCAGACTCCTTCTGCCCCCCCCCCCCCCCCCCCCGCAAGTTCCATCCTTGACTAGCCCATTGGAAGAGATGCTGAAGCAGAGTGGGATAGCAAAGAGTATGACTCCCACCTGCTCCATCATTGCCAATATTCAAAAAGGTGCCCTTCTGCTTTACTTTTTCCTACCCTTTGTGGGGCAAAATAATGCTTGATGTCAACCAGCACCATTGTGAACAGCAGCAATAGTGGGGCAGATGAGAGTCATGTTCTCTGCTGCTCCACTCTTCTTCATCACCTCTTCCGATGGATTAGTGAGAACATGCGATCCCTTTACTTCAAGTCCAGAAGGATGAGAAGGAGGATAAAGGAATGCAATCCCTTCTGTATCTATGCAGAGGTGAGGGTAAGGGAAGTATCAGGATTAAGATGCTAAAACCACTTTGCAGAATGCATGGCGCTACCTCAAATGCCATAAATATATTACTACAAACTAATGCTTTTGGTGCTAGATTCTTTTCTGAGTTAGTTACTAGTATCCCTGCTATGTTTTTGCAGAGCTTATCAATGTATGCTAATCTACACCTTTTTACTACCAAGTCAGAATGTGACTTTGCTGCTATTCCAAATTGTTTGCATCCTCCTATTGTAAAGCTGCAATTAGTCTCCGTTTATTTGCTGTAGTTCTAATATGCTATAAACCATTTTGAGTGACTTTCATATTCAAAAAAGTGGGTAATAAAGCCAAATAAATAAATAAGCAAGGCATTACTGCCTGTGCATTCTGTGTGAAGAGAAAAGGGGCTGAAATCCCTCTTGCTAATTGGCCCACAATAAAAGGGGGATTTCTACATGGAGTGTGGTATTATTTTTGGAGTACTGTGCATGCTACTATCGTGGCCATGTTTGTATGGAAAAATTATAACAAGTACATGGTGAATCTTTTTGCATAGGTCATTAAGTGCTGTTATATCATGCTAAAAATGTAATGTGCGCCATAAAACAGCAGCTAATGTACTAAGCAATACATTTTTGAGAGCACATACTAAAAGATTGCAGATACAGCTTATGCATGGTAGAGCATTCATGTTCTCCCCCATAAAGGATATTTGAGCAAGCTATGTGCCCCAGGAAATCTCTACTGCTAACCAAACTAAAGTGAAAGGGCCAATTAACAAAGAGAGCTTTCTACCCCAAATACAGCTAATGAAAATTGGCCCCCTCCGCAAACTCCACCTATCAGCACCATCACAATCTCCCCCCTTAGTGAAGTGACCCTAGTGGCATCATTCAGTAGCCAGCAGTAGTGAGGGCAGGAGGGCTTTGATGTACCTCCTACTTGTGATCAGCAGGACCCTTTGGAATTATAAGCCTTCATTTTGGAGGGATGACAGGGGTTCCAGGGATTCAGGGTTGCTTTCTCGAGGGGGTTCATGTAATGTTCAGAGGGGCTTGAGGGAAATTGATGATGGTGCTCTGGTGGGAAGGGTGGGACAGATGGCACTTCAGATTGTGATTGTACTGATTGTGGGTTGGGGAGGGGGGTTAGTGTTCATCATTATGGTTCATGAGGGAAGAAATCCTCCTGCTAACTAGCCATTTCTCTTCTAACCAAGTTAGCATGGAGGCATTTATTCAGAGATAAGCACATATGACTTAACATGCATGGTAAAATGTACATACATGGTTCATGGAAGGTATTAAATTACAGGCCTTATCCAGCAATCAGTAAATTGTATGTGAGGAGAGTTTTGCTTTGCGTATGTTAAAACCACATTTGCATGTGGTATTCTTTCATTTGTAAGTATAATGATGATAATTTTAACATGAAATTGGGGACCAATTTAACATGCATATTGTGGACTAATTGTCCCTCATACTGCTTTTATCATGTTCAAAATGTGCTTAACGTGTACAAAGAGCTTTATTACATAGATCCCAAAATGATATGTTATTCACATGTTTTCTATTTTACAGAACCCAGTAAAACAACATGTATAGGCATAGTGGATTAGGATAGGTATACAAGTGGAGAATGAAAATAATACTTTAAAGCATTTAACTAGACTTATAAAGCTGTTCAAACATGAGGGATATGAGGTTAGGGCTCTTCAGCTTGGAGAAGAAATGGCTGCGGGAAGATATGATAGAGATCTATAAAATAATGAGTGGAGTGGAATGGGTAAACGTGAATTGGTTGTTTATTTTTTCTAAAAGAAAAACTCTAGGGGACATAGAATGAAGTTACTAGGTAATACATTTAAAACAAATAAGAGAAAATATTGTTTAACTCAACACATAATTAAACTCTGAAATTCATTGCCAGAGGATGTGGTAAATGCTAGATTTAAAAAAGACTTGGACAACTTCCTGAAAGAAAGGTCCATAAAACCATTATTATGGTGGAAATCCATGGCTTTTCCCTGGGCTGAGAAGCATGGAATCTTTTTTCCTTTTGGGATCCTGTCAGATACCCCTGACCTGGATTGGCCAATGGCCACTGTTGGAAGCAGGATATTGGGCTTGATGCTGAACTAGTATGGCAAATTTTATGTTCTTAATAAACATAAAGGATTTTAATTTCTAATCTAATTATTTTCTCACTTATTCTCAAAATTCATTTCATTTTAGTATTTTTCAGCATTTTTAGTGTCTGTGATTGTTTACATTATTCTTTATCTCTGTGGGTCTCAATTCAAATCTCTCTCAGATTATTTATTTTATTTATTTATTTGCAGTTTTTATATACCGACATTTGTTTAGTAACCTCACATCGGTTCACAATTAACAGAAACATTGCAGCTGTGCCAAATAGAATGAACATGTGCAACAGTGCTTTACAATAAACATTTACAATAAACAATAAACTTTACAATAAACTTGTTAACGAACATATGCAATAGTGCTTTACAATAAACTTGTTAACTGGTGGGGGAGGGGAGAGAACAGTGGAACAATGAAAGGGAAAAATAATATAGTGGTACAAAGCAAATTGTTATTTGCTTTGTACCACTATATTAAAATATTAATATTAAAATATTAATAAATAGAGATTTGGAGCACTAGCAGTTGTGCAATCTTTCCAGCTGCCTCATTCACCTGCTCACCAAACCAACAAGGAACCTGAAGACAAACATTTCCGATGTGTCTCAGTCTGTGCAAGCTGAAAAGGTGGGGAAAGAGATGTAGTACTTTCACCTTGAAAGTCCCATGCCTCTAAGTGACACAGAGTTCTGAACTCAGATGTCTAAACTCAAATCATATTTAATGTCATGCATTGGGGCAATACAAGGGTTAGAGCATGAAAAAAAAGATGTTCTGAACCTTCTCAGCTTAGAGCTCTGACAGTCCCATTAAAAAGTGGCAAATAATAGAGGCCAGCCCAGTGGATCAGTGTTAGTGTTGTGCACAACCATGCAGAGGAGCCAAGTCATGTCTTCTGCTTTCAGGGCTGGCCAGGGCTGCAAAGGCAGTATTTGATGCCCTGAAAAGAAAGAATCCTCGTCCTTGTGCAACAGCTAAACCTAGTGGTCATTCTTAGATCCCGTGATTGCAGGGTTCTTGAGGAAGCCATGGTGCATGGGCCGATGGCCAAGGGCTGTCACTGTGAGAACTTGCTTGGTAGGAAATATAAAGTAGGGGGGAAAGCCCTGAGTAGACTATGAATATAGGACCATGGCACCATATCCCAACCTTGACTCTAACCTAGAAGGAAAGCAAAGCAGGAGGAAAGGTTCATAATGGTCAACAAGTCAACAAAAATATACCAAACTAACAGGGTCATTTATCAAAATGTGTTAGGCCATTATCGCGGACGTTAGGGCCCTAACACCCATGATAACACCATAATGCATGCGTTATTTATTGCTTCATGTGATGCAAATGCAAATTTATTCAAAGGGGAGTTGGGTGGAGGTCTATGAAAATAAGGGAATTAATGCTGTGTGCAATGGCATAACACGTTATCAATGCCAGAAATAACTATACCATTTTTTGTGGCACGAAATGGAATTTGTGATATCATTTATTGCAAATTCCATGTGTGAGTGTGAGAGAGAGAGAGAGAGAGCACCTCTGGGATGGCACGATTAATTGTCATCCTTATATACCACTATAGGAGGATAATCTAGTAACTCAAGGTGAGGTTTTGGTTGTGGTCTAGGGTTTGGGGGGGTGGGTTACATTCACAGTCAGAGGTATGAACAGCACAGTACACATCAGTGAAGATTTGATGTGATTTGGAAAGAGGAAAGGTATACTAAGATGAGATTTCTACAGTGTACTCGGTGAGAGTACTCGGTGAGAGTACACTGTAGAAATCTCATCTTAGTATACCTTTCCTCTTTCCAAATCACATCAAATCTTCACTGATGTGTACTGTGCTGTTCATACCTCTGACTGTGCATGTAAAACTGCCCTCCAAACCCTAGACCACCACCAAATCCTCACCTCAAGTTCCTAGATTACACTCCTATAGTGATATAAATAGTTTATATAAATAGTTACTATTATGAGAGCTTATAAAGACTCTCTCTCTCTCTCTCTTTCTCTCTCTATGCCTGACTGGGCACTTTGCTACTTGCAAAGATAAAAATATCACAGCGTGTGATAAGTTTATCACACATTGCAATAAAATACCTATGCAAAACACATGGTACAGTAACTCAAAATTATCATAGCCACACCCTGTTTCTTTATCACAGGCACTATTTATAGCATTTTGCTGAATCTAGGCCTAAGTGCCGTTAGCATATACATGCATGTTAAATAGCCTAATCAATACAATTAGTGCTCATTTGGGTATATGTTTACTTAAAAAATAGCACACAGGTGCATGCAAAATATGCAGATAGGGTGATGAATTCCAGCTATTATTACAGAGAGTTTCCCTTTGAAAATTAGCTTGCAGATCTGTTCGTACTTTGCACCCACAAACCTGCGAACTACCCAGATATTTAAAAAATTGTAGCCTATAGGTATTATGTCAACTCTAGAGACAAATATCTACAACCAGTAGCGGAGAAAGAGCTAATAGCACAGCCACCCTAATTTCCCCTAGTATATTGTCCTCCCCTGCTATAATACACATTAGTTCCAGGGGGCACAGCAAGGGTTAAGCAACAACAGCCAACTAGAATCACAAAGTATGTGTTGCGCTCGGGGGTGGACCCTTGTCCTGGGACAGTGAAGGAACATTTCCTAAAAGGGAACAGGAGGTAACTGCCCCCAGAGGGCGGAGCAAGAGGAGACAGAGCCTGTGAAGAGCTTCACCACTGGAAGCCCGAGGTCCCCCCCGGGAGGAGCCCGCAGGGTCTCCTGAGAGAATGAAAGTCCAGCGTGCCCATGGACACAGGGGGAGCGCGATCGGGTTCGAAGTTGGAGGCTGGTTGGAGCAAGGAGAACCAGAACAGAGTTGGTGATGACAAGGCGAGGAACAGAGCCAGAATCTGGAGACAAGGTCAGGCAGGCAAAGGTCAAGATCCAGAGGTCAGTCCGAGGAATCGTCAATCAGGCAGAGGTCGGGTACCTGAGGTCAGACAAGGTCAAAGGCAGGCTGAGGTCTTGAGGCAGGCAGGCAGGTCAGGAGCCAGCTGAGGTTTTAGAGGCAGGGACAGACAGGCAGGCAGGCAGGTCAGGAGCCAGCTGAGGTCAGTACCAGTAAGACAGTCTGGGTAGACAGACAGATGAACACAGTAATAAGCAGGACACAGGAACTAGGATGCAGGAACAATTCAGGAACAGAACTGGAACAGAAGGATCCTGGAACGAGACTAGGAACAGGCAAGAGCAGGAACAAACGCAGAGGCAATCTTAGAACAAACCGACCCGATTGCCAAGGCAAGGAAGCATAGACAGGAACTTCTTTATATTGAGGGATCAATCAGGATGCGCCGCGTAGCTAAGACCCGCCCTTGGCCCTACATGAGTCCGGGCGGTCCGCGCGCGCGTAGGGGCGTGGCCAACATGGCAGAGAACGCCGAGCTTTGGCGTGAGGCCTGGCACACAGTGGAAGGCCCCCTGCCAGGCTGCCGCCACAGGACGCCAGGGCCTGTCAGGGTGGCAACTACCGCAAGGGAGGTCGTCCCAGGACCCGCTGTGGAACCATGGAGGTGAGCAGGCCCATGCGCGGGATGACCGCGTGTGAGGCACATAACAGTATGGAGACAGCATTAGAAAGGATTAACATAAAAACATAAGAATATAAGTTTTGCCATGCTGGGTCAGACCAAAGGTCCATCAAACCCAGCATCCTGTTTCCAACAGTGGCCAATCCAGGTTACAAATACCTAGTGGATTTCTAAGTTTAATAGATTCCATTCTGCTTATCCCAGGGACAAGCAGTGGGATTCCCCAAGTCCACCTTAATAATGACTTTTCTTCCAGGAACTGGTCAAACCTTTTTTAAACCCAGCTAAACTAACAGCTTTTACCAGATCATCTGGCAACGAATTCCAGAGCTTAACTATATATTGAGTTAAAAAAGTATTTTCTCCCATTTGTCTGAAATGTATCACCTAATAACTTCATTGCATTTTCTCTAGTTTTTGTACTTTTTGAAAGTGTAAACAACCGATTCATGTTTACCCGTTCCAATCCATTCATTATTTTATAGCCCTCTATCATATCTCCCCTTAGGATTGGCATACATTGGTTGATGTATGGAAATCCGCACAGTCATGATGAATTAAATGATATCAGGCATATTTTCTCATCTTCCACCAGTCTGAATATGCACATATGCTGGCAGGCTTTCCCACTGTTGGTTCTGTAGTGTCTTAGGGGACTCACAGTCAGAATGATTCTGGCTATTAGTGTGAAAGAAAAGCTAACTGACTCTTGCTAGGAGCAATAGGTACAGTTGCAAGTGGTAGCATCAGGCAGAGCAGGACATAAAATAGCATATTTCTAACACATCTGTGGTACACAAGATAACAGCACCACATAGGTGGACCCAATAGATATAACTATACTGTCATTCACTTTATTATGGCACCAGTAATATCATGTGAAGTACACTTTCTTATATTGCAAAATACGTACATTAGTGCCACAGCTGAACACAGTACTATGCAGCAGTAGCAGCAGGAAAGAGCCAGTGGTTGCATTAAGCAAGTAGGGATAGTGATATACCATTTTCATATATCTGTGAGTACATAATGTGTCAATACCATACAGATGAACCTGTTAGCTGAACTACAACATTGTCTGGTCTATTGGGTCACTCCTAGTATCAGAAATACATGCTTTCTAGTATCATAAAATGTGTCACATGCTCACACAACACCATGCAACAACAGTAGCAGGGAGGCCCTGGCTTGGCAAACTCTCTTTCTTGAATTGCCAGTCCCCCAAAATATTTCAGGTATTTCATTTTTCATATATTTATGAATTAGAGTACATTTTCCATAGCAACAATGGACTCGATGATTGCTGAGGTGGCAGACCTCATTCCACAGCACTAGATAAAATGATGACAGAAAACAAGGTCATGGAGTGTGTTGGTGATATTGGGGGTCAAAAGACCAGAGGGGCAATTGGATTAACAGGTAGTGATGTAGGTGTGGCAGCACACAGGGTGAAAAAGTAGCAGCAGCAGGCAACTCAGGCAAGAATGCTAACTGATGCACAGAGCAAGAAAAAAATGGAGAGGTGCTAGAGAAAGAAGCATGGAAAAAAAATCCAAGATGATTATAATAATGGAGTGGGGGTGGTTTGGGAGGGTGCATGTCTGGGGGAGATTGTGGTAGGGGGATGCATATGAGGAATATGGGTGTATATGCACTTAGGTTGTGTAGGGAGTAGGCCATGTGTGAGAGTTGGGGTATATGGAGAGGTGTGGGAATGAATATACAGGGCATGTGGGGGTGAGAGTAGTAGTTGTGTGGGCAATGAGTATTTGCAGGGATGAAGGTGTGGTGTAGCCTAGTGGTTAGAGCAGTGGTCTAGGAGCCAGAAGACTGGTGTTCAAGTCTCACTGTCACTCCACCCTCCAACTTTGGGGGGGGGGAGGTGTTTTATGGTAATAGCCTATTTATTGCAAAGTGTGCTATCTTAGCACTTCACATAGGTATTACCACAGCATGCAATAGCTTTTTCACACTTAAGTTTGCAGTAACACCACAATTGTTGCAATTCCTACCTACAACCATGAGAGAGAGAGAGAACCTCACTATAATGCCCTTATAGTAGTTAGGTATTTATACCTCTATATGAGGCCCACCTAGTAACTGGAGGTGAGGTGTAGGGAGTTAAGGGCAACTTAGACATTCAGAGTGAGACGTACGAACAGAACAGTACACTCTTGTGAAGAATTGATGACCTTCAGAGTGAGGAATCTCACACAACGATGAGACTTGTACAATGTTCTCTCAACCTAGCTTGATGTTACCCAGGTTGAGAGTCCATCAAGCTAGGATGAGAGAACATTGTACAAATCTCATCTTTGTGTGAGTTCTGTGTAAATTATTATTTAGCTTATCTCTAAACGCTATTTACTTCATCCTTCCTCCTTTACCTCCAAGAAACCTTTTATTGTATTTAATAAGACACTATTGCAAGGGGAAGTAACTGTTTTTTAAATGGAATACCCCTCATTATTAAGGAATTAGATTTAGATTTAGAGTTATTAAATTTTTATGCCACCTATTTCCTAGGTGGCTTACAACTAACATACACATTACTACAATGAAACAAAACTATGACCAATTTAAAATAGTATATGAAACAGGAACCAACTACAATAAATAAAACATTACAACATAACATTACTTATAAAAGCTAAGTTAAAAAGTAGTGTTTCTGTTTAAAACATCTTCCTACATATTTAAGAATTACTACTTAAAATAAATAAGAACCTTAGGGGCAGATTTTCAAAGGGTTACATGTGTAACTTACGCATGTAACCCGGAAAACCTGCATAGGCCTATTTTGCATAGGCTCGGCGACGCACGCAAGCCCCGGGAAGCGTGTATGTTCCGGGCTTGGTCCCGCATCGGTCCGGGGGCGGGACCAAGGCCTCCGGCACAGCGGCCATGCCAGGGGATGGCACGCCGGCAGCAGGCCGGCGCACGCAAGTTACGTCTGCCAGAGGCAGACGTAAATAATGAAATAAAGGTAGAGGGGATTTAGGTAGGGCTGGGGGGTGGGTTAGATAGGGGAAGGGAGAGGAAGTTGGGGGGGGAGCAGTAGGAACGGAGAAAGCCATTGGGGCTCCCCTGGGGCTCAGCGTGCGCAAGGTGCACAAGTGTGCACCCCCTTGTGCGCGCTGACCCCGGATTTTATAACATGTGCGCGGCTGCGCGTGCATGTTATAAAATCGGGTGTACATTTGTTCGTGCCGGGTAGCGCGCACAAATGTACCCCGCGCGTACAGGTTATAAAATCTGCCCCTTAAGAACAAGCAAATTACTCATGAAAAAATTGTTTAAAAAGTAATGTTTTCAGCTATTTCTCAAAAGTATTGGTATATTGAAGATATTGAAGATGTTTCCATATGACAGGGGCAGCATCCGAAAAGGCATGTTGATGAGTCCATGATAGTCAGGTTCGACATAAGGAAGGGTCCTACCACAAGACCTGTTGTGAAGAGCATAATGCTTGTTGGTGAATTAAAATAATGAAAGAAACGTGACACAGAGAGGAACCTTAGTAATACCCTATTCCTGTTAATGATGGTTGATCTATACTTGGAAAGCAATCAAAGAAGGCAACCTTGTCGATAGTCAGACTGAATTATTAATAAATGCCATGGTATTGATCTGACTGTCAGTCACCAGCATAACCAACAGCAGCAGCATTGGTATCATCATAATCAGACTCAGAATGACCAACATAATCCATTTCAGTCTACTATTAATAAATAGCTGGCTTGATATTAAAGAGCCAAAGTACTAAAACATGGTAATCCTTCCCAAGCTCAGTAAATGCTGCCCTGTGCACTCAGCATTTACTATTAGAGATGTGCTTCGTTTTTAGGAATCGGGTCTGGCTTCGGTCGACCGATTCGTTTAAAAGTTTAGTTTTTCACGTGTGTTTTGTTTTTTTTTACGAACGGAGTTAGTGCGCACTAACGGGGTTAGTGCGCTCAATGTTACCGTTAGTGCGCGTTAACTAATGTTAGTGCGCACTGCCAAAAATTGCAACTTTTAAGTAAAACGTATCAATTTTTAAGGAGTTCGTTAGCTAAATGTACGGTTCCCTGCTCCCACTGGTTCGCACCACCTGGAAAACAGCCAATGGGAATGTAGAATCAGTATTTTAAATCATCCGTAGTTAGTGCGCACTATCGCTGGGTTGTGCGCACTACCTAGGCGTAGTGCGCACTACCGAGGGTTAGTGCGCACTACCTTGAGCATGCTCTGTGAGGTCCCCGGAGGCCATTTTGCTTAAAATACACGCACTAATAATTATTTTCTTAGTATGTGCTGTCTCTGAGACAGAGCTGAGTGAGCAGTGAGCTGAGCAGTGCACACAGTACACAGCAAATCAACACAGTTCATTCAACACAACGTTATCATCAACTCTACCACTGTAAGTGTATAATATAATAAAAACATATAAGATTTTGTTTTAGTTTTTATACAGTATTACTTTACTAGTAGTTAGCTACTTAGTTGGTTAAGTTAAATAGTTAATGCACTTTTTTTTTCGGTGAAGTAGCATAAAATAATATTAAAATAATATTAAATGAAGTTACTTACATTAGGGGAAATTAAAAGTTTAACACACAAAAGTACTTCATTAAATTTTATGCTAATTTAGTGAAAAAAAAGTTTAACAGAGATTGTCAGTGTCAGACAGCTCCCTCCCTGCATGAGAGGCTGGCTGGCTTCACAGACAGGGGGGGGGGGGGGGGGGGGAGCTCAGCTGCCTGACCCTCACTGAACTGAATAGTGTATAGGCCAGCAAGCCTCTCACTACGTAATGCAGGCAGGGAGGGAGCTGTCTCAGCCCTCACCCTCACAGTGACAGTACACTATTCAGTTCAGTGGCAGGGACATGGGGGGAGGGGAGGAGTGAGGGTCAGGCAGCTGAGCTCCCCCCCCCCCCTGTCTGTGAAGCCAGCAAGCCTCTCACTACGTAATGCAGGCAGGGAGGGAGCTGTCTCAGCCCTCACTGTGAGGGTGAGGGCTGAGACAGCTCCCTCCCTGCCTGCATTACGTAGGGGGGGGGGGGGAGCTCAGCTGCCTGACCCTCACTCCTCCCCTACCCCCATGTCCCTGCCACTGAACTGAATAGTGTACTGTCACTGTGAGGGTGAGGGCTGAGACAGCTCCCTCCCTGCCTGCATTACGTAGTGAGAGGCTTGCTGGCTTCACAGACACGGGGGGGGGGGGGGAGCTCAGCTGCCTGACCCTCACTGAACTGAATAGTGTATAGGCCAGCAAGCCTCTCACTACGTAATGCAGGCAGGGAGGGAGCTGTCTCAGCCCTCACCCTCACAGTGACAGTACACTATTCAGTTCAGTGGCAGGGACATGGGGGGAGGGGAGGAGTGAGGGTCAGGCAGCTGAGCTCCCCCCCCCCCTGTCTGTGAAGCCAGCAAGCCTCTCACTACGTAATGCAGGCAGGGAGGGAGCTGTCTCAGCCCTCACTGTGAAGGTGAGGGCTGAGACAGCTCCCTCCCTGCCTGCATTACGTAGGAGGGGGGGGGGAGCTCAGCTGCCTGACCCTCACTCCTCCCCTCCCCCCATGTCCCTGCCACTGAACTGAATAGTGTACTGTCACTGTGAGGGTGAGGGCTGAGGGCTGGCTTCACAGACAGGGGGGAGCTGCCTAGCCCCTCCCTGCATTAGTGTGTGAGCTTCTGAACAAACAGCTGTCCTATAGCACATACTTTTTTTCATCTCCTTTTTTATTTTCTCATGGTAGGATGGAACGTGAAAGGGAGTCTGGTGGTGACAGGGGGAGGGAGTCTGACTCCTCCCCACCGTCCTCCTCCAAGGTGGCAGCAAGGTCCAGGAAGCCCCGCTTTACCCAGGCCGACGTGGACCTCCTAGCCCGGCTCATGCTCCTGGATGAGAGGAACCTGTACACCCCCCCAGGCAGCAGGCCTAACCTGCAAAGGGAGACTGCTGCCTGGGCCTCTCTCCAGGAGGAGTTTTGCCGGCAGGCCTCCTACCCTCGTGAGGTGGAAGACCTGAAAAAGAAAGGTGAGAAATAATAATGTTGATCATAATATTCAATTATAAATTATGTATATTATTTTGTCATTGAAAATTAAATAGAGTATGATAGTAATACTAGCTACAGTAGCTACTAGTAGCATACATTGAGTTATATAATTATAATGTAATAATTAACTACTATAAGTAATAAAAGTTATAATGTTAAGTAAATATATTTTAAAAAAACAGAAATACTAGTAGCTAGCTACTAGCTAGCTAGCTACTAGTGTACCACCCTTACCCTATACTATACTAGTATTAATACTTAATAACTAGACTACAAAGGAAATACAATTATCTGTGGTATATTATTGATATTTATATTTATCGTTTTGAAATGGTGGTATTTGGGATTTTTTTGAAAGCCACATTGAAATATAAATAAAATAGTATTTATGTATAACTAACTTTTGTATGTTGCATAAAAAATAATCTAGTAGGTCAAGGCAAAACATGGGCATGTTGTAAAAATTAATCAATGTTATTCTTTTTCCTGTATATCCCTCTAATTTTCAGGTCGCCATCTGCGATTGCACGAGGGTAGGTGGCTCGAGGAGGTCCGCCGAACCGTGGCCCGTTCCGTGCCTGGTAAGTTGTTTTCAGAATACTACACAAGAACAACACACATTACACAAGTATTCAATTAATTGTAATGGAATTTGTGTTTAAAAATGTTTCTTTACTATAACAGTGAATGAATCATTGTGTCTGATCTCATTCTTGTTTTTAAAATTCTAACTGTTCTCTGAATTTTGATTTGTCTTGTACAGAACCACACCCAGGCAGGGACGAGGCGGGGCTTCCTGGGCCTAGTGGGAGGCAGAGCTGTCACAAGAGGAGGACGGAGGCAGCAACAAGTAGTGGTCTAGGTAGGAAATAATATATCTCTTGGCACGGCCAGTAAAGTAGTATATATTATCTGAGGCTGAAAAACAAAATCTTTTTTTTTTTATATCAATCAGTTTTAGTGGCTGGGGATTGGGAATGGGGGGAAGTGTGTATTTATTTATTTGTATATATTAAATGACACTGAGTGGCTATGATAGTAAACTAAAGAATTGAAGGTGAAAAAAAAGAAGAGGTTTGTAGTGTATCTCCTACCATCATATTCTGTGTAACCTGAGATTGACTATTATTTCTCCTTCCAATCCTTCAAATTATGTATTCTCTCTAATCTATGTTGATAGATTTGATATCCCTCCACTCTCCCCCTCACTCCTTCTCCCCTGCAATGGACTCCTCATTTTTCTATAATCCTCAAGGTCAATAAACTAAATAAGGGGTAGATTATTTTATAAACTTGCTCGCACGCATCCAGTATTTGCTTTTTTATTTGTCATATCTGACTATGTAATGTATGTATAATGTATAGTTCTGTGTCTCATGTTGAATTATTATTTTTTTTTAATTTCTTTACAGGCCAAGATAAAGCTGTTGTTAATACGACCCAGCGGCCCACCACTTCCACCAGCACCACCACCAGCGCCAGCACCAGTGCCAGCACCAGCACCAGCACTGCCGTACTTCCTCCAGGATCTCCTCCAACCTGTAAGTGCTGCTGTGCACAATATTCAAAGTTGGAGGAGATCCTGCAGGAAGTACGGCAGTTCAAGGCGAAATATGATGCCGACTACATGATGTTGCAGCAGAAGGTCGAAGAGGTGCAGGCCAGTGTCTGCAATGTGGATAGGAGGTTGTTAGCCCTGGAGGAGGCCCCTCAGGAGCAGAGGGAAATGGCTTCTCCTCCTCATGAGATGCCTCATGAGGAGGAGGTGCCAGTTCCCTCTGCTTCAGAGCAGGTTTCTCCAGTGGCGGCACCCTCCTCTCCACATGAGCCTGACCCTGCTGCAACATCATGAAGTCAAGGCATCATATTTCGCCTTGACCTGGGCTGCTGGCCTGGTTTTTTTTTATTTTATTTTTTTTTTTTGACAAAAATGTTTGTCTATTGTCTAATAATAGTTAAATATATGTTAAAGAAAATAAATGTGTTAACATTGTGCAAAATGTTTGTTTGTTCTTTTTTATATATTATTTTATTAGTCATTTAACTAATAATAATTATTCAAAAATAATATAGTATGGTACTACTAAATTACAAAGAGCAGACATGTACGGATGTATGTCTATTATAATCCAACATATTTCATTGTTTTAGTAGTAACTAAGTTAGTCATACACTTCCATACAACATTCAGTCTGGCTGAATTAGCACAAGTTGTATACTTGTGAGCAGTAGCGCCAACGTCAAGGCTTCAACCGTGGCTACTGACCATTCACACATCTTTCAACCTGGCCAATACAATATTGTGCACTGTGTGCAGTGTGTGCAGCACTCAAGCTACTGCAATGACTCACACGTCAATGCCAAAAATTGCTCCATGACCAAGACAGCCATTTGAAGCAAAAACTTTAATGCTTGTGATACTAAAGTAGGAGTAAGGACTAGGAGAAAGCAGACTCATGAACAAAAAATCCTTCAGAAATGTACAACTTCTGGGTGCTCAGTTTTCTCTTTTTATTACACTCAAGGGTGTTTGTATATATTTGGTTAATCAATATATTGTTACAGTAGTGGATATAACAGTAACAGTTTATATCCAACTAGTAGCTAGTAGTAGTAGCTACTAGTTGGATATAAACTGGATATCCAAGTAGTAGCTAGTAGTAGTAGCTAGCTAGTAGCTAGCTACTACTAGTACAACCACTAGCTACTTAGTTAGAGTATCAACCTCTCTGTGCACTGTAAGTGCAATTTAATATTGTATTGGCCTGAAATTCTTTCATACTTCATTCACACAATCATGCTGTCGGAGATGGACGCTGAGGCAGAAGAACCCAGCGAGGACTTGCCTGCCTCAGAGGTGGACACTGGGGGAAAGGAGCCTGGGAGTGAGAAGCCTGTGTTGGAGACGCAGCAGGACAGAGTGTTCATGTCTTGTGACTCCCAGACTGGCTTCTCCTGTGGGCCACAAGAGGCAGCAGCGGCAGTGTTGTGGCCGCTGCTGCCTCTTGTGGCCGGGCACCCCAGCAAGCGATGCGGGGAGCACAGCTGCATAGAGCCAAGCCTCTCTTCCACCCCTTGACCTTGGATCTCGGCCCTCGACAAGAGGCTCACTCCTCCCAGTCACAGGGAAAGTTCGGATACCCAAGCTGTGGAAAGTTCGTTTTGATAAAAACCAATTGCTCGACTAAGTCTGGAGACAAACGTGCACGGTGTGGACTCACTATGTTCCCTGTCATTGAAAATACTCTTTCACTTTGCACACTTGTTGGCGGGCAGGAAAGAAAGTGCTGTGCTAGTATTGCAAGATCAGGCCACATTGAAGCTTTCTGTGCCCAATATCTCAAGGGATCTGAGTCCATGCTCTGAATTGGCTCAGACAGAAAACTCTTAACATGCAGTTCTGAAACATTCTCCTGCAGGTAGGACTCAGTAGTAGTAACTCTTCTGCCAACAGCTGATGCGATTGCTTATGACATGGCAGGCAGTTCATTAAATGTGGAATGACTCATATTTTGATGTGTTATGGAAGGGGTAGGGGAGCAGCTGATCATACTAGTACTTGAGCAGGATGGAGTTGGAGACTGAGAGGATAATACTAATTCTTTTTCATCGTTACCAGTGGAACAGACCCTGTTAGACATTATGTTTTCAACCATTTTAATCAACTTTTTTTTCCAATGTGTAAGAGCATTGTTCTTGAGAGCAATACTGCCTTTCACACGTGGGTCACACATCGTGGCTAACATATAGCAATCCCTTTGCATGAGAGGTTTCAATCTTTTTTCAACTTGCTCTTTTAAGCATTTAACAAGCATTAACACTTCCTTAGAGAAATCTGGATGATGCAGAAATTCCTGTAATACCTCCTCCAGATAGTTTATTACAGGGATGACACCACCCAAAGTGGCATTAGCTGAACTCAATGCATCAGTATATACTTTGAAAGGCTTGAGGACATGCACCATGTGTGCAATGTTTGTCCAGTCCTGACATCCAAGAGGATTTTCCAATCCAATTTCAGTTGCCATTGCCAAATCATGAAGAGGTGTCTGCTGTTCAGACAACCTCTCCAACATAAGATAGGTGGAATTCCATCTGGTAGGCACATCCTGAAGAAGGTTGTGCAAAGGTGCGCCAACTGCTATTTGCCTCTTTCTGAGTTGCTTCCCACTTTTACACTACGATTGAAATGCCCAGCTATTTTGCGACACTTTTCAATCAACCGCTTCAGGAGTTGACTACTACAACTAGTAGTAGTACCACCTTCCTTGCCACTAAGCCCCAAAGCATCCCTCACTATCAGATGCAGGGTATGTGCAAAGCATCGGATGCCGCTGAATCTGCCAGAGCCTTAATAATATTGGAACCATTGTCAGTAATGAAAAATCCATTTAAGCATTCCATATCACTGCTTCTAAGGAGCCCATTCCATTTTTCCATCATCCCCTGAATTGCGTGTAAGATATTTTCTGAAGTATGTCTCTTGTCTAGCACTTGAGCATGCAGTAAAGCCCAATGGTATCCTGGTGAAACCTTTTTGGAGCTGCTGCCACTGCCACTGCCAATGCTGCTAGTGCTTACAGGTATTAATGCCTCATCCAGCTGCCACCAATGTGCTGTTAGAGACAAATATGCATGCATTGCATTCATACTAGTCCAAACATCAGTGGTGAGATGGATGCTCCTCCCCTTTGCCCTTGCCATCATAATCTGCATTTCAGCACGACATTTTCTGTATAGGGAAGGAAGCACCTGACGGCTAAATGTACTTCTTGAAGGAAGTTTGTAGTAAGGGGCGAAATAATGGAGCATCCGCTTAAATCCCTCATTTTCTACAATCTGCAGTGGCTGATCATCCAAAGCAATCATTAGAGCAATATGTCGTGTACCCACTTTAGACATTGCCTGCTTCCTGCTCTGTGACATTGCAGAAGAACACCACCCCATCTGCTCCATGGTAGCTTGCCGCTGCTGCTGGGGATGAGGAAGAGGAGACTGCTGCTTCTGCAGATGCACACAATCTGTATCTTCTTTAGTACTACTACTTTCCTTCTGTGGCTGCTTCCCTGTTGCTTTACTTGAAGCCTGGGCAAGCACGGTGGGACCAGCTTCTTCTGCAAGCAACAGTGCTCTATGTTCTCTTTCAAGGTGATATTTCATGTTGCTGTTAGTAAGATGTCCAATAATTCTTCCACGGCTCACCATCTTTTTACAATGGATACATTGTCCAAATCTCTGGTCAGCCACAACATGATAATGATTCCAATCTTTGATGTCCTTGTACTGTTCCTTACTCTAGGCTGGATACTTGTCATTTTCATACTAGTAGTAGAAATAGTAGTAGTAGTAGTAGTAGTCACACGTGGATGTTCAAATGGTGTAGGGGACAGGGTACCAGCAATACTGCTGGCACTGGCAGTAGTTGTTTGTTTTGCAATCTGACTAACATTGTCATTGCTTCTGTTCTCCTCCTCCTCCTTCTCCTCTGAATGTTTACTAGCCAAAAACTCCTGATCATCATCCTCCTCCTCCTCCTCCTCCTCCTCCTCAATATCTGATTCATCATCATCATCAAATATTTTCTGTATCACCATTCTTTCATCTAATCTTTTCACCTTTCTCTCAAATTCTGCTCGTTCCTTCCCTTGCAACAAGTTTCCTTGCACTTCTACATCCTCTTTCTTCTCAAAAAATCGCAGTTTTTTCCTAGGGACTGGCAGACAGCTCTTTCCAGTAGCACTATCACTAGCAACACGTTTTTTTCCAGAGGGTACTGGTAGGGGCATTATGATCCTGTGGTCAAAGAAATATATAATAAATATAGTACATTAAACAAGTTAATAAATTAATTTGGTATTCATTTTTAAAACTTTATTGAGCTAATAGCATTAGCTAGCTAGCTATTGCTAAGGCTACCCCCAGACCACAGGACAAAGAAGGATATAGTGATTATTTTTTATTAGTCAGTGAGTGACACTGACAATTGATAATTTGATATAGTATACTTACTAATATATTATATTGCAATTTATACCATGCATTGGCCAGAGCATCAAACTGCAGCAGACTGAGACTGAAACTAGGCTGCAATACTTCAGTTCACTCATTACATTAGCCTCCTGGCAGGACTGGCTAGGCTTTTCTGTTAATACTACATGCAAGCCAAGCATTGAGGTTAGAGAAGTCCTATTCTTATTTTTTCATATCCTTTTCAGGCCTATTCTGTTCTTGGACTAAAATAACTTCTCCCTCCCACTTCAAGTCTTACCCACAAATCTCACACACAGGAGCAGAAGCCTTAAGCCAAGCACAAGAAACATAATATAGGATATTGGACAGACTATTGGCCAATTATAGGTTTAGTAGTAGAATTGATTTGATAGTAGTGACTCACTGGCTTTAATAGCTAGCCATAGCCAGTGACACTAGGCTAATAGCCAAGCTAGCTATTAGCCTAGTGTCACTGGCTATGGCTAGCTAGCTATAAACACTATTAGTGATAAATCTAGTAGATTACACATACATCTATATAATATTGATAAATATAATATTATATAATTTTATATATTTATAAATCTATTAAAACTCTACTGCTACAATGTTCAGAAAGCAGTCAAAGCACCTACCTTGTCCTTTATAAGCAAGCACTGCTGCTGGACTGGAGTGCTGGTGCCTGCCTATGCCTAGGCTAGGAATGCTGCGAACGAAGAGCTCACTCAAGAAACAGAAAAAAAGAGTAGAGCTCAGCTCAGCTCACTGGTTGTGGCTATTGGCTATTTTGGCTAGTGGTACTTGGCTGCTAGCAGTAGCTATATGCTACTGTGGCTAGTGGCAATGGCTACTGGCTGGCTGGCTGGCTGGCTAGTATCATAGGCTGATACTAGTATCAGCTAGCTAAGCCAGCTAGCAGCTACCCCTTATTAATAACAATAAAGGCTGTATAATATTAGCTATCAATCAACAGCTGCAGCTAGCTATAATGACTGATTGACTGATGTTTTCTCCTCAAACCCACAAAACAAAAGCAACACATAAGCAGAGCACCCCTTATTATATAGCTATTATAGCTACCTATTGACTAAAAGTAGGAGGGAAAATAAACCTATTAATTTAAGTGGCCAATTCAAAAATGATGCAAATGAATATTATGCATAATATATCAAACAAATTCTAGTCACATGATTGATGACCTAATCACAATATCCACAGACACACTACTACAGTAGGATTAGAACTTCAAGCTAATAGCTCTATCCCCCATTCCCATTCCCCATCCCCCATATAAAACAATCTGTAAAAAACAGCACCTTGGCTGTTGGTAACCTTGGTAATGAATAAAAAACAAGAAGACACCCAATAGGAATACATATTCAACCTTCAATTTAAAAAAAAGTGTCAATTTAGTATCAATTTACGTTAGTGCGCACTAACATATATCACCGCGCACTGCCATGTACCGAGCGCGCACTAATAATCCGTTAGTGCGCAGTATGGTGAGGCGCCATGTACTGCGCACTACGTCCAGCGACTGCGCGCTAACGGATAGTCCATGCGCACTAACATCCGTTAGTGCGCAGTAATAAAAAACCGACTTTAACCCGAAAATTCGTGGAATTTTGATTCTTTTTCCCAACTTCCCCAACAATGACGATTTAGACAATGTCGTTGGCATTGACTAAATCGTGAAAAACGATTGCACATCTCTATTTACCATATTTTCAATGGTAACTTTACCGAAACACATATTCAAATATAGAAACAGGGATGATAATGAGGGATAATCATAGCTTGGTTTTGGGGTGTGCAACTCATCAATCAAACAGGGTGCCATGACTAAGGTGACACTGCAGACCCACTGCATCCCCTCTCTAGCCGCCTCCTTCACCAATGCGGCTTCTCAGCACCACGGGGAGCCTTTCCCTGCTCCTGCAGTTGACAATGCAGCCTCATCACACTGTGGGGAGGCTGTCACTGGCTCCCGCAGGTTCTGCACAAATGAAGCCTACAGCTGCCATTTTTGGCCCCCTCCATTTCATATGCCTCTACTTGGCCATGGGGAGCCTCTCACATACATTCATTCTCTTGCATACTCTTATATGCTCATTCACAAGCACACTCTCATGCACTCTCATGCTCACACATATGCTCACTAACACATACATGCATGCACATGTTCTCTCAGATGCTCAGCGACACGTTACTATACTCACATGCTCACTGACTCACACATGCACATGTACAGATAAACAAGCTCTTAGATGCTCCCTGACACATATGCTCCCTGACTCACATGCTCACACATACATATTCTCTAATTCACACATGGTCACTGACACCCACACACATACTCTCTAAAATGTTCACAAACACGCTCCCTCACACACGCATACACACACAAGCTATCAGTCACTCCTTTCCATACTCGCTTCCTGACTCACATGCTCACATATATATACTAACTCACATGCGCACTGCACATGCTTTCTCAGATGCTCAAAGACACACTCCCTGCCTCACATACTCCCTCACAAATATGCACACACACACACACACACACACGCTCTCAGATGCTCCCTGATACATGCTCCCTGACTCACACACATGCTGTCTGACTCATGCCCTCCCACATATGCTCCCTAACTCACACGTGCTCTCTCTCACTCTTCTCCCCCTCCATTAAAAAATGTATATTTCAGGAAGGGGAGATTCAGGCACAATGTCTGCAAAGAATAGGATCTAGGTCGACTCTCTGCTGCTGCTGCTGCTCCTGACCCGGAAGTGTTGTCCCTTGGCTTGGGAAGGGGTGGGGATGAAAGGCCTTCTATAAACAGGGAATAAAAAAAATAAATAAATAGAAACATGTGTCCTGGAGTAGCGTTGTGGAACTTGGGAGGTACTGGTGGTAATCCAGGCTCCGGGATATGGTTGGGACTGAGCCAAGAGGACAAAGAGGCATGGGCCTGGCTCCTTGAGGTGGCTGCTGGAGGGGAGTGGAGGGCATAGAACAGATAAGTGCAGTGGCTGGAGACAGTGTAAAATTTCTCCAGTGGGGAAGAGCCCGATAGAGAGGTCAATTAGCAATGGTAAGGGGGCTGTGGGATGCTGTGTCTTATGTTGGGACTGCCATGGGATTATGTATGCCAAGGAGTGTCTGACAGCTTGTGTATGTATTGCATGTGTGAGTGAGCGTGCTTGTGAGAATCTGAGAGAACATATATGTTTGCGTGTTAGTGAGCATGTATACTCATGTGAGTTAGTGAACATGTATGTGTGTGTCAGGGAGCATCCGAGAGCATGTGTGTCTGCATATGTGCATATGTGTGGCTCAGTAAGCACGCGAGTCATGGAGCGTGCCTCTGAGCAGCTGAGAGTAAATGTGCATGTGTGAGTTAGTGAGCACATGTGGGAGCACGTGTTTGAGGGAGCATATGTGTGAGCATGGGAGAGCATGAGTGTGTGTGATGCTTGTGAATGAGCATATATGAGTATGCATGAGGCTCTCCATGGCCAGGCAGAGGCAGGTAAGGAGGAGGGGACAAAAGTGGTGGAATCTGTGTGAGAGTGTGTGAATGTATAACATAGAGAAGGGAAAGTTTGTGAAGCATACCTCCCGTCCCTGACAAATCCACACCAATCTTAGGGTGACTGGAATCAAAAGTTCCAGCTATAGAAGATGGGGGATATTTTTTCCCCTTACTTGTTTTAATGAGGTCCATATTTTTTTTTTTTATTGAATATAACATTTATAACAAATGATATAGTCAGGGATTCCAAGGAAAAAAAGAGAGCAAATACAATTTCCATATACATTTTTAACTCATATATAAGGTTATCTAGTCCACGTCTCGGAGAAGTGAAATACAAGTCAGGTAGGCTGGATCATTATTTAATGTATAACCTAACCCATACTCCATTAATTAGTCAAAGTTTTATCCCTAACAAAACGCTCTAAGTGCAATAAAAATAAACTTATTATTCTGGTACATTACCTGGCACTTACAGGGGAATTTTAAATAAAAACTAGCCCCCATATCTAAAACAGATTGTTTAAGAGACAAGAACTGTTTTCATCGTGCCTGTGTGGCACGAGAAACATCAGGGAAGACTTGTATCTTCTGACCACAAAAGTTTACATCTTTAAATTGGAAATATTTTGAGATGAACAAGTCTTTCTCTTGTCTTAAAGCAAAAGATATTAACAAAGTTGCCCTAGAATTTATATTGTCCAAGGAATCTTATAAAAAAGTAGAGATCCCTGGACTTTCAATAGTATCCATTCCGCCCTCTTGCGCCTTTAATGTTTTCCCTCTTGGAATATAATACAACTTAGAGAGTTTAGGGATCTGTAGTTCATCAAAAGACAAGATTTCTACTGCATATTTTTTATATAATTCAAAAGCGGAAATTAGTCTTGATTCAGGAAAATTTAACAATCGGAGATTACCTGACCGCAAATCATTTTCAAGCATTTCAATTTTATTATGCAGTATAAGATTGTCTTTTATAGATGAAGCACTGATGGCTTGCAGATTACTTACTGAAGGATTCAGGTTTCCCAGCTCTTTTTCTATTTTGCTAGTTCTATCCTCTAGTTCCACACACTTTCCCCTAGTTTCCACGGAGAAAGTATGTATCTTAGTGATAGAACTAGATAATAGCGATGTGAATCGTTTTAGGACGATTAAAATTATCGTCCGATAATTTTAATATCGTCTTAAACCGTTATGGAACACAATACAATAGAGATTCTAACGATTTATCGTTATAAATCGTTAGAATCGTGAGCTGGCACACTAAAACCCCCTAAAACCCACCCCCGACCCTTTAAATTAAATCCCCCACCCTCCCGAACCCCCCCCAAATGAGTTAAGTAACCTGCGGGTCCAGCGGCGGTCCGGAACGGCAGCGGTCCGGAACGGGCTCCTGCTCCTGAATCTTGTTGTCTTCAGCCGGCGCCATTTTCCAAAATGGCGCCAAAAAATGGCGGCGGCCATAGACGAACACGATTGGACGGCAGGAGGTCCTTCCGGACCCCCGCTGGACTTTTGGCAAGTCTCGTGGGGGTCAGGAGGCCCCCCACAAGCTGGTCAAAAGTTCCTGGAGGTCCAGCGGGGGTCAGGGAGCGATTTCCCGCCGCAAATCGTTTTCGTACGGAAAATGGCGCCGGCAGGAGATCGACTGCAGGAGGTCGTTCAGCGAGGCGCCGGAACCCTCGCTGAACGACCTCCTGCAGTCGATCTCCTGCCGGCGCCATTTTCCGTACGAAAACGATTCGCGGCGGGAAATCGCTCCCTGACCCCCGCTGGACCTCCAGGAACTTTTGGCCAGCTTGTGGGGGGCCTCCTGACCCCCACGAGACTTTCCAAAAGTCCAGCGGGGGTCCGGAAGGACCTCCTGCCGTCCAATCGTGTTCGTCTATGGCCGCCGCCATTTTTCGGCGCCATTTTGGAAAATGGCGCCGGCTGAAGACAACAAGATTCAGGAGCAGGAGCCCGTTCCGGACCGCTGCCGTTCCGGACCGCCGCTGGACCCGCAGGTTATTTAACTCATTTGGGGGGGGTTCGGGAGGGTGGGGGATTTAATTTAAAGGGTCGGGGGTGGGTTTTAGGGGGTTTTAATGTGCCGGTTTTGCGATTTTTAGATTTTTAGATTTTTAGATTTTTCACGATTTTTTCACGATTTTTCACGATATTTTACCCCCCCAAACGGCAACAATACGATTCCCTCCCCCTCCCAGCCGAAATCGATCGTTAAGACGATCGAGGACACGATTCACATCCCTACTAGATAATTTCTTATCAATTTTTGTTGTAAGCGTCCATAGATCTAGTAATGAAACATTCTCTGGCTCAACTTCATTGTCTAATGCTTCATTGCTTGGTTCAAAAATTATGCCTGGACATTCAATTCTTGTATTAACAATTACTCCTAGATTCTCCATATTTAAATTTAAGGATTGTATACTACTCACTGGTTCAGCTTCCCCCAATCTATTGGGGGTTGCATCAACCAGTGGTAGTATACCTATATTGCTACCAAGTGCTCCTTCCCTTCTGGGCTGTATGGGAGGTTGTGAGGACCTAGGACTTAAGGATACTCCCAGCTGAGAGTTTCCTTCTAAAACGTCCTCTCCAATGGACTCACTCATACGTATTATATGAGAGTCCATTGGTCCAGTCTTTCTCGGCACTGATGTTATTGGTGAGGAAGCAAAGTTCTTAGATTTGCGTTTCCTGCCCATTATAACAAATAAGTTTAAGGAAAATTTTTTTTTACCAGGGGCACGCCCCTTTGGCGCGTGGCTTCGGCAGCGCGCCAGCGGCTGCGTGCTGCAGGGCCCTTGCTGTTATAGTCTCCCGGTGGCGCCCTTTGATGATGTCACTACTCGGTTCCGCCCACTCGGTCCGGGCTCTCTCTCACCGCGTCGCAGAGTAGGTGTTATGTCTCTTTACTGCCTCCTGGCAGCTCAAACGGGTGCCTCCCAGCTCACACTGACCGTCTCTCTCACTCCTCAATCGGCTACTTGCAGGGCCCTCGCTGTTATAGTCTCCCGGTGGTGCCCTTTGAAGATGTCACTACTCGGGTCCGCCCACTCGGTCCGGGCTCTCTCTCACCGCGTCGCAGAGTAGGTGTTATGTCTCTTTACTGCCTCCTGGCAGCTCAAACGGGTGCCTCCCAGCTCACACCGACCGTCTCTCTCACTCCTCAATCGGCTGCTTGCAGGGCCCTCGCTGTTATAGTCTCCCGGTGGTGCCCTTTGATGATGTCACTACTCGGGTCCGCCCACTCGGTCCGGGCTCTCTCTCACCGCGTCGCAGAGTAGGTGTTATGTCTCTTTACTGCCTCCTGGCAGCTCAAACGGGTGCCTCCCAGCTCACACCGACCGTCTCTCTCACTCCTCAATCGGCTGCTTGCAGGGCCCTCGCTGTTATAGTCTCCCTGTGGCGCCCTTTGATGATGTCACTACTCGGGTCCGCCCACTCGGTCCGGGCTCTCTCTCACCGCGTCGCAGAGTAGGTGTTATGTCTCTTTACTGCCTCCTGGCAGTTCAAACGGGTGCCTCCCAGCTCACACCGACCGTCTCTCTCACTCCTCAATCGGCTGCTTGCAGGGCCCTCGCTGTTATAGTCTCCCGGTGGTGCCCTTTGATGATGTCACTACTCGGGTCCGCCCACTCGGTCCGGGCTCTCTCTCACCGCGTCGCAGAGTAGGTGTTATGTCTCTTTACTGCCTCCTGGCAGCTCAAACGGGTGCCTCCCAGCTCACACCGACCGTCTCTCTCACTCCTCAATCGGCTGCTTGCAGGGCCCTCGCTGTTATAGTCTCCCGGTGGCGCCCTTTGATGATGTCACTACTCGGGTCCGCCCACTCGGTCCGGGCTCTCTCTCACCGCGTCGCAGAGTAGGTGTTATGTCTCTTTACTGCCTCCTGGCAGTTCAAACGGGTGCCTCCCAGCTCACACCGACCGTCTCTCTCACTCCTCAATCGGCTGCTTGCAGGGCCCTCGCTGTTATAGTCTCCCGGTGGCGCCCTTTGATGATGTCACTACTCGGGTCCGCCCACTCAGTCCGGGCTCTCTCTCACCGCGTCACAGAGTAGGTGTTATGTCTCTTTACTGCCTCCTGGCAGCTCAAACGGGTGCCTCCCAGCTCATACCGACCGTCTCTCTCACTCCTCCAATGAGGTCCATATTGAAAAGCCATTAAGATGGATAACACAAAGGTTATCCATCTAAATGGCACAATTGGCATATTCAGCCACTTATCCTGCTAAATTAAAGCTGCATAGCTACTTATCTGGCTATAATTTAGCCGGATGAAAAGGGAACTTTACTGAGGCATTCCGAGGAGGAGTTGAGTTATCCGTCTAACTTAGCCGAATATCGCATTATCTGGCCAAGTTAGCCGGATAACTTTAAACCCTCTCGGAAGCAGGTCTAAAATTATGTGTGACCAGGTCACTTGCTACTTACCTGGGTACCTTTAAAAGATATCCAAGTAGCGCTTTGGCTCCAAAAAAACCCAAGAATTAAAGGGACCTATGGTCCGATTTTTTTTGTCTCACTTACCTAATACAAAAGTTACCCTGTTGGGGCCTTGTATCCCCACCCTGCATCTCTAAATGTAATGGAGCAGTCGTGCCCCCCCCCCCCCCCCCCCGAACAAATCCATTCTGCAAAGAGCAACCACTGAGACCAGGCCTTTCCTCCCCCTCCCACTCTCTCCCCCCTCAGCAATCTAACTTACCACCCTGCCACCCCAACCACCCCAACCACCCCCTCCCAGCCTTTTCCCCCACTTCCCAAGGCCCCCTCCCCAGGGTGAGCACTTAATACCCACTCCCGGCGAGGACCCAGTACTGGACGTGTAAATTACACCAGGCATATGCTTCCAGCACCAGAAGTAAGTACCCGGCAGGCTTTCTTTGGCATTGGGACGTGGGGGGGGGGGGGGTAGCTGGGGGGTAGGGTGGATTGCTGAGGGGAGGAGGGGGGAAGGGCCTGGCCTTAACGGTTGCTCTCCGAAGAAGGGGCTTGTCCAGGGGGGGAGGGGCATCACGGCTCCGTTACATTTAGAGATGTGGGGTGAGGGATACAAGGCCCAATAGGGCAACGTTTATATTAAGTAGGGGAGACAAAAAATGGGGCCATAATCCCCTTTAATTCTTAGTTTTTTGTTTGTTTGTTTTTTTTGAGGAAAACGTGCTACTTACCCGGATATGTTTTGATGATATCTGGGTAAGTAGTAAATTAACTGGCCACACAAGGCCGGATAATTTAAAAACCTTAAATGGCTATATTCAAACATAGTTATTCGGCTACATGTAGCCAGATAACTTTAAACAAGTATATTCAGCGGGATGTTCCTCCCGCTGAATATACTGGACAAGTTATCCGGCTAACCTTAGTCCACTTAGGATAACTTGTCCACTGAATGGCCTACTGAATATTGGTCTCAGTAGGTTTTATTTGATATGCCTGCTGTCTGTTTTGAAATATTTTATTAGTGTTTGGGAAAATTGTAGTTTTTGACTGCATATTTCTATTTATACCTTTGTATAATGTACTGTATTTGGTGAGAGCCAGTCTTTGTTTTGCATCTGTAACTAAGATGAGGTATTCTGTTAGTGTGTAATATTTGTGTAGGTGTTGCGCTCAGGGGTGGACCCTTGTCCTGGAGCAGTGGAGAACGGCTCCTTGGTAGGGACCAGGAAGCATCTGCCCCCAGGGGGCGGAGCACTGGAGGAGACAGAGGCTAGGATGAGCTTCACCACTGGAAGCCCGCGGTCCCCCCAGGTGGAGCCCATAGGGACCCGGCCCGCTTGGACTTAGGTGGGCCTCGCCAGGTCTCCTGGAGAGATGGTAGACAGGCGTGCCCTCAGACTGGAGAGGAGCGCGATCGGGTTCGAGGCTGGAGGTCAGATGGAGCAATGATGACCAGAACAGCGTAGGCAATGACAAGGCAAGGAACAAATCCAGAATCAGGAGATGAGGTCAATCAGGCAGGGGTCAGGATCCAGAGGTCAGTTCCAGGAGTGTCAGTCAAAGCAGGAGTCAATACCAGGAAGCAGTCCGAGAGTAGTCAATGAAGCAGAGGTCAGGTTCCAGAGGTCAGACGAGGTCACAGGCAGGCCGAGGTCAGAAGGCAGGCAGCAGGCAGAGTAGCCAAGGAACAAGCCAAGGTCAGAAGGCAGGCAGCAGGCAGAAGGGTCAAGGATCAGGCCGAGGTCAGTACCAGAGAGACAGTCCAAAGGTACTACCTGGGGAGACGTCAGACGAACACAGGAACAGAGGGACATTGGAACAGTAGGATGCAGGAACAAGGCTGGAACAGTAGGATCCTGAAACAAGACTGGAACTAGACTGGAACAAGACTTAGCACGCAGTGACAATCTAGCAGTAAGCCAACCTGATTGCCAAGGCAAGGAAGTTCAGGCAGGAACTTGCTCAAGTAGTTCCTTCAATCAGGGCACGCCGTGGAGCTAGGACCCGCCCCTAGCCCTACAAGAAGCTGGGTGGTTCACGCGTGCACGTGGAGGGGCGTGGCCAACACCACGGAAGGAGCCGAACTACAGTGTGAGGCCTGGTGTGCAGTGGAAGGCCCGGTGACCGCCGCCGTGGGATGCCAAGGCCTGGAGTAGCTTGCGGCTGCGACTAGGGAGGCTGACCCGGGACCTGCAGAGGAGCCAGAGAGGTGAGGAGGCCCATGCGCGGGCTGCACGCGAACGGGGCGCGCAACAGTAGGGATCTATAGCAGCCTGACTTCTGTTTTCCTAATAGGAGGTGTATTTGTGTTCCAGTGCCTGGAATAATATTTGCAGTGCTGCCTTTTCATAGGTTGTTGTTGTTTGAATCCTGTGAGTTATAGCTGTTCTGGTGTGCAAAATTTGCTACATAGGTGGTAAGCATGTTTTTTTGCAGGATTTTGTGTTGCGGCACAGAGTTTCTGGTAATGGAGTTTCTGGTAATGGAGAAAGTTTGTGTTGTGTTAGCATGGGGCACATTTAAAACTAATCGGAGAAAGTTCTTTTTTACTCAACGCACAATTAAACTCTGGAATTTGTTGCCAGAGGATGTGGTTAGTGCAATTAGTGTAGCTGTGTTTAAAAAAGGATTGGATAAGTTCTTGGACGAGAAGCCCATTATCTGCTATTAATTAAGTTGACTTAGAAAATAGCCACCGTTATTACTAGCAACGGTAACATGGAATAGACTTAGTTTTTGGGTACTTGCCAGGTTCTTATGGCCTGGATTGGCCAGTGGCCACTGTTGGAAACAGGATGCTGGGCTTGATGGACCCTTGGTCTGACCCAGTATGGCATTTTCTTACGTTCTTTTCTTATGTTCTTACTGAGGTAATACAAGTATATAAATATAGATTTTTTTTTTGTATGTTTAGATGTAAAGTGAAATGTCTTAGATGTATTCTATGCATATGGAGTATGTGTTAGTGAACTGGAAATGTAAGGATTTTATTGAGATTCTGTCCAGGCTCCAGATTTCACTCCCATATAATGAAGCTATCAAATACTTTTAATGGTAGTTTTACTGGGTGGTGGAAACTGACCAGGGTTTTCCGCATTATACAGAAGGCCCTTACAATTTCTTCTTGTAGTGTTTGTTTTTAATAGCCAGTTTAAAAGCAGGGGGCTATACTGTGGGGATGAGCGTGATGTGTGGAATTAAATGTCATTTTGGCTTGTCCCCCTCCATACTTGCTTCACCAATGCTTCCTCAAATACTTCTGTCTAGAGATGCCACTGAGCTGCTGCTGCTTGCTGGAGGAGGGCAGGGGGACCCGGAAAGTGCTGCTACATCTGACACATTTTTTGTAAACATGGTAGAGAACCCCTTGGATAATGGGTACTATGTTAATTAAATTAATTAACAAAGTGTTGTATCTCAGCAGCAGAAAGCAGCAAACAGATTTGTATACTACTCTTTTAAAAATGATTCCTATAAGACTCCTTTAAATGCAATTGCTCTTAATTATTTTTGGGCGGGGTCATTATTTATTTCACCCTACTTTATTTTCTGTTTGAGATATTTATCTTGAAGATATTTTGCTTGGTTTAATCTGGGGGGGGTGGAACGCCAATTTCAGTTTTCACACAGGCTGCCAGTTATCCTATGTTGCGGGAGCGCTAGGGAGCGATCCCGCTTTCGGGGAGAGTGGTGTGCCCTTGGACCATGATGTGACCAGAGAGAAGCTCCGTTGAAGTGCCAAGGCAGGTGAGACTTATCCCAGCATAGGCGGACAGGAAGAAGACCAGGGACTCACACCTCCGCCGAACCTGATGCATCATTAGAGACCCAACAACGCAATGCTGGTCTCTGGGATAACCCTCCGGCCACTCAATAGCCCTTTTGGACCTGCCGTACGGGAACGGCAAATGCGCCAGGATGGACAGAGAGCGAGGGCAGATGATGGAACTGGAACAAAACGAGACTTGAAGACTGAAGACAATCAGACAATATTTGAAGACAAGGATCAGAAGAGGACTTGAAGACTCTGGATAAGGATGAGGCAAGGCTGAAGAGAAGAACATCAGGGACACTGATGAAGACACTTGCTGAATGAAAAGATGACCGAAGAGTTAAAACTCAGTATGAAGGTATCCGGCCATGACTCATAGATGAATTCATCCTGAACTGAGCTTCGGGGACCAGGCGTGATTGACGCACCTGACAGGTCAATCGAAGGAAGACGAAACTTCCGACCTGGAGTGGAAGATGCATCCGAAGGTCATCCGAAGTTAGAGGACGGCTCACTAGGAGGTAAAATCCGGAACAAGGATATCCGACAGGAAGGCTACCCTGACGAGGGCGCCAAAGAGTCAGAAAGCTTCCTTGACGAAGGAGACCAAAGGTTCTGAACGCTTGACAGCGAATAGGACTGAAGACGAGGATGTCAAAAGGATTCTAAAGACGAAGACAACTTGACACAAAGATGTCTGGCATGTCAGGACATCTGGACTTCAACCCCCAGGACACTCAGTCAAGAGCATCAAGGAGGTGTCAAGTGAACTGGAGAGCGAGACATCTGGACATCTGGACATCGGACCC
Organism: Rhinatrema bivittatum; assembly: GCF_901001135.1. Taxonomy (NCBI): domain Eukaryota; kingdom Metazoa; phylum Chordata; class Amphibia; order Gymnophiona; family Rhinatrematidae; genus Rhinatrema; species Rhinatrema bivittatum. The sequence goes on from NC_042616.1 coordinate 479,821,758, forward strand.
CAAGGTCACCCAACCAAGAACAGCGAGGAGGCTCCGAGAGGCAGAACAACAGGATGACAGACTTCAGGAAGGACAGGATATCAGAAGATGAGGACATCAGGAAGATATGAAGGTGAAGACATCAGGAGGGTCGGACGACAAAGACATCTGAAGAGCAAGGACTTAGGATCCAGCAAGAGACCAAACGTGTAATGAAGATAAGATGAAGGATCAAGAACCACAAAGGAAGTCAAGGAATTCCCACGAAGAACAGAGTGCCTTGAAGAAGTGGAGGAGGACATCATCGGAGACTCCTGGACCGAAGAGCTCGAATGGAGGATCCAGGAGAAGTCCAACTCCAGAACTGACTCCTTGCAAAGACGAAGAGGAACTGAAGGCTGAGACCTTTTGTAGGGCTGAAGATGAACACCCAGGATGACATCATAAGGCGGAGCCAGGAGGACTTGCCCATTAAATCTGGAGAGGAGGCGCGGCCTCGCACCTAAGGAGGTAGGAGGCAGGACCCTGAAGAGCGGCCATGCTGCAAGGAATAAGAAGGCAGGCTTGAGGCGTCAGAGGTGACTTCTGCCGCTGAAGAAAAGCTGGGGGTGGCTACGGCTGCTGAAGAACACCGGTGGCAGCCTCCAGGCTGCGAAGAGGAGTTCTGGGGTGGCCTCCTGGCCGCAGAAGAGGAAGGTGGAGGCAGCAGTCCCGCCAGCGCCGAAGGAGGATGTCGGCGGCTCCTGACGTGAAGAGGGACGCCTCAGGGCAGCCTTCGGGTCACATGGGGATGGAGCCTGCGCCCCCCCCTCCCCTCCAGTCACAGGATGGAGAAAAGGCACCGGAGGCTCCCGCTGCCACGAAGGCAGAATTATGTTGGCGGCTCCAGGCCATGAAGACGGCATTGGGGGCTGGCTGGCTGTAGAAAGGTGAGAGACTGCTCGCAGCCTAGCCACGGGCAGAATTGTAACAGCATAGAGTAGACCTGGGGATAATCACAGTTTCCACATTCAAACCCTAAGTATTAACTTGAAATAAGAAGTGTAGTATTGCCTTTCAATCTCTATGTACTAACCTGAAGTAAAAGGTGCAATCTTTAAGTCAGAAAATATTCCCCACCAAGTCAGTGGCATTAAGTAGATTCTGCATGTTAGGGGTATGCATTAGGGATGTGAATTGTTTTTTGACGATTTAAAATATCGTCCGATATTTTTTAAATCGTCAAAAATCGTTAAAGAGTGCGATACAATAGAAATTCCCCCGATTTATCGTGAAAAATCGTTAATCGGGTTTGTGTCCACAAATGGGAGTGATTTGGGGGGAGGGTGGGAAAACCAGCAGACCAAAACAACCCCTAAACCCACCCCGACCCTTTAAAACTAATCCCTTACCTTCCCCCACCCTCCCAACCCCCCCCCCCCAAAAAAAATGTTTTAAAATCACCTGGTGGTCCAGTGGAAGCCCCGGGACCGATCGCCCATTCTCGGGCCGTCGGCTGCCACTAATAAAAATGGCGCTGATGGCCCGATAAAAAAAACCCACCCCAACCCTTTAAAACTGACCCCTTAGCCTCCCCCACCCTCCTGACTTCCCAAAAAATGTTTTAAAATTACCGGGTGGTCCAGTGTGGGCACCGGGAGCAATCTCCCGCTCTCGGGCCATCGGCTGCCACTAATAAAAATGGCGCCAATGGCCCTTGGCCCTTACCATGTGACAGGGTATCCGTGCCATTGGTCAGCTCCTGTCACATGGTAGGAGCACTGGATGGCCGGCGCCATCTTTAAAGATGACGCCGGCCATGCCCACGCCATTTTTAAAGATGGTGCCGGCCATGCCCGCACCATTTTTAAAGATGACGCCGGCCATCCAGTGCTCCTACCATGTGACAGGGGCCGGCCAATGGCATGGATACCCTGTCACATGGTAAGGGCAAAGGGCCATCGGCGCCATTTTTATTAGCGCAGCCGACGGGCCGAGAGCAGGAGATTGCTCCCCGTGCCCCCACTGGACCACCAGGTAATTTTAAAACGTTTTTGGGGAGGTCGGGAGGGTGGGGGAGGCTAAGGGGTCAGTTTTAAAGGGTCAGGGTGGGTTTTTTGTTTATCGGATCGGGCGCAGCTGATAAACAAAAAACCAGTCGGGCCAGACGATAAAAATTATAAGATTTGAATCTGAACCGGAACCAAACCGATTCCGATTCACATCTCTAGTATGCATGTTAATATTTTTTTGTTTCATTTATTTTGTTTTGTGGTTTTTATCATTTTATCAGATGTTTATTTAGATTTGTTTAGTTTATTTGAACTGAAATAAACATGAAATTCCTGGACATGTGTCTATAGAAAAATATACCAGCTGAGAGACTGCAGCCTGCTACCCCATTGTTTGATTTGGTAGTTGCTAGATTAAAGTAGCGCTCTCCTGGCGCGCACACAGGCCACTCTCCTGTGCATGCGATTTAGTATTCAAATGAGGGCCCTACCTTTGGGTAGCCGCTAATTTCTGAAAGTAAAATGTCCGGCATGGCTGCACATTTTACTTACTGAATCGTGTGGGAATAACAAATAGGGCCATCAACATGCATTTTCATGTTGCGGGTGTTATTAATTTTGCGGGGGTTTGCCGCGCGTTTTCGACGCGCTATTATCCCTTACTGAATAAGGGGTAAAGCTAGCGCGTCGAAAACGCGCGTCCAAACGTGGGTTAACAGTGTGCTCCACCGGAGCGCACTGTACTGTGTCGGCCTGAAAGTTAGGTGCTTAGCCCTAGTCAAATTTTCATTGGGACCTAAATACTTTGAAAACTAACCCGATTCTGAATTCACAGCACCCCAGGTGGGATTTGAACCAAGAACTCCTGTTTTAAACAAAACCACTGCCCTATCAAGTCGGCCACTGGCATTTGAGTCCAAAGGCCATATCCCATGCCTAAAGCCTCTAATGGTGCGCATTCTGCAGCAGTAAAAGCAAAGGAAGGGAGGAGATGCCCAACAGACCATTAGTTTGACCCAGCATGGTCCTTCTTTTGGTCTTGAGGACATAAAGAAAGGAAAGGAGAGGGAGAGTAAGACAGACGGAGTGAAAGAGAGGCAGAAGAGGAAAGGAAAGACATGGAGAGCAGAAAGGGTTCTGTGTCTCCCCCTCACCTTACTTCAATATCACCTTTCAATATTCATTTTATAACCTCATTTCCTTGTGCCACCTTCTACCTTCCTGTATAAATTATCCATGTCCTAATCCTAGATTTGTTTGAGTTGATTTCTTGACTTTTCCAACTGTGCATTACCGAGGAATATATCTGGCAAGCAAACCCAGGAACAAATCCTCTGCCTTTTAAGACTAGAAATCAAATAAGCAGCACTAATTCCAGCCAATATAACATGTGGGCAAATGATTTATTAGCCAAAACCTTTTTTTTTTTTCCTAATGAGGTTTTTGTTAACAGCAGACATAGTTGAAACAATTAACCGATAATTTAATTAATGCTCTGTGGTCTTACATCCTCTAGCTCAAGATGTATCTCCCTCTCCTTCAAAAGTGAGCAGGAAACCTCCCTGATTCACATAAATTAGCCATGTCTGCATGTACAACAAAAGACTGGGGGCTTGCAGTACAACAGAGTGCTTTTTCCCATTCACTTCCCTTGGGGAAAAAAAAAAAAAAAAGCTTTGTACATCTGACCCTTTAGGAATATCTGAGATAGCCCAAATCTTCCCAGAAGATCTTCCTCTATAATTTTCCCACCTCGTACAAAAATAGCATTCACTATAGAACATTTTCAGTTTGTATGTAAATTGTATTATTTATATAAATTGTGAATACATTTCCTTAATTTTGATTTTCCCTTATGTGTGAATCAACAGCTTTATTTTCTGTTATAGTGACCCTCAACACATTTATTTTTTAAATGCTTTCTAGTAAAGGCAGATTTCCTTTTTTTTTGTTGTTGTTCACAAGACTGATTTCCTATTAATAGTTATAGGTTATCTTTGTTGTTCCATTCATATACATATTATCTAAAGTAATCATTTCTTCCCCAGCATTTTTTTTTTAAAGAAGGTTCAGAGTTCTTTTTTTGTGTTAAAATTCAGTCACGCACATTGTGAATAGACAGAGCTTGAGAGATTAGGCATATGTGCTTTTATATCCCGCATGATGTGATTGTATCATGAATGCTGGTATATAAAACATTTTAAATAAATAAATAAATAAATAAATAAATACAAAAAAGGAGTCCCATTTTCCAGGGGCAATCCTAACACATTTTTAAAAAGTTTGACAAAACTTTGAGCAGACACAGTAGGTTACTAAATGTAGGGCCCTGTTGTGGTCCCAGTCGCGACCGGGGTCTTACCTTCTCTTCTCTCCCGGTGCCGGCGGCGCAAACATCGACGGCGTCCCCGCGGAGGCCGCCGCGGGGATGCCCTTCCTCTAGGCGTGCGCGCGCACTGGAGGGGCACTGAAATAGCCCGCTTCCTGCCGCCCGACGCTCCGCCCCTTCTGCTGACGTCAGACACCGGGGGGGATTTAACCCCGGTGTCCACACTCACTCAGGGCCTTGCAACCGGGTCCCTCCTTGGTCCCTAGTTGCTCCTGGCCCCGAGGTGTGCCGGCTTCAGAGTCTGCCTTCCAGTTACAGAGTCTGCTTGCCTGCTTCAGTGTCTTCCTGCTTGCCTGCCTCCGTACCTGCTTGTTTGCCTCCTACGTTGCCCGCTTGCTCCAGTGGCCGGGCCCCTACGGGCTCCTCCCGGGGGGTCTCCGGTCTCTGCCACAGTTCCTGCCTGGTTCCAGTTCGGAGTCTTGCCACAGTTCCTGCCTGGTTCCAGTTCCGAGTCTTGCCACAGTTCCTGCCTGGTTCCAGTCCCGAGTCTTGCCACAGTTCCTGTCCAGTTCCAGCTCCAGCCCGCTTCAGTTCCTGCCTGAGTCCGGATCCCTGCCTGCCTGCTCCAGTTCCAGCTTCCGTGATCTCTTAAGTCCCAGTGGCTGGGCTCCTACGGGCTCCTCCCGGGGGAGTACCGGATTCCAGGGTGAAGCTCACCTCCAGCTCCTGCCTGGTATCTGCCTCCCGACCTGTCAATCACTAGAGACTATAGTACACCTCTCCCCAGTCTCTTACAGGTCGGCCCAAGGGTCCACTAAACAGCTCATTTCACAACAGGGCACTCCACATCACAATGAATCACAAGTCAGCCAACTACTAATGTATGAAATAGAGCCCTGAACAGCTTAATACAGGTAACACAGATAAACAGCAACAATATCACCAGGGTTCTTCAAAATCAGCAAAAAAGGGGCTGACATTCCATTCAATATCCTTTTTATTGGTAAAGATAAAAAGATGAACATAAAAGGGTCGATTTTAAAAGCATTGCTCACACTAAAATGCCTACATACAAAAGTGACTGGGTTGTGCGCGACTGACATGTATTTTAAAAGCTGGAAATTGCATACATATATACGGATGGGAAAGGGGTGGATCCGGGGCGGAGCATGGGTGATCCAGGGCGGGACCCACACGCAACTCTGTATTTTAAAACAGGGGGCTGCAGCGTGCGGCGGCTTATTAGCTGCATAACTTTCCTACTGCTCCTAGAACAGGACTGGAACAAGGCTGGAACGAGACTGGAACAAACACTGGAAACGCAGAGGCAAACTAGAAATCACAGCGTGATCGACCCGATTGCCAAGGCAAGGAAGTGTAGGCAGGCAGGCAGTTCCTTTTGAGCAGCGTTCAATCAGGCACGCTGCGAAGATGGGATCCGCCCCTGGCCCTTTAAGGAGCCAGGCGGTCTGCGCGCGTGCACCTAGGGGTGGTGCTGATGCCACAGAGGATGCCGAGGCCCGCCATGAGGCCTGGCTGGAGATAAAAGGCCTGGCAACCACTACTGTGGGATGCCGAGGCCTGGCTGAGCTCGTTGCTGAAGCAGGGGAGGACAACCCGGGACCCATGGGAGTCTTGGTGGGGTGAGTAGGCCCGGAAGGGGGCTGAGCATGGATGGGATGCGTAACAGTACCCCTCTTTCTAGGCCTCCACTTCCTCAGGCGAGGCTTGTCTGGGTGTGCCCTAAGGAAACCCCGTAAGAGGTCCTTGTCGAGAATGTTTTGTGAGGGCTTCCAGGAGTTTTCTTCGGCCCCATACCCTTCCCAGGCAAGGAGATATTCCCAGCGGCCTCAATGCTGATGGTCGTTGAGGAACTATCTTACCTAGAGGGTGTTGTCGGGTTCTGTGGAGACCTGCGGAGGTGGAGGATCTCTGCAAGAAGGCCAGGAGAGCACTAGAGGCTTTAATAAGGAGAAGTGAAAACTATTTTGGATACCCATGGATCACGGCAACTGGAGTTGGTATGTTACCGCTTCGACACAATGGAGGATTTGGAATGGCCCAATATAATTTGGTGCTAGGAGATGAGAGGATAGTCACAGTCTGATTTTTGAGTACTCAACCACACCTTTTGGCTGGGTTGGAAAAGTGGGGCTGACCGTCGATGAGCATCAGCAACCTTTTTGGAACATTCGGCAGCTTGGTCAGACGTTCTTTTACTTGGTTCCATATGTTGCAGATGGTCTGTGCTGTGAACTGAGCTGTTGGCGAAGACACAGAGAGGGGTACTGGCAAGGGTAGTCGTGGTTGATGGCCAAACACCTCCAAAAATGGAGAGATATCCATGGCAGCAGCAATGTGCATGTTGTGTGTGACAACTCAGCCCATGGTAGCAAGCCGGCCCAATTGTCCTGTTGGTCATTTACATAAGACCTTAGGAAAGTCTTTAATGTACAATTAGTTCTTTCTGCTTGGCCATTAGCCTGAGAGTTGTAGGCTGACTTGAAGCTCAGGGTGATGTTGAACTTTGGCATAAAGATCGCCAGTATTTCACGGCAAACTGTGGTCCTTGGTCCAAAACTATTTCCTTGGGTAGGCCATGTAGGCGGAAGATGTGCCTCAGGAATAATTTGGCGAGTTCGGGAGCCAAAGAAAGATTCCACAGAGGAATAAAATGTCCCATTTTGGAGAAGCAGTCGATAATGACCCAGATGACGGTGTTATCTTGAGATGGAGGCAGGTCAGTGATAAAATCGGTTGATATACTGCACCATGGTTCAGTAGGCGTTGACAGTGGTTGGAGAAGTCCCCATGGCCGACCCATAGGAGGCTTTTATTGTGCACATACAGGACATGAATCAACATAATTACGAGAATCTGTTACCATGCTGGGCCACCAGTAGAACCGTCTTAACATTTCCAGGGTTCTGGCACGACCAGGATGTCCGGCTAGCCTTGAGTCTTGGGCCCAACGGAGTACACATTCACATAGTCAGCGTGGGATGACCGTCTTTCCAGCAGGTACCATGGTGGTAACCGCAAGGGACACACAGGCCGGGTCAATGATATGTCTTGGGGTGTCCGGTGTGTCCTCTGGTTCAAGGGAGCGCAAGAGTGCATCTGCACGGAGGTTCTTCGATGCTGGCCGGTAGCGCAGCTTGAAGTTGAATCGCTCGAAGAATAATACCATTGGGCTTGTCGTGGATTTAATAATTTTGCCTCTTTTAGGTGCTCCAGATTCTTGTGATTTGTGAATATGGTAAATTTATGTTGTGCACCTTCTAGCCATGGGCGCCATTCCTGGAGTGCTAGTTTGATGGCTAGGAATTCACGGTCTCCAATTGTGTAATTTTGCTCTGCAGGCAAAAATTTGTGGGAATAGAAAGAACACAGTACCAATGTACCTTTGGAGGAGTACTGACTCAATACCACGTCTAGCTCCGATGGCGAATGCATCGACTTCAACGACGAATGGGGGGTTTGGGTCTGGATGCCGTAAACAGGGACCAGAATAAAAACCTTCTTTTACTGCATGGAATGCAGCTTGAGCCTCGGGACTCCACAGCCGGAGATTGGTTCCTTTCTTGGTCATCACGGTGAGTTGGAGTAATTCGTGAATCCGAGGAATCTTTATAAGGTGAGGAGGCCTACTGGCTGGGGCCAGTCGCGAATCCCTTGAAGTTGTTCAGGATCCATCGTAAATCCTTGATCAGAATTGATATATCCCAGGAAAGGCAGGCAATTTTCTTCAAAGATGCATTTCTCTAATTCGCGTAAAGGTGACTCTCAGAGGTGTTGGAGAACAGTTCTGACGTGGGAGCGATGGGATTTTAGGTCCTTTGAGAAGATAAAGATGTCGTCTAGGTGTACAACTATGAATGAATAAAGTAGATCTTGGAGGATTTAATTCATCAGGTGTTGAAACACCACAGGGGCATTGCAATGGCCGAAAGGCATCATTATGTACTCATAGTGGCCATCCCTGGTGTTGAAAGTGGTCTTCCATATGTCCTCAGGCTGGATACATACGAGGTTGTATGCTCCTCATAGATCAAGTTTCGTGAAGATCTGGGCCTCTTGCAGGCAGTTAGACAACTCACTGATGAGGGGTAACGATCCTTGGGGATGATGGCATTCAGCCCCCAATATTCAATACAAGGGTGTAGTCCTCCATCCTTCTTCTTGACGAAGAAGCCCACTCCTGCCAGAGAGTCAGAGGGTCTGATGAACTCTTTCTCGAGATTCTCTTTGATGTACTCGGACATTACCTGGGTCTCAGGAAGTGAGAGTGGATAGGTTCTTCCTTTTGGGAGGTGTAGTGCCAGGCAGAAGCTCGATAGGACAATTAAACTTTCGGAGTGGAGGCAGTGTGTCTGCCTTTTGCTTAGAGAAGATGTCTTCGAAGTCAGAGTACTGAGCCAGTAGGCCAGCGAGGGTTGTCGTCTTCAGGATGGTAACTGCTGGGAACACTTGCTTTAAGCAGTGTTTCTGGCATTGCGGGCCCCAGTGGACCAGCTGGAGGGATTGCCAGTCAAATTGGGGTCCATGAGTTTGGAGCCAAAGAAGGCCCAGTATGACTGGGTGTGTGGAGTGTTTCAAGACGAACAAGGCTATTTCTTCCTCGTGGAGGTTTCCCACGGTGAGGCATGATGTGATGTGTGATGTGTCCAGGGAGATGTTCCCTTTGGATAGATGCGATGCGGAGAGGCACCTCTAGGAGTTGCACAGGGATTTTCAAGAGGTTGATGATATCGTCCATGATGAAGCTACCACTTGCTCCAGTGTCAATAAGAGCAGTGATGGCAAAGGAATGGGATTCCATGGAGAGGGAAACTAGAAATAACAGTTGGGGGCCGGTGACTGTAGCACCCAAGCTCGGGACCCCCGCCAGGTTCAGGCTTTGAAGTTTTCAGGACGGACCAGACAGGACTGCCTCAGGTGTCCGGAGGCACCACAGTATAAGCAAAGGCCCTGCTTCTTGCATCAAAGACGCTCTTCAGGAGACAACCGCCCACGGTTGACTTGCATAGGTTCTTCTGTAGATGGAAGTGGTGCTGGTAGAGACTTCAACTGAGGGCTTGGGGCACGTGCTGGGCATTGATTAGGAGGCTGGGATGCTTTCACTTCATAGTGCTGTTGCCAGAGGTGATGGTCAATTTTCCCAGCGAGGGAAATCAGGTCCTCTAGAGACATGGGAATCTCTCGGACAGCAAGCTCGTCTTTGAAAGCGGGAGATAGACCTTCCAGATAGAGTGCCCTGAGGCAGTGCTCTTGCCATCCCAGTTCTGTGGCCAGTGTCCGGAACTCCACCGTAAAGTCAGAGAGGGATCTTGAGCCTTGACGGAGGTGGAGAAGGTGATGGCCCACAACCACCTGATGACCAGTATCTTCAAAGGTCCGCTTGAAGGCAGTGATGAACTGGGATAGTTGCGTGAGGATGAGGTCAGAGTGCTCCCAAAGTGGAGAAGCACATGCCAGGACCTTCCCCTCAAGGCAAGAGAAGATGAAAGTGATTTTTATGGATTCCTTCAGGAACAATGATGGCTGAAGGGCAAATTGCATGAAGCACTGGTTGAGGAAGCCTCGGCAGAGGCACAGATCCCCATTGAAACGTGGAGGAGCTGGCAGCGCCAGTGATGCTCTCGGCAGCAGGGTAGCATTTAGGCCTTTGGGATTAGCCATTACTGCGTCCTGCAAATGAGAACGAAGTTCTTCCACTGAAGATGCTAAAGTCTCTAGAACTTGTCGTTGCTCTTTAACAGTTGTGGCCAGACCCCAAAAGGTCCATGAGGCGGGAGACACTGCCAAGTCCATGGCCTTGGCAACCTGTTGCACCAGGAGGTGGACCCTTGGCCTAGTGCAGGATTGGTAGGCTCCCTGGTTGGACCCAGAGAGCACCTGCCACCAAGCAGCGGAGCACAAGAGGAGACAGAAGCTAGCTGGAGCTTCACCAATAGCAACCCAGGGTTCCCTCAGGTTGAGCCCTCGGTTAACCGGGCCATCTGGTCTTAGGTAGGCCTCGCAGGATCTCCTTGAGAGAAAGTTCAGAGGTGTGCCTACCACGATCAAGGGTGTGCGGTCGATGTTCAGGCTACAAGTCCGGGGTGCCTGAGAAGGCCAGAATTAAGTCTCTGAATGTATGGCAAGGATCAAGGCCAGAGTCAAGGTAGCATAGTCAGCCAAAGCAGGAGTCAATACCAGTGGTCAGTCCGTGGATAGTCAGCCAAAGCAGGAGTCAGGTTCTGGGTGGCAGTCAGACGTGGTCAGTGGTCAGGCAGAGGTCAGTTCCAGACAGCGTGCAGACGTGGTCAGTGGAAAGGCAAAGGTCAGTACCAGGCAGCATGCAAACGTGGTCGAGGAAACAGGCAAAGGTCAAATCCAGGCAGTGATCAACGTAGTCAAGAACAGGCAGAGGTCAGTACCGAGAAGATAGTCTGAGAGGTACTATCTGGGGAGACGAAGGAACAGGAGGACACTGGAACAGATGGATGCTGGAACAGGACTGGAGCGAGACTGGAACAGGACTGGAACAAGGCTGGAACAGGACTGGAACAAGACTGGAACAGGACTGGAACAAACACTGGAAACACAGAGGCAAACTAGAAATCACAGCATTATAGACTCAATTGTTAAGGCAAGGAAGTTCAGACAGGCACTTTCTTTTGAGCAGCATTCAATCAGGGTGTGCCATGAAGCTGGGATCCGCCCCTTGCCCTTTAAGGGGCCGGGCGGTTCACGCGCACGTGCCTAGGGATGGGGCTGACACCACAGAGGACACCAAGCCCCGCCGTGAGGCCTGGCTGGAGGTGGAAGGCCCGGCGACCGCCGCTGTGGGACGCCGAGTCCTGGCTAATCTCGCTGCTGAAGCAGGGGAGGACGACCCGGGACCCATGGGAGTCTTGGTGGGGTGAGTAGGCCTGGAGCAGGTCAAGCGCGGACGGGATGCTCAACAGTAAGTCTGTTGTATCTCTGCTCATTTGCCGATATGCACATATATGGGCGCACACACGCTTGTTTTAAAATTAGCCTGAAAATGTTTTCCTTCACTCTTATTTTGTTGGGTTTTTTTTATTTCATTAAACTGAATGAAACAAAAACGATGCAAATTCTAAACTTGTACGGATTACAATGCAATAAAATATAAGATAGAAAAATGAATATTTGTAAATCTTAGGGATGTGCAGAGGGAATAATGCTATTTTGGTTCATTTATTCTTTTCATAAGTCACAATCATTTGTTTGGTTCATTTCAGATGGAAAAAAAAATCCATTTATTTGTTCTATTTGTTCATTTGTTTCCCAGTAAAGTCAATGGAGGAAGCAATTTGGCCTATTTTGACCTCCCAAATTGGGGTTTTCTAATTATTTCTAATGAAGCATGAAGGACACTCAAACAAACCGACTGTGTGAACATGGTACCAAAAATGGTATGAATTGCCCAAGGAATTATAAGGGAGCAAAATGCTCCCAGCAGAGGCAGGAGTTCTCCAAGGCACCATGAGTGGTACAAGCAGAAACAATATAACCCAGAACACCTCAAAGCTCCAACAAAGGGGCAAAGTGTACCAATATGCATAACCCCCACTCACCCAAGGCAGCATGAGAGGGGCAAAGTGGAACCAAGTGTGGCACGAACAGCCCAAGGCACCAAGAAGAGGGGATGAAGCACCAAAAGTGAGAGAAAAAACCCTAACAGGTCAATTTTAAAAGCATTGCTCGTGCATAAATGCCCATTTATGTATGTGTGTAGGCCAAGAGTGAGCAACATTGATTTTTAAAAGTGGCAAAATACATGTGTATATACCCACATGTGCATGCAGAATAGAGGCAGGGCATGGACGGCAAACATGTTCAGGAACGAGGCCAAGATTTACGCATATAACTCCGAATTTTACAAACAAAACCCACAGCGTGCATATGCTCGAAATCCCTGTCATTTTAGGCTGCTCCTGATGAGGAGCATATCTGTAGATCTCAAGTTTTAGTGCTTAAAGTACAGGATGAAGGCTCTTAATTTTAAGAGGTTACTCGAGCACAGCTGGCGAGCATGTGTCTTCACAAGGCCCATGTCGGCTTTTCCACGCATATGTCAGCATATTTTAAAACATGCTTGCATGAGGCACAATCCCAGTTTTCCAAGTAGTCCACCAGTTTGTCCATTTAATAGCGAGGTCTTTCAGACTCCTCTGGGTTCTTAATCTTGAATGCTGCCCAGTTGACCCAGACCTCTCCTATAAGCCCTAAAACTTTAAGAGGTAGATTTTAAAAGCCCTGTGTGTGTAAATCCTGCCGGGCACTTGCATAGGCCGCCAGCGTGCGCAAAGCCCCGGGATGTGAGTAAGTCCCGGGGCTTTGCTTGGGGGGCATGCTGGAGCGTGTCAGGGGCGGTGCGGCGCGACGTGTCCGGGGGCATGACGGCGGTCCGGGTGCGGGACCGAGTGCTCCGGCAGAGCGGCCTGTGCCGGGGCCGGGAGCCGGTGACGTGCACAAGTTATGCCTGCCAGAGGCATGCGTAACTCAACGAAATAAGGTAGGGGAGGGGGATTTAGTTAGGGCTGGGGGTGGGTTAGATAGGGGAAGGGAGGGAAAGGTGGGGGGGACAAAAAAAAAGTTCCCTGCTGGCTTTCGCACCGAATAGCGACACCATTTCTGAGCAGCCTCAGACGGAACTGAGGCAGGCTGTGTGGCTCGGCGCGCGCAGGCTGCAGATTTTGTGCACACCGACCCTGAATTTTAAAAGATACGCGTGGCTACGTGGGTATCTTTTAAAATCCAGCATACTTTTGTTTGTGCCGGTTGCGCGAACAAAACTACATGTGCGCGTACTTTTTTAAAATCTGCCCCTAAATGTACAGACTTGTTTCTCATCAGGAGCAAGTCTGTAGAGTTATGCATCCGCACGCTGTGGGTTTTATTTTTAAAATTCAGAGTTATATGCATAAATCTCCATCCCGCGTCAGAACGCCCATGCGCCACCCCTTTCCCGCCCCCTCATTCCCCACGCACACATGGGTAAAATGTGTGTACTTTGCAACTTTTTAACATCCGCGTTGCTTGCAAATGGCCCACATACGAGCATGTGTGGGGATTTTTACGTGAGCAGCGCTTTTAAAATCGACCTAATGGACAGCATTTATTCAAATCTAAAATTATTATATATGCAAATCAAAACTGATTATGTACAAGTGTGAATCATATATGCAAAGAAGGTTTTTAGACAGTAAGATGTTATCCAGTTCTATTTCACTTTCTGGACATATTCTAGCCAGACACGCCGGAAGGAGTGGAGAGAATGAGACGGGATCTAAGGAAACTGGAAGAGTGGTCGTAGATATGGCAGCTGAGATTCAATGCCAAGAAGTGCAAAGTCATGCATATGGGGAGTGGAAATCCGAATGAACTGTATTCGATGGGGGGGGAAAGGCTGATGTGCACGGAGCAGGAGAGGGACCTTGGGGTGACAGTGTCTAATGATATGAAGTCTGCGAAACAATGCGACAAGGCTATAGCAAAAGCCAGAAGAATGCTGGGCTGCATAGAGAGAGGAATATCGAGTAAGAAAAGGGAAGTGATTATTCCCTTGTACAGGTCCTTGGTGAGGCCTCACCTGGAGTACTGTGTTCTAGGGATGTGAATCGTGTCCTCGATCGTCTTAACGATCGATTTCGGCTGGGAGGGGGAGGGAATCGTATTGTTGCCGTTTGGGGGGGTAAAATATCGTGAAAAATCGTGAAAAATCGTGAAAAATCGAAAAATCGAAAAATCGCAAAACCGGCACATTAAAACCCCCTAAAACCCACCCCCGACCCTTTAAATTAAATCCCCCACCCTCCCGAACCCCCCCCCAAATGACTTAAATAACCTGCGGGTCCAGCGGCGGTCCGGAACGGCAGCGGTCCGGAACGGGCTCCTGCTCCTGAATCTTGTTGTCTTCAGCCGGCACCATTTTCCAAAATGGCGCCGAAAAATGGCGGCGGCCATAGACGAACACGATTGGACGGCAGGAGGTCCTTCCGGACCCCCGCTGGACTTTTGGCAAGTCTCTTGGGGGTCAGGAGGCCCCCCACAAGCTGGCCAAAAGTTCCTGGAGGTCCAGCGGGGGTCAGGGAGCGATTTCCCGCCGCGAATCGTTTTCGTACGGAAAATGGCGCCGGCAGGAGATCGACTGCAGGAGGTCGTTCAGCTAGGGTTCCGGCGCCTCGCTGAACAACCTCCTGCAGTCGATCTCCTGCCGGCGCCATTTTCCGTACGGAAAATGGCGCCGGCTATACGCGTATGGCCGGCGCCATTTTCCGTACGAAAACGATTCGCGGCGGGAAATCGCTCCCTGACCCCCGCTGGACCTCCAGGAACTTTTGGCCAGCTTGTGGGGGGCCTCCTGACCCCCACGAGACTTGCCAAAAGTCCAGCGGGGGTCCGGAAGGACCTCCTGCCGTCCAATCGTGTTCGTCTATGGCCGCCGCCATTTTTCGGCGCCATTTTGGAAAATGGCGCCGGCTGAAGACAACAAGATTCAGGAGCAGGAGCCCGTTCCGGACCGCTGCCGTTCCGGACCGCCGCTGGACCCGCAGGTTATTTAAGTCATTTGGGGGGGGTTCGGGAGGGTGGGGGATTTAATTTAAAGGGTCGGGGGTGGGTTTTAGGGGGTTTTAGTGTGCCGGCTCACGATTCTAACGATTTATAACGATAAATCGTTAGAATCTCTATTGTATTGTGTTCCATAACGGTTTAAGACGATATTAAAATTATCGGACGATAATTTTAATCGTCCTAAAACGATTCACATCCCTACTGTGTTCAGTTCTGGAGACCGTATCTACAAAAAGACAAAGACAAGATGGAAGCGGTACAGAGAAGGGTGACCAGGAAGGTGGAGGATCTTCATCGGATGACATACGAGGAGAGATTGAAGAATCTAATTATGTACACCCTGGAGGAAAGGAGGAGCAGAGGCGATATGATACAGACTTTCAGATACTTGAAAGGTTTTAATGATCCAAAGACAACGACAAACCTTTTCCGTAGGAAAAAAATCAGCAGAACCAGGGGTCACGATTTGAAGCTCCAGGGAGAAATATTCAGAACCAATGTCAGGAAGTATTTCTTCACGGAGAGGGTGGTGGATGCCTGGAATGCCCTTCCGGAGGATGTGGTGAAGACCAGAACTGTGAAGGACTTCAAAGGTGCTTGGGATAAACACTGTGGATCCATAAAGTCAAGAGGCCGCCAATGAAGAGTGGGTGACTCGCCAGAATGATGGCTACTGCCTGAAGACAATACCCTTATTCAATAAACGTACACATGCTTATTGTGACTCCAACATCGTTCTAGCTTCAACAGCAAGAGGAAATGTGGAATAAAGGATTTGCACTCACAAAGAGGGGAGTAGCTGGCTTGTTACGGTGGTTACTACCCCAAACCAAATAAGCCTGATACTTCAATTTCAATGCATATACAGCATAGTTCTCTGCTTCAACAGCAGGGGAGAAGAAAAACTGATACTACACACATCCAGCAGAGCTCTCTGCTTCAACGGCAGGGGAGAAGAAAAAAGGGTTCACACTCACAAAGCGGGGAGTAGCTGGCTTGTTACGGCGGTTACTACCCCAAACCAAATGTGCCTGATACTTCACTTTCGATGCATATCCAGCATGGCTCTCTGCTTCAACAGCATGGGAGAAGAAAAAACTGATACTTCAAGCATATCCAGCATAGCTCCCTGCTTCAACGGCAGGGGAGAAGAAAAACAACCAATAAGGGCTGTATAACATAGTCTGGGTAAAACAAATAAGCATGGGTTTAGCTTGCTTATTGCGGCGGTTACTACCCCTACTACCCCTAACTAATCAAGCTAGATATTTCACTTGGATGCAGCTCCATCACTGCTCTCTACATTAATGGTGGGGGTGGAAGGGAAATAGAACCAAGAGCTAAGAGAAACAGATAAGTATGAGAGAAAAAATGTGTGAAGCTTGCTGGGCAGACTGGATGGGCCGTTTGGTCTTCTTCTGCCGTCATTTCTATGTTTCTATGTTTCTATGTTTCTATAATTGTCTTATACTTTAGTTAGCCATTTGGTTATGTCTGAAACATTCTGGGGGGAGGGGGTTTCCAGATGTTAATCATTGTGCATCTAGCTGTGACTAGGAGATACATCACTAATTTATCCTTCCTCAGATCATATTTATCTTCCACATATCACAGCAGCATGTAATAAGAGATCCATATTCAAAAGTATTTAGTCGGCTAACTCAGAGGTTAGCCAACTCAATGAATATTTGGGCATATATATGGCTACATCCTAGCCAGCTAATAAGTTAGGTGGCTAGAATTTAGCCAGATAAGTTAGAGGCATTTGAGGGGCATAACTGCGAGGAATTAGCTGGCTAAGTTAACTGGCTAACTCTGATATTCATAGTTAGCCGCATGATTTAGCCAACTATTTTCTAAACCGTTATCGTGTGCGTTAGGGCCCTAATGCACGCGATAAGGCCATATCGCATGAAAAAAGGCCCTTTTCACATGCGATATGATGCAATTTAGGGGGAGGGGAGGAGGTGGGGTGGAGTTGGCAGTGTTTTTGCTGCTGGCGATAATGTTACTAACATTATCATTGGCAGTAGCGCGCCGAATAACTACACCTTTTATGGTGTCGCTATTCGGTGCGAAAGCCAGCAGCCAGCGCACAGCAGTGGTGCGAAGGCTGCGGGCTTTTGCAGGCCCGCCCAATCCTCCTTCGCCCCCTGCCCACCGTTTTCACAGAATTCATCATTCTGCGAAAGAATGGTGAATCCAGGCCTAAGTCTAGTTGGGCCAAAGAGCTGTCCTAAAGATAGCCGGCTATAGTTAGCCAGCTAACTTTAAGATAGCCAGCTATATTCTATATATAGAATAATATATATATATATATATATATAATATATATATTATATATATATATAATGTATTGATCACCCCTTGTTTTATGTAAACCGACATGATACGAATTTCCGTGAATGCCGGTATAGAAAAACTCAAATAAATAAATAAAAATAAAAAATATTCAGAAGTGTGGCTGCACTACTGAATATACCTCCAAAGTTAGAATAAGTTTATCTGGTAATTTCGCTATCTGGACTGTGTCAAAATATGGACCTCTAGGGATCTAGAAGTAACTGAATGTTTGTAATTTTTCTAATATTCTTATTATGTTGAAAAATAAATAAATTCAGTATACTAGCACTATTACCATTTCTATCATTTGGCTGGTCATGGGAAGGCCCATCACTAGCCGCAATCACCCCAGGAACATCCAACTCTCTCTGATGCCGCTCCTGCATATTGCCATGCTCCCACTTCATTCAGAGCCTCCTTAGGAGCACACATGCAAATCGTCATGAGGCTCCTGCCTTTTAAGACCATCCTGGACCTCAGCTAATCACCTCAGCACTACGTCTTCCTGCTTATTAGTGCATGTTGCTCTCTCTCCTGTGCCTTGTCTTGCTGTTGGTTCCTTGCCTCGTTGTCCTGCCTGCTTTGCCTCCATTGCCCTGCCTTTGTTGTCTTGCCTTGTCCACCCTGCCTTGTCCTGGTCCTCCGTGTCCTATCTTCTCCCAGTTTTGTCTGTCTCAGCCTGATTCCAGGTATTGATCTCTGTCTTGGACCCAGACTACTATCTTGCCTGCCGACTGCCACTGGCCACTGCTTTGGACACAGACCACTCTCTTGCCTGCCACCTGCCACTGACCACCAGTGCTTCAGACTTGGACTATGCTCTTCTTGCTGCAGGCCCTGACCCTTGACCTATAGCCTGTGATTCTCAGCTCGGCCCCAGACTCTCTCTTTGTCTTTGCCCTGTGGGTCGATTGCCTAAGTCCTGCCAGCCCCTGGAACTCAAGGGCTCAACCTGCAGGTTACAGGGCTGGTTCAGGTGAAACCCCAGCTCTGTCCCATCCCAGGGCGCATCCACCAGCTGTTGGCATGGGCCTAGTGGATTTGACTGCGAGGCTGCGCCACAGTCCACTGCACAAGAGTCCAATTCCATTACACCATTGAGTCATTCATACCATAATTCCTCCAGCATATGGGTTTCTCATTTAGAAATATTTTTGCCAACTTTTTAGGTGTGAAATATTGCTACATAATAATTTATAAACTTTTCCCTGGTTTGTGTGCAGATCAAGGAAAGTGTTTCTGATTTCTATGCCTTCCCATACATCTTCAGTTTTCACCCCTTACACCTCTTTCTACTCTTTCAGACAGAAGTGCTCAAGGTTAAAATCTTAGTGAAATAAAATCTTGTATAGACTTGCTATTAATCATTTTGTACAGACTTGAAATTGTGCAAATGTGGGATTTCTCAGTTCTTCATTTTACTACCAGCGGTTATTTTTATTTCAGAAGACAGTACAAATTGTCTAATTTGGTGAAACTGAAATCAGAGCAAGTCAGGAAAACCAAACTTTCTCTTTAAATTCTCATAGTGAAAAAATTTTGTGAAAAGAGCTAGTCTTTTCTATTAATATTTATTAAGTTTCCATTCTCTAGAGATTAGCCTGGGAAAAAAGTCTGATTTAGGAGAAAAACCCCATCATTGGATAGGAAAAAGATGTAAATCCCATCATAATCTTCCACTTGTCTCATAGTATAGCAAATCAGTGAACACAAGTAGTTGGATTGATGTAAAACAGGACTTTATTGAATCTTGCCTGACTCTGGCCGAGTTTCGCTCAAAGAGCTGCCTCAGGGGCTTAGAAGCCACTTGAATTGGCTTAAATCGCCTCAAAGCTATCGCGTAGCAAAGTCAGAAAAGTATTTCACAGCAGGCATTTAAATCAGTTTTCAGGTCGAATACTTTTAGAAGCAAAGCTTTAAAAGTAGTAATATTGCATTTCCACTCAGCACTGGTTAATGCATTTACATCGATCCAACTACTTGTGTTCATTGCTGTCAGCCATCTTGGATCGATTACCATATAGCAAATCAGGCCGCCATGCTTTTTGCAGTATCCCACTCAGGTTGTAGAGGGATAATCTGTTTTCAGGCTGTTCAACAGGACCATTGTTCAGATCCTCCTAATTCTAATTGTGAGGCCAAGACAATAATTCTGCAAGTGTGGAACTCCCAGGACCCCATCCTCTTTCCTCTTAAACTGTACTGTTTTGAGATCCTCCATATTTGCTTTAAAGTAGTTGGAAATCAGATGTTAAATAGCAAGCCATGGAAAAGACACCCAGCCATAGGAAGAAGATTCATTTTGACAGAGATCAATCTTCAAACTGGGATATGAGTTTCATGTAAATATGAGCTCCTAATCATTTGATGCTTTTTGGTGACCATTTGAAAGAACCTTTACTCATCACGTCTTCTAGTATATATCTGCTTGCATATGAATGTCAAAATTAATTTTAAAACCCAACATCCTCCCAAAAGCCGCAACTTCAGCTATTAAGTTAGATAACAGGAGTTTGAGAATTGTTTTTAGGATTCCATCCACAAAAATGAAATTCTATCTTCTCCCTTTTCCTAAATGCCCACAACCTCTGTTTTGTTTAATTTTCTGTGCCATGGTCAAACAAAAATTAATTTTATTAACTCCCTTGCCACACTATTGAAAGCTTTTGGCATCCAATGACAACAAACTTTTTTTTTTAAACGTCCTTTGTATGTCATTACAGTCACTCCTCTGATGTTGTCAAAAGAAGTTTCTCTGCCATTAACAAATTTTGCTTGGTCGGTGTCTATAAGCTTGGATAAAGCCCTGCTCAACCTTTGGAATAGGACCCTTTCAATGATTTGACATCAATATTAGATAATGTGATTAGTGTATACGTAGCACAGTCCATGCAATCCTTCCCTTTTTGGGGAAATTACTATGATGAAATCTTCTGTCATAGGAAGGGAGATAGGAATATTATTCAGCAGGGAAATAAATAATGACACTACTTTGCGCACAATAGATATCTTAATCATTTAAAGAATAGACCAGAAAATCTATCAGGGTCCGGAATTTTTAAAATTTTCAAATTCTTAATTACTGCATAAGTCTCTGCTTTAGTAGAGATCTTGAGGTTGATAATTCAGCACCACCTAGCCAGATAAATAAAGACATATCCAGCTAAGTGGCGGTGGCTGAATATCTAGCCACATTTAGCAACTGTCATTGATCCAGATAAGTATTTATATAGCAAAGTGGTGGGTGGGAAATGAGCATTTCATAGAGGAGTTACTTATCTGTTAACTTAGCTGAATAAGTAGAGATATTTGGACTTATCTGGTTAACTAGATAAGTTAGACCTGCTCAATATAAAGTCTAAAGTTAGCCAGATAAGACTTATCTGGCCAACTAGCGATTTTTACAGGGATATTCAGCAGCATAGTAGCCATGCTGCTAAATATCACTTGTAAGTTAGCCAGATAAGTCCTATCTGGCTAACTTAGCTGTTTAATTTTGAATATCTACCTACTTGTGTCCTTATCCAATTTCTGTTCAACAATATTGAAATATTTGGAATTCAGAATACTTAACTTCTATAACATTCTTCAAACCTTTCCATAATTGCCTTAGAATTATAGCTTAAGTGCCCCTTCTTTAATTTAATAGAAGCTGTTTGTTGTTTTACTGCTGGTGATTTAATCTCAAAGTTCATTTGTCTGCTTTATTGACTGTCTCCTAAAATAATTGTTTAATTCTCCTTAAATTGTTTCTACTTTAATGTTTAAGATTAAATTCAATTATCGTCTTTTTAATTGGAGCTCTTTAAATATCTTTTTAGATCATAATACTTTCTGTTTGCTTTCTGGGGTTTGGATTTCAGTTTATAGATGTTATAGATGTGCTTGAGCTTTCGACGACTTCTTTATAGAGCATGAGACCAACTTGATTATATTTCTTCTGGTCAGTGAGCATTGCTGATCCACATACACAAGCACTGTAGGTAATCAGGCACCAATGCTGTGCCAGCTTGCCGACTCACTTGGCCCCATTAAGCCTCATCTTTGGTGTGTGTGGCCCACACGTCAGCTGCATGGGTGGTGGGGCATTGGGTCCAATGGCCCTTGCACATCCGCATATCACATGACACATCATCAACCTGCATGCCCATGCCCTACAATGTAGAAGCACATGGGCATTGTGCTTTCAAGTGTAGGAGAGAGGGAAGGGGGATAAAGGACTCAGCACCCCTTATACTTCCCAGCCTACCCTTCTGCAAGGGATGTGCAGGGAAATAATAATTCATTTTGGTTTTTCAGTTTGTTTTCAGGAGGTTTTTTGCTCACAAATTTTGGTTTGTGGATTGCTTAAGTCATTTCATTTGTGTGAATATAATGAATCATGCTATAAAAAAAACCCCTAAAATGGCCAAAAAGGAAAACAAGCCCTCCCTCCCACCCACTCGGAAAACTTCCAGGGCCAGGATCCCAAATTACCACGTCCGGTGGGGATCCACTGGCTGGACTAGGCCGAAGCTTCAGACTTGCATAGGCCGAGGCCACAGTAGATTGGGCCTGGGTCCTGGCCTAGGCCCCGGTGTCAGAGCCCAGTCTCCGGGCAGGGTCAATGTGCCGGGCTTAGATCCAGGCAGAGGCCCCAGCATCGGGACCCAGCTTCCGGGTCGGGTCATGATGTCGGGCGTGGGTCCGGGCCAAGGCCCAAGCTTCAGGATATGGCCTTCAGGATCAGGTGGTCATGGCATTAGGCCTAGGCCAAGGCCCCAGATTCTGGCCCTATCTTCCAGATTGGGTTGCGGCATCAGGCCTGGGTCCTGGCCAAGGCCCCAGCATTCCCGGCCTCCGGGTTGGGTCTCAGTATCAAGCTGCTACAAATAGGATAAGGCTCTAGCAGAAGAGGGCAATGACAAATCAGCCTTTCCACTATTCAGAAGGAGGAAAGCAGGTTCCTGTTCCGGGGAGCTAGTCCTGGTGCAGGCAAGTGCTCACCCTGGCAGGGCTGAGCTGAGGCGAAGGATATGTGAGGAAGTATGAAGGACACTCCCTCAGAACACCATAAGGACTGTTCCCAGGGTTGGCGGAAGCACTAGGCAAACTAGGCCTGGGCCTAGGGCACAGAGCATTAGTGGACACGAGCAGTGGTATACCGAAGAGAAGTCAGAAGTCAGGGAGAAGTCCATTACCTGCTATTAAGTTCACTTAGAGAATAGCCACTGCCATTAGCAATGGTTACATGGAATAGACTTAGTTTTTGGGTACTTGCCAGGTTCTTATGGCCTGGATTGGCCACTGTTGGAAACAGGATGCTGGGCTTGATGGACCCTTGGTCTGACCCAGTATGGTTACATTTATCAACCAATTCCTCCAGGCGCAGGGTCATAGTGGGGTGCTGCTGGCCGACATAGGAGGCCCATACCGCCGCCGGTGGACCTCATCTCACTGGCAGGTGAGCAGGGAACTACTGCTGTGCTGTGTGCCGGATGCACACAGCAGGAAGATCGGCAGGGCCGTGGTGGAGCTTATATCACCACGGCCAGAAGAAAAAGGTCACGTTCAAACCTTCAGGTGCTCCTCTTCCTTCCTGCCTGCACGGCTCAGGAAGAAAAATATTGCCGGAGCCGCATGGGCTGAAAGGAGGAGGAGCATCGGCTGTGTACAGAAGAAGAGCAGCATTAATGGGTCTCTGCATATCCTATGTCGTGGTGGCCCGAGAAGAGGAGTAAACCCAGTAGTAGGGCCGCTGTGATTCCCATGTCACAGGTGGCCAGAGAAGATCAGGGCCGCCGCAGAGCCCATCTTGCAGCAACCCGCTCAGAGGAGGCCCAGAAGTAAGAGAGAGGCTGAGGGCCAATAGAGAGAGAGAGAGAGAGTGTGTGTGTGTGTGTGTGTGTGTGTGTGTGCGCGTGTCTGTGTATGAGATGAGTTGAGAGATTGTGTGTATGTGTGAGAATGAGTTGAGACTGTGTGTGGGAGTGAAGACCTGAATGTTTGGAGAGACAACATGTGAGAGCCTCTGTGTGAGAGGGACAGCATGTGATAGTGAGAGTCTGTGCTTGAGCAAGTCAGCATGTGGGAGTGAGAGAGCCTGTGTGTGTGAGAGTGAGACAGCATGTGCACGAGAGAGACAGTGTGTATGTATGTATGAGAGAGAGTATGTAAGAGTGAGAGCTGTGGATGCATGAGACTGCATGTGAGCATGAGAGCCTGTGTGTGTGTGTGTGTCTGTGTATGTAAGAACATAAGAACATAAGAATATGCCATACTGGGTCAGACCAAGGGTCCATCAAGCCCAGCATCCTGTTTCCAACAGTGGCCAATCCAGGCAATAAGAACCTGGCAAGTACCCAAAAACTAAGTGTATTCCATGTTACCGTTGCTAATAATAGCAGTGGTTATTATATAAGTCAACTTAATTAATAGCAGGTAATGGACTTCTTGTCCAAGAACTTATCCAATCCTTTTTTAAACACAGCTATACTAACTGCACTAACCACATCCTCTGGCAACAAATTCCAGAGTTTAATTGTGCGTTGAGTGAAAAAGAACTTTCTCCGATTAGTTTTAAATGTGCCACATGCTAACTTCATGGAGTTCCCCCTAGTCTTTCTATTATCTGAAAGAGTAAAAAACCGATTCACATCTACCCATTCTACATGCATCACCTTGCACTTGTCCACATTAAATTTCATCTGCCATTTAGATGCCCAATTTTCCAGCCTCATAAGGTCTTCCTGCAATTTATCACAATCTGCTTGTGATTTAACAACTCTGAACAATTTTGTATCATCTGCAAATTTGATTACCTCACTCATATTTCTTTCCAGATCATTTATAAATATATTGAAAAGTAAGGGTCCCAATACAGATCCCTGAGGCACTCCACTGCCCCCTCCCTTCCACTGAGAAAATTGTCCATTTAATCCTACTCTCTGTTTCCTGTCTTTTAGCCAGTTTGCAATCCATGAAAGGACGTCGCCCCCTATCCCATGACTTTTTACTTTTCCTAGAAGCCTCTCATGAGGAACTTTGTCAAATGCCTTCTGAAAATCCAAGTACACTACATCTACCGGTTCACCTTTACCCACATGTTTATTAACTCCTTCAAAAAAGTGAAGCAGATTTGTGAGGCAAGACCTGCCTTGGGTAAAGCCATGCTGACTTTGTTCCATTAAACCATGTCTTTCTATATGTTCTGTGATTTTGATGTTTAGAACACTTTCCACTATTTTTCCTGGCACTGAAGTCAGGCTAACTGGTCTGTAATTTCCCGGATCTCCCCGGACTCCTTTTTAAATATGGGGGTTACATTAGCTATCCTCCAGTCTTCAGGTACAATGGATGATTTTAATGATAGGTTACACATTTTTACTAATAGGTCTGAAATTTCATTTTTTAGTTCCTTCAGAACTCTGGGGTGTATACCATCTGGTCCAGGTGATTTACTACTCTTCAGTTTATCAATCAAGTCTACCACATCTTTTAGGTTCACCGTGATTTGGTTCAGTCCATCTGAATCATTACCCATGAAACCTTCTCCAGTACAGGTACCTCCCCATCATCCTCTTCAGTAAACACTGAAGAAAAGATGTTTATGTATTTATGTAAAGTGCATTGTACAATATTTTGGCTTATGCGATATAGAAAAAATGTTAATAAATTAAATAAATAGATAAATAAATAAATGGGCCATCCTAAGTAATGCTAGATGAGGGAGGTGAGTTTTTTGATGGGCAACTTGCCCTTGAATCTTGGCCAGTATCCCCTAACTACAGAGCTCTAAAATGTCACTGGAGCAGCTTCTCCAAGCCCAGAGGCCCAGTCTTTTATGTCTATGGGGGCTTCTATCTAGAGAATGGGGAAAGATGTCCACAAGATATGAGTTGACTTTAGGATGCTGGTAGATGTCTTGGAATGACAAGGAATGCATGTTGTTTTGGGGACATTACCATCATGGTATTTTTTTCCCACAGCATTAACTGACCAGGAAAATTACTGTGGAAATAACAAAGCAGCAGGGCCAATTTCCGCAGCTTTGTGACTTAGCAAATGAGCTCCTGAAGTTTTGTTTTTTTTTTAAAGAAATGCTACCCTCTTGCTGTTCTGTATATCTACAAAAAGCTATTTCAGGAATTTAGGCAGTTTAGTAACTGTCCTAGCTATTTTATTACCTTGGTCTTATGTTCATGTTGGAGATTGTGAATGTTGTGTTTTCTATTCATGATATATGCGCGTGATGTAGGAATATATGCTACTGTTTGTGTACTTTTATACATGCATAGAAAATGCCAATAATAATTAATGGTATCCCAATATTTTTTTTGAAGTTTAGAAAGTCAGAATTGGGTGAAATTATAATTCTTTTACTTAACATACTCTACTTCAAAGTGACAAGCTGACAACGAGAAAATTAATGTTGCCAATATATTTCTCTCTTAAACCTAGCAGAGAGCAAATGTCAGTTCCATGCAAGAATATGGAACAAACACATTTCATTCACATTTGCAAGAAAAGGAAACTTTTGGAAATGTCAGCGTAACCTTTCAGGATGACACTACAAACAGCAGAATTCTCAAAAACAACTGTGCAGAATGTTATAGAAGCAGTATTGAAAGCACTTTAATTGTATCCTTTCCAAACATTACGATTTATAGGCATTTGCATAGAGTTATCCATAGTCCATGAAAAATAATATGAAAGTTGTAAGCATTTGTTGCTTGAGAATTGAAAATACATTTTTGAAACACTAAAAGTTGAATTTAAGGTTTGGGCAAAAAGAAAGAAAGAGAGCAGAGGTGTAGAAAAATAAATAATAATTATATAAAAATACTTACATTTGGATATTTATTTGTTCAATTTTATGTAATGCCACCTTGACCGCTTACCTTCTGGGTCATTCCGATTCCGAGACCAACCTGGTGGGAGTCTCCTTGGCAGACTCTGTCGGTCCTCATATTGTTGGTGACTGGTGCCTCCACCTGGGGAAGAAGGTGTTAGAGGCTGGGATTTCCCTCCCTTCAACTGAGGAAAACAAATGGGACTCTGAACAAGGCTGGCAGTATGAACAAATATATACAGGTTTATTAGACTATACAAGTATATACATTTCTACATGACTATATACATTGCTAATAGGATGTCAAGCAGAACATTTATCTATTCATGGTTAGTAGTCTATGGGGCAGATTTTAAAAAGTTGCGTGAGCGCGTACTTTTGTTCGCGCAGCAGGCACGAACAAAAGTACGCCTGATTTTATAAGATACGCGCGTAGCCGCGCGTATCTTATAAAATCTGGGGTCGACGCGCGCAAGGCTGTGCAAAATCGGCAGCCTGCGCACGCCGAGCCGCGCAGCCTGCCTCCGTTCCCTCCCAGGCCGCTCCGATTTCGGAACGGCCTGGGAGGGAACTTTCCTTCACCCTCCCCGCACCTTCCCCTCCCTTCCCCTACCTAACCCACCCCCTGGCCCTATCTAACCCCCCCCCTACCCCGCTCTGACTCTGGTCCGGGGGCTGGTCCGGAGGCCTCGACCACGCCCCTGGGCCGGTGCCACGCCCCCGGGGCCCGCCCCCAAAACGCCACGGCCCGCCCCCAAAATGCCGCATCAGTAGCCCCGCCCCGACACGCCCCCTTACAAAAGCCCCGGGACTTACGCGCGTCCCGGGGCTTTAGGCGCGCCGGCGTGCGAGGGCCCTGCGCGCGTAAATCCAGAAGGATTTACGCGCATGGGCCTTTGAAAATCCGCCCCTTAGTCTACACAACTATATACATTTCTACAAGGTACCAAGAACATTTAATACTTGGCAATTTGGGATTGTTGGCCCCACCATATACCACCGTATAGAACAGAAGGGACCTCTTGCATTCCCGCTTACTCAAACATTATTATTATCTTTTCCCCTTTTATCCCATGGCAAACAGATGCAACTGGGCTAGTGGGCAGTATTGTCCTTGGGGTGGTCCACTGTATCTAAACCATCTCCTTCTGCTCCTCATAAAGGTCCGTGCCAATGCTGGGGTCCATGCCCTCCTGGGGGACCCGACTCTTTCTCCCAGTCTGCCGCTGAGGTGCACAACCTCCTGAGGGACCCGACTCTGCCTCCTGGTCTGCCGCTGGGGACACCTTGCTCAAGAGGGACCACCAACTCCATATCTGCTGCTGGGGTCCATGCCCTCCTGGGGGACATGACTCTGCCTCCCGGACTACTGCTGGGGTTGCTTCATGAAAGTGGGGGGGGACTACTCAACCTCCAGACCTGTTGCTGTGCTTCAGTTCTCCTGCCTTGGTAGGAAGCTTTTCTTTGGCTTGTGTTTACAGCTCCACTAGGCTAATGGTTGTTTTAGCATTCAGTGGTTCTGGCCCTCCACAGTCTCAGCTTTTAGTGATTTTAGCTCTGCTAAGCTCATGGCCAATTATGTGCTGTCACCCAGCCTAGATAATTCACTTTCTCTCAGTCAAAAGGCCAAGTTTTGCTTTCTCTGTTGTCTGACACTGTATGAGTCACTTTCTTTCATCCAAAAGGCAAATACCTAGACAGGACCAAGAAGAAAGAACATGTCTACATACCTCCATCCTGCTTAGGCCATCCCTTGTGTTGTCTGGGAACTTGGTACCCATGTGTCTGAATACTCTTGTTAGTCAGGGTGAAATTTTGTTTGCTTTCTAGGATTGTTTCAGTACATCTCTTACAAATCTTTTTTCCAGTCATGGTTCTGTAATTTAACAGTTTGAATCCTCTGATTTTTTTGTGATATTTCCTACAAAAGTACCAGCAGAAGTCCAGGGGCTGTGACATGCAAATCCCCTACCTGAATCTCTGCCTCACCCATTCAAAGGTCACTTAAGTACCCTCACAGTAAGGGGCCTCACCATCTTTTCAATTTCCTGAACTGCCAGCTCAATTTACATAGTTGTATTGTCCTCTTTTTTTTTCTCTCCTGCAGTTCACTTAAATGGTAGCAAGCTTAAACCTTCATCTCTTGTGAGGGGTGGTGGTTTCACTTATAGTCCACCATTTCCACATGTTCAAGGTGGATTACATCTACATATACACAAGTATCATATATACAATACTTTAAAAACAATAAAACTATATCAAATCATAATACACATAAAATCATCCATAAAATCATCTTAAAAATAAATTTAAAGGAATATATAGCACCAACACAGCACCCTCCATTTAAATAACCAAGGAGTCTGCATATGCCCTAGCAAAAAGAAAAGCCTTCACTTGCTTTCTAAATCTCAAATAACTGACTTCCTGTTGCACATTTTTGATGGGCAGCTTGCATTTGAATTTGGCCTAGCTGCAGAGGCTCTATATGAGACTGGAGCAGCTTCTTCAAGCCCAGATGCCCAGTCTCTAGTGACTATGGAGGTTACTATCTAGAGAACGAGGAATGATGTCTATGAGATGAGTGGACTTCATGATGCTGGTGGATGTCTTGGAATTTATTTATTTATTTATTTAGCAGAATTTATATCCCATACTTCTAAAGTTTGGGGCAGGTTACAACATAACATACACAGACATAGTATAGGATATGGATAAACATTAAATAAAATGAATTTAAAATAAAACAAGTGCATGTCTTAATGGCCTTATGAATACCATAGAGCTACTGGGCATGCATGATCACTACTGCCATCATCCCTTAGGCCTATTGGGACCTATCCTCTTGAGGTCTCTGGAACCTTTTTAAGTTATATAAATAGTTATGTCCCTAGTTTATCCTTTCCCTCCCCCTTTCATTTTGGTTTTATTTTGTATATATTTAAATTTTTTCTAAAACTTCTATATTTGTAAAAACCTGTGTGTGTATGCAATGTTCTTGAGTTCAAATATGTTAATTTAATTATCAGTAAAAAACAGAACAAAAAACAAGATAAACAAAGCCACGATAACATTGCACTGAACACAAATCAGAAGGAAAGCATGGACATCATGATGCAGGTTATGCAACAATGAATATTATCTATATAAAGCAAAAAAATCATCTAATGGCTTTCACACCTGAGACCACTGAGCCAACTGGCAGTTCCTAACAGCCACCGCCATTTTGTATCTACAATATAAACATACCAAATTTCACCAAAAGTGCTCATTTAGGAGGTCACTGTGCTTCTAGTTGAACATAATTAAATGGATAGTAACAGCTAGAAAATAATCTAACAATTTGCGGTATGGGAGAAAAAGAAAAAATGGTAACGCTGCCCCCTAAGGATAATTATACAGTAGGTAAGTAGAGCATCAATATGAAGGAACTGGGTAATAATGTGCCATAACTTATGCCAGAAAAGGTGAACCATGGGGCAATAAAATAACATATGTGATAAAGTTGCTTTATCAGAAGAACAGAACCAAAAAACATGTGAGGATAAAAACCATGCCTTGAAAAGTTTCCAAGGAGTCCACACCACACTTGAAAAACAAAAAAAGAAGACTGTGTCAGACTGGAAGACGATGAAACCCACAAAGAAGAGCTCTAAACATACCCCCAATTTACATCATCAGAAGAGCAATCAGTTTCTTGAAGACATAAATGTTGAGACTAGAGTGTGCAGGAAAAAGAGACTCTTTAAGAGACTTATAAATCCTAGAGGCTAGATAGCCTCAAGGGCCAAATTCCCAATAAAGCCTTGGGGTGGTCTGCTGTATCTAAACCATCTCCTTCTGCTCCTTCTGGAGAATAGATGAGCTAGACTGGAACAGAGTGTACCGGAGACCACTGGAAGGGAACAGGAACTGAAGGTCCTCCAGACAGGATAGGCAGCACCTAGTGGTCTAGCTTGTAGAAGGCCATGGGTAGCATCAGAGCAGGCAGACCTAGTGGTCACAGGAGAAGCAAAGAGAGTGTCTGAGTGAAGTGCAAGGGTCAAAGCCAGGGTGTCCATCCGAGGGTGGTCAGCCAAAGCAAGGGTCAGTTCCAGGTATCAGTCCGAGCATGGTCAAATGGCAAGCAGAGGTCAGTTCCAGGTGTCAGTCCAAGCATGGTCAGTGGTCAGCAGAGGTCAGTTCCAGGCAGCAGTCCAACGTGGTCAGTGGCGAGCAGAGGTCAGTTCCAGGCAACGGTCCAAATGTGGTCAGAGGCAAGTCGAGGTCAGTACTGTGAATCAGTACGAGAAGGTACAACCTGGGTAGCAGAACAGGAATCAGGAACAGATGCTGGCATACAGGAAAGACCATGGGAACACAGATGCAGGAACACTGGAACAGGCACAGGAACACAGGAACGCAGGAGCACTGGAACAAGCACAGGATCAACGAAGCAGGAACACAGGACGGCAACTAGCTTCACATAAATGTGACGACTCATTTGTTAAGGCAAGGAACTGGAGCCTGAGCCCTGCCTTATATACAGGGCTCAGGTGATGTCATCGTCACGAGCCACGGAGGAGTTTCCCGCACTTGGCCCTTTAAAATGCTGGACAATCTGCGCACACGTGCCTAGGGGCAGACCCAATGCCGAACCCCAACGAGAAGAAATGCGCGATGTGGAAGGCCCCGAAGGGCCTGGGAATACCGTGGGATGCCACGGACGCAGGGGGATGGCTGTGGCTGTGAGGGAGGGGAGCCCGAGGTAAGCAGGTCCGGCCTGGCACCAACGAGGCCAAGATGCACAACAGTACCCCCCCCATCTAGGCCTCTCCCTTTCCGGTCTAGGCTTCTCCAGATTCTGATTATGGAAGGTGCGAAGGAGGTCTTTATCAAGGATATGCTGGGAGGGCTCCCATGAGTTCTCCTCCGGGCGATACTCCCAGCGCGTTCTACGGCGACGAACGTCTAATACCTCCTAAACTTGGAGGGTGGCTTCTGGCTCTGTAGCAAGCTGAGTGGGTTGTGGTGGTCTTTGCAAAGGTTAGGATAAGACCAGTGGCTTGAGTAAGGATACATGGAATGTATCCTTACTCAAGAGACCGTATCTACAAAGAGACAAAGACAAGATGGAAGCGGTACAGAGAAGGGCAACCAGGAAGGTGGAGGATCTTCATCGGATGACATACGAGGAGAGATTGAAGAATCTAAATATGTACACCCTGGAGGAAAGGAGGAGCAGGGGTGATATGATTCAGACTTTCAGATACTTAAAAAACTTTAATGATCCAAAGACAACGACAAACCTTTTCCGTCAGAAAAAAATCAGCAGAACCAGAGGTCACGAGCGAGGCTCCAGGGAGGAAGACTAAGAACCAATGTCAGGAAGTATTTCTTCACAGAAAGGGTGGTGGATGTCTGGAATGCCCTTCCGGAGGAAGTGGTGAAGTCTAAAACTGTGAAGGACTTCAAAGGGGCGTGGGATAAACACTGTGGATCCATCAAGTCTAGTGGGCGTAAATAAAGAGGAGGCAGTAAAACACTGCACGGAGCGGCAGTAGACACAGAGGCGTTCACGGAGCGGGATGCCAGTGGCCAGTAGTTGGTATTCCACCTTCAGGCAGCAAAACACTGCACGGAGCGGCAGTAGCCACAGAGGCATTCACGGAGCGGGATGCCAGTGGCCAGTAGTTGGTGTTCCACCTTCAGGCAGCAAATCACTGCACGGAGTGGCAGTAGCCACAGAGGCATTCACGGAGCGGGATGCCAGTGGCCAGTAGTTGGTGTTCCACCTTCAGGCAGCAAAACACTGCACGGAGCGGCAGTAGCCACAGAGGCATTCACGGAGCGGGATGCCAGTGGCCAGTGGTTGGTGTTCCGCCTTCACGGAGGGCTGCCATCTCCAAAAAAAAAAAAAAAAACAAAACAAGAAACAAACAAACAAAGCAGGGGTGAGTAAGAGTATGGGGCAGGGGTGTGGCTTGCTTGTTGCAGCGGTTGCTACCCCTGATTGAGCTGGATGTTCACTGGGATGTGGATACGGCGCTGCTCTCTGCATGGTGGAGGGGTGGAAGGGAGTTGGGGCCGGAGGGTGCTGGAAGCCAATAGTGATGGGTGGGAGGGAGAAAAAGGGTGGAAAAAAAATGGATAAACTGCGTGGCTTGCTGGGCAGACTGGATGAGCCGTTTGGTCTTCTTCTGCCGTCATTTCTATGTTTCTATGTTTCTATGTTTCTATGTTTCTATTGTGAATCCCAAGGTTCGGAGGCAGCTTCAGCTGGTAGGTTACTCCTCCCATTCTGCGTAGAACAGGGAACAGCCCTATGTACTTGTGAGCCAGGCATTGTGAGGGCAGCCGGAGACAGATATGCCACATGCTGAGCCAGACCTTCTGTCCGGGAAGGAATACTGGGGCGGCCCGGCGGTGAGTGTCCATCACCCGCTTGGCCTGATCGGCTGCTTGACATACGCATTCTTTGACCTGATCCCATAGGTTTGGGCTGCAGGAGATGGCATGCTGAGAGGAACTGGTAGAGACAGGCGGGGCTGCCGACCAAAGACCACTGCAAATGGTGATGTCCTGGTGGCAGATGCAATGTGGGTATTGTGTGACAGTTTGGCCCATGGGAGAAGGTCGACCCAGTTATCTTGCTGGTCATTAATGTAGGACCAGAGGAAGGCCTTCAGGGAGCGGTTGGTCCTCTTGGCCTGACCGTTGGACTGCGGATGGTAGGCAGAGGTGAGGTTTAGTGTAATACTGAATTTATTGCAGGGAGATCTCCAATATTTAGCAGTGAACTGAGGGCCATGGTCCGAGATGATCTCCTGTGGCAATCCATGGAGATGGAAGATGTGGTTCAGGAATAGTCGTGCAAGTTCAAGAGCTGACGGTAGGCCAGGTAAAGGCACACAATGAGCCATTTTGGAGAAGCGATCTATTATGACCAAGATTATGGTGTGCCCTTTGGAAGGGGGCAGTTCCACAATGAAGTATGTAGAAAGTCTAGTCCAGGGTTCTGTGGGTACAGGAAGGGGCTGAAGAAGCCACCACGGATGTCTGGTGGGAGGTTTTTGTTGAACGCAGATAGAGCAAGATTCTACATAGTTTCGGGCGTCTTTTACCATATTGGCCCACCAGTAGTGTCTGCGAAGCATCTCGAGAGTTCGGGCCCAAAGTAGTACACGCTCTCGGAGGCGTCGAGGCACCACCATCTTACTAGCTGGCACAGTGGTAGTGTCTGTGATGGAGATACAGGCAGGATCTATAATATGGGCTGGAGTCTCAGGCGTATCCTCCGGCTCTACCGAGCGAGACAGGGCATCGGTGCGGAGATTCTTCTCAGCTGGGCGGTAGCACAGTTCAAATTGAACCGCATGAAAAAGAGAGGCAAGCGGGCCTGTCGTGTGTTCAGAAGCTGAGCCTCTTTCAAATGTTCTAAGTTTTTGTGGTCTGTGTAAATGGTGAATTTGTGCTGTGCTCCCTCTAGCCAGGGGCACCATTCCTGGAGGGCGAGCTTCACAGCCAGAGGTTTGCGGTTCCCGATGGTATAATTGCATTCTGCAGGAGAGAATTTGTGGAAGTAAAATGAGTAAGGGACAAGGACTCCCTTCGAGGTGTATTGGCTGAGAACTGCTCTGGCGCCAATGGCGGATGTGTCAACCTCTACAAAAAAGGGACAATTCAGATCCGGACGGTGGAGACATGGTCCAGTACAGAAGGCCTCCTTAAGAGCCTGGAATGCAGACTGGGCTTTGGGACTCCATTCCCGGAGGTCACATCCCTTCCTAGTCATGGCGGTGAGTGAAGCGGCTAGCATGGAGTAGTCTGCGATAAAGTGACGGTAATAGTTTGTGAATCCCAAGAACCTTTGTAGAGCTTGTAGACCAGCTGGCTGGGGCCAGTCATGAATACCTTGGAGCTTGCCCGAGTCCATAGAGAATCCTTGGCTGGAGATTATATAGCCCAGGAATGGGAGGCTAGACTGCTCAAAAAGGTACTTTTCAAATTTGGCATAGAGGTGATAGTCTCTAAGTCGCTGGAGAATGGTCTGGACATGAGAGCGATGGGATTCCAAATCTCTGGAAAATGTCCAAGTCTCTGGAAGATGTCATCCAGATAAACTACGAAGAAGGAATAGAGGAGATCGCAAAAGATCTCATTCATCATCCTCTGGAAGATGGCAGGAGCGTTGCATAGCCTGAAGGGCATGACTATTTGTAGTGTCCATCCTGCGTATTGAACACGGTTTTCCATGTATCATCTGGTTGAATGTGGACCAAGTTATAGGCCCCACGTGGGTCCAACTTAGTAAAAATTCGGGCCCCCTGGAGCCGATCAAAAAGCTCACTGATGAGTGGCAGTGGGTACCAGTCCTTGTGGGTGACAGCGTTCAGGCCTTGGTGGTCAATACACGGCCTTAAAGTACCTTCCTTCTTCTTTACAAAAAATAAACAAGCACTCACAGGAGAGGTATGAAACTTTTGGCTAGGTTTTCCTTAATATAGGTGGACATGGCCTGGGTCTCTGAAAATGAGAGAGGATAAGTTCTGCCTTTGGGAGGTGTAGTACCAGGCAACAGTTCCATTGGGCAGTTGAACTTCTGGAGAGGGGGTAACATGCCAGCTTGCAGTTTGGAAAAGACATCTTGATAGTCAGCGTAAGGCATAGGTAACCCAGGGAGGGTAGTGGATGTTAGGACTGGTAAGGATGGGGATACCTGCCGTAAACAACGTTCCTGGCACTGAGGACCCCACTGGGTAAGCTGGAGTGACTCCCAGTCGAAATGTGGGGAGTGCAATTGTAGCCAGGGTAGACCAAGAACAATGGGGTGTACTGACCATTTCAGGATCGTAAGAGGAATCTCTTCTTCGTGGAGAGTCCCTATGGTCAGTCAGATGGCTAGAGTACGATGGGTGATGTGATCAGGTAAGGGTTCTCCATGGATGGAGGCGATCCACAATGGTACTTCAAGGAGTTGAGTAGGGATTTGCAGTAGAGTCAAGAATGAAGTTCCCACTGGCCCCTGTGTCCACGAGAGCGGTGGTCGTAAAAGAATGTGTCTCCTTGGAGAGAGAGACAAGCAGCAGAAGTTGAAGGCTGGTAACTATAGTGCCCAAGGTCGGGACTCCTGCCGGGCTTAGGCTCTGGAGTTTCCCGGACGCTCTGGACGGGTCTGGATAAGGTGGCCAGGACCCCCACAGTAAAGACAGAGACAGGACTTCCGCCTTTGGAGGCGTTCTTCGGGAGTAAGGCGACCACGGTTTATTTGCATGGGTTCTTCTTTAGGCAGGGCAATTGCCAAAAGTGCCCTTAATCTGGGGCTGATGGACCGGGGTGGTTCCGGGATTGGTCATCGGACAGCCTTTACTTCCCGGTGTCATTCTTGGAGGTGGTGGTCAATCTGCCCAACCAATAAGATGAGGTCCTCCAATGATGTAGGGATCTCTCAGGCTGCCAATTCTTCCTTCAGAGCGGGTGACAGTCCCTCGAGATAGAGGCAGCCTTCCTACCATCCCAATTCTGCTGCCAGGGTTCAGAACTCCACGGTGTATTCAGAAAGGGAGTGGGACCCCTGGCGGAGGTGGAGGAGATGGTGTCCAGCGGCTGCCTGTCAGCCTGGATCATCAAAGGTGTGTCAGAAGATGGAAATGAACTGAGAGAGCTGTTGTAGTAGGGTATCGGAACGCTCCTAGGGCGGGGAGGCCCATGCCAGGGCTTTCTCCTCCAATCGTGATAACATAAAGGTGATCTTCATCACTTCATCTGGGAATAAGGAAGGTTGTAGCGGAAACTGCATGTAACACTGGTTGATAAAGTCTCAGCAGAGACGAGGATCCACATTAAAACAGGGAGGAGCTGGAGGGCCAGCAGTGCCCTTGAGGGCGATGAAGCATAGGAAGTGCTGTTGGCGAGAGTCCCTGGGTTGACCATGGTGGACTCTTCCAGTTGTGAGCATAGTCTCTCTACTGAGGTGGCCAATGCCTCAAGAAATTGTTGCTGCTCCCGGACTCATGTAGCCAGGCCTGGTATAGCCTGTAAGGCGGAGGACTCCGCCGAGTCCATGGCCTTGGCAACCTGTTGCGCTGGTGGTAGACCCTTGGCCTAGCGCATGATTGGTACGGCCCTCAGGGAGGTCCCAGAGGGTGCCTGCTGCCAGGAGGCGGAGTACACAAGGAGACAGAGGCAAGCTGGAGCTGCACCATTAACAGTCCGGGGGTTTTGGGGGTTGAGCCCTTGGGTACCCAGATCACCTGGGCTTAGGTGGGCCGCGGAGGGTCTCCTGGAGAGGTAGCAGAGAGGTGTGCCCACCAAGAGCAAGGGTGCTCAGCTAGTGGAGAACAGAGGAGCTAGACTGGAAGAGTGTATACTGGAGACCACTGGAAGGGAACAGGAACTGAAAGTCCTCCAGACAGGATAGACAGCGCTTAGTGGTCTAGCTTGTAGAAGGCAGCGGGTAGCATCAAAGCAGGCAGATCTGGTGGTCACAGGAGAAGTGAAGAGAGTGTCCAAGTGAAGTGCAAGGGTCAAAGCCAGGGTATCCGTCCGAGGGTGGTCAGCCAAAGCAAGGGTCCAGGTATCAGTCTGAGCATGGTTAGTGGCAAGCAGAGGTCAGTTCCAGGCAGTGGTCCAACATGGTCAGTGGCGAGCAGAGGTCAGTTCCAGGCAGCGGTCCAAACATGGTCAGAGGCAAGCCAAGGTCAGTACCGTGAATCAGTCTGAGAAGGTACAACCTGGGTAGCGGAACAGGAATTAGGAGCAGATGCTGGCACACAGGAAGGACCACGGGAAAACAGACACAGGAACACTGGAACAGGCACAGGAACACAGGAATGCAGGAGCACTGGAACAAACACAGGAACACAGGAACGGAGGAACACTGGAACAAGCACAAGATCAAGGAAGCAGGAACACAGGACAGCAACTAACTTCACATAAATGTAACGACCTGTTTGCCAAGCAAGGAACGTGAGCCTGAGCCCTGCCTTATATACAGGTGACTCATCATCATGCGCCGCAGAGAAGTTTCCCACGCTTGGCGCTTTAAAGGGCCGGGTGATCCGCGTGCGCTCGCCAAGGGGTGAGCCCAACACCGAACCCCGACAAGAAAAGCTGCGTGATGTGAAAGGCCCTGAAGGTCCTTTGAATGCCGTGGGACGACACGGACGCAGGGGGCTGGCTGCGAGAAAGGATGGCCCAGGCCTCGCAGAGGGGAGCCCGAGGTAAGCAGACCTGGCCGTGGAACCTGCACAGCCGGGAAGTGCAACACCTTTGTCAGCTTTTAACTTGGTAAGGCAATGTGAGGGGCTTTATGACGCCACAAAAATCAAAAGAGGAGTTGATCTATTTGTTTATATAAATCACCAGAAAAAAAAATTGGAAATATTGAGAGAATACAGTTTACATGAGGGGCTAATATTCTTTTTATGGTGATCTAGTCTACCCCACCAGGTTAAATGTAAAGGAGACCACCTCAGGATTGAGTTCCATATATCTGCAGTAATGAAGTTTCATTATGAGTAAGTGTAAGAGATAGGATGGTAAAAAAATGAATCCCCAAATATTTAAGTCCTTGGTCCGGTGTGTGAAATGGTTAACCAGATAAGTCAACAGTCAGCACAAAAGAGATCAAGGGAAGAATCTGTTTTATGCCAGTTTATACAATAGCCAGAGAAAGCAGAATAAGCAGAGATAAAGGAGAATAGATGAGGAAAAGAAGTTGGATTAGCGATAAACAGCATGACATCATCCACATATGGCGAAAATTTGATGATGGCGGAGTTCTATAGGTGGATGATGTGTCACCTTCTCTCTGCTTATATCAGCTTTCCTAACTGAAAAGAGCCAGTTATTCACAAGGATCTTAACTTCCTACTAGATATCCCTTCATCACCTTGCTACCACTAAAATCTCTGGAATATCCACATGCCAGTGGAGGTTAATCCATGTGTCAGTACAGCGGTTCTCCCAGGGCCCCTGTTTCCTAGCAGACATGTAGGCAAAATGAGTATTTTAAGGTTTTTTCATTAAAGCTCCCAACTGTGAGCTATCATGGATTCCTAGATGTTACCATTACTTAGTTCCATCACTCACTTGCACTCCTTATCATGGAGAAGGACCTACAAAAAGCAATCCTTCACAGCATGAGGGAAATCACAAGAAGCAGGGTCAGAACTGTCACTTCACTCAGCTGCTTTCTATCCAGACATAATTAACATTAATGGTTAGATACAGCAAAGGAGACCTTATGGAAACAAATACTCTTAACTCTTCTATTACACTTGGGCCATACAATTGCACTGATGAGTGTATTGTGGCGACTGAAGGACCTTACATTTCTGATTAAATACCTGCTCTAGAGGTGAAAAACAAGAGCAGTTTATAGCATAAAGCTTCAAAAAATGAGTTAATCATCCACACATGCCTTGGATTCCTTTAACATAATAATTACAGTATTGGCCAATTCAAACACATATAAGAAAATAATATACATTTACTACTTTCTAAAGGGCACTGTATGTACTTGCATATTATAAATGTATGCATATACAGGTTCCATGTAAAACTTGTGCTTTTTCATAAAAGTGTATGTATACATTTTATGCGCGCAAAACTTGCCTCCATATATGCATAAATATGTAGCTATTATGCAGATATGAAGGTATTTAAGAAGGTATCCTAGCTTTTCTTTCTGACTGCAACACATCTGGAGGAAATAAATGTCTGCTTAGGAAGCCTAATTTCCAGTAATGGGAAATAGACCTTATTGCTAGGGAGATCATGAAGGTTCAGAAAACCCTGTAAGGGAAAGGGTCCAGAAAAGTTGGAACATTCAAAAAGGTACAAACCGTCATAAACTTAATGTGGTCTCCCACAATAGCAATTTGCAAGATCTCAGTCACAAATGAGGAGACCTTGCATACTAGACAGGTAAGAATGAGGACAGAGGAGCCTTCCAGCCAGATAACCTTCACTCAAGAAGAATGGATGGTCCTAAGCACTATATCAGAGGCAGCAATGTGACTGGTTAATGACAGGATACCTCACAATTAGGAGCAATACAAGGTGAACAGTCTTTGTATGAAAGGCATTAAGAAACATATATTGGAACTATTATCAATTTTTTAACAATACATGTATATGCATATTTACAGAATGTCCATGGTTCAAAGAGCAATGAGCATACAGGGTCTCCATGTCAGCTGCAGGCAGCATGGAATGCATAGGGCCCTTGATGCTGCCTCACACAGCTCCCCCACCACATCCACCACTATCATGGTTTCAGCCTCCACCTGCTGCTGTTCCTCCTGTCAACTGGGATGCTCACCCTGCATGTCCAACACCTCCTATACTTTTTTATACTCCTATGGCTCCATCACTTCCAAGGATGCCTCCTCTGCTCTTGCCTCTACCACATCAGAGAAATGCTATCCCACTCTGATGTCAAAGGTGTCACCATCTGTCTCTTCTGGCACTGGGATGGCCTCATTTTGCACATCCTGATAAGAGGAGCATCACACCAGTGGCCCCCAAATGTCAGCTCTTAAGAGCCTCTCGTACCTCCACCAGCACCCTCCTGCAGCTATAACCCCTAGCCACCTCCTTCTGTGTACATGGCATCAGAAGGCACCATCAGTAGTGATCAAATACCTCTGCACAGAAGCACTAGACTTGGACAGTCTAAAGTACCTGAGATCCCCCTCTCAAAGGAGAAGACATCCCAGAAAAAAAAAAAAAGTCTATGCAATGCATAATTATCCCTTTCAGTTGTAAATAAATGCACCTTCACTTTTGAAAATGTCATTGTATCAGAGTGTTTCTTTCCTCCACAGCCTGCTGGTGAGTCTGGCAATGTGTCTCCTGCAGTTCCTCCTCACCCATGTCGTATGCCTACTACTCCTCTGTTCTCTCTCCCACCTCAAACATTGCACCCTGAGTACTCATAAGTTTGTAATACTCATATTTACTACCACTTCACCAACACTCACCCCCTCCCCCAGTTAGCCCCAGTCAGTGGCAGTAACACTCACACACATCCAGTCATCCCCAGTCAACCCCAGAGATACACACACACCCCTAGTTAGCCCCAGCCAGCCCTGGTGACTCTCACATACACCACCAGAAAACAAGTGCCATCCGCTATAATGTTCTCCCAAATAATGGAAGCAAACCTTGGATCAGACAGAAGGAGAGATCCGCAAAACAAAGTCATAAGTGTTGCCAAACAAACTTCTAGGCAAGGAAAATGAGTTCCTAGTTACCTCCCACATCCTTTCCCTCTACTGCTAACAAGCTGCCCTTTCCATTCACCAAGATAAGCCGGCAT
The DNA here is from genome assembly GCF_901001135.1 of Rhinatrema bivittatum. Lineage (NCBI taxonomy): Eukaryota > Metazoa > Chordata > Amphibia > Gymnophiona > Rhinatrematidae > Rhinatrema > Rhinatrema bivittatum. The sequence goes on from NC_042616.1 coordinate 479,862,125, forward strand.
GCGAAACACCAGGTCAAAAAAAGACAATGAAAGTTTGAATTTGGTGTGTTAAATAGGATAAAAGCATTTGCGCATTTTTGATAGTGTTCGCAAGTACAGTCAATTCAAAATTGGAAAGTGCGTGCAAACATTCAAACCACATCCCAACATGCCTCAAATATACCCACTCTGTTCACGTATACTTTCCTGCATGAACACACCAGTCTTTTGCAAAGTTAAGGATTGCTTATTAAGCAATATCTATCTACTCCTTAATTAAAACAAAATTTGCAGTTTATGTAAGACTCCCACTTGCTCCTTCCCCAGCTCAATTCAGATCTGGATATCATCAGCATAAAGCAAACTTTTGAAACCAGCATTTCCAAATGAATTGGCCTAAAAGTTGCTTTTAATTGTTAAAAAGCAGAGGCAATAAAACAGAGCCCTCTGGAGCACCATATTTAAGAATTCAGGATTCAGAGATAGAAAACCTGAAATGTACCCATTGAGAGAGATTAGCTAAAGAGGACAGGAACCAACTCCATATCAGGCCAGTGTCACTGAGGACTAAGAGGCACTCCAGAGTCCACAGCATCAAAGGCAGAGGAAAGGTTCAATAACACCATTAGTTATTCAAAGTTCCTATTCAGACTCCATTGAAGCCAATTCATTAAAATAACAAGAAAAATTTCCATACTATGTAGAGGATGAAAGCCCATCTGGCAGGAACTTAAAAAATATTTCTCCACCAAAGATTTCTTCAACTGACAAGCAAGCACCTACTCAATCACTTTACAAAGATTTTGAAAGGTTGAAACAGGTCTATAAGATATAAAGTTATCAATCTCGCAGGGTCATTTATCAAATAGCTATAAGGCGTTTTCGCATGCGTTAAGCCCCTTTAACGCCTGTGAAAATGCCTTTAACGCATGATTTGTGACCGAGTGGGCTGGGTTAACAAAGCTGTATTGCATGGCTTTAACTACACCTTTTCATTAGCTTTAATGCCAATCAATAGGGCTTTATTGCACTTTGTAATTTTTTTTTTTTTTTTTGCTCCTGGAGCCAGCTTAGCTGTCAGGGCCCTTCTACAAGGAAGGAAAGTGAGTGTGAGTGTGTGCGCAAGCGAGCGAGAGAGAGAGTCTAGCCATAATGCCCTCATCCTAGGTAGGTAGATCTCTATAGGAGGCCCACCTAGTAACTCGAGGTGAGGTTTAGGTATTAGTGTAGCGGTTAGGGGCCACTTTGACATTCAAAATGAGATGTACAAACAGAACAGTGCTCCCTTGTGAAGATTTGATGACCTTCGGAGTGAGGAAACTCACCCAAAGATGAGATTTGTGCAATGTTCTCTCAGCCTAGCTTGATGTTGCCCAGGTAGAGAGTACATTTGCATTTAAGCGATTAATACATTTCAATAAGATAATAATTTTAATAAAGATAAAGCCACTTGTGGATTTTTTCCCATGGGCTAGGGCTTATATGAGGGCTAAGGCTCTCCAGTTATATTTACTGTCCTATTGGTCTTCTCTTTCCTAAATCTTTGAGGTTTGTCTTCCAGTGTTTGACTCCATTGAGATCAGGCTTTTATGTTGGACAGTCTTTCAGAACCTCTTGATGAGAGTCAACCTATCTGCTCCCTCCTGGATTCTTGTCACATTGGACACAAAGCTGTTGAGTTGGGAAGCACATTGCCTGAGTCAGGTGGCCCAGGGACTCTGGTTCCCAGAGGAAGTTGCCTGGTCTACTCACAGCCTGGAGATCAGAGCAATCTGCCTTGTCCTATCTCACTTTCTATCCATTTTCCAGAGGAAAGTGGTGAGAGTGCTCTCTGACAAGACAAAGGTTGTGATGTTTTTGATTGGATAGAGTGGCACCAAAGGTTTTGAAGTGCTGGAGGAGATTGATCTGCTCAAGGTCTACAGAGGTTTTTGGCAGTTCTTTTTGCAGGTCAGGACAATGGACAAGCCAAATAACAGGAGCCTACAGATCTGGGCAGATAAAAGTTGAGTCAGGAGGTTCTTACCTCTTTGTCCACAAGTAAGACTTTCCATACTTGGAATTATGGTAGCTTACAAGAATTCCAAGTTTGGCAATCCTTCAGATATCACATGACGGGTGGTGCTGAGATAACTGGAAAGGGTCTTCTCAATGTCTTTCTTCCTTGTCTGCTATTCAACAGCCTTCTCTATAGATTTTTAAATGGAAAGAGGCTGAGTTGTACTGATAGTCCCACATTGGCCTCAAAGTCCATGGTATACAGATTCAACTTTAGATTGATTATCCTCTATGTAGTGCCTTCAAGCAACTATTATCTTTGCATTTATTTGTAAAGCCATACAGTTTGGTTCAGGTTGTGCTTTCTAAAGGGGACTCCATGTATGGGGTTGGAGTTCTCAAAGCAACCCTTATTTCCTCCCTCCCTTGATCAGCAGGACTCTAATATTTCCCACCTCTATGAATTCTTCTGGACTGGTATAGCAGGATAAAAAAGAAGAATACATCTGTTAATTTTCTTTCTATGAATCCTGCTACACCAGTCCAGAACCCTCTTGGAGAGTTGAGCCTTTTGTTGCTGCTGTTGTTTGTGATTGATTCCATGTCTGCTTATATTTTCTGAAGATCATGTTTTCCTCTTTGCTTACTCTAGTTTCCTGTTTAACTTCTACAGTTTTTCAATGGAAGTGTGGGCTTTGGAGGTTATTTCTCCCAGCATGTTGTTTGAAGTATTCAGTTCAGTTTTGGTTAATGCACTTTTTTTTTTTTTTAGTGCTTTGTCATAGGAACACTGGAGATTCTCTTGCTGCACCACTTGTACATCATGGTAATGATGTCTTGGAGAAAGTATGTGTGCTCTTCCACTCTTCTTCCATCTGCTAGCAGGGGGATATAAACCACCTGTATGGATTCATCTGGACTAGTGTAGTAGGATTCATGGAAAGAAAATTAACTGGTAAAAATGTATCTGTTTAAGCTATAGGTTTTATAAAAATGGTTTATTGTCAAATTGAACTGTTTATATATTGTTGTATACATTGTTTACAGCTTTAAGGCATATGGTATAAGGGCAGGCAATCAAATGAAATGAAATAAATAAAAATGTTATCAATAACAAGGTCAGGCTTTTGCAGGTCAAAAACTAGGTATTTTACAAAGTTTACATATAAATATTAATGAGCCTGTAAAATTATTTTTCTATAGACTATACCATATTGTACATTTTCTCCTCATACACAATAAAAGTCATCCACTGTTATCAGAATCAACTCTGTATTTTTTTTGGACCAAGTTCACACATCTAAGTTCTCAACTGTATGCTTGCAGCAAGCATTATTGGCAGTGCATTTTTTATTCTCCGTTGAAAAGAATTTAGGTCAGGGGAATTACTGTACAGTGCATAACACAATACTATCCTTCTTTCATATCACCATTCAGTAATAAAAAAAATACCATTTGCCATATACAGTTTTCAATTTGTCTAATAGTGTTCAACAAAATACCCTCTACTTCACCTTGATGTAGACAGTACTGACTTTTTAATTAACACCTGTCTAATCTAGCCTCAGCTATCAAACAATTTCTTTCACCAAGCGGCATAACAAACCTAGCTTCTGACAAGTCGATTTCATTGCTCTTTCCATATGGCATGTGAATGTCAATTGAGAGCCAAAGCCACATCTAGGTGGCAATCTTTATGTGCTTGTTCTGTCATGCTTTGACTTTTTGTTTTTATGTTTCTACCACTAGTCTGAAGTCTTTTCTGGGAGCACAGAGAAATAACATACAATTTATTTGCTTTCCCTTTTATTCCTTATTCCTTCCTTTTGAGAAAGCATTGTGTTTATCTTAATTGTATTAATTGTAAAGCTTAAAATAATTTTGGACTGAATTCACCCAAATTTAGCATTCAGACAAAGAGTACAGCTGGAAATTGTTCACTGGATATGGGAAATTAAAAATGTTGATCCTTTGCTAAACTAAAAAAAAGTACCAGAAAGGTGGCATATTTTGAAAGTTCCTCATAAATAGGGTTTATACTGGCTTTTCTGATGTGCCCTGCTTTTAGCAATGCAATTACTTCTGAGTCTCATTTTGATTTTTTCCCCTTCTTTTTCTGTTTTCCAACATTAACCCATTTGACCTAATAACACTACAAAGAAAGGGCATGAAGCCAAGAACATTAACCCACACTGCACTCAATAACATGCTCTTTTTGCCTTTCAAAAATTGTCTCTGGCACTCACTGCCTTTACAATCAATAGGAAATGAATAAATGAATATACTTTGCTGTGGCTTGAATAAATCACAGTATAAAATATATAAGCCTTTACCATAGACTAACATGTGGACATTGCCAGCAGTAGGTATGGTAATTGGAATAAAGCCAGCAGTGAGCAAATGATATAACTCAAGGATGGCTAACTTCAGTCCTCGAGTGCCACAAACAGGCCAAATTTTCAGGATATCCACAATGAATATGCATGAGGTAGATTTGCATACAATGAAGGCAGTGCATGGCATGCAAATCTATCTCATTCATATTATTGTGGATATCCTGAATATCTGGCCTGTTTGTGGCCGTTCAGGACTGGAGTTGGCCATGCCTGATATAGTCCATCTCCCCACAGTGGGTCCATTTTCTCAGTTCCTATACAAGTGTCTCCACAAGACAGTGAGGGAAATGATATCCTCGAAAAGTGGAGAGAGGCAGCAAGAATGCCTGCCTGCTCTCTTGAGAAGTTTCTCCAACATCACATTTTCCCAGCGAGAAGGACACTTGTCTTTTCCTGGAGAGAGAGTGGGCCTGTTTTCTGTATATTTTTAAATATTTTGTGAGATTGGGAAAGTTTCCATTTGGGTTTTTTTTTCACAAAAAGAGGAAAACCAAATCCTCTCCAAAATTCTTGGAGTCAAGGATCTCTAGTGAGGTGTTTGAAATTCAAAGCTGTAAGCTGGATTCTATTATTGTGCAAAAGAGGTTGGTGAGGACTCTGCAGGTGCAATCTCTAGAGGGTGCCATTTCAAAGGGAGGAAAATGAAGTCATTGTTGAAGGACTGCAGCACTTATAGGTACCTGCAAGAATCTGTAATTCTATGGTCTTGGAGGAAAAAAGAAAATCAGAAGGAACCCCTGAGGTTTATTCCATTGTTCTGTATGTAAAGCTGGTGTCACTACTATTAGTTAGGTCAAAGCAGGGTAGAATACAGCGACAAAGTATCTCTGCCACAGTATATTCATTAGAGGCTGTTGCAATGGTTTATTCCTGCTTGCATATAGGAAAGTGACTCCTAGGGCCAAATATTCAGTAAGCTGATGAGCAAATGAGTTATCCAGCTACAGTTAGTTGGATAACTTATCCCACATATTCAGTGGGATAAACATCCCACTAAATATCCCACTAGGATACCAGGGAACAAATTACAGTATCAGGTATGACCCGGGGGGGGGGGGGGGGGGGGGGGTAGGTAGGGTGGGTAAGAGTTGAGGGGGATTGCATTCTATGGGAAGTGCAATGGATTTGGGATTGGGTTGGTTAGAGAAAGGGGTGATGCCTCAGGGATCCGAAGCAGAAAGCCTGTGAGGGATCCGAAGCAGAAAGCCCGTGAGAAAGTCAGTTGGACCATTAGATGATCGAGGTGTTAAAGGGGCACTTAGAGAAGATAAGGCCATCACGGAAAGATTAAATGATTTCTTTGCTTCAGTGTTTACTGAAGAGGATGTTGCGGAGATACCCGTACCGGAGAAGGTCTTCATGGGTAATGATTCAGATGGACTGAATCAAATCACGATGAACCTAGAAGATGTGGTAGGCCTGATTGACAAACTGAAGAGTAGTAAATCACCTGGACCGGATGGTATACACCCCAGAGTTCTGAAGGAACTAAAAAATGAAATTTCAGACCTATTAGTAAACATTTGTAATCTATCATTAAAACCATCCATTGTACCTGAAGATTGGAGGATAGGTAATGTAACCCCAATATTTAAAAAGGGCTCCAGGGGTGATCCGGGAAACTACAGACCGGTTATCCTGACTTCAGTGCCAGGAAAAATAGTTGAAAGTGTTCTAAACATCAAAATCACAGAACATATAGAAAGTCATGGTTTAATGGAACAAAGTCAGCATGGATTTACCCAAGGCATGTCTTGCCTCACAAATCTGCTTCACGTTTTTGAAGGAGTTAATAAACTTGTGAATAAAGGTGAACCAGTAGATGTAGTATACTTGGATTTTCAGAAGGCATTTGACAAAGTTCCTCATGAGAGGCTTCTAGGAAAAGTAAAAAGTCATGGGATAGGTGGCGATGTTCTTTCGTGGATTGCAAACTGGCTAAAAGACAGGAAACAGAGAGTAGGATTTCATGGACAATTTTCTCATTGGAAGGGAGTGGGCAGTGGAGTGCCTCAGGGATCTGTATTGGGACCCTTACTTTTCAATATATTTATAAATGATCTGGAAAGAAATACGACGAGTGAGATAATCAAATTTGCAGATGATACAAAATTGTTCAGAGTAGTTAAATCACAAGCTGCTTGTGATAAATTGCAAGAAGACCTTGTGAGACTGGAAAATTGGGCATCACAATGGCAGATGAAATTTAATGTGGATAACTGCAAGGTGATGCATATAGGGAAAAATAACCCATGCTATAGTTACACAATGTTAGGTTCCATATTAGGTGCTACAACCCAAGAAAGAGATCTAGGCGTCATAGTTGATAATACATTGAACTCGTCGGTTCAGTGTGCTGCGGCAGTCAAAAAAGTAACCGAATGTTGGGAATTATTAGAAAGGGAATGGTGAATAAAACAGAAAATGTCATAATCCCTCTGTATCGCTCCATGGTGAGACTGCACCTTGAATATTGTGGACAATTCTGGTCGCCGCATCTCAATAAAGATATAATTGCAATTGAGAAGGTACAGAGAGGGGGTACCAAAATGATAAGGGGAATAGAACAGCTTCCCTATGAGGAAAGACTATAAGAGGTTAGGATTTTTCAGCTTGGAGAAGAGATGGCTGAGGGGGGATATGATAGATGTATTTAAAATCATGAGAGGTCTAGAATGGGTAGATGTGAATCGGTTATTTACTCTTTCGGGTAATAGAAAGACTAGGGGGCACTCCATGAAGTTAGCATGTGGTACATTTAAAACTAATCTGAGAAAGTTCTTTTCACTCAACGCACAATTAAACTCTGGAATTTGTTGCCAGAGGATGTGATTAGTGCAGTTAATGTAGCTGTGTTTAAAAAAGGATTGGATACGTTCTTGGAGGAGAAGTCTATTACCTGCTGTTAATTAAGTTGACTTAGAAAATAGCCACTCTATTACTAGCAATGGTAACATGGAATAGACTTAGTTTTTGGGTACTTGCCAGTAGAGATGTGTATCGTGTGATCGATCATCTTAACGATCAATTTCGGCTGGGGGGGGGAGGGAATCGAATCGTCGCGGTTTTGTTTTTGTAAATATCGTGTAAATCATAAATCGTAAATCGTAAATTTTGCAATATGGCCGGCGCCATTTTGCAAAATGGCGCCGGCCGTACGGCAACATGAATTGAGTGCAGGAGGTCGTTCCCGGACCCCCGCTGGACTTTTGGCAAGCCTTGTGGGGGTCAGGAGGCCTCCCCAAGCTGGCCAAAAGTCCCTGGGGGTCCAGCGGAGGTCCGGGAGCGATCTCCTATGCTCGTGACGTCAGGGGATAGGAACCAAAATGGCGCCGGCGCTACCTTTGCCCTGTCATATGACAGTAAATCACCTGGACCGGATGGTATACACCCCAGAGTTCTGAAGGAACTAAAAAATGAAATTTCAGACCTATTAGTAAACATTTGTAATCTATCATTAAAACCATCCATTGTACCTGAAGATTGGAGGATAGCTAATGTAACCCCAAGGTAACCCCAGGTAATTTAAGACATTTGGGGGGAGTTCGGGAGGGTGGGGGATTTATTTTAAAGGGTCGGGGTGGGTTTTAGGGATGTTTTAGTGTGCCGGTTTTCCCGCCCTCCCCCTTCCCCCGATTTACGATTTTTGATGATAAATCGGGGGAATTCCTATTAAATATCGCCTCTAACGATTTTTGACGATTTAAAATATATTGGACGATATTTTAAATCGTCAAAAAATGATTCACATCCCTACTTGCCAGGTTCTTATGGCCTGGATTGGCCACTGTTGGAAACAGGATGCTGGGCTTAATGGACCCTTGGTCTGACCCAGTATGACATGTTCTTATGTTCTTATGATCTGAACTTGGACCTGTGCTTTTTTGTTTTTTTTAACTCTTCATTTATAATTTTCAATATTATAATACAAAAGCAATCCTGCTTGACAACAAGTAAGAGTTAATTAATTAATTAATTAATTAATTGAAAAAAAAAAGGAAAATACATCAATCAAGGAAAACTACAAATCAATTAAGGTCTAACAAGTTCACAAATAGGAAGGTGAAGAATAAGAGACATATCACAAAGGAATCTAGAGCCAAAGAAGGACAATGGTGATTTTTGGGGCTAAGCATGGTTTCCAGCTCAGGCAGATCAAATGTGGTTGTGAGGCAATGTGACAAGGCAATAGCTAAAGAAAGAAGAATTCTGGGATGCTTAGAGAGAGGAATAACCAGTAAGAAAATGGGGGTAGTGATGCCCTTGTACAGGTCCTTGGTGAGGCCTCATTAGAAGTACTATGTTCAGTACTGGAGACCATATCTCAAAAAGGATAGGGACAGGATGGAAGCATTCCAAAGAAGGGCGACCAAAATTGTGTGGGGTCTGTATTTGAAGACTTATGAGGAGAGGCTGAAGGATCTGAGTATATACACTCTGGAAGAGAGAAGGTGCAGTGGGGATATGATACGGACCTTCAGATACCTATAATGACAACAAGCGTTGCACCCGATCATGGCTGTTCCATCATCCCAACTAGTTGCAGAATGGTAGGCTAACAGGCATGATTTGAAAATAAAGAAGAATAAAGGTGACCTTTCTTCTTTACCTTTTTAAGAGAGAGGGACCAGCAACTCCAGAATCAGCAAAAAGTTCTCAAAGATTTGGCACCCTGGCAGCAGTATGCAGAGGGTGCTTTCTTATGACAGTGTTCTCAGGTCAGCCATGGGACCTTGAGGCTGACAGCAATGTTCCAAGGCTACAGGGGCCAAGATGATGAGTCCTCTGAACCTCTAGATTGCTGCTTTTTAATATATTCATAAATGATCTAGGAAGGAGAATGACAAGTGAGGTGATCAGATTTGCAGATGATATAAAATTATTCAGAGTAGTTAATTCACAACTTAAGCAAATAGTGATAAATTGCAGGAGGACCTTGTGAGACTGGAAGATTGGACATCCAAATGGCAGATGAAATTTAATGTGGACAAATGGAAGGTGATGCATATAGGGGTAAATAATCCATGCTGGATTACACAAATTTAGGTTTCATGTTGGAAGTTACCACCTAGGAAAAAAATCTATGTGTCATAGTGGTCACTGGCTCAATGTGTGCTGGCAGTCAAAAAAACAAACAGAATATTAGATTTCATTAAAATGGGAAAGGTGAATAAAATAAAGACTGTTATAATGCCTCTGTATTGCTCCATGGTGAGACTGTACCTTAAGTATTGTGTTCAGCGGGATGGTACAAGAGTGTTAGGTACCCTAAGTGAACCTTCTGCCTTGCTCCTGCCAACCTTCTGCCTTGCTCCTGCCCCCCTCCTGGTTCCGACCTCATTCACTGAGAAGCTGCTCATGGCCCACTGAGTTTTTTGCTTTTCTCAGCCATGAGTAGGATGGGCACTGCTCACAGCCAGCCAATTCTGTGCTTCTCTGGGCCACAAGCAGGATGGGTGCTGCTCATGGTCCACCAGGTTTCTACTCCTCTCAGCCGCGGGCAGGATAGACTCCGCTTGTGGTCCCACATGGCTGTTCTTTGCTGCCCCCTAATGGCTGGTGCCCTAGGCAATTGTCTAGTTTGCCTAATGGGATGCACTGGCCCTGGTCGCTCCATCTCAGAAAAGATATACTGTAGATGCACTGGAAAAGGAACAGAGAAGGGCACCCAAAATGATAAAGGAGATGGAACTGCTCCCCTAGGAGGAAAGGCTAAAGAGGTTATAGCAGTTCAGCTTGGAGAAGAAGACATCTGAGGGAGGATATGATGAAGGTCTTCAAAATAATGAAAGGACTAGAATGGGTAAATTTGAACTGGTTGTTTACTTTTTCAGATAACAGAAGGAATAGGGAGCCCTCCATGAAGTTAGCAATTAGTTCATTTAAAACAAATCAGAGAAAGTTATTTTTCACTCAACGCACAATTGCCACAGGGATCTATTTTGGGACCAGTTCTGTCCAATATCTTTGTGAGCAACATTGTGGAAGGGAAAGAAGGTAAAGTTTGTCTTTTTGTGAATGATATTAAGATCTGCAACAGAATGGATATGCCTGAAGGAGTAAAGAGAATGAAAAGTGATTTAATAATGTTTGAAGATTGGTCAAGGATTTGGCAGCTGGGATTCAATGTCAGGAAGTATAGTCTCATGCATCTGAAGTGTGGTAATCCAAAAGAGCTGTATGTAATGGGGAGATGAAAGCCTGATATGCACAGACTGGGAGAGGGACCTTGGGGTGATAGTGTCTGCCGATCTGAAGCTTGTGAGGCAATGTGACAAGGCAATAGCTAAAGAAAGAAGAATTCTGGGATGCTTAGAGAGAGGAATAACCAGTAAGAAAATGGGGGTAGTGATGCCCTTGTACAGGTCCTTGGTGAGGCCTCATTAGAAGTACTATGTTCAGTACTGGAGACCATATCTCAAAAAGGATAGGGACAGGATGGAAGCATTCCAAAGAAGGGCGACCAAAATTGTATGGGGTTTGAATCGGAAGACATATGAGAAGAGGCTGAAGGATCTGAGTATATACACTCTGGAAGAGAGAAGGTGCAGCGGGGATATGATACGGACCTTCAGATACCTAAAATGATTTAACTATGCACAAAATTTGAACCTTTATCATTGAAAATGAAACAATAGAACTAGGGGTCATGAAATGAAACTCCAGGGAGAAGACTCAGAACCAACAAAAGGAAATATTTTTTTCATGGAGAGGATGATGGATGCCTGGAACTACTGCTGCTTACCACTGGCATTAGTAGTATGGGATTTATTTAATGTTTGGGTACTTGCCAGGTACTTGTATCGTGGATTTGCCACTGTTGGAAACAGAATGCTGGGCTTGATGGACATTTGGTCTGACCTAGTATGGCAACATCTAAATGTTCTTATGTTTAAACCAAATGCCTGGTCCTGGACTTTTAAGAAGGGTCTAACATGCACTCCTTTTCATATCTCTTAGCCAGTTATAGTTAAAAATCAGCTAAATTGGCCAGAGAACTCCTCCCTAGAATGCTTCTGGAACTCCTCTTTTTTATCTGGCTAGATTATAGCCAAATAATGACTTATCTGGCTAAAATCTAGCCAGATAAGTTGCTCAATATTAAAAAAATTGCCATTAATATGGATAACTTGTGAGTCATCCATCTAAATGGTTTTGAAAATCGACCTCTTAGTGTCTATGTGGATTTTTTAGTTTGCATTTCAGAGAGACTAGGAGCTCCCTTAAGTTTGGATAGTTCAGGCCCAAAGTCTTGGCTGAAGAGTCTCAGAAAGTAAAGAGATGAATTTCTAACTCATACCCAGAGGTTGGAACTTCTCTATTTTTTTCTTTGTTAACTAACAGTTGATTTTTATTGGAAGGGAGACTTTATCCATCATTCCTACCCCAGAGAGAGAGAAGCAAAGAGAAGTAATTTTTTTCCTTGTCATCTTGGTGTTCCTTAGTCCAAGCAATCTTGTTGCCAATCCAGCAATTGGTGGAAGAAGGGAATAGATACCTAGATTGTGCCATACTCAGAAGGAGAGAAGAGAAACTGAGTCCACACATTGGTACTCACAAACAGCAAATGGCTTAAGAAGATGACCACAGGGCACAAGGGAAAAGAAGAAAACTGTAGATTTCATGATCAAGCAGTGGATCTCAGGTATTGTGAAGGGGGAACCCAAACTGGGATAGGAGGCTCCATTGCTACAGTTTTGCCCAGGGCAGCTTCAAAATCTATCCCAGGAGAAGGAAGGGACCCTGAGGGAGAGATTAAGAGACCACAGATTCACAGATTTACTAGATATTATTCTTTCATTGATATTATCTAAGAGACTTATACCAAATAGGGATGTGAATCGTTTTTTGACGATTTAAAAAAATCATCCGATATTTTTTAAATCATCAAAAATCATTAGAGTGCGCGATACAATAGAGATTCCCCCAATCTATCGTGAAAAATCGTTAATGGGTTAGTGTCCACTAACGGGAGTTATTTGGGGGGAGGGCGGGAAAACCGGCACACCAAAACAGCCCCTAAACCCACCCCGACCCTTTAAAACTAAACCCTTACCTTCCCCCCACCCTCCCGAACCCCCCAAAAAACTTTTTATGAGTACCTGGTGGTCCAGTGGAAGCCTCGGGACCGATCTCCTGCTCTCAGGCCATTTTGTCTGCCACTAATAAAAATGGCGCCGATGGCCCGATAAAAACAAAAAAACACCGACCCTTTAAAGATCCCTTTGCTTCCCCCACCCTCCTGAACCCCCCCCCCCAAAACTGTTTTAAAATTACCTAGTTGTCCAGTGGGGGTGCGGGGAGCGATCTCCCGCTCTCAGGCCATCGGCTGCACTAATAAAAATGGCGCCGATGGCCCTTTGCCCTTACCATGTCACCGGCCATCCAGTGCTCCTACCATGTGAGTGGGGCCGGCCAATGGCACGGATACCCTGTCACATGGTAAGGACAAAGGGCCATCGGCGCCATTTTTATTAGTGCAGCCGATGGCCTGAGAGCGGGAGATCGCTCCCCGCGCCCCCACTGGACCACCAGATAATTTTAAAACAGTTTTAGGGGGGTTCGGGAAGCAAAGGGGGCATTTTTAAAGGGTCGGGTGGGTTTTTTGTTTATCAGCTCGGGCGCAGCCGATAAACAAAAAAACAATCATGCTGGACTATAAAAATTGTAAGATTTGAATCGGAACCAGAACCGAACCGATTCCGGTTCTGATTCACATCTCTAATACCAAATGCCTTGTTCATGTCTGAACTAATTTTTCAATAAATTTCATACTGAAACACCAGTATAGTGTCCAGCTTTACTGGCACTCAGAAGAAGAGAATATACTTCACAAATGGCCTTGGAAGTTTATCCTTCTCCCCTACAGATAATACACCATTTTGGGATAAAAGAGATGCAAAGGTATGGATAGAGACTTAATCCCAGTTTTGAGTATGAGCCCTGCAACTCCTTGAAGTTCATCTTAGTCATCAGGATTACATGTACTTGTATTTTCTCATCTGGTTTGTGAATTTGTGGAGAATCCAAAGGTCTACTGATCAATCATTTATAATACAAATCGCCACACCAATGTTAATTAGATGTAATAAATTTTGTAGTTTTGTAGGACCAATATGCAAAGAGTCTGTATATCAATCAGACCCACCATGGAAAGGTCGCATTACTTTATTATATATTTCAACTATTTTTAGAATTTTTTGTATATTTTATCCTAAAATTGTTCCATACTGCCACGGGAACCTCAATGCAAAACAGTCTAATGGACCATTTTGGTCAAATACTCCAGACATCAAAACAACCGTAATAATATATCCATTCAAAAGAACAAAGTCTCGGCACTTAGCTCAAGATAAAGTCTCGACGCGATCGCGTTTCGAACCTCACAATCCTGCTTCAGGGGAAATCATCAAATCAAAGTCTTCTTCAAGGAGATCATCAACTCCACATCTTGAGGAACAGTCTTCCCTTAGTGGCATCGACGGTGGCTGCTTGTGGTCCTTCTTCAGCGGTCTGATTTCAGACTCACAAATCTAGAAAACATGGCGAACTAACAGGGCTTTTGTACCTCCCCCGGATATGACGTCAAACTAAGTGTCTAATTAGATCTTCTCATCTCCCATAACTTGATAAGTTTCCAATAAGGTTATCTAAAGTCCCATATCTTGGTGAGTTCTCAATGAGGTCGTCTCTACCCCCATCAAATGATTGACCAGTAAACTGGTTTTGATATTTTTTACTTGTACTTAAGGTTTCTGGAGTACACTGTGTGTTTTTGGGCCAATTAGTTGTGGAATCCAAAGGTCTGACATAGATTTATTTTTTTCTGCCATATATATTATTCAGTAAATGTTTTGATTTGGAACAGCACATTTTTTAAAAGTCTTCATTTATTGACTTTGTATGATCCCCTTGGGCTTTACAGCCTTTAGCTATCGCCACTGGAAGAATCCTGATCTGAGTCTGCAGGCAGTTTTTCTCTATTCACTCTACAGTGCTCAAAATTGGCCTCTTGCCTTTTATAAGGAATGCCTGGAGAAAGTTGGTTGCAATAGCATTGCATAAAAATAGGAATAAAATTCATCAACTGATATAAGTTGCCAAAGAATTAAGCACACGAGGAGGACCACAGATCACACAAGTCCCCATGACCTCCTGGGAATCCCATACAGAGGAGAAAAGATTTATTTTTTAAGGCATATATGGTTTTATTCATGCTGTAGAGATCTTCTGCACACCTGTTCAGTCACACAAAAATCACTCTCTACTCCAAAGCTATTCAAAATAAAAGATTTTATTAAAAATTGGTGTCAGTAAAACAAATTCAAAAGTCTGGATACCCCAGCATCAGTGCTCCAGTCCAGTAAAATAACATCCACAAAGCAAATCAAAAGCAGCATCAGTCTCTTTTCGTTCACTCCACAAATCTTCCCACAAAGGTAAACTCTTAAGAGCCCTTCCAGTACCTTTGTGGTAAGAGATTGTCTATGCTCTGTTTTTCTCACTTACCCCTGTAATTCATCAAATTGCTATAAATATAGCAGAAATAGCACCCATGATAAAAAAATAGGCGTGGTTAGGAAAATTGTAGAGTTACCACATCACATAGATAAATATCACAACACATAGTACATTATCACAATACACAATGTGAAAGAGAGAGAGAGAGAGAGAGAAAGAGTCTGTATAGAGGCAATATGGCATGCTATACATGTACCACTATATGAGGGTCATATACATAAGTGCATCCTCTGTTACTAGAGTCAATCACTACTAAACCAGAGGAACTCGGCACATTCTAATGCCAAACAAATGTTATGTATATTTGTTTGGCATTAGAATATCAATATGCCACTATATGAGGGGACACTTTTAACTTGAGCTGAATGGGTTTGGGGGTGTGGTTTTGCATACACAGTCAGAGAAATTAACTGCAAATTTGATATGCCTGATGATTCAAATGATAAAAATTCATCAGTCATATCAAATTTACAGTTGAGATTACAAAACAGGTTAATTTAGACTTTTAAACTTAGCAGAAGCACAACTCAGGTGAAATGTTCAGCCTCTCAGCCAGGTCACCATCTGCTTTGAAATTCTGCCTCTAACTAATTTATAGCTACCTCAAGCTGTGCAATAGTTTTAAACCGCTCCCAAATATCTAATAGATACTAGTGTTCGGGTTCCTCTCTTAAATAACAGACTTGGAAATTCAAATAATAGCTAGCAAATATATTTCCACCTAGAAAGCAAGTGTACAATTACAGCAACACCCAAGACAAAAAACTGCAGAAATAAAACACTGTCTATTGGTGATTTTTTTTCTTTAGCTTAATCAATCAGCCACACAAAATACAGATAGTAACAGAGCAGAAATCTGCAATCTCTAATGAGAAATCAACAATCCAGCCACACATAAGAACAGATTCAAAACAACAGTGAGAAAAGAAATATATTTTGGGAAACTGTAGAAGAAAGATTAATTTAGACTTTTAAACTCGGCAGAAGATGGACTTAGGTAAAATTCTCAGCCTCTCAGCCAGGTCACCATGCACTTTGAAATTCTGCCTCTATAGCTACCTCCAGCTGTGCAATAGTTTCCAACCATTTCCAAGTATCTAGCAGATACTAGTGCTCTGGGTTCCTCTCTTAAATAACAGACTTGGAAATTCAAATAATAACTAGCAAATATATTTCCACCTAATTCTAGATTTAGTCCAGCAGGACTGAAGATCCTAATGCTAAGGTTATGTCAGACTTGCACTGAGCTGGGCTTCTGGTTGGTTTGAGCTGGCATTAGAACATATACCCTCTTGATACTTGCCTCTGATTCCATTTTACAAAGCATTGACCACAAACAACCAGTAGTGATAACTTTTTTAGATGTGTCAGCCTCTATTGACTCAGTAATCAATGCTGTCGTGCTACAGCGTCTAACTGAAATTGGGCTAGGAGGGGTGGTCCTTGACTGGTTTTGTTAATTTTTTTCTTACCATTCTCAGCAGATCTATACAAGCCAAAAAAGCTCTAAATGGTACCCAGTCTTGTCTGGAGGACCCTCAAGGTTCCTTTCAACATCCTTATTTAATATTTACATGCACCCTTTATGTACAAGATTGCAAGAGATGGGGGCAACCTTTAAAATGTACACTGATGATATACAGCTGTTATTGCCAGTTACAAAATGCATATCAGAGATGTACGATCTGATATACCAAATCTTTGATATCGTTAGACTTTGGATTTACAGCAATGGTCTTTTGTTAAATTTAGGTAAAACAGAAGCTATATTGATCTCCTTGGGCTGGAGGCGATGTTTTCAATCTTCAATTGGCTATAGATGGAACCTCAATACCCCTGCTGACTGCAGTACGCAATCTGGGGTTTCTATTTGATACCATCTTCAAATTCCACTCTCAGTTACAGCTAGTGGTCTAAGTTAAGAAAACTGTGGCACCTTAAGTATATCTTAGAATGCAATAATTTCAGATCCATTGATCAAGCATTTTGTCTTATTAGTGCTCGACTATTGCAATGCTCTTTATCTGAGGCTCCCCAAGTGCCATCTGGCTGCCTTATAATTGCTGCCAAATGCCACAGCATGATTAGTTTCTGGCTGTTCCACATATGACCTTATTATAGCTTATCCTGAAATCCCTACATTGGCTCCCCATAGAGCAAAGGATAAAGATTTACACCCTAACATTAACCTTTAGAATTCTTCACAATGGCCATCCATTATACTTAACAGAGTTATTGAAATGGTTTCTCCACCAAGAGTGTTATGCTCAGCAAATTTATTTTTACTTGATGTACCTACCACGAAGCATGTATGAATAAAAAAGATGTGTAAATATGCCTTTTCACTTATGGCCCTCAGCCTCTGGAACGGTCTTCCTTTGTTCATAAGAACATAAGAACATAAGAAATTGCCATGCTGGGTCAGACCAAGGGTCCATCAAGCCCAGCATCCTGTTTCCACAAGAACATGAAAAAAAACTACAAAGAGTAGCACTGCAAACCTATCAGCTCGAAGGAACCAATCACAATAAAAGGACGTCATGACGCCCACGAAAAGAACAGGCTATTTAATCTCTGTTCCTAGTTCAAAGCGGTCTCTAGCCCGGCGTTCTCAAATAAAGACTTATGGAGACTTGGTTTCTATCTGAACAGGTTGCTACACCATCCAAAGCTAAGTATTGATATTCTACATAGTTTATTATGTCGGATTATAAAACATTCTTTTCTGGTTTGTTTCTTTCCATAGACCCTTGATTATACTACTGACTCCTGATGAAGCAGCCTAGTGGCTGTGAAACACGGCCGCTGTCGAGCCATTGGTTTTGAATTTACAAGAGTTATTTATATTGAATATTTACAACTACCATAAGTATCATTTAAAGGGCAATATAAACAATATTTTTTGACAACACCGGATGGTGGACTTTGCAAAATAATTTGGTCACGGGTCGCAAATGATCGAGAAGACCGGACGGCTTGGTTGTGGTACTGAGCATGTCGTCTAAGGCTTGCTGATGCGGTCCTGTTCCTTATAAAAATTGTTCAGCTGATGGTGAAGAGCTTTCTATGGAGATAGTTTGGCGATACCTTTTGTTGTGATTGGTTCCACAAGAACATGGCAAGTACCCAAACACCAACAAGATCCTATGCTACTAATGCAATTAATAGCAGTAGCTATTCCCTAAGACAATTTGATTAATAGCAGTTAATGGACTTCTCCTCCAAGAACTTATCCAAACCTTTTTTAAACCCAGCTACACTAACTGCACTAACCACATCCTCTGGCAACAAATTCCAGAGCTTAATTGTGCGTTGAGTGAAAAATAATTTTCTTCAATTATTCTGATTGCTAAGTTGTGCTATTTGCAAGTTGTATGATTATAAGACTTTTAAGAAGTTTTTAAAAGCTCATTTATTTCAGGAGGCCTTTGCACAGTTTGAATGTGATTATGATAAGCCATTAATTTTTTAGTTCTTTTACACTAGTTAAATGAAGACCTTTTATCTGGGTTTTTTTTTTAAATTTACTCATTATTATAATTTTTAACTTTTGATACAGAACATTTTTCAATATGCGTACCATGTTCCAGATATAAAGCATACAAATTATTATTCCCATAATCGTCTAAGAAATATTACATATAATAACATCTGGTCCTATGCATATTAAGCAAATCCATAAAGAAATAGGGGAGACTAAGGGCCTCTTTTTCCATCCGGATCGCACGCGATAAGGGACGTTTCGCACGTGAAAAGTTCCTTATCGCGTGCAATACCAAAATGGGGGTGGAGTCGGCCCCAGAAGAGGAGGAGTCGGGGCGTCACCGGGGCCGACTCTGCGAAAACGCCGCGGACGACGAAAAGGTAAGGCCCTTTTCGCGTCCGAGTTCACGCCCAATAGCTACACCTTCTATGGTGGCACTATTGGGTGCGAAACCGGCAGCGATCGCACCGCGATGGTGCGATCGCTGCCGGCTAGTGCAGGCCCACCCCCCCCATTTCAGCCCCCCGCCCCTCATTCCCTAAAGTATCTCAGGCCTACGATACTTTAGAAAATGAGGCCCTAAGTGTGAATATAGCAGATAATACTAAAGAAATACAATTATAGCTTTCAAAAAAGAGACAGGCTTACTCCCTATGAGTGAAGCTCCAAACATTCTCACTACCAGTTTCTTTTAGAGGATTCTAGGATCATGATGAAGAATCTAAGTAGGCACGTAATTGCCCCAGGTCAGTAAATACATACTTAGCATCTCCGGAGAACAATATACAGCGACAAGGGAAACGTAACATAAACCTTGCACCTCTTTCTATAATTTCTCCCTTCATTGCTAAGAATCTTTTCCTTATAATTTGAGTTATTCTCGCTATAGGCTGACCATAAAATTCCAATTTTTGAAATCTAAAATAATGCTTCAATACATTATCTCTATCAATTCTAGAAGAAAACTGCACAATCAGTGTTGCTCTTGAAGGAATGTCCATTGCAAAGGATTTCTCCAAAAAGTCTGTTAAATTCAAACTCATTTCTGCTAGATTTTCCTGCTGAATTTGATTTTCTCCAGCAAGAAAATGTTGTGGTTGGTAATATATTGCAGAAATATTTGGTATTCCTTCCAATGGGTATTTCAGGATATTAACAAGGTAACTTTTTAACAAGTCTTTTGGAGATTGCAATTTAGTTCTAGGAAAATTCAGAAATCTCAAGTTATCCCTCTTGGACTGATTCTCAAAAAATTCCATTTTATTCTCAACCATTTTATCTGATTTTATCAGGTTGATTTGCACTTCTTCAATATTTTTCACTTTCCCTTCCAAAGTATCCATTATTTTTTCCACTTTCATCAGTGCTTTCTCCACATTATGAGATTTAGTCATTGCCTCCTGAACAGTTGCCGTTAACATATTGATAGATTTCTGCATAGCAATTAAAATATTCTTAATCTCTTCTATGGAAGTACAAGAGTAGAGGTAGTGCTGAATAGCGGTTCAATATTCATCGATTTTCCTACCTCCAAAAGACCTTCTCCACTCCTTTCTTGTTGTTACGAGCATTGCTGGACATGAGTCCTGTGATTCCTGGAACCCGCTTCATAGGGGTTCACCGAAGAGAGCTCTCCTTCTCTTCTCTGGAAGCCATTGTTTGCTATAAAAGATTTTCCGAGCAAATCCACATCACAGGACCTACTCATGGGTGGGTCCGGAGTAGCTGGAAATCCCGGGCTCAAAGAAGTTTCCAGAGTCAAGGGGCTTGGCAGCTGCTCCTTGCCTGCCCCAGTGACTAGATTTTCTGGGTTAGTTGTCGGCGTCCTCGCAAAGAATGTATCAATCACTGGCTGTCGCATTTCTTGCACAGGAGTAGAGGAACTATCACGCACCCGAGCTTTCCTCTTTGTATGAGGCTTAGCTCCGAAGAAGCAGAGGCAAAGGCAATAATTCAAAAAGTAAGATCAAAGGAAATCTAAAGAAACAGCCAAGAGACTCAGTCCGAGCGTCCTCACAGGTCAGCGGCCAGCTTGGTCTCCTCACCTTTTATCTGTTTTATTTTTGTTTGACTTATTATATGTTATATTGCTTTTGTTTTATGATTTGGTATCTGTATTGTTACAATTTCAACTGCTATGCAGCCTCACTGTACCTTGACTATCATGCCTCCCTATCAGCAGAGGCCTCTGGTGAGCCCTGTTCAGAGCTATCCTCACCATCTCTTCCCTGGACTCATGACTCAGCCTGACCTGCAGAATCCCTTCCACCAGGGGACTTCAACAAGCATACTCTCCAGGCTGGCAAGGCTTTTCGTCTCTTTTCTCATCACACCCAGGTCTCTGCCCTATGTAATTGAGCCCTGCCATTGCCACCTTGTCAGTTCTTGGAGTTACCTTTGGCTTTTTCTACTGGCCTCTGTCTTTCTCTGTACTTTTCCGCTGGCACTCGGGCCTTCTGCTCTTAGCCTTGCCTTGCCTTGTGGCCATCTGGCCTTCTCATTCCCTGCCTTGCCTTGCTTTTCCTTGTAGCCATCTGGCTTTCTTGTTTCTTGTCTTGTGGCCTTCAGGTCTTCTGCCCCTTGCCTTGTCTGCGATGTGGCTTATCTGTTCTTATTCTTTTGCTTAGTGGGCTACGGGCCATCTCCTAACTACCTTCAAGCATTATTTGTTCCATGTTCTGTGTTGCCTTGTTCAGCCCTTGTTCTGTCTAGTCTTGTTCCAGCCCTGTCTTGTCTTGGTGCTTGCCTGTCCTTGTCTGGTAGGGTTGTGTCCTGTCCCAGTCCTTGTCCTGTGTTTGTTCCTAGATCCAGCCTTGTTCCATACCTGCCCAGCATGTCAACAGCCTTGCCAAGTCCAGCCTGTCTATAGCTTTGCCTAACCCAGACTGTTCATTGCCTTGTCTGATCCAGCCTGTTGTCAGACTTCCAATGTACTTCCGCTGCACTGGACTCCTACTGAGCTCTAGCACCTAAAGGCCCAACCTGCTGGGAAGAGAGCTAGTTAGGGAGAAGATCCCCTATGTCCTATCCTACCATCCTGCACTACTCTTCGAGCATTGTTGCTTGAACAGGGCGCATAACAGACTGAATTGACCATCTTTCGCTCATCCAGGTGGCAACAAGAATCTGAGCACTGCTGGTGAATCTGAATTTTTCTTTTCTGACTTAGACTGCTATAATTCTACCGCTGCCCTGTGTGATAGTCCTGCTGATGCTTGCTATCTCTGCCCCATATGTTTTTGTTATCCAAGCTTTGAATTCTGGCAATACTAAAGCAGTTGATCCCTTTACTACCTGCCAGCCCACAGCCATGGTTCCCCCGGCATCAGATAACTCTGAATTTAAACAGTAAAGACTGTACCTGAACTAAAAATGTTGATTTCTACTTCTTGTGTAGACACAGCAAGTCCCATCCACCAAGATAACTTATAATTTTCACCAGCAAAGGCTAACTCATACTTTGATTGCAATGATCCTGAGGATCCCCTGCTCTGTTCACATAAACCAAATGATCTGAAGCAGAAAGGACTAATTGAATCAGGCAAAGCTCAGGCATCATCAGCTGCAACCCAGCAGCTGCTAATGAGACCTTCAGTGAAGCATTGGAGAGTAGCATGTACCTTTACTGGACTTTAGCTACACACAAAATTTAGATTCTGAGTCTAACCTGTTTGCACACGATCTACTCCAAAATGCTGTTCGTATTACAGATACTGTGATGAAGGTAGGGGAACTATATATCTCTGTTCTGCCATGTTGCCATGTGAGGACAACTTCAATAACCCTTACAAATTCCTCTTTTCCCTTTCAACAATAGAAAATTGAAAAATCGTTAGAACTTCTGTCAATTGTATCTAATCATCAACTTCTGAAAGCCACCACTCCTGCAGAATCAGCCAAGAAGAGGCTCAGGAGGGCCTCCTGCTCCAGATGTCAAAATTTAGGAGAGCCAAGCCTCAGACACTCAGCGCTCAGAAGGATCCACTCTCCACACCCTATGCCTAGATGCCAAGTGCCATGCACCAGACGCTGTTCAGGTTAAGAACCTGGTGCATTGATGCTTCCACCCTTCAGGATGGCCTCGGGCTTTGAATAGCCCAATAAACTTGCACGCACCATCCCAATCCACCCCCTCCTTCCAGATATGACCTACAGCTCTGGCCGCCTAGTTCCAGGTGGCCCCGAGCTCATTGAACTTCACAGTTGCGACCATGCATGCCCGCGTCAGGGGGGGAAACATCTGCGCTATAGCGATATCATCACGCAGCGTCAACGCCAATTGACCTGTGATGACACCCCCAAAGCACCCAAAAGGCCGTGTCCCTCCTCCCCTCTTTGTCCGGCACTCCCAGTATGGCACCGGGTTACACACGGCACGTGTATTCCCTGGCGCCGTACCCTTTATTGAAAAAATAAATGCTTTTTTAAAGTCATCGTGAAGGAAAATGATTATATTAAGTAACAGTGGTATTGACCAGCACCCCAAAACAAATGGAACAGACCAGCGCATCATCAGAAACAGGATACCACCTTAGCAACCAGGTTGTGAAGCGAAGCTGTATCCAGGGTAGTATAACAACGGCTTCCCTGGATACGGGTGATTAGACTAGAGCAATTACACTTAATCCAGTCAAACTGCAGAAACCCAATTAAAAAATAGAAAGAGGTCAAAGGTCGCTAATGTCATCAACAATTCATTAATATCAATAGCATTTTAAATAAATTGAAAAGGGAGCATACAAGCATCATTAACAGTATTAGTCAAGCAGCCCCTTGCACTATTTTCAGCAATAACACTAGTGAAAATGAAACTGAAGAGTGCATATTCAATCAAATAATAGTGGAATTCAAAATTCACCATTACTTCATAATCGCATCATTGTGAAACAAACATATATGACCTTCATATAAAAGATGGTATTGTCTACTTATTAGTAGAAAAAGTGGTCTTTTCCAGACCTCATCTTAAGTTATAATCATTGGTCATATGAATGTGGGTTTTTTTGAAGAATTTTTCTATATGCAATTTTTAAGAAGAATAGAAATTATGAGATCTTAACCTAAAACTCCTCTTGCTCTTAAAGGAGAGCTGCCCGACACTGCCAGCATTGTTTCAGTGCTTCAGATTCTCTGCATTGGGGCAAAATACGCAATGTCAATCTTTGCAATGGTCTATGAACAGACGACAGGAAGAAGTGAAATGAGGGAAATAAAACATCATATTGTAAATTACTTACTAGAGCAGTAGAGTGACTATCTTATTTATCCTTTCACAGAGGTATTTCACTCATGAAGATGTCAGCTGAATAAAACCGGCTAGATCCTTAAAAGTGCCAGTATGAAAGTCTGTTGATAGTGATTTAAACAAGAACATTTGAAAAAACAACAGCAGATAATGTCTCAGTGTTCAAGAATCCCAATCTTTTAAAATACATACTCACTAGCTTGTAACTTGCTGTTTGCGCTATACTGAGCTGTATCACTCCTAGAAATGCACATCTCCCAATGTTGGTTTTAAAGTGCAAGTGGTGGGAAATGAAACTATCAATATTTAACTCTAATGAGACTATAACAAACATCGGATCAAAAATGTATTAGTATAGAGTTCTTGAAGCTTGCAGAAAGTTTTTCTGTTGGCATAATTTAGTAGTCACCTGTCACGACAATCTTTTTAGGGCCCATGGCAGCCTTTTCAGGCAGTTTGAGCCCTATTTGGGGAGATATATGTATTTTTTCATTATTATTTTTTCTGAAAATAAAAATTTCTTGTCCCTTTTTTCACAACATTTTACAACTTTCTGTGAAAGGATAAATAAGATAGTCACTCTACTGCTTGACTCTTCACTCTTCAGTTCCATTTTCACTAATGTTGTCACCGTATATTACTGATTATGGTGCTCAAACATTTGAAACAGACATTTAGTTCCACCAATGAACAACATAAATATATGATGAGGGAACCATCATCTCTATTGTTGGAAGAGGACATGCATTATGATTGGCCTGAACAACTAAGTGATCCGACTAGATTGTACAAAAGAGAGATTAGAGCAGATTTACATGGAGCCACTTTGAGAGAATATTAAAAACATTGTATGATCCCTCAGGGCCTCAGGGTTAGCAAAGAACCAAAAATCTTCCAGTACAATGAGAAGTTTGTTAACAAGTGGATATTGATACTCAATGAATGTGCATTAGATTTGATGATGCTAATTCCACAGTATCCAAGGTCCAAACAGATATAGCACATAATAAAGAATTGTTGAAATCTTCCCTCCCTGTGGAAGAATATGATCACACATTGGCCAAATTACACACAGCTATGGACAAATTCAAGGTAGAATTTAAGCGGACCAAGATGAATGATCTTGAAACAATGGAGTAACAGCCTAGAAGAACTTATTTTAACATGTCTGCAGAATCACGTGAAGCTTTACGCACACTGTCTATGAAAAAAGTGATAATGATCAAGCCAGTTGACAAAGGGGAACTGTTGTTGTGATGGACACAAAGAAATACAATAAGGAAATGCTGCGACAGATGAGCAATTCAAAGTACTACACCATCCTTTCAGAAGATCCCACTTCCCATCTGAAGGACAAAGTATCAGATCTTTTATCACAGGCCACTAGTCGTAATTTTTTCTTCTCAAAGAAATCAGTTTCTTGAAGGTCCGATCTCCACACTTACCCATGTTATACGGTGTCTCTAAAGTTAACAAAACTCTTCATGATCCTCCTTGTTGACCAATCATATCAGCCAATGGATCTATTTCGGAGCCACTTTCATTCTTTTGGGATATCTTTCTGCGACCATATGTTGAAGCCTCGAGTTCATACTTACAGGACACATCTCATGTACTCCGTAAATTAAGCTCCATACACATTGCTACCTGGCGCACTATTTGAGACATTGAATGTAGAATCACTATACACCAATGTCCCTCAATCATCAGTATCACACATTATTGAGATGGTCCTAGATGAACATCCACAACCACAGCATATTCCTTCATCCTTTTTATTACAACTGGCAGAGTTGATGGTATATAAGAACTATTTTATATTTGACACTAAATATTACCATCAGATCTGTGGAGCAGCAATGGGGTCCCCATTTGCTTCAGATATAGCTAATATCTATAGGATTTTTTTTTTTTGAGGACAAATATGTTTATTCCTCACCATTTTTTTCAACAGTAATTTTATGGTCCAGATAATTTGATGCACAGCAGAAATGCGGAGTAAACAGCACAAACATGTACATCAATGCAGGAAGAAGAATGTGTGGCGCACAAAATTAAAAGGCACTGTTCAATACTTGAAACCATCAGTTTTATTTAATTATAGGCAACCAAGCAGATTTTCAGATAACATTTCACCTCTTGAACAGGTAACCTTTTTATTTTGTGCGCCAGATAATTTGATGACATTTTTTTCATCTGGAATGGTACAGAACAACAGCTACACTCATTTCATTCATGGCTCAACAGTCACAATTCCCACCTCAAATTTGCAATGGAGTACAGCTCGGTACAACTTTCCTTTTTAGATATTGCCATTCACAGACATGGTTCCCAGATCTTAGCAGATCTATACCGCAAATCATGTTCTAGAAATAATTTAAAGTAAGGATTAGAGTAATTTGTCAAGTTAAAGTATGAGTTGTGCCATGTAGTAGAGCAACTCAAGATAATATGATAAGACAGAAAGTAATATTGATAGCTATTATTAAGAATTAATTACCTTGATAAGAAAAGATAGAGAAAGAAAAAAAAAGACAGTGGGATAAGTAAAAGCCTTTCTTTTAATTTAGACATAGGGACGGATAATTCTCATTTAATTTAATAGGTAGTATGTTTACAGTAACAATCAGCCATTGTGGAAATACACCCAGGGAACACCACGAATTAGCATGCAGAAGATCCAGGAGTGGTTAAGGGAGTCAGATTCAGTTTTTTGATTTGATTAAAGAAAAGTATAGTAGCAAAGAAGAGGAGAGAAGAAGAGAAGACA
Source organism: Rhinatrema bivittatum (assembly GCF_901001135.1). Classification (NCBI taxonomy): domain Eukaryota; kingdom Metazoa; phylum Chordata; class Amphibia; order Gymnophiona; family Rhinatrematidae; genus Rhinatrema; species Rhinatrema bivittatum. The sequence goes on from NC_042616.1 coordinate 479,888,518, forward strand.
AAACTGGCCAGCGATGAAAAAAAGAAGAAAAAGGAAATAGATAATTGTATATATATCAAAACTAACACATTGCCAGGCCTGAGCTCAGCATGCCATAAGAAAAGACTGAGAATAGAAATTTAAGAAAGAAAAGAAAAGAACATAGTGTTCCCATATTTACCTTTATTGAACTTCACCAGCTGTATTCACAAGGACTGAAAAACATGACACAAAGTATCAATTCATAGAGGTAGAAAAACAAAGTGTTGAACAGAGAAAAAAATATAAGAATTTTAAAATTATATAGCTGAGTATTCTTTAACTTCTGTAAAAGAATAATAAAATAGAGGTTATGAATATGATATATAATTTTGTCTTACATATAGAATGTGAAAAATGTATTACTCTGAATAAAAATTGATTGCCCTTTGAACATAATTGGAGTCAGTAGTAATATTATAAAAAGTAAATTTTAAATGTTAAACTGTAAATCTGTGGTATAACACTGGTTCACTTACTGCCTTATTTCATAACTAAACTATTTAACATCTATTCTGGTCACAACACAAGTTTTCAACCTCCACAGTATACAGCTTACATTTTATTGGCACAGTTGGGAGGATTCCATTTGGTTGAAGACTTTTACCAGTTATTAAAATGGAATACTTAAGAGAAGCACTTAACCAACTTCAAGAGAGGTTGAATGCCAATGAGCCTAGGAAGAGAGTTTGTGAGGAAGATCTTAGAAGGATGCAAGAGGAACAATGTAATAGATATATGGAAGGTCATAGAATAGTGATCATATATGCACCAAAGGATAAAAAAAATTCCAGACTTCACCGGAATCCCAAGAAAACATAGAAATGTGTCTGTAGAGGAATAGATTCAGTGAAAAAATGAGGTACTTAAAGTATTGAGAATACCGGAAGAGGATCAACTTGAAGTTGTCAAAGATCAAGCCAGTTAAACATAAGCCTGCAGACCAGGTTAGGGATGTAGAAGACTTATTCAAGCAACTTAAAATTATATATGGAAACAAGTTTCCAGTGAGTGTACACATCCAAGAATTTTATGAGAGAAAACAATTGATCATGAAGATTTGAGAAGTTATGCTCACAGGCTTCAAGAGAGGATGAATCAACCCATAAATAGAGACCTTGAATGCATGGCAAATGCTAGGGCCAGATTGAAGGAAATGTTTGTGATCAGCATCAGAGATGCAAGATTAAGGAGAGAAATGAAAAAAGGTTAGTGGATCCACAATATATTACCTATCTAGAGCTTATCCAAGAAGCCATAGTCTTGGCTGAGGAAGACAAAGAAATACAATTAGAAAGGGGAAAAGTTCCATGACTATTAGCTAGAAATAGGGGAGAAATATCAGTCAGGGGACTAAACACAGAACATGAAGAAAATACTATGGGGCGGATTTTAAAAGCCCTGCTCGCGTAAATCCGCCCAGATTTACGCGAGCAGGGCCTTGCGCGCCGGCGTGCCTATTTTCCATAGGCCTGCCGGCGCGTGCAGAGCCCCGGGACTCGCGTAAGTCCCGGGGTTTTTCGAGGGGGAGTGTCGGGGGCGTGTCGGGGCGGGGCCGATCGGCGCGGCGTTTTGGGGGCGGGACGCGGAGTTTCGGGGGCGGGCCCGGGAGCATGGTTTTGGCCCGGGGCGGTCAAGGGGCGTGGCCGTGCCCTCCAGAACTACCCCCGGGTTGCGTCTCCGCGCGCCAGCGGCCCACTGGCGCGCGGGGATGTACTTCTCCCTCCGGGAGGCGTAAATCCCCCGACAAAGGTAGGGGGGGTTTTAGACAGGGCCGGGGGGGTGGGTTAGGTAGAGGAAGGGAGGGGAAGGTGAGGGGAGGGTGAAAGAGAATTCCCTCCGAGGCCGCTCCGATTTTGGAGCGGCCTCGGAGGGAACGGAGGTAGGCTGCGCGGCTCGGCGCTCGCCGGCTACACGAAATCGGCAGCCTTGCGCGCGCCGATCCAGGATTTTAGCAGATACGCGCGGCTACGCGCGTATCTACTAAAATCCAGCGTACTTTTGTTTGTGCCTGATGCGCCAACAAAAGTACGCGAAGGCGCACTTTTTAAAAATCTACCCCTATATTAACTAAAGATATGGCCACCTTAACAAAGATGGTGACTAATGTCTGTACACAACAGGAGGATATTAGAAAACACGAACAAATAGCTAAACAAGTATACAGTGTGTCTCAAGGAATGAGATTACAAAAAGAATAATCATATACAGATTTAGTGCCAGTGGGTTCCAGAAACATGATTTCGTATAGAGCTGAGTCACAAACACTAAATACAGTAAGGATCAAAGACCACTCGCTACAGAAAGGAGAAGATCACCTTTGAGGAATGTAAGAGGAGAACTCATTTGCTACCACTGTCAAAAGCCAGGCACATAGCCTGGAACTGCAGATCAAAAAGACTCAGTATAGACAATAGAAGGCCTGGATATCAACAAGTAACACAAGTAAGAGAGCAAGAAAAAACAACTAATAGCACATAAAATATAATACCACCTAAAGACACAGCAGAGCTCTCTAACAGAACAACATGATATAGCAGAAATACAAAAAGGAAAAGCCTTTGGGAGAAGCCCTGTGTTAGAAGTATTGATAGGGAGCATCAGAGTAAAATGTTATATAGATACAGGTTGAAATGTATCTACTATAACTGAGTCATTTTTCAAGGTAAAGTTTAAAAAAGTAATTAATTTGGCTGACACTAGCTGGGAAAAATGTATAGCCATAAAAGGACCAGGCTTCCTCATAAAAGAATATATGGAAGCTGACATAACGTGCCTGGGTCAGACACTCAAGCAAAAATGCATATTTATTGTGCCAGATATTAATTGAACACATTTCTGAAATGAAGAAAAAAATTCTCAGAATAATAGATATGATTGTATTACAAGATTTAGGAAGAATATTTAAAGAACTCACTCAATTTCTCTCAACCTAGCTTGATATAACCCAGGCTGAGAGTCCATCAAGCTAGGTTGAGAGAACATTGTACAAATCTCATCTTGTATGAGTTTTCTCACTTCGAAGGTCATCAAATCTTCACAAGTTTGTATGTCTCACTCTGCCTGTCAAAGTGGCCCCTAACCCCTACACTACTACCTAAAGCTCACCTGGAGTTACTAGTTGGGCCTCCTATACAGGTATAAATACCTAACTACTAGAAGGGCCTTCTAGCTAGTTTCTCCATCTCTCTCTCTCTCTCCAATATGGAATTTGTGGAAAGATTAATGAAAAAGGTGTAGTTAAAAGTGTGTGATGTTATGGCTTTGCAAAGCCAGCCCACTTTCACAAAATTCCTGACTCTGCTCCAATCCCTCCCCTTTTAAAAATTAGTGTCGCATCATGTGTTATTGTGCTTTTCATATGCGAAAACACCATAACACAAGTTGATAAATAACCCTATTAGGTGGTTATTTACTAAGCTGTGCATTTTTCCTCAAGGGGAAAATTCTGTGAAATTCAGAAAGCTGTGCTACCAAGTACCACAGCTTTGTCAGTCCTTCAGTATGTTCCCCAGCAGGTATTAATGTGACTGGAGTGGGGTCACTTTTATCCCTAGACTAGCCCTTTAAAAGATGTCCCCAGGAGCATCAGGACACACATTAGTTACAACTAAGGCATTGTATCTAACTTTGGCTCAAATAATATGGCTTACAAATTTTGAGGGACCTTGCGTTATTTGATTTACATGTTTTTGGCTAATAATCAGCCTATTAGCATGCTTGTGATGCTGAGGGGGAAATAACTTGTAGTATTAAAAATACCATATGTTGTTGCTGTATTAAGCCATTTACCATGTAGTAAACACCTAATGCAGCATAAAATAGGACCCCTTAGTAATGAATCCTGAATTGAGCTTGACAAAACATTTAACCTGTATGGTTAATATTAGTTTAGTCAAAGGACATATATCTTCTTTGCAGCATGCAAGATTTTTTTAATTACTAAAGAAAGAGTAACTTGATTCCACAGATCTGAGAAGTTACTGACCAGTTTCCAATTTCCCTTTTATTGGTAAGATTATAGAAAAGATGATGGCTACCCAATTATTACACTTTCTAGATAATACAAATGTTTCCCACCCAAGGCAATCAGGTTTTAGGCAAGGGCATAGTACTGAGACAGACTGGTGGCCTTGATAAATGAATTGAGTCAAAGTAGACGGTGGTAAATATTCCTAAATTGTTCTTCTTGACATGAGTTCAATACCATTGAGCAACAACTATTAATTCAAAGACTATTTGAGCTAGGATTTTAAGGGGCTCCTTTTAAGTAGTTCAAATCCTATCTAGCTAATCATACAATTCTGGTGTGTTGGGACATCAAGTTATATCAGATATAATCAAGCCATTATCCTGAGGAATTCCACAGAGTATGGTGTTGGTCCCTATATTTTTCAATGTATGCATGGTGCCTCCAGTGACATTGATAAAAGATCTTGATTTTAGCAGTTTTCTATTTCAAGATGACATAGATGTTTTAGCTTATTTTGATCCATATCAACCAGAAAAATTTGATAAATTTAATATCTAAAATGCCTTGCGAGGTGGGGAATTTGGGACATTCCTTTTGGTCCTGCCCTAAGATACAAGTTTTTTTGGACAAAGGTATTTACTTATGTGGAGAAGATCACTTTTTAAAAGCTAACTTAAGATGTGTTAGTAGCTTTATTTGACACTTTTCAGGTCAGTTAAGGTCAGTTTAGGAATGAATATGTATTCCTATTGGCTGCCCTCTTATTTATTCAGATTACCAAAGTTCCCACTGACTATATATGGGGGATGGGAAATGGAAACAGTTGGTAGCTTGACAAAAAAAGTAATGTGATCAGTCAATGTGACTAGAACTTGTGCCCTATCCCTGATACCGGGAGTGTTGTGATCTTCCTGCATGCAGTGCTGTATCCCTGATACCGGGAGTGTTGTGATCTTCCTGCACGCAGTGCCCTATCCCTGATACCAGGGGTGTTGTGATCTTCCTGCACTCAGTGCCATATCCCTGATACTGGGAGTGTTGTGATCTTCCTGCACACACTAGTGCCCTAACCCTGATACTGGGAGTGTTGTGATCTTCCTGCATGCAGTGCCCTAACCCTGATACCAGGGATGTTGTGATCTTCCTGCCCACAGTGCCCTATCCCTGATACTGGGAGTGTTGTGATCTTCCTGCACACAGTGCCCTAACCCTGATACCGGGAGTGTTGTGATCTTCCTGCACGCAGTGCCCTATCCCTGATACCAGGGGTGTTGTGATCTTCCTGCACACAGTGCCCTATCTCTGATACCGGGAGTGTTGTGATCTTCCTGCACACAGTGCCCTATCCCTGATACCGGGAGTGTTGTGATCTTCCTGCACGCAGTGCCCTATCCCTGATACCAGGGGTGTTGTGATCTTCCTGCACTCAGTGCCATATCCCTGATACTGGGAGTGTTGTGATCTTCCTGCACACACTAGTGCCCTAACCCTGATACCGGGAGTGTTTTGATCTTCCTGCACATGGCATTAGAAGATTTTTGTTTTCCTGTTTCAGTGTATTTATCTTGCCCCCTGCTGACTTAAGGAGGAAGATTTACAGCGATCTGGAAAGCATTTTCAATGTCGTACCTTTTGTGGGACTTTATGCTTAATTTTCACTGAGGTATGTCTGTGGCATTATTTAAATGCCCCGATCTGCATAATTGGAATTATGTCTTTTTGGTGCCACTGATCTAATATGAGCGCACTACTCTACAATGGACAAGGGCTGTCTGCCCTGATATTGCATCAGTGTGCTTGCTGCAGTTAGTATTTGTGACTGGATATTTACTGCTTTTTCAGAACTTGGTCAACTTGGATAGGACTGGGGTTATAGGGATTCTTTGATTTTGGTTGGTGTGTAACTCTATGGAACTGGCCAATGGAGAACTGCAGATGTGGCATTTTTTTCTTTTTCTTTTTGATCTAAAATATGTTCAGTTATTCTGCTACATAATTGAACAGTGGTCGAAGTAATCTTTTTTATGCTTCAACATGTGGTCTTTTTGTGGTTTTGGTCACTGAATACTTCACAATGCCGGTTGACTATTTTCTTTTTTTTCATTTGTTTTTATATAACAATAATCCAAGGTCTGGATTTGGGACTGAGCTTATTAATTGCCTTTTCTTCTTTTAAACTATCAGAATTATACAGCACAAACATAATGCCCAGGTTGTCATGCCTTTGGTGTTTACTTTGCATATACTGGGTTTAAGGAGATAAGAAGGGAGTGAAGTGTTTGGGCACGTGTGGAATGAAGAAGGTGGATTTAGGGCACTGTTCTTGTGTATAGGATTGGTTATATGGCTGTTTTTTTTCGGGGTGAGGATTGTGGGTGGTGAGTCAGTGCATATGTGAGTGTGAGAGAAGTGTAATGTAGGGATGTGAATCGTTTTCCATATCGTCTTAACGATAGAAATCGTGTGGCAGGGCAAGAAAATCGTCTTAGGCACGATTTTTTAGTTAAAAAATCGTTAAAAATCGTTTTTTCCGATTAGTGCGCACTTTTCAGGTCAGTTAAGGTCAGTTTAGGAATGAATATGTATTCCTATTGGCTGCCCTCTTATTTATTCATGTTACCAAGTTTCCTACTGACAGTATATGGGGGATGGGAAATGGAAACAGTTGGTAGCTTGACAAAACAAGTAATGTGATCAGTCAATGTGACTAGAACTTGTGCCCTAACCCTGATACCAGGGGTATTGTGATCTTCCTGCACACAGTGCCCTATCCCTATTAATACCAGGAGTGTTGTGATCTTCCTGCACACAGTGCCCTATCCCTAATACCAGGGGTGTTGTGATCTTCCTGCACACAGTGCCCTATTCCTGATACTGGGGGTGTTGTGATCTTCCTGCACACAGTGCCCTATTCCTGATACCGGGGGTGTTGTGATCTTCTTGCACACATCCCGGTATCAGGGATAGGGCACTGCATGCAGGAAGATCACAACACTCCTGGTATTAATAGGGATAGGGCACTGCATGCAGGAAGATCACAACACTCCTGGTATTAATAGGGATAGGGCACTGCATGCAGGAAGATCACAACACCCCTGGTATCAGGGATAGGGCACTGTGTGCAGGAAGATCACAATACCCCGGAGGAGTGAGGGTCAGGCAGCTCCCCCCTGTCTGTGAAGCCAGCCTCTCACTAGTAATGCAGGGAGGGAGCTGTCTCAGACTTCACCATCCGCCCCCCCCCCTCACCCACACACCATTCACTAGCTGGGACATGGGGGAAGTCAGGAGTGAGGGTCAGGCAGCTCCCCCCTGTCTGTGAAGCCAGCCTCTCACTAGTAATGCAGGGAGGGAGCTGTCTCAGACTTCACCATCCTCCCCCCCCCCCCCTCACCCACACACCATTCACTAGCTGGGACATGGGGGAAGTCAGGAGTGAGGGTCAGGCAGCTCCCCCCTGTCTGTGAAGCCAGCCTCTCACTAGTAATGCAGGGAGGGAGCTGTCTCAGACTTCACCATCCTCCCCCCCCCCCCCCTCACCCACACACCATTCACTAGCTGGGACATGGGGGAAGTCAGGAGTGAGGGTCAGGCAGCTCCCCCCTGTCTGTGAAGCCAGCCTCTCACTAGTAATGCAGGGAGGGAGCTGACTCAGACTTCACCATCCTCCCCCCCCCCCTCACCCACACACCATTCACTAGCTGGGACATGGGGGGAAGTCAGGAGTGAGGGTCAGGCAGCTCCCCCCTGTCTGTGAAGCCAGCCTCTCACTAGTAATGCAGGGAGGGAGCTGTCTCAGACTGGTATCAGGGTTAGGGCACTGTGTGCAGGAAGATCACAACACTCCTGGTATTAATAGGGATAGGGCACTGTAAGAGATGACTGTAGTAGATTGAATAAAGATCTGATGTTTCTGCTCTCCTCACACCAAACAAAAACAACACACAAGCAGAGAAGCCCTTCTTACAAAGCTGAGCTAGTGAGTTAAGTAGGAGGAAAAGTAAACATACTTGTGCCAGTGTTGCTACTTAAAAAATACACTTGCCAACAATCAATTACATATATTTGAACTGTGTACAGTTCCAGCCAGGACCACCTTTCTAAAATGCACAGTGATTGGCAAATTCAACATGCACTAGCATTTCAGGTGCCTGCTAACAAAAATAATAAACAAACAAGTTCTAGTCACGTTAGTGCTGATCATTACATTACTTTTTTTGTCAAGCTTCCAACTGTTTCCATTTCACATCCCCCCAACCATTACCTCAGTATTAGCCTTGGTAACATCAATAGATAAGAGCACAGCCAGCCAATAGGAATACATACATAGATATTCATTCCTAAGTGACCTTTACTGACCTGGGAAGTGTGAACACTTTGTTTCATTTTCTGTTGGTGTTCGTTAGTTTCCAGTTCCATTTCCCATCCCCCCAACCATCACCTCAGTGGTAACCTTGGTAACATCAATAGATAAGAGGGCAGCCAGCCAATAGGAACACATATTCATTCCTAACTGACCTTCAGTGACCTGGAAAGTGTTTATTTGTATCATTTTCAGTTAGTGCGCACTAAATCGAGTTAGTGCGCACTAACGGGGAGTTAGTGCGCACTAACTCGAGTTAGTGCGCACTAACACGATTTAACGATTTTTAACGATAAATCGTTAGAATTTCTATTGTATCGTGTTCTATAACGATTTAAGACGATATAAACATTATCGGACGATAATTTTAATCGTTGAAAAACGATTCACATCCCTAGTGTAATGGATGTATGTATCACTAATGGCCTTTTGTGCTGCAGTGCTGTCAAAGTTATATCTTTCTGTGGGGGCTTTTGTTTCTGTGGAGGGCCTAGCTGAGGGATCTTGCAGAGTTGCTTGGTTATTCTTCTTGTTGATTGGTCTCCTATAGATTGGTGGAATGATTGATTTTAAATTATTTTCTTTAAATGTGGATGGCATTCACTCCCCAGTCAAAAGGAAGAAGATTTTGAATGTGTTTAAAAAAGCTTAAGGCAGTTGTGGTTTTCCTACAGGAAATTCACTTGGATAAAAAAGAACATTCAAAATTATGCAAAGATTGGGTGGGTCAGTGCTTTGCAGATTCCTTTTCTTCCAGGCATTGTGGAGTTGCCATTCTCAATTGTAAAACTTTCCTGTTTCAATTTGAATAATATGTTGAAGACCCTCAAGGGTGCAATGTCATTGTATTGGCACCATACTGGGTAAACAATATGCCTTATGCAGTGTGTATGCACCCAATGTTTATACTGTAATCACTCTTTTTTTTTTCTAGTATATTGGCTAAATTAAGCCATTATTCTGCCTATCTCATGATTATTGCAAGAGATTTTAATTAACAGCGGATAGCAGAATAGATTGTAAACATACAAAAGAGGTGGAGGACCAAGCCAATGAAAGGAAATCAAAATCAAAATAGAAAAGGATAGTCAAAAGTATATAAAGTCCACAAAATTCTTAGAAGATTAACACATGTTTTATTGACAACTTGAAGACATGTGATTTAACAGTGTGTTTGTTATCACTTTTACACAGATGACAAACGCACACCTAAATCACATCTTCAAGTTGTCACCAAAACATGTGTTCATCTAAGAATTTTGTGGATTTTATATATTTTTGTCCATCCTTTTCTATTTTGATTTAGTTTGTAAACCTGCCAAACCATGAAGAGGAGGTGGGATAATATGGGCATCGATTTCCTGACTTCAGAGCTACATCTGATGGATATCTGGAGAATTTTACATCCAGATGATACAGATTTTTCATTTTTTTCTAATTCTCATGGAGTTTATTCTCATTTGGATGCCTTTTTTAATTCTAGTGCAGTCTTTTCTCATGTTACAGCTGCTAATTATTATTATTATTATTATTGTACAGTTTTATAGACCGTCGTTCGGTATTGCCATCACAATGGCTTAATATTCTTGACAACGTGCTTTCTGATCACTCTATTATCCCCTTGTCTGTTTCCTGTGGTAACAAGGTTGCTCCCTGACCATGGAGGATGAATCCCTCATTATATTATGATACTGAATTTTAAGAGTATCTAGCATTGGCTTGGTGTACTTACTATGCTGGAAACATACAATCTAGCGTTAATAAGGTAACCTTTCAGGTAAAGCGACACTAGGAGGCCAGATTATTGCCCATGTATGATGGAAAAAGTGAAAGGAGCTTGCATTTTGAATTTGATTCAGAGTATTCATTTGCTAAAGCAGCAGCATAAGCACCCTATGCAGGAAAATGATAAAATGAAGCTAATATAAGCTAGGAAGCAATTGTAAAGATTGTTAGACCAGAGATCTCACAATCAGTTTATTTTCAATAAATTTAAACTGTATAAATTTGTCAATAAATTCTAAATAAAACCAGCGGAAACTCTATCTTCAATGGCAATATTTACAGCACTAGAGAGTTAATCAAATAAGTAGTATGTTTGATTGTATGCATCGGTGTGTGTGTGTGTGTGTATGTGTGTGTGTGTGTGTGTGGCACTGACCAGCATGCAGGGGTGAGGCGTGGAAGGAATTGCTGTGTAGTCTTATTTTGGATTTAATTGGGATTATATAAAACCAAGAAATATATAGATTCTTGTGTGCCATTTGATTAAAAATTGGTATTATGTGATGTTCTAGTTGGGCTTTGTTGCAATTACTTGTACTTAGTAATATATCTCTTGAATAAAGATTAAGCTTAAAAAAAAAAGTCAGGTGTAAGTTAACCCAATTTCCTAGGACCATATTGCACTTGCTTCCCAACTGTAACTTTTTCAGATTCAACAATCCTAACCAAAGGCTGCAGGCATCTCTGCTTCTGGGTCCAGGTAAGGCCTTTCCCTCTTGGCTCTTTGTCTCTTTCTCTCTGAAAGACACTGTTCTCCCTAGCTGAAGACACACACTGATTCTGTACTTTAGTCTCAACTATGTTTAAACAATAACACATCTCCCCATGGCTGCTACTGTGATCGTAATCCTCTACTAAGCATCTCTGAAATTCATTTACAAACAGCCATGTGCTTCCTATTCCTTTCTGGCTTTAGTCCCCTAAGTGGTACCAAACCACGAGAGACTTCTCAGATCCCCCAATCAATTTAAATGATACACCAATAATGGGAATCACATCTGTTCAACCATATATCAATTAATACATCAGTCAATGTACAATATATTTTTTAATTCTTATACACACAATGGGGCGGATTTTAAGAGCCCTGCTCGCGTAAATCCGCCCGGATTTACGCGAGCAGGGCCTTGCGCGACGGCGCGCCTATTTTCCATAGGCCTGCCGGCGTGCGCAGAGCCCCGGGACTCGCATAAGTCCCGGGGTTTTTCGAGGGGGGCGTTTCGGGGGCGGGGCCGATCGGCATGGCGTTTTGGGGGCAGGATGCGGCGTTTCGGGGGCGGGCCCGGGGGCGAGGTTTCGGCCCGGGGCGGTCCGGGGGCGTGGCCTCGCCCTCCAGAACTGCCCCCAGGTTGCGTCTCGGCGCGCTAGCGGCCCGCTGGCGCGCGGGGATTTACTTCTCCCTCCGGGAGGCGTAAATCCCCAGACAAAGGTAGGGGGGGGGTTTAGATAGGGCCGGCGGGGTGGGTTAGATAGAGGAAGGGAGGGGAAGGTGAGGGGAGGGCGAAAGCGAGTTCCCTCCGAGGCCGCTCCGATTTCGGTGCGGCCTCGGAGGGAACGGAGGCAGGCTGCGCGGCTCGGCGTGCACCGGCTGCACAAAATCGGCAGCCTTGCGTGCGCCGAACCTGGATTTTAGCAGATACGCGCGGCTACGCGCGTATCTACTAAAATCCAGCGTACTTTTGTTTGCGACTGGTGCGCCAACAAAAGTACGCGAACGCGCATTTTTTGTAAATCTACCCCAATACAAATATTTCACACAATATCATTATTTCTTAATTTATTGCATTTCATCCCTTTTTAAACAAGACAATTTTTTACAAAAATATTTTAAAAAATATACAATACATAACACTTTCTCTTTTGGGCAGTTCATCGTTTTATGTAAACCGGAGTGATTTGTAGTTCTTACAAGAACTTCGGTATATAAAAATTAAAAATAAATAAGTAAATAAATAAATAAATGAGTGGACACATCAACTAAACCTATCACACATACAGGCCGATACAGTACAGTGCGCTCCGGTGGACGCACGTTTGCATGATGTTTTTTAGTGTGTCTGATGGGAGTGATTTTTGGTAACGGGTGATAGGTTGGTGAGTGGTGATTAGTATATTGTGTGTAGTAGCGGTATGTATCAGGTGAGATGTGTGTGAGTTAATGAAGGTGGAGTTTGTTTGAAGTTTGATGATTGGTCCTGAGATCCCTTAAGAACCCGGCCGGTGTTGGGGAGGGAGTCATTCTGTGGTTTTGGAGAAACTTGTGGTCGGTGAAAAAATTGTGAATTTTGAGGTGAGACAGTGGAGAGGTAGATTCTTTCTGACGTTTGCAATTCTTGGAAACATAGATTTGGTGCTTCAAAGTTGTGAATTTGGAGCTGTGACTCATTTTTTATTATGATGTTGGGTGAATACTTTGTGTAGTGGCTGGTTTGTGTTTTAGATATGAATTGTTCAGTAGCGTCACGGTAGCCGGAGCGATGACCGGGCTTGTGTGAGACACTTGGGGTGTGGTTGGTGCCGCTTCATGTGAGGTGTGCAGTTTACCATTCATCTATATTCTGTGTTTGTTAGTAGGAGTAAGTGGTATAATGTGAATTTTTGATTACTTCCTAAAGAGTGAGTGGATATGTCAACATAAATTTCTTTATTTCTTTAGAGTGGACATTGGGAAGTTTATTTCAGGGGGAGATCATGGACATGTATTGGGCGTCTTCAAATTAAGTAAGTGGTTTTAGTGGTAAGGTAAATAATGTGATATTTAATTGGCGGGTGTGTTAATTTCATATATGTATTTTTTAGGAGCACACTTGTGAGTTTTGTAGTTTGTGGGTCAACATTCATGAATCTAAGAGTTGGTTACAGATTTCCCCTGAGGAAGCCCTGTTTGGGTGAAACAAGGTACCTTGTTGGGTGAACATCGTTGAATGAAGGGGTGAACATCGTTGAAGGAAGGGCAGTAACAACGTTGAATGAAGAGCAGCGGTTGAATGGTACCCAATGAAGAAGTAGGAATATTCAGTTAGAAGAGAGGATTTATAATACTGTAGGTTTAATAGATAGTGCGAGCATTGATATGCATATGTAGATTTTATGGGGTAAATGTTTTTTATGAGGAATGAATGAGTTATGGTTGATGGATGTATGTGACAGTGTTATTATAGGGGCAATAAGGTTTTGGCATGAACGGGTTTTCATATTTATACTATGTGTGATAGGTTTAGTATACTGATGTGTCCACTCATGTTGAAAGTGTTATGTATTGTATATTTTTTAAAATATTTTTGTAAAAAATTGTCTTGTTTACAAAGGGATGAAATGCAATAAATTAAGAAATAATGATATTGTGTGAAATATTTGTATTGTGTGTATAAGAATTAAAAAATATATTGTACATTGACTGATGTACTAATTGATATATGGTTGAACAGATGTGATTTCCATTATTGGTATATCATATAGTCCCCTAAGGCCACCTCTTGTTTTCTTTTTCTTTCCCCTTGTATCAATGTTCTTCCTGGTCCTCCCTTTGGATTCCCCTCTGCCTTCTGGAGTCTCTAACTGTCTGGCTCTCCAGATTGCTTCTGCTTGTGTGAAGTCAACTCTTCATCACGGGCATTCATAGCTGCCGTGCTGCTCCTCCAGGCCCAGATGCCCTCAGACCTTCAAGAAAATCTATCGGGAGCAGGATCACAGAGTCTCTATAATTCCTCAACAGTTGGAGAAAGGGATATCACAGCCCTCAATGTCATAGAAGATGGCTGGTACTTTTCCTAATTCCTTGCCTAAATGTTGAGTATAGTGATAGCTTTCTATGACAGCACAGAGTGAACATTCTTAATATGTAATGTGCATATTACATTTTGTTTCTTATAAAGTTATCCAGGATTTCTAAAAACCTTACTCAAAATCAGTATGGCTGCTGTGCCTATGTTGTGAGCATTCCTTCTGCTGAACATCCTCAAGAGAATATCAATTTTCCTTAATTTTAATACTGTGATGGTGACTATGAATCATTATATATCTTAGCTTTGTCTAGTTTTCAATTTATAGTTTTGTAGTACTTACATTTTCTAAATAATGACTATGAATGGATACCCCTGTTACTTGTTTATGGCCTGCCGTCAGTGAATCCTTTTGTAAGAGTAGACCCATATGCAGTGCTGTTTTGTGTTATTCTACATTGTTCATGATCATTAACAGGTATACACAGACCACATGAAAGCATTATGAAATGATGCTTTTCATATTATTATTCTTATTATATAATTTATATAGCGCATACCAGATGCGCATTGCTGTACAGAGACCCATAATGTGTCACTTCTTTATGAAGAATTTAAGAATAGAGTTAACAATGTCATTAAGGATGAAACTAAGGAATGGTTTAATTATGTAATTATAGATATAAACATAAGGTGTGTATGAAATCAAATTAAAATATGCTTACCTTCATGGTAGTTCTACAGTGTAATGCTCCACAGAAATGGATGAAGGAGGGTAATAGAGGACTCAGATTTCCTGGCAAAAGCAGTAGCAAGGACACACTGGAAGAGTCACAATCCCTACCACTATTTCTCCCACCTACCAAAAACTTAAATCGTTTTAACAAAAATAATTACAAAAAAATGTAAAGCTGTTTTTCTTCTCTCATTGAATTCCTAATTGTTATTTGTTGTCTTTTTACATTTTTTATTTTCTGAAAGATCTATTTGTTATGGCAAGCTGCCAAATTATGGTACAGCAAAAGACAGCAGTAGAACTACCTGGTGTGTATTAGAAAATGTTTGACAGTGCTTTCTAAATCTGGATTTGAGGAATGTAACTTTCAGTACAAATAGATACCTAAAATAGTTTAAGAATGAATATTAGAATTTGCTGCCAAAAGGTGTGATATGAAGGGATAGTGTATGTAAATGCTGA
This sequence comes from Rhinatrema bivittatum, assembly GCF_901001135.1. Lineage (NCBI taxonomy): Eukaryota > Metazoa > Chordata > Amphibia > Gymnophiona > Rhinatrematidae > Rhinatrema > Rhinatrema bivittatum. The sequence goes on from NC_042616.1 coordinate 479,903,577, forward strand.
ATACTATGGTGGCACAGGGTATCATTGCAAAGGTGGAAGATAAATGGATGACTGTAAGGGGTATGTAGGATTTGGCTAATAACACTAATCCTCAAGGACCACAATGAATATTTATGAAATATTTGCCTAGATTTGGTCTAAAGACCAATTACTTTTCATAGGCCTAAATTTATCAATCTGCAGTAAATATCACGTGATAGGAAAAGGGGCATATTTTATGGTAATAGCCTATTTATCACAATGGGGCGGATTTTCTAAGTTCGCAGAGCTTAGAAAATCCGGTGGTAACAGGGGGCGGGGAGCAAAACAAGGGGGGGGGGGGCGGTCCTGCGCTAGCCGGCAGTGATCGCACAGCCATGGTTCAATCGCTGCTGGCGACACGCCGAATAACTACACCATGAAAGGTATAGCTATTCGGCACGAAATAGGCAGCGAAAAGGCTCCTTATCTTTTCGGTGTCTGCGCCATCTTCGCGGAGTCAGCCCCGGTGACGCCCTGACTCCTCCTCTTCCGGGGCCGACTCCACGATATCCCCTTGGCAGGCGTGTGCTGCAATTTCTAGCTATCGCACGCTTGCACTTGCGCTGGTAGCACAAGCGTGCGATAGCCTTAGAAAATAAGGCCCAATGTGTGTTATCTTACTGCTTTGCATAGGTATTACTGCAAAGTGTGTTAGCTTTTTGCACTAATACCTACCAAGTGCTCATTTCACCACTGGGGGAGAGAGAGAGAGACTACCTACCAGGCTCTTGTAGTAGTTAGCTATTTATATCTCTCTAGGACGCCCACCTAGTAACTCGAGCAGAGGTTTAGGTAGTAGTGTAGGGGTTAGGGACCACTTTTACATGTAGAGTGACGTCTATCAAGCTAGGTTGAGAGAACATCTTTGGAGGAGTTTCTTCACTCCGAAGGCATTCAAATCTTCACAAGAGTGTACTGTTCTGTTCGTTCATCTCACTCTGAATGTCAAAGTGGCCCCTAACCCCTACACTACTACCTAAACCTCACTGGGTGATTTCAATTACCCCAAAATTGACTGGGTAAATGTAACATCAGGACTTGCTAGAGACATAAAGTTCCTGGATGTAATAAATGATTGCTTCATGGAGCAATGGGTTCAGGAACCAACAAGAGAGGGAGATATTTTAGATTTAATTCTTAGTGGAACGCAAGATTTGGTGAGAAAAGTAACAGTGGTGGGGCCACTTGGCAACAGTGATCATAACATGATCAAATGTAAACTAATAACAGGAAGGGGGACAATAAGTAAATCTGCAGATCTAACACTAAATTTTAAAAAGGGAAACTTTGACAAAATGAGGAAAATAGTTAGAAAAAAACTGAAAGGTGCAGTTGCAAAGGTTAAAAGTGTTCAACAGGCCTGGGCATTGTTTAAAAATACAATCCTAGAGGTGCAGTCCATATGTATTCCGCGCATTAAGAAAGGCGGAAGGAAGGCAAAATGATTACCGTCATGGTTAAAAGGTGAGGTGAAAGAGGCTATTTTAGCCAAAAAAAAATCCTTCAAAAATTGGAAGAAGGATCCATCTGAAGAAAATAAGATAAAACATAAGCATTGTCAAGGAAAGTGTAAAACATTGATAAGACAGGTGAAGAGAGAATTTGAAATGAAGTTGGCCATAGAGGCAAAAACTCATAATAAAAACTTTTTAAGATATATCCAAAGTAAGAAACCTGTGAGGGAGTCGGTTGGACCATTAGATGACAGAGGAGTTAAAGGGGCTCTTAGGGAAGATAAGGCCATTGCAGAAAGACTAACTGAATTCTTTGCCTCTGTGTTTACTAATGAGGATGTTGGGGAGATACCAGTTCCGGAGATGGTTTTCAGGGGTGATGAGTCAGACGAACTGAACGAAATCACTGTGAACCTGGAAGATGTAGTAGGCCAGATTGACAAACTAAAGAGTAGCAAATCACCTGGACCGGATGGTATGCATCCTAGGGTTCTGAAGGAACTCAAAAATGAAATTTCTGATCTATTAGTTAAAATTTGTAACCTATCATTAAAATCATCCATTGTACCTGAAGACTGGAGGGTGGCCAATGTAACCCCAATATTTAAAAAAGGCTCCAGGGGCGATCCGGGTAACTATAGACCAGTAAGCCTGACATTTGTGCCGGTAAAAATAGTGGAAACATTCATCCAAATGGCAGATGAAATTTAATGTGGACAAGTGCAAGGTGTTACATATAGGGAAAAATAACCCTTGCTGTAATTACACGGTTAGGTTCCATATTAGGAGCTACCGCCCAGGAAAAAGTTCTAGGCATCACAGTGGATAATACTTTAAAATCGTCGGCTCAGTGTGCTGCAGCAGTCAAAAAAGCAAATAGAATGTTAAGAATTATTAGGAAGGGAATGGTTAATAGAACGGAAAATGTCATAATGCCTCTGTATCGCTCCATGGTGAGACCGCACCTTGAATACTGTGTACAATTCTGGTCGCCGCATCTCAAAAAAGATATAGTTGCGATGGAGAAGGAACGGAGAAGGGCAACCAAAATGATAAAGGGGATGGAACAGCTCCCCTTCGAGGAAAGGCTGAAGAGGTTAGGGCTGTTCAGCTGAGGGGGGATATGATAGAGGTCTTTAAGATCATGAGAGGTCTTGAACGAGTAGATGTGACTCGGTTATTTACACTTCCAAATAATAGAAGGACTAGGGGGCATTCCATGAAGTTAGCAAGTAGCACATTTAAGACTAATCGGAGAAAATTCTTTTTCACTCACGGGCGGATTTTAAAAGCCCTGCTCGCGTAAATCCGGGCCTTACGCGCCGGCGCGCCTATTTTGCATAGGCCGCCTGCGTGCGCAGAGCCCCAGGACATGCATAGGTCCCGGGGTTTTCTGAAGGGGGCGTGTCGGGGGCGGGACCGGATGACGCGGCATTTCGGGGGCGGGATGCGGCATTTCGGGGGCAGGACCGGGGGCATGGCGCTGGCCCGGGGGCATGGTCCAGGCCTCCGGACCAGCCCCCGGGTCGGAAGACGGCACGCCAGCAGTCCGCTGGCACACGTAGATTTACGTCTGCTTCTCGCAGGCGTAAATCTAGGGAGAAAGGTAAGGGGGGGTTTAGATAGGGCCGGGGGGTGGGTTAGGTAGGGGAAGGGAGGGGAAGGTGAGGGGAGGGCGAAAGAAAGTTCCCTCCGAGGCCGTTCCGATTTCGGAGCGGCCTCGGAGGGAACAGAGGTAGGCTGCGCGGCTTGCCGCGCGCAGGCTGCCCAAAATTGGCAGCCTTTCGTTCGCTGATCCAGGATTTTAGAGGATACGCGCGGCTATGCGCGTATCTTATAAAATCCAGCGTACTTTTATTTGCGCCTGCTGCACAAACAAAAGTACGCGATCGCGCTTTTTTAAAAAATCTACCCCTCAACCCACAATAAAGCTCTGGAATTTGTTGCCAGAGGATGTGGTTAGTGCAGTTAGTGTAGCTGGGTTCAAAAAAGGTTTGGATAAGTTCTTGGAGGAGAAGTCCGTTAATGGCTATTACTCAATTTTACTTAGGGGAGGATTTTCAGAGCCCTGCTCGCCTAAATCCGCCCAAAACCGGGCGGATTTAGGCGAGCAGGGCCCTGCGCGCCGGTGAGCCTATTTTACATAGGCTCACCGGCGCGCGCAGAGCCCCGGGACTCGCGTAAGTCCCGGGGTTCTCCGAGGGGGGCGTGTCGGGGGCGGGCCCGAACCGCGCAGTGTTTAGGGGGCGTGCCGGGAGTGTTTCGGGGGCGGACCCGGAGGCGTGGTTACGGCCCGGGGCGGCCCGGGGGCGTGGCCGCGCCCTCCAGACCCGCCCCCAGGTCGCGTCCCGGCGCGCAGGAGGCCCGCTGACACGCGGGGATTTACGCCTCCCAGAGGGAGGCGTAAATCCCCCGACAAAGGTAAGGGGGGGCTTAGACAGGGCCGGGTGGGTGGGTTAGGTAGGGGAAGGGAGGGGAAGGTGAGGGGAGGGCAAAAGGAAGTTCCCTCCGAGGCCGCTCCGATTTCGAAGCGGCCTCGGAGGGAATGGGGGTAGGCTGCGCGGCTCGGCGCGCGCCGGCTATACAAAATTGATAGCCTTGCGCGCGCCGATCCAGGTTTTTAGCAGATATGCGCGGCTCCGCGCGTATCTACTAAAATCCAGCGTACTTTTGTTTGCGCCTGGAGCGCAAACAAAAGTAGGCCTATTCGCGGAGTATGAAAATCCGCCCCTTAGGGAATAGCCACTGCTATTAATTGCATCAGTAGCATGGGATCTTCTTAGTGTTTGGGTAATTGCCAGGTTCTTGTGGCCTGGTTTTGGCCTCTGTTGGAAACAGGATGCTGGGCTTGATAGACCCTTGGTCTGACCCAGCTTGGCAATTTCTTATGTTCTTATGTTCTTATGCACTTTGCAATAAATAGTCTATTACCATAAAACACACCCCTTTTTCTTATCACATTCTATATTTTTTGCAGTTTGATATATCTAGGCTTAAGTGACTTATTATAGTATCTCATTATTAATAAGCTGACAAGATAAGTGTACACTATTTTATATAAAGTATTTTAGTTTCAATAATTCTAAAAAAGTATGTGAAGAGATCAGTAAAGGACATTGTGGAGACTGTGAAAGCTTTACCTTATTTGATGGTTTCTACTTTTCACATGGTGATGCTTTGTTATGGTGGTGATAGTGTTTTTCTACAGTCCACCATTGTGGTTTGTGTGCACACAGAAAACACTGACATAAAACTGGATACTTCCTGACTCATTGACGATTACTGATAGTACCTAACAACCTTCAAAGGACAAAATGTTCCAGTCTCCTAAACTACCAAGTTGGCAATGCTAGAACTAACAAAGTATGCAGCCTTGACGGGTGGAAGTAAACTTGATTTGTGCAACAGTTGCCATAAATGCCATGCTTGAGAAAAGAGAGAAATAAGACATACAGGATACGAACATGCTTGCCCTTTTTGGAGGCCAAGTAACACACACTCAACTGCCAAGAAGCCATTCACTGACCATAGCTGAGGGACCAGCTGTTACAGTAAACAGAGAACAGTTTTGGAAAGTGCAGATTTTACTCAACAAATATTTATCTGGCAGCTCGGTACGTTTTCTGATGACCACTGCAGTGTGAGAAATCTTTGCATGTGTAGGAGCACTGGCATTGCTGCTACTGAGGATCCAAATAATGCATTTAATTCTTCCAAAGAGACAGATGCTCCCAGGTACTCCATGCCCAGTGGTCAACCTGATGTGCCGAAGGAAAGAAAGATGACATGTGAAAGAACACTGACAACATGTGCAATGGAGAAAAAGGGTTTCTGCATCTTCTAGCATAGACCTTATATGTGAGAGCAGGCAAAGAACAAGTATCAAATACAGGGAACTTACATTGCTGAACAATTCACTCCGGATTGTGAAAAATATAGGAGTGCAAGAAAGTCACATGCCCAGATGCAATAATTAACTTACAGACTAGCGCTGATTGAGTATTCCCAAATAATCGCCCTGCATCAATACCCTGACAAGCATGTGCCATCTGTAGGACACGTGACATAGGCAGCAGATCAAGAGTCTAGTCACAGCAAGCAACAGTTGCCATAAACGATCTGCAGAAGAAAAAGAGAGATACTAGGATGCAGATGCAGAAAAGGATGGGATATGTGTGCTGTAGGAGGGGCACTTGATTCTGCCTAACCTTGCAGTCTGATTGTGATAAGTCATTAGCTGAAAGAACATAGGCAACCATATTCAGAGAACTGCTTGGGAACTGAAGATTTTAAACTCACAAAATCACATGGAAGGGTGTTCAGATCTAACCCTATAGAATAACCTCAAAATTGAAGGGGCTGCAAATGCTATTCAAGTCAGGCCAGTACTTCAAAAACACTTATGGCACAGGCATGTAAGGAGCAGATTCTCAAGTGCTAAAAATGACGCTGCATACATCAGATGACAGTGGATTTAAGGCTATCACCATGCACATGGGGTCAGATATGTTTGAGTCCTAAAGACAAAGTGCCACAAGTACCACTGCCATAGGCATAATGCAGCCAAGGACAAGTGCCTGTATGTATTAAGTGACTTGGTGAATAAAGGAGTTACCAGATGCTTTACACCAATTACCCTATGCAAAGATACCGATGTGTGTCCACCATGGAACTTGTAGAGTAACACTTATGCCACTGCCCTGTGCTTGGAGTGAGGAGGATAGACACTCCTTCTCGAAATAGCTACTCCTGACCCCATTTATGAATACTCTAAGAATACAAATCCTTCCTTCCCAAGACACAAAATTGCAACCCAAGAGGAAATAAATGTATACAAGGCATTGATCAAGCAAAAGTACTGCAATAAACCTTGCAACATCTACATGGACCACAGAGAAGGAAAATGTGTGAAAAGAGCATCACCAGTGAACCTCAGGCTACAATGCGTCAAGCATCAAAGCACAGTGACCTATGCTTTTTGCATGACAGAGCAAACAAAAGGAAAGGTAATCTACTGATGGAGATGACATGTCCTCTCACAGAGAAAACCTACATTGAAGGCAAAGACACAGTTAATATGCCCAACTAAATTATTTGCTTGTCTTACGATATTGAACATTGACATGCCATCTGACCACAAAGGATGTCCACACTGTTGTGTGAGTGAAGCGCATCAAATTTTTATAAAACATTTTTGGGTCTTGAATTTTGCATACAGCAAGCAGGAGAGCATTCCATAGTAACAGGCCAGCCACTGAGAAAGACCCTTCACCAGCCTCGTCAAGATGCAACAGCACCAGCAAATAAGTAACACAAGCACAGCCACAGGTAACTATATCAATTGTACCCTCTCTCAAAATGGCTGACATAAAAAGCCCAAGCAGCACACATTCCCCCTCCACCAAAATGACCGATGCCAATAAACATACACTAGCCCCCTATTAAAGATGGCTACCACCCTTCTTATATATGGGACATTGTCATCACTGACTACCGCCATCACAAACACCTGCCATCTAAAAATGGCTGCAGCCATATTACAAACTTGCCTTCCTGAACATGGAAGTCATCACTTCCCATAGCCCCCTCCCCCCCCCAAAAAAAAAATATGGCAGCCTCCACACTTCCCATCGACTGCGGCAAGGTTCTGCAGTTGTTTGGGGGTGATGGCTGCTGTGTGTGCTCCGTGTAAGCCTGAGGGAGGATGCATCTGGATTAGCATCAGCAGCACCATCCTGGCCTGGACTCCAATTGTCTACCTGCAACCAGAGACTGCCCTTGACCATTATCTCAGCAGCTGCCAACTTGGCAAGGTTTTTTTAATTTTTTAATATAAAATAGCATGCTCTAGATGCTACTGAAAATGAGAGTCAGATCTCTAGAGCTGTACATGGCGCAGTCTCCCTCTAAATGGGGCTCTTCCAATTATATGTTCTCTTCTGGTTTCCATTTGAGCCTTCGTTTACCTGTAATTGGTCCTTTGAAATGTGTTTTAACTTGAGTGATGTGTTATTTCAGGTAATTGGTTCAACCCCCCCAAATTATCCTCTGGAAATTCCCCTTGATGTATCTAATGGAGCATGTATTTCCTTCTGTTTTTACAGTGGCCTCTGTAGCCATGCCATCCTTTCTTTGGTCCTAACAATTGTTCAATCGATTTTGTTTTCGCAGGCACATTTCTCAAGAATGTAATGCCGCTTTATTTTACCACATGTAATTGGTCCCTCCCGATGCAGCCTTTGCAAAACACGGTCCGTGTTGGGGGACTGACATTTCAATAAAGATTTGGCATTTTGGAATTATTGAACTTTTCCTGTTCAAATTGGTTTTTCTGATTTGTTTTACATGGACCTTTGCAAATGATTTTGCAGCACATCTATTGGATTGTGTACTTCCAGGTAATACCAATCCAGCTATTGACACCTGTTCTAAAATGGTATGTCAAGATCTTCACCAGATTGCTCAGAAACATTACTGCTGACAAGCAACAATCCCTTTCTGAATTAGATCATGACACGGTGCTATTGGAAGGGCTATTAAACTAAAATATGGTTGCGGGCTCACTAAGGAACACGAAAAATATTTCGGTAGGGTACACTGTAAAACTTTCAAAGGGGCAAGAAATAGATATATGAACATGCCAAAAGAGAAACCACTGGTAGCCATGGCATAGAAAATGCTAACATAGAGAAAATAAAAAGAAAGACATAAGGAGGTGATATAGTTACCCAGAACCAGAGTTGTCCTGTTCCCCTTGGGGATGGAGATCCAATTGGGAGTCTCCGAAGGCTAGATGTCATAACCTTGATGAAAGTCTCAGTGAGACAGGCCAGATGTTCAAGTTCAGCTCATAGCTCTCTATCTCCTTCACCAGGTTGTGCAGAGGGGTGGGAAAAACTTCAGCACTAAAAAATAGGGAAAAAAAAGTATCTATCCAAAATGTTTCATGCTAGGTTGTGCTGTCACTGGTCTTACTTCCTCTAAGGAGTAAAGGGGTTGCTTACAGGTATCCAGTAGGGATGTGCATTTGTTTTGGATGAATTAGACAATTTCAATGAAGGGAGGTTCTGAGAGTTAGTGCGATAGCGCACACTAACCCGAAAATTGGCGTCTCCCAAAAACAAAAGCCTGAACTGCTGGAAAAACAAAATTTCCTGCGGCGGGACGAAAACAAAGCCTGAATCGAAGTGGAGTATCGCTGCACATCTCTAGTATCCAGCCCTTGCTCTCAAGAATGGAGACATTGGTCCTTTCCTAAAGCAAAAGGTGCTCCCCAGAATAAGAAAAACTTAACAAAACTGAATCAAAAGCTACGAAAACCTTAACTCACTACAAAAGGAAGGCAGACCCTCAGAGATAAGGAGTTCCTCACAGACAAAGAGTGTATTGAGAAGAGATCTCCTCTAAATGCAAGAAAAATCGCCAAGCTGGGTTAGTGGGCCCAACTCAGCAGGAGGAAAAGAAAAACACACTCCTTACTACTCAAAACCTAACTCAAAACTGAAACCCAATTTTATCTACCTTTAACTCTGCCTGTGCCCCTGGAATATCTAATCACAGTCAGCTCAGTGGAGAGACTGAAAGAGAATGGAAAATCCTAAGATGTTGCTAGTCTAGATGATAAGGGACCTAGGGCCATCCAGTGACAAACCAAAGGGTTGGTCACATATATATATATATATTCAACAATGTTGTTCTTTATAATAGTTTCAATCAGTTTTCCAGCATTGACATCAGGCTTACTGGTCTGTTAGTTTCCTGGATCACCTCTGTAACCATTACATCCTCCTCAGTAAAAACTGAAACAAAGAAGTCATTTAATAGGGATGTGAATCGATTTTTGACGATTTAAAACAATCGTCAGATATATTTTAAATCATCAAAAATCGTTAGAGCCGCGATACAATAGCAGTTCCCCCGATTTATCGTCAAAAAATCGTAAATCGGGGTAGGGGGGAGGGCGGGAAAACCGGCACACCAAAACAGCCCTAAAACCCACCCCGACCCTTTAAAATAAATCCCCCACTCTCCCGAACCCCCCCAAAATGTTTTAAATTACCTGGGGTCCAGTGGGGGGGTCCCGGCATGATCTCCTGCTCTCTGGCCATGGCTGCGTTAATAGAAATGGCGCCGGTGGCCCTTTGCCCTTATCATATGACAGGGCAAAGGTAGCGCCGGCGCCATTTTGGTTCCTGGCTCCCGACGTCACGAGTGCAGGAGATCGCTCCCGGACCCCCACTGGACCCCCAGAGACTTTTGGTCAGCTTGGGGGGCCTCCTGACCCCCACAAGACTTGCCAAAAGTCCAGCAGGGGTCCGGGAGCGATCTCCTGCACTCGTGACGTCGGGAGCCAGGAACCAAAATGGCGCCGGCGCTACCTTTGCCCTGTCATATGATAAGGGCAAAGGGCCACCGGCGCCATTTCTATTAACGCAGCCGTGGCCAGAGAGCGGGAGATCGTGCCGGGACTCCCCTCCCCCCCACTGGACCCCAGGTAATTTAAAACATTTTGGGGGGTTCGGGAGGGTGGGGGATTTAATTTAAAGGGTCGGGGTGGGTTTTAGGGCTGTTTTAGTGTGCCGGTTTTCCCGTCCTTCCCCCTCCCCCGATAAAACGATTTTTTAACCAAAAAAACTAAGACGATCAGATTTCCCCCCCTCAGCCAAAATCGATCATTAAGACGATCGATCACACGATTCACATCCCTATCATTTAATCTCTCTGCTATTGCCTTGTCCTCCTTTACCGAACTTTTTATCCCTTGATTATCTAATTGTCCAACTGACTCACTCACTGGCTTTTTGCTTCAAATGTACGTGAAAAAGCTTTTAGTATGAATTCTTGCTTCTTAGGCATGCTTCTTTTCAGATTGTGTTTTGCATTCCTTATCAATGCTTTGCATTTAAATTGCCAGTGCTTATGCTGTTTCTTGATTTGGATCCTTTTTTTTCATTTTTTGAGAGATGCTATATTTGCTATAATAGCCTCCCTCACCTCACCTTTAAACAATGATGATAAACATTTGGTTTTCCTTCCACTTTTTTAATTGCTTGGAATGCATCTGTTCTGGGCTTCCAAAATGATATTCTTGAAAAGCATCCATGCCTGCTGTAAAGTCTTAAACTTTGCTGTTGCTCCTTTCAATTATTTTCCTAACCATTTTTCTCCTGTTCTTATTATAATTTCCCTCTTGAAAATTAAATGCTAGCGCAGTAGATTTCCTTAATGTTTTCCCTCCAGTTATCAAGTCAAATTTGATCATGTTATGATCACTATTGCCAAGTGGCCCCAATAGTATTATATCCTACATCGAATCATGTGTTCCACTAAGTATTAGTTTTAAAATAATAATCCTGCTTGTCGGTTTTTCTACCACCTTCTCCATAAAGCAGTCATTTATTTCACCTACAAACTTTACTTCCTTGGCATGTCCTGATGTGACATTTACCCAGGGTAATTGAAATCATCCATTATAACTTGTGTTGCTAATTTTTGTTAGCTTCCCTAATTGCTGTTAGCATTCCATTATCTGTCTATTCATTCTGCTCAGGTGGATGGTACAACACCCCCACCTGTTTTATTCCCCTTCTCATATGGAATTTCAATCCATAAGTATTCCACACAACATTTTGGTTCTTACAGAACTATTATCCTGTTTGACTCATGATCTCTTTAACATATAGCACCACACCTCCCCAATTTAATCCATCATATCATTGTGATCTAATTTATACCTTGATATCACAGTGTCCCACTGGTTAACCTCCTTCCACCAGGTCTCTGGGATGCCAATTATATCTACCTCTTCATTCAGTGCTATGCATTCTAACTCTCCCATCTTATTTTTTTAGACTTCTAACATTTGCATACAGACATTTCAAAGTATGCTTTTTGTTTGCATTAACAATCTGCTTATCAGGGGTAATTCAGGTTCTTTTCTTCTGTCTGCCCTTATAGGCCGCCCGATAACTTTAGCTTTTATTGCAACTTCTCTATCCTGTTTTGTTAATATCCTTTAAAGATACATCATTCCGAACCATGCACTTCTGAGTGACTGTCGGCTTTCCCCTATCATAGTTTAAAAGCTGCTCTATCTCCTTTTTAAAGGACAGTGACAGCAGCCTGGTTTTACTCTAGCTAATGTAGATCCCATCGCTTTGGAATAGGCTCCCGGTTTCCCAGAATGTTCCCCAGTTCCTCTTAAATCTAAAACCCTCTTCCCTGCACCATTGTCTCAACCACACATTGAGACTCTGGAGCTCAGCCTGTCTCTGGTTTCCTGCACATGGAACAGGGAGCATTTCTGAGTATGCTGGATTTCATTTTCCTATCTAAGAATCTAAAGTTAGCCTTCAGAACCTCCCTTCTGCACATTCCTATGTCATCGGTAGCCACATGTACAATGACAGTCCACTCCTCCCCAGCACTCTCTAAAATCTTATCTAGGTGACATGTGAGGTTGGTTACCTTTGCACCAGTCAGGCAAGTGACCAAGCAATCCTCATGTCCACCAGCCACCCAGCTATCATCATTTCTAATGATCAAATCACCCACCTTAACAGCTATCCTAACCCTTCCCTCCTGGGCACACGGCCCTGGAAACACACCATCTGGGCGAGAGGATAAGGCAACACCTAGAAGGCAGGTCCTAGCTACAGTATGACTTTCTGCAACACCAAGGTGATGGTCTCTTGATAGATGACCCTGCTCTTCCAAAGCAGCACAAGTGCTGCTTGATTGAAGTTGGGACCACTTTGCTGTTTTCCTGTAGGCCTCCTCTATATAACTCTCTGTCTGCCTTATCTCTTGTAGGTCTGCCACTCATTCTCTGAGAGCCAGGATTTCTTTGCGCTGGTGCTAACACACACACACACAAAACACACCACCAATAGGTAAATAGTCATACAAGTCGCACTTGGTGCAAAAGACTGGATAGCCTCTAACTAGCTGCTGGATTTCTGTCTACATATTGGTTTTATTAAGTAGCTGATTAAGGAGTAAGTATATTTTTCAATTCAAGAGATTTCAAATTATTTGGCATCTTTTAAAGACTAAGGTTTTTAAATTGATAATTAGGTGACATATTAGCTTGTGAATGACCAGCAAAAAGACTAAAATCAGGGTTAATTGTATGATATTCAAACTCACTGTTTGACCCCTATTTAGAAGATTTTCCTTTTAATTGGGGTGAAGGTTATCTATTTAACATTAAAGAGCCAGTTAACCAGTTCTCAGTACTCAATAGAACATTGTGTCCTATCCCATGACTTTTTGATTTCCTTAACAATCTCTCATGAGGCACTTTGTCAAATACTTTATGAAAATCCAGATGCATTATATCAACTGGTTTACCTTTATCCACATGTTTAATCACTCCTTAAGACTTCCCTTGGATAAATCTATGATGATTTTGTCCCATTAAACTATGTCTAACTTATGTTCAGTAATGTTGTTCTTTAGAATAGTTTCAACCATTTTTCCCGCACTGTCAGATTCACTGCTCTGTAGTTTCTAGATCATACCTGGAACCTTTTTAAAAACCTGCGTCACATTGTCTACCCTCCAATCTTTAGGTACCATAACTAGTTTTAATGAGAGGTCAGACAGTAGGTCTGAAATTTCATTTTTCAGTTCTTTTAGCACTCTGGGATGTATGCCATCTGGTCCAGGTGATTTGCTACTCTTTGATTTGTCAGTTTGCCCTTGTACATCTTCCAGGTTCAGTTTATTTCAGTTTCTCTGAATCATCACCTTTAAATATCAATTCTGACATGGGTATCTGCCTTATATCTTCCTCAGTAAAGAGCAAAGCAAATAATTCATTTAATCTCCACTATGGACTTGTCCTCCCTTAGCACCCCTTTTACGCCTTAACATAAGAACATGCCATACTGGGTCAGACCAAGGGTCCATCAAGCCCAGCATCCTGTTTCCAACAGTGGCCAATCCAGGCCATAAGAACCTGGCAAGTACCCAAAAACTAAGTCTATTCAATGTTACTGTTGCTAGTAATAGCAGTGGCTATTTTCTAAGTCAACTTAATTCATAGGTAATGGACTTCTCTTCCAAGAACTTATCCAATCCTTTTTTAAACACAGCTACATTAACTGAACTAACCATATCCTCTGGCAACAAATTCCACAGTTTAATTGTGCGTTGAGTGAAAAAGAACTTTCTCCGATTAGTTTTAAATGTGCCACAAGCTAACTTCATGGAGTGCCCCCTAGTCTAACTGCCTCCCTCATAGGCTTTTTACTTCAAACGTACCTGAAAAAGGTTTTACTATGACTTTTTGTTTTCACAAAAAGCTTCTTTTCAAATTCTGTGTTTGCTTTTCTTATCAATGCTTTGTACTAACTTACCACCAGTGCTTATGTGGTTTCCTGTTTTCTTAAGTAAGATCCCTTTTTCCTTTTTTAAAAGATATTCTTTTGGTTAGAATAGCCTATTTCACCTCATATTTTAACCATGCTGGCAGTTGTTTGGCTTGCCTTTTACTTTTTTTAATGTGTGGAATACATCTGGTCTTGGCTTCCAAGATGGTATTTTTTAACAAGGTCCAAGCCTGATGTAAACTCTTGACCTTTCCAGTTGCTCCTTTATCCTATCTTTTCTCATTTTATCTTAGAATCCCTTTAGAAAGTTAAATACTATTGCTGTAGATTTCCATAGTGTGCTTCCTCCAGGTATCAAGTCACATTTGATCATTATGATCACTATTGACAAGTGGCCCTTATACTACCTCTTCCACAAAATCATGTTCCACTAAGGATTAGGTCTAAAATAGCTACCCCCTTCTCAGTTCTTGTGCCAGATTCTCCATGAAGCAGTAATTTATTTCATCTAGAAACTTTACTTCTTTAGCATGTCTTGATGTGCAGTTGATTGACTCCCAGTCAATTCTGGGGTAATTGAAATCACCCATTATTTTTGCATTGCTAATATTGTTAGCTTACCTAATTTCTGCTAGCATTTCATTGTCTGCATATTCATTCTGGCCAGATGGATAGTAGCACACCCCCACTGTTATTCTATTCCCCTTCTCACATGGAATTTCTATCCATAAAGATTCTACAGTGCATTTTGTTTCCCATAGAACTTTTATTCTGTTTGACTCTATGTCCTCTTTAACATATACCACCACCCCTCCACAAATTTGTTCCATCCTATCATTGCAATATAATTTATATCACAAGAGTCCCATTGGTTAACCTCCTTCAGCTAAGTTTCTTAGATGCCAATTATATCTACCTCTTCATTCAGTGCTATGCATTCTAACTTTTCCATCTTAATTTTAGACTTCTACAGATATTTCAAAGTATGTATTTTGCTTATATTAACAACCTGCTAATTTGTTGACAGGAGGAATTTGGAATCTTTCTACTCTATCTGCTCTTTACTTAAAGACACCTCAGATATTTTAGTATTTGCTGTGATCTCTTACAGGGATACCCTAACAGTTTTGCTTGTATCCTTCAAAGATACATCATTCTGAACTATGTGCTTCTGAGCAACTGCTGGCTTTTCCCCATCATCTACTTTAAAATCTGCTCTATCTCCTTTTTAAAAGTTAGTGCCAGCAGCCTAGTTCCACACTGGTTAAGGTGAAGCCCATGCTACTATAATAGGCTCCCCCTTTCCCTTTTATCCCTTCTGCAATGTTATTCACAAAGATTTTGAACAGAACCTGTTGCGCCCCTGCGCGCTGTCCCGTGGACAGGGCCTTACCTCCGCGGCCCTGTCCTTCGCGGCCTGGACCGCTGCTGCCTCTGCAGCTAGCCACAGATGACCAGGCCTCATGCGGCCTGGATGCCACTGTTGACATGACTCCTTACAGTGGGTGCTGCTGCCGGATGCCGCTAACATCGCCTATCTCTGGGCCCTCCTCCTACGCAGCTGAAACACCGCCAACATGGCCTGCATCTTCCTGCTCTGCAGGGCCACTCTCCAGGGTCCTACAGCCTGCCTCCAGCCTTCCTTAGGTGTGCGGCCGTGCCTCCTTCCTCCTTTTAAAGGGCCAGCAGCAGAAAGTGGCTGTGGCCCCACTGACTGCCATTCTCCGCCTTCTTCCTGGATCAGTCCTATAAAAGGGCCTCGCTCCATTCCTCTGTTGTCTTCACATCTGCTCAGATGCTCTTGGAGTTCTCCTCATCTCAGATGCCTGTTCCAGATGCTCCGTGTTTCCAGTGGTCCATGAGTCCATTCCAGAGAAGATGTCCATGAATTAATTCCAGAGAAGATGTCTGTGAGTCCATTCCAGAGAGACGTGCGTGAGTCCATTCCAGTGACATCCATGACTCCATTACAGTCATGTCCAGCTGTCCCTTGATGGTTCTGTTCCCAGCTGTCTTTAGATGTTCCATGTCCAGCTGCCTTTAGATGTTCTGTGTCCTGATGTCCAAGTCCTGATGTCCCTAGTCCTAATGCTCCAGGTCCTGTCTGACCTGTGCCTCCGGAGGTTACTGTTTTTAACGCCGAGGTTCCGGTTCTCAAGTTCCCAAGTTCCTAGTTCTAAGACTTTACCCTTCTGACGCCAGAGGACCCCAGGGGTCACTTTGCTCCTACGCTAAGAGACTTCCCAAGCTCGCCCTGCTCCCCTCATGGTCCGCGATGAACCGTCCGGCTGTGTAGGGTGCATAAGGGGCAGTGTGGTCCGTGACCAGCCTACGGGCTGTGTAGGGCGCCTGAGGGGTCTTGCTCTGTTCTCTTGTGTCTCGTCCAAGTTCCAAGTCTTCATCTCCTTGTCCAAGCTCCACATCTTCCAAGAACCTTTAGCAGGATCCAGTGTAGGGATCAGGTGCATCCTGCACCTGGCCTGGTTGGCACCATTTTCCAAAATGG
Organism: Rhinatrema bivittatum; assembly: GCF_901001135.1. Taxonomy (NCBI): domain Eukaryota; kingdom Metazoa; phylum Chordata; class Amphibia; order Gymnophiona; family Rhinatrematidae; genus Rhinatrema; species Rhinatrema bivittatum. The sequence goes on from NC_042616.1 coordinate 479,919,893, forward strand.
CACCGAACTGACCTTGCCCCAGCTATGAGACTGGGGTAAAGTCTGGGGATCAGACCACGGGAGAAAATCTTGGTGGAGAGATGTGAAATATTGCCTATATTGCTGTGACAGTGCTCTATCATGCTGATATTGTGCAAGTTAGAGCACTAATGCAGCACCCAGTTAGTTGTACCTAAGGCAATGGAGGGTGAAGTGATGCAGCACCCAGTTAGTTATACCTAAAGCAATGGAGGGTGAAGTGACTTACAAGAAGCAGTAGTGAAATTTGAATGCTAGCTTCCCTGAATCACAGCCCCCTGCTCTAATCCACAGGCTACTCCACTCCAATTGCTTTACTCTTAGTGGTGAATGTTGTTCACCATTTTCAATAAATCTAACATTGTTGACTGTTTCTGTCCAGATTTGAATATGGAAGTTACTATTTGCTTGCATGTTGATCTATATGTTGTATATGGAAATGCAGCAATTAAAATATTCAAATGTTATCATAACTAAAACCTAAAATCGACTGAAGGTGTGAAATTTAAGCACCATTACTGAATAAGTGCATTGTTGTTATCTTTCTATTGTGATATGCATTTTTGCTAAATAAAAAGTTTTTTTTTAATCCCCATTCCTGTGAATTTGAAGCAGCCCTGGATTGTTTATGGATCCTCGTAAAAAATGTTTAGCTTTTTAGCAGTCTGCAGTATTATCAGTATTCAAAATATTGCACCAGTATAGAGGGATATATTTTTAACCATCATACATATAGTCAAGGTGATCATCAGGATTATCTGTTTCTTTACAAGCTGAACATTTTCAATTTTACAGTCAGTTGCTGCAGAGAACAAATGGAATAAGTATTTTTCCTATAATATACAACCCTAGATAATAACAAGGTCATTGCCTGATGATGTCAACTAGATATCTGCCAGCAATATCTGTAGTAACCTTTAAGAAACCTACAGTGAGAGGAACCTGCAGAATAGAGATGTGTGTGGAAAAAATAGTTTGGTTCATTCATTTTGTTCATTTGCCTCAGTGATTTATTTTGTTCCTTTCATGGCCAAATAAATGAAACAATCTTTTTTGTGTCATTGGGATATTTGTTTTCTACTAAAGTCAATGGGGGAAGCAATACATAGTATTTTGGCCTTGCAAATTGTGGTTTTATAGACAAGATTAGTGAACCTGCAGACAGGCATCAGCAACAGATGGAAGGTCACTCTAAGACACAAAGGGTGAGGAAAAATGGCAGGAATACCCCAAGTCACCAAATGAGGGGCAAAGTGAACCGATAACTGTGACATGAACATTCCAAGGCACTATAAGAAGCAGAAAACAGCACCAAAAGTGGCAGGGACACCCAAAGACACCATGAGAGGGCAGAACACCCCAAAGCTTCAAATGAAAGGAAAGCTCACCAACAAAAGTAGTATAAACACTCCAAGTGACCATGAGAGGTGCAAGTACATAAAACATCAGTTTGGCATGGCAGTAACACAAGCCAGTAAGAATTTAAAATGAACTTTGAAGACAGCAGGTGCAGAAGCAAAAGCATCCAAAGGCACCAAGAGAAGCACAAAGCATCAGGAACACTGGTTTTAGAAGAAGCTGAAACCTCAGGTACAGAGTAATGCAGCAAGAAGAGTGGTATCAATACCCCAGACACAAGCCAGGGGTTTTTAGTGTTACACTACACAAAGTAGTATAGACACACACATAGAGCAGACAGTCACATTTGACAGAAAAAAAGCACACAGCAATATCAATACCCCCACAGTCATTGAGAGAGGGGTAGACAGGAAGAAGAATGGCATCAACATTCCAATGCACAAAAAGAAAGGCAAAGTGAAAATGACAATGGTATAAACACCTCACAGGACTATGAGAGGTATAGCAAGTACTTAAAGAGTTGGCTTGGCATGGCAATTTAGGGAGAGAAGTTTTACCACTGTATGCAGCAAAATATGAATACTGGCTTCACAAGATGGATGCTGATTTCATAAGATGGACACCGACCTGTATTTTAGTTGAAATACAGAGATGATGAATTTTGGCCAGAATGGCAAGAAAATGTATTATCTGATTTGCTCTGCCAGCACAGATGTTTAACTAGGCCTCTCTAAAGAATTCTCTCAGTAAACAAAGGTCCTGAGACAAATATACACATATGGTTAAGGACAGCTCAGAATTTCAGCAGAGCCCAAATTTGCCGGAAAATGAGAACATCCAATCCAAGAAAGTGGGCTTATCAGACATGTCAACTCTTAATTGGGCTCTGCCACATCCAGGGTCCCTTGCTGGTCAAGATGTCACAAGACCGAGATCACATGCCCCGGTCAGGAGTTGCTACATTGAAGCAGTGGTCATGTGCCTGGAGAGGAGGGGATCTAGTAGACTGAAATGAAGAAGAGACCCCTTTTTTCATGCTCCTGTTTAACTATGTATGAGTTCTTATATTTGCATGTCCCAGTCCAGGGACGGTTCTATCACAAGGCAGAATGAGGTGGCAGCCTCAAGCGGCAGAATTTTGGAGTGGTAAAAAGTGCCCCTCCAAAACACCTGTTCCGTAGTTGCCGCCTCATCCTGCCTCCAAAGTCAAACATCGGATCAGGCAGGGATAAACCAAACCCCTGCCTGATCTGCTCAGTGGCAATCCCAGGCAGCAGGAGTCACGTTTTTACTGACGTCATCTCCTGCTGCCGCGGGTCTCATGGCATCAGGAGATCATGTCACTGGCGACCTAAGAGAGGAGGAGGACGTGGTGGCTATAAGAAAGGTCTAGGCCCTATGGGCATGTGTGGGTGACTGCATGTGTTTATGAGTGTATATGTATGCCTATGTGTGTGTGTGCGCAGGTGGGTGACTGCCTGCCTGAGTAGATGGGTGGCTGTTTTTGTGTGTGTTGGAGGGGGTTGAGAGCCTGTGTGTCCAAGTGAGAGGCTGTGTGAGAGTGGGAGACCTTGTGTGTGTGCTGGTGGGAGGGTGAGAGCTTGTATGTCAGTGGGGGGGGGGAGTGAGAGCCTGTGTGGATATGTATGAGTAACTGCTTGGGTGTGGGTGGGTAAATGAATGGGTGCCTTCCTGGGATCTGTCTGTGTGAGAATGGGTGCCTGCCTGGGGAGGGGGGGGGGGGGCGTGAAAATGAATTGGTGCCTGCCTGGGAGTTTCTGTGTGTGTGAATGAAAATGAATTGGTGCCTGCCTGGGGTCTGTGTGTGTGTGTGTGTGTGTGTGTTTATGTGTGAGAATGAATATGTGCATGCCTAGAGGTTGGGGGAGAGCACTAAGAGAATGGATGGGAACTTGCCTGAGTATGTGAGGGAGCCAGGGAGAGTGAGAATGTATGCATGTATGAGAGAATCCGTGGGAGTAAGAGCTTGTGTGGGGGGAGTATGAGGGAGAGAGGGTCTTAGAGCCTGAGAGTGTGTCAGTGTCTGTGAGAGAGGTTGTGGGTGTGTATAAGAGTATGTATATGTGTGTGTGTGTGACAGTGAATGTGTGAGGGGCGGGGCAGGGGGTAGGGTGAAAGGGTGGGGGCAGGAGGAGGGTCACAGAGCGAGGAGGGTAGGGGTAGGGGGTGGGGCGAAGAGCAGGTGAGATGGGTGGGTGAGGGGTGGGGCCAGGGGGTAAGGGCTGGGCGAGGGGTGAGGCAAGGCGAGTGGGCTGCCTGAGGCGAGTGGGCATCCCTCGCCTCAAGCAGCATATTGTCTTGAGCCTCCCCTGTCCTAGTCTATGAAAGCCACAGGGGAGAGGGAATTAGGGACGTGGCTGGCAGAAAAAGATGACCATGAACACCCAAAGACAACACCTGAGCCATTCCTTCTTGCCCTCCCTACAGTCCAGCAAACCAGCTTCATGAATCCAGAACACACAGCACGAGTGGAGCTGTGGCGTTTCCCAGCTCTGCAAACCAGACATCTACAATGGTTAGACTAATGGCAATCTTCTAGAAATTGTGGGCTATCCAGCTATGTTTATTTTTTAATATTTGAAGCACATCAAGGCTTCTGACATGTGCTGCTCTGAGTTCACTTACACATGCTAAGCTATAGTCTTTATAAGTAGTTCCTGTATTAAGAATTGTAGTAGAAGTTTCTTACCTAGCATAAGATGTTATTTTGTTCAAAGTGATAAATATGAAATTTCTGAAAATAAAGAAGTCTGATTCTGAGATGCACAGGTGACCTTTCCTGGACTACTCACATAGAGGGTAAATAAGTGGAAATCTTCAGTAGCACTGCCCCCTCCTCAGAGAGACAGGAAGAGACGGGGGAGGTGGAGGGGGAGAGAAGAAAGTAGGTTGTCCCTCCCAGGCTACAGAATACCCTTCTATTCCGACAGCAAGACTGATAGTAAGTATTCTAAGGAAATTTGAGAAGAACTTTGAAGACAGCAGAAGCAGAGACAAAAACACCCAAATGAATCAAAAAAGGATCAAACCAACAGGACTACTAACATTACAAATACCAAACCATAGGTACGGAGCAATACAGCAAGAACATCAGAAATGCTATACAGGCTCAGACCAAAATTCCATCAAGTTCAGAATTTGTCTCTGACATTGGGCAATCCAGATTGCAAGTACCCAGTAGGATCCCAAAGAATAGATATAGTCCTTCTTGCTTATAAACAGGGATCCAAGTTCAAAAGACTTTCAGAATAACTTTAGCAAAGTTATTCTATTGCTGTGTCCAGTGTAGCAGAAACAACTAGATGCACAGCAATAGAATATCATCGCCATCATTAATGTGAGTTAATTTTTACTCCAAAACACAAGAGTAAGGAGGTAAGTGCTTGAAGTTGGAAGGGATGTGACCAAAACAACCTTGCATGTAAGACTGGTACTGGGCATCCCAACTTGGGAATAATCTTGCATGCGAGGTCATTTGGGTAAGGCATGCCAAGCGAAATTAATAGGTAAGCTCTCTTGAACGATCAACTACATCCATTAAGGATGCACAGCACCAAAGTGTGAACTCTTCTGCTGTAGGTACCCACCCTAGAGAACTTACCCTTTGATTTCACTTGGCATGCTTGCCCAAATAGCCCAAGTTGGGATACCCAGTGCCAGTCTTGCATGCACAATCATTTTGGTCACAGTCCTTCCAACTTCGAGCACCTACCTCCTTACTCCTATTTTAAAGCACATTATAAAGCACTTTTCTGCATTAGTGCAGATTTTTCAGGATAGCTTACATTTTAGCGTGCTTTTTTCATTTAGTGTTTTTTTTCTTGCTTCTGCTCGATTTGTATCCCATTAGCTTACTGCATCCTGTGGGGAACCCTGTTTTTAACGTACACATTGTGTAAAACCTGTGCTAAAATTTAACTCTGGTTTTAGCACAAGTTTTATTACATTGGCCCCTATACTAGGTAAGAAGTATTGTGGTCTTTCCATTTCTTGCTCTTTTTTTCTCTAATTGTTGACTACAAACTCTAGTCATCACCAGAAGTGATGACTGTGCGGAAATTTCATGGGCCTATTGATACCAATAAATTCACCTCATGATGGGCTTTAGCTTTACCTAATCTTGATTTAGAAGCACGCGATATCAATCAGACTGTAAATTCCTTTAATAGTGCCCTGATAACCATACTGGACTCCTTTTAAAGAAACCAAATCGTTCCATGACAGACATTGCATTCCCTGGATCACACTAGAGCTTGTCCAGCTCAAACAATGTATGAGATGAGCCCAACGACTCTGGCACACCTATAAGTCTGTATCTATTGCTACTGATAACTAGGCAGCTCGTGCATCCTATTGAGCAACATTTGATTCCTGCAAGAGGACCTTCTATACATCCTGTTTACAGTCCTCATGCAACAGTTATCAGGAACTCTTTATAATAGTCATTAGCCTATCCCAGACGCCCTGCAGATCTATAGTTAAACCTGGCATAGATAGTGAATCTTTTGCTACTTATTGCTTGGATAAAACTACCTCACTGTCATCTGCTCCTTGTAATTCAATAGCCAAGAGTACATTTCCTGAGCAGGATGCTAAGATCCACTGCTAGACTAACTTTGAGCATATTGGCTATACAGAAGAGGAGAAGTCGTTTAAATCACTATGGTCCTCTTTGATCACTTGATCATTGTCTCATTGCCATCTTCACTGAACTACCAACAACTTTTCCGAGCCTTCTAACTAACATTTTGAATTTCTATCTTACTCTGGGTGTTATTACAGATTATTGCAATCAAGCTGTTGGGACCCCAGGCTTAAAGAACTCAAACCTGCCTATTGAGTCAGTTAGTAGTTATAGAACCATCTCCAATCTTTCTACCCTTAGCAAACTTTTGAGAAAGTTGGTCTTGGTACAACTCACTGAGTTTGTAGAGGACAATAATCTTCTACATCAAAATCAATATGGCTTTCGGGCCAATCATAGCACTGAAATGCTACTGTTGGCCCTATCAGATTATATCTTGCTGCAGTTCAACCAAAGCAATTCTTTGATCTTGGTTTCCTTAGATATCTCACTTGCATTTGTTTGTGTTGATCATTCTATTCCCTTGGGCCAATTGGGGTTACTGGGCATCAGAGGTACTGTCTTCTTCTAGTTTCAATCATATCTGTCAGGACATCATTTCCAAGTTAAGGCAGATCAATCATTCTCATCATGGAAACCGCTTAAGAAGGGGATTCCACAGGGATCTGCGTTATCTTCCATGCTGTTCATTGTGTATTTGAAGCCTTCGTATCACATTAACTTCTCCTTTGTAGAAGAATTTAAAATCTATGCTAATAACATACAGTTAATTTTTCCAATTAATATCCTGATAGCCAAGGTTTGGGAAACCACAGCGAACTGTATTTCTGCCATCAAGTTATGGTCTAAGAAACATGGCCTAGCACTTAATCTTGCTAAAACTGAGGCTGTATAGCTGAGTAGACATCCACTACAAGTTAACTTGCCAGTCATTATCATGGAAGTGACTCCTCTCATGTTCTTTTCTGTAATTCAAGATCTGGGCTTCTTACTAGACTGTTTTTCAGCTTAACACCTTGGCTTCGAACTTTAATTAAGTCAGCATTCTTTAAGCTTTGGGCTCTTTGGCCCTTAAAATATCTTTTACCCATTTCTGATTTCATAATAGTAGTGCAAGAGTTTATCCTGACCACATTAGACTATTGCAATTCTTTATACGCAGGGCTGCCAAAGTATAAGATAGGGTCTCTTCAATTGTTACAAAATGCAGGCACCTGCATAATTACCTCTTGCCCTCTGAGGGAACATATTTCTCCAGCTGATTTCATTGACATCCCATCAAGTACAGGATTCAGTTTAAGGTAATAACCCTTGTACACAAAGCACTTTACTCTGCCGGTTCAGCTTCCCTGGCTAATAAACTAGTGAGGTATGTCCCTCCATGGCCCTAAAAGTCTGCAGGTAAGGGTTTAACTTTTGCTCCTACTGCTAAATCCTGTCACCTCCTGACATTCCGCTCTAGGGCTTTTGCTATTTCTGGTCCCACCCTGTGGAATGAGCTACCCATGGAGTTAAGAAATCCCACTGATTACAAATTCTTCAGAAAACAGTTGAAAGTGCATTTCTTTCAGCTGGCCTTTTCTTGATGCTTTCCTTTTTAGTTAGACATGTGTCTTTTATTTTGTCTACTGTACTGATTAGAGATGTGCATTCGTTTATCACAAATTAGGCAATTTCAATGAAATTGCCTAATTCATCTTGGTTTGGGGGACCCAAACCCCTAAATGGATTTTCCCCGAACTTCGGGAAAAATTTGTTTTTCGGGTTAGTGCGGGGGGGGGGGAGGGGCACATTTATTAAAAAACAAAACAAAACCCCCGAACCCTTCAAATTTACTTTATTATAAAACCCCCCTCCCCCCACCAACCCGATCCCTCCCCAAGACTTACTAAAAGCACTGGTGGTCCAGTGGGGTCCCGCGAGCGATCTCTCCCTCTCAGGCTGTCTTGCCATCAGGCCTGCCAGGAATCAAAATGGCGCTGGTGGCCCTTTGCCCTTACGATGTGACAGGGACTACTGGTGCCATTGGTCGGCCCCTGTCACATGGTATGAGCAATGGACGGCCTGTGACATCTTAGAAAATGGCACGAGCCATCCATTGCTCCTTCCATGTGACAGGGGCCAATCAATGGCACCATCTTCCTCCAGGTACATCCCCATTTTGACAAAGTCTGTATTTGTGAAATTCAAAACTTGGGTCCTGGGGTGATTTCTCTGAATCCTATTTGCGATATTGAACCATACCATATGATAATCACTACTACTCAGGTGAGCCCTTACCCGAACATCAGAGACAGTGAGCACTAGATTGAGGATCACACCCTCCCTCGTGGGTTTCATTACCATTTGTTTCAGCAGAGCCCCTTGAAGGGCATCTACTATCTCTCTACATTTTGTAGATTCCACAGAAGGGATATTCCGATCCACATCTGGAACATTCAAATCTCCAATGACAACACTTCTTCCTTCTTTTCTAACTTTTGGATGTCCTCGATTAGGACCACTTCATCCATATGGGTTGGAGGCCTGTAGATCACATCAGTAAAAATGGAAGCACCATCTTCTCTTTTTAGGACGGTCCGTAATGCTTCTTTTTTACCCCATGTCCCTTGCAATTCAGTTGCTTGGATATTAATTTTGACATAAAGAGCTACTCCTCCCCCTTTTCTACCCTCTTTGTCCTTCCTTAACAAGTTATAGCCCAGGATGGCCGCATCCTAATCATGAGGTTTAGTGAACCATGTCTCCATAATAACAACAATGTCCAATTCCATCTCTACCATTAAGGCCTGCAGGTCTGGGATTTTATTGCTCAAACTACGAGCATTTGTGGTCATAGCTTTCCAGCAGCTCTTGCTAGTCACCTTTTCTGTTTTTTTGAACTGATTGATTTTGTTACTTTGATTTCCTACTTACTATATTGCTTGGGAGTCACATTCCAGTTTCACTGGCCACCTCCTGCCACTCCCACTTCCTAGTTTAAATGCCTGATAATGTATGATCTGAATTTTTCACTTAGCATCCTCTTTCCTGCCACAGACAAATGTAGGCCATCCTTACCATATAATCTTTTATTGTTCCATACATGGTCCCAGCCTCCAATGTATCCAAAACCATTCTCTGTACACCAGGTTATGAACCAGACATTGAAATTATCTATATGGTATAAACTTTCCTTTCCCTTTACATCAATTGGTAGTACTTCTGAAAAGGCAATAGTTTTTGGCAAGTGTCTAATCTTCTCCCCTAGATTCTGGAAATCATCCTGTACCTTGTGGATGCCATTTATTGTGAGGTCATTGGTTCCCAGATGGATGATAACATTGATATCAGCATTCTTACTTTCTTCTATAATTGAACTGACTACCTGGTTGGCATTTCTATTAGTTGAGCATCCTGGAATGCATTTAACCATTGTGTCTCCATCAAATTGAGTTCCCAAATTGGTTCCTCTGATGACAGAGCCTCCCAGATGAAGCAGCTTTCTTTTATGACATTTAACCATGTTGGAAGGTTTCTGGGTGCATTGGGTGACTACTTCCCTTTCAGATATCACTTAATGTTCTGTTACTGTGCTTCTTCATTTTCCAAAGCAGAAAAAGCATTATGTAAAGGTAATTAGTTGAGAGAATAGTTGTCTCTTCATCACAGGCCTAATCTTGTTCGAGCACACCCAATGTAGTGAACATTGATTTTATGGAGATATTTGTGTGTGTGTGCCCTTGGCTCAGATTTGCCCTGCAGATCTGCCTGCCCCTAGTCCACGACATAGCTGAGACTGATTTTCTCACTTTGGGTGAGTTACCCCAGGCTCCACGAAGCTGAGAAGGTAACTCCAGGTGGACCGAGGGCTACACATAAATAGCATGAACCTTTCCTTTGCATGTAATAGTAAACCTCAACCAAAGAATACATTTAAAACAATGACACAGTGCACTTATACACAGCCACAAAAGACAGGCACAAAGGACTGACATACAATATACAAAGTTGGTCCCTGTAGCACACACAAATAAACTCTACAAGAAAGAAGCTGCCACACCAATACATCAGACAGAAACATAGAACATATGAAGCATATCCAAAAAAGAGCCATATCTTTTATTCCAGTATAATCCCCATTGAATACTTGCATGCATGAATCTACTAGCAGCAAACTAGAATTGGAAAACTTTGATTCTTTGGAGAGAGTAAAAAAGGACTATCAGGCCGATACAGTACAGTGCGCTCCGATGGAGCGCACTGTTAACCTGCCATTGGACGTGTGTTTTCCCTTACCCCTTATTCAGTAAGGGGCGGAAAACGCCCATCCAACCCGCCGAACCTAATAGCGCCCTCAACATGGATATGCATGTTGAGGGCCCTATTAGATATTTGCATGCAATTCAGTAAGTAAAATGTGCAGCCAAGCCGCACATTTTACTTTTAGAAATTAGCGCCTACCCAAAGGTAGGCGCTAATTTCTTCGGACACCAGGAAAGTGCACAGAAAAGCAGTAAAAACCTGCTTTTCTGTGCACCCTCCAACTTAATACCATGGCGATATTAAGTCGGAGGCCCCGAAGGGTAAAAAAAGTAAAAAAAAAATTAAAAAAATTTGAATTTGGCCCGCGGCTGTCGGGTCAAAAACCAGACGCTCAATTTTGCCGGCGTCCGGTTTCCGAGCCGTGGCTATCAGCAGGCTCGAGAATTGACGCCGGCAAAATTGAGCGTCAGCTGTCAAACCCGCTGAAAGCCGCCACTCAGAACCAAAAGGAGGCGTTAGGGACGCGCTAGTGTCCCTAGTGCCTCCTTTTGCCTGTTTCTACTGCCGGGCCTCATTTAAATACTGAATCACGCGCACAGGCGAGTGGCCTGTGCTCACGCCGGGATTCGCCCGCTTTCCCTCGGACTTTACTGAATCGGCCCGTATGTGAGGTAGAAAGTATTACATGAGCATAGGCTGACACTGAAATGGTAGATTATACAGTAGACAAAAGAAAGACAATTAGGGAAATGTCATTCTACAACTTTCATAAGGTTTTGTAACAGGACTCTGGTTTAATTAAGCATTAGACTCTGTTACAATTATTTGTTTCTGCTTTTATAAATAATTTTGAAGAGACCCATATCCAACCTACTTTGCAAACTAAATAACTTTAATAACAACAATATTAAAAATATTGTACTAATACCTGAAGTAATGTGAAAAGTTTCTACCTCACCATATTAGAGGTTTGTAGCAGCATTATTTGCCCCAGGAAAACTTGAACAGGCTGCACTTTAAAGACTTTTATTAATTTTAGTTGGGGAAATGAAAGAGAAAAGATATTATAACTATTCAGATGAAATATAATGCACATTAAATATTAATTATTTAATAAAACCACACAGAGAGGAAGAAAGGCTCAAGAGAAAATGAGACCGAGAAAGGAAAGTGCTGCTAAAAATATTATATTTCTAAGAAATTAGACCCCATGTCATTTCATATTTGGCCATCTTGATTAAATATGCCCTGTCTAGATCCCACAAAACTCCAAAGCTTATTCTCTTGATGTGAGTCCATGCAATCCTAACAGGAAAGTTTCCTAGTTGTGGCATGGAAAGATACCGTACGTTTGTAAAGTAAATGGGGCTCCTTCATGGTTAGTGCTTCTTTGGAGCAAGTTAGGGTAAAACAATATACGGAATAGGCATGAGAGTATTTTTTTATATGCATTATACTTATGCTGGGAGAGTTGTTGTTACTAGGAATTAAAACTATTTTGAAATAATGAAACACATGTCCTGGAACATGAAGAAAATAATAAGAATTTAAAAGATCATTCATACCAGATCTCCTTACTTAGTAGAGCTGAAAGATGCTTTTGACAATGATCATATATTTAACTTTAACCAAAGTCAAGTGATAACAAAAGCGATTGTGGCAGAGTAAAATTTAAAAAATTCCCTAGTGATCCCTCAAAATGGTCAGTCAATACAGATAGAGGCCAATGGACTGTGGTGAGTGGACAATTTGTCCAGCAAGCCAGATAAATTTGTCATGGATATTCAGCAGAGCACTGCAAATTGGGTGCTTCACTTACTATATCAGGATAAAGTCATATTTAGCCAAATACACTTATCTAGTTAACTTTAGGACTGCTATCCTTCACAACTATACTTATCCAGATAAATTATCTGACTAATTCTGAATATCAAAGTTTGCCAAATACGTTATCTGGCTAACTTCACTCTACTCCAGAACATCCCCAGAAGGCCTTAAACTTATCCAGCTAACTTTTATGTGGCTTAATAGTTAGCCAGATAAATTGAAGCTGTTCAGAGCAACAAAAAATTTAAAACACTCATTTTGCCCAGATAAGTTCTAAACTTAACTGGACAAACCATCCAAATATTGATGTCATTATTTTTTATTCTATTATTGAAAATGGGTCCAAGACAAGTCCAAGAATTGTGATAGCAGTTTAGAAAACATAGAACCATACAATTGGATGGCAAATAAGAATGTTAGGCCCATTACGTTTTCCCAGTTTACTTCCTGGTGCATGTCATATTCCCCAGCTGATTTCTGGCTTTCCTTTCACTTCTTCACAACTAGGGATCCTCTGTGCTTATCCCAGACTTTCTTGAATTATGTTACTGTTATGCATGGGAAAAACTTGATTACACGGAAGGCATAGTATTCATTGTGGATATCCTGAAAACCCAATTGGCTGTGAGTTTACTGGGACAGGTTTGGGGTCCAAAATAAAGCACTTCAGCACCATCTCCTTGCCGAGTCAAAGCTGACCCTTGCAACATCAGAAGAAAAGACTTTGGCACTGCAGCACATGAAAGAAACCTCAGGTCAGAGAGACTGATGTGGACAGTGTAAGGAATAATAAGAAAATCAATCAGCAGCCAATCCAAACTCATAATTTTGCTATAGAGCACAGCATTGATGCTCTATATGCAGATTTAAAGAAGCAGCAAATCATTTTTCCAAAAAGAAAGGCCACATGAGATTGCAGATCAAAACACAATGGTAAGAGGGGCAGGGGAACAACAAGGACCCAGATTCATGACAAAATATGCTCAACACAGTAATGAACGATGAGATTGGAAAACAACATCATATCAGGACTATAAAGAACATGGAATCACTTAGATTAGAAGTGTTAACTACAGCCTATATCAATAGTCATGGAAGTGAAAAGGAGGTTGGCTCTGGATTTGGGATGTCAGTTATCAGTGAAGACACTCTTAAAGAGTTATTTCCTTCTCATAATCCTCCCAAATTATTCACCCTATAGTGCAACCTCTGCAGTAACAATGGACAGAACACTGTTGCTTCAGAAATCCACCCAACTGAAGACAAGGCAAAGGTAATCCATGATGCCCTTGAACCCATTTCTAAAGGTGAGTCGAGTTCTTTTTTAGATATGCTCAATGTCTATCATGTTTCTTCCACAAAAGATAATATTCACTGAATAGCTATACAGCCTTCTCCATTACTGGGTGCCATGCTTTCTGGAATATTAAAAAAAATACTCCGGACATTAGACTCTAGCGCTTAATCACTGTTGTGAACAGAGGCCTCTCTTAATTGCCTGCCTCATCATATGGTGTTGGGGCTGTGCTGAGCCATGCTTTGTCAGATGGCACATGTATACTGTTTGCCTACTTTTCATGGACTTTGTCCTCAGTTGAATGAAAAGATGCTCATATTGATAAAGAGGTGCTAGCTTTGGTAGCTATGGTTAAAACTGTACAACTACATGTATGGCCAGGCTTTTGAAATTTTTACTGACCACAAGTCTCTATTGAGCATATTCTCCATGCTGTGAGCCTATGACTATATATTTGTATTAGCAGGTATGTGCATTCATTTTTCACGAATTAGACAATATCAATGAGATTGTCTAATTCAGCATGGTTCGTGGGCACCGAGAAACAAACATAATTTTTCCGAAATTTCAGAAAAATTCGTAGTTCGTGTTAGCGCATACTAATACAAAAATCGGGACTCATGAAAAAAAAAATGAACTGCGGGAAAAACAAAATTTCCCACAGGGGCCCAAAACGAAGCCCAAACCGAAAAAAACCCCAATGCACATCTCTAATTTGTATACATGCTTATGCTTTGACCTGACTGCCATTATGGATACTGGATTTTGTTGTTCTACCTCTGGCCAAAGTTTTTATCCTAGAAACTCATCTTAATGCTCCCCTCTAGACAACCCAGATAGTTAGGCTAAGAGCAATGGACCATGTCCTGGCCCATGGCCTTAATTAAATAGAAGGGCTGGTAAAATGGTGAATTGATTGAGGAGTTCAGACCATTTTCAAGTAGGCAGTATGAACTATCAGCCCATAAGGGATATCTCCTATGAGAAAACTGCATTGTTATTCCAAGAAAATGTCATCAGGTCATTCTACTGTAACTATATTACATGCCACATATTCTGAAGTTGACTAGGGGCTATATTTGGTGGCCTGGGATAGATGTTGACATATAAGTGTTGTCAAGGATGGTAACAATGCAAAATGTCTAGATATAATTGCCCAAAAGTCCTCACGTTTAGTTGGGAAGTGACTATGAAACTGAGGTTCAGGATACACATTGACTATGCAGGTCCATTTCAAGGGAAGAACTTCCATACTGTAGTTGATTCTTATTCACTGGCTACCACCATTTTGAACAGAAGAAATTAACAATTGTGATGTCCTTGATCTGATGGCACAGTTTTTAAATGTATCTCTAGCAGAGCAGGAGTGACTGGGAATTTATCCTGCCCCATGAAGAGAAAGAAAGCTATGGCAAACGGGTTCAGAGATCTGAGGGAGAGAACAGAAGAAAGGCCCAGAAGGGTATATTTTGTTGGTAGAGGCATTTTAAAATGAAATGAAAGAAAAGAATGAAATTTTGTTCATTTTTCTTTCATTTTGTTTTAAAAATGAATTGAAACAAAATTGAAAATTGCATTAACATTTCTTGTTTAATTTCAAAGAATGCATATCTGTTGCGCTTGCTGGCCACAGGGACCCGCAGCCGGGTGCGCTCACCTCTCTCTACTGTGTCCCCCCCTCACTACTTGGGAGCTGCCACTGACCCGCGGCATATGCAGCCGGTCCCTCTGCCACCACCGCCATTCCACCTCTTTCTTGTGGCTCGGAGCTGCCACCGCCACTGCCGACTTCCTGCACCCGCCGGCAGTCCCTTAGCCGCACGCATGCACCTCTCTCCTCCTCTTAAATGGGCCATGGTGGGAAAACCTCCACAGTCCTCCCTGATGATGTCAGCGCCCCCAAACTACTTAAGGCCAGGCCTTGCCCTTGCTCCTGGCCTCTGCAACAGGTCGAACTCCATGCGAGTAGCTGGTTGCCTGACTCCATGTTCCTGACTTTGTGTGCCTGACTCCGTGCTGGACTTGCTTGATCACCACCTGCCCCGACCTTGGTACATCTCCTGGACTTGCCTGATCACTGCCTGCCTCGACCCTTGGCCCGCCTGCTGAATTCCATTTGCTAGCTCCCTGCCCTGACCCTTGGAACCTCCCAACTGTTCTTTCATCGACTGGCCATTGGGGGAACCTTCATCACGGGAGACCTGCGCCTAAGTCCAGCCGGCCCCAGCACCCAAGGGCTCAACCTATGGGGAGCAAAGACTGGTAGTGGTAAAAGTCCTGTTAGGTCTCCACAATATCCTTACTCATGATCCTTTTTCCAACATTCACATTCATTCAGGTGACAGTGCTTTATAGAAAAAGGTGGGAAACTGCACTGAGCATGCATGGGTCATGATGTCAGTGTAAACTAAGAGCAAGTAGCCAAAAACAGTTGCAAGTACTTCAGTCTTGACACTGCTTTAATTGCATACTCTCTGTAACACTTATTCTCTCCACTTCCATATGACTTAATGAGGAAAACTCCAGAAATCATATGTATATGAGTAGGAGCAGGTAATCTTTCGACTTGAAGATGATTTCTACTATGAATCTATTGGTAAGTTTTCACATGTGTCAGGAGTCTAATCTTTAGGATGAGGATGTCTCTCCATAAAAATTACATATCATTCTGTGAGGGAGAATAACCTTAAGTCCTAGATTTCTTTTCTTCTCCTTCCTCTACTGTCTTGTGTTTCTGCATCACATGCAAAATACTTCATCTTAACTGGCTCCTCACAGCTGTCTATGTCTGTTTTCTTGGAACATGCCTTTAAAGTAGAGATGTGAATCAGAACCGGAAATGGTTCGGATTCCGGTTCCGATTCACATGTGGGTTTTTTCCCATCGGGCCCGATCACGGTTTTGTTTATCGGCTGCGCCCAAGCCGATAAACAAAAAACCCACCCGACCCTTTAAAGCTAACCCCTTAGCTTCCCCAACCCTCCCGACCCCCTCAAAAACTATTTACAGGTACCTGGTGGTCCAGTGTGGGTCCCGGGAGCGATCTCCCACTCCGGCCGTCCTCCCGCTCCCAGGCCGTTGGCTGCCACTAATCAAAATGGCACCGATGGCCCTTTGCCCTTATCATGTGACAGGGTATCTGTGTCATTGGCCGGATCCTGTCACATGGTAGGAGCACTGGATGACCGGCGCCATCTTGTGCTCCTACCATGTGACAGGGGCTGACCAATGGCACCGGTAGCCCCTGTGACATAGTAAGGGCAAAGGCTATCGGCACCATTTTGAATACTGGCAGCCGACGGTCCAAGTGCAGGAGGTCGCTCCCGGACCCCCACTGGACTTTTGGCAAGACTTGTGGGGGTCAGGAGGGTCCCCCAAGACTTGCCAAAAGCCCCTGGTGGTCCAGCAGGGGTCCGGGAGCGACCTCCTGCACTCGGACCGTCGGCTGCCAGTATTCAAAATGGCGCCGATAGCCTTTGCCCTTACTATGTCACAGGGGCTACCGGTGCCATTGGTCAGCCCCTGTCACATGGTAGGAGCACAAGATGGCGCCGGCCATCCAGTGCTCCTACCATGTGACAGGATCCGGCTAATGGCATGGATACCCTGTCACATGGTAAGGGCAAAGGGCCATCGGCGCCATTTTGATTAGTGGCAGCCGACGGCCTGAGAGCGGGAGATCGCTCCCTGCGCGCCCACTGGACCACCAGGTAATTTTAAAATGGTTTTGGGAGGTTTGGGAGGGTGGGGGAAGCAAAGTGGTCATTTTTAAAGGGTCGGTGGGGTTTTTTTTATCGGGCCATCGGCGCCATTTTTATTAGTGGCAGCCAAAATGGCGCCGATGGCCCGAGATCAGGAGATCAGTCCCGGGGCTTCCACTGGACCACCAGGTACTCGTAAAAGGTTTTGGAGGGGTTCGGGAGGGTGGGGGAAGGTAAGGGTTTAGTTTTAAAGGGTCGGGGTGGGTTTAGGGGTTGTTTTGGTGTGCCAGTTTTCCCACCCTCCCCCCAAATAACTCCCGTTAGTGGACACTAATCCATTAACGATTTTTCACGATAAATCAGGGGAATTTCTATTGTATCGCGCACTCTAACGATTTTTAACAATTTAAAAATATTGGACGATTTTTTTAAATCGCCAAAAAACGATTCACATCCCTACTTGAAAGTGTCATTGTAGAATTTTTTCGGGATATCTCTGGATCTCTGGCCAAATTAATGAATAAATGAGTTGGGAGTAGAGAACTTGTGTAGGTAGTTGGCAGTTGGGCATTCATACCCAACCGAGCAGAGTTGATGTTTGAAGATCATTGACACAATGCAGGTAATATTTGCTCTAGTGAGCACACTGTGAGATAACCTGATTTCATACAGAGCATCTTTTGGATTCATCATTGATCATATGTTTACAGGCCCTTAAAGTTTTGTCAATAGAACACCTAGGATTCACATCCACATAGGAATACAGGAATGATGACTGCATTGTTAACTTTTTTCTTGGTGTTTTTGCAGAGGACATGGTAAGTGAAAATTCACTTGAGCAGTTTCTCCAAATAGATGCTTGCACTGGATTCTACACTGGATCTTTTATCAATATCTGTTCTGTAAGAGAAAGAGAGCTTTCAAGGTAAGGGAAGTATTTCAATGGTTATTTGCAGATATTTGCATTTCTGACCTTGAGTAAATGGGTAAAGCAGTTTGGTCTTATGGATTCTCAAATAGAAGTCCAAAATTTTACAAGGCTTCTGCAAAGAGATTCAGAATAATTTGGAGATCTTCTTTGGTTTCTTCAAGGAGTACTTTGTCAGTATATTGTATGTTGATGATAAAAGCATCAACATACAATATACTTCAAAAACAGACATCCCCAACTGAGATTCCTCTACATAATATTCAATACCATTTGTGGAGGGGAGGTAGTCCTAAGTGAGGACCAAGATATAGATAGAAATGAACAGCACTGCAAAATAAGACATCCTTTGTTGACCCTGATTTGGGTGGCAAAATTTTCCATCTCTAAGCCCTACAGAAAACTGTTGTGGTTATCTGACTATAAAGAAGTCTTAGTATCCTGATGTTTTTGGGGGGCATCTGTACTTGGTAAGCACATTCTACAAACCTTTGTAATTGAAGCTCAATTAAAACCCTACACTAGAAGCTCGATGAAAAGCCTATACTGGTCTTGGTAGTGTTACGGCTGTGGCTGCTGTGCTACCGCCTCACCACCAGGGGTCCCTCTAGTGCTGGCTCTCCTGACAGGCCCAGTCCATCTCCTATGTCCACTCTATGCTCTGGGTGTGCCCTTATAACCCTGCCTGACAGTTGCCTCGGTGCTTCGGCATCGAGCTCGCCTGGGCTCCCTGCTCTAGCCTTCCTTGCTTGTTGTGCGTGTGGTCCTTTGACCTTGCTTTGCCTAGCCTTGCCTTCGGGCCTTTTCTCTTGCCTTGCGTGGCCTTCGGGCCTTCTATCTTGCCTTGCCTTGCGTGGCCTTCGGGCCTTCTGTCTTGCCTTGCCTTGCGTGGCCTTCGGGCCTTCTACCTTGTCTTGCCTTGCCTTGCGTGGCCTTCGGGCCTTCTGCCTTGCCTTGCCTTGCGTGGCCTTCGGGCCTTCTACCTTGTCTTGCCTTGCCTTGCCTTGCGTGGCCTTCGGGCCTCCTACCTTGTCTTGCCTTGCCCTGCCTTGCGTGGCCTTCAGGCCTTCTACCTTGTCTTGCCTTGCCCTGCCTTGCGTGGCCTTCGGGCCTTCTGTCTTGCCTTGCCTTGCCTTGCGCGGCCTTCGGGCCTTCTACCTTGTCTTGCCTTGCGCGGCCTTCGGGCCTTCTGTCTTGCCTTGCCTTGCCTTGCGCGGCCTTCGGGCCTTCTACCTTGCCTTGCCTTGCGCGGCCTTCGGGCCTTCTACCTTGCCTTGCCTTGCGTGGCCTTCGGGCCTTCTACCTTGTCTTGCCTTGCGCGGCCTTCGGGCCTTCTACCTTGTGCTGTGTATGGTCTTCGGACCTTCTGCCCTGCCCTGCCTTGCTTACTGTGCGTGCGGTCCTACGGGCCCTCTGCTCTACTGTCTGTGTGTGTTTGGCCTACGGGCTCTCTGCCCTGCTTACTGTGTGTGGCCTACGGGCCTTCTGTGTGGGTGTGGCCTACGGGCCTTCTGACCTGCCTTGCCCCGCTTACGGTGTGTGGCCTACGGGCCTTCTGTGTGTGTGTGGCCTACGGGCCTTCTGACCTGCCTTGCCCCGCTTACGGTGTGTGGCCTACGGGCCTTCTGTGTGTGTGTGGCCTACGGGCCTTCTGACCTGCCTTGCCCCGCTTACGGTGTTTGGCCTACGGGCCTTCTGTGTGTGTGTGGCCTACGGGCCTTCTGACCTGCCTTGCCCCGCTTACGGTGTGTGGCCTACGGGCCTTCTGACCTGCCTTGCCCCGCTTACGGTGTCTGGCCTACGGGCCTTCTGTGTGTGTGTGGCCTACGGGCCTTCTGACCTGCCTTGCTCTGCCTCCTGCCCTGACCCAGCCTGAACCTAGACACTGCTATCTGCCGCCTGCCCGGACCCAGCCTGAACCCAGACACTGATACTTGCTGCCTGCCCTGACCCAGCCTGGAACCTGACACTGTTTCTAGCTTCCTGTCTCTCTCCACCTAGAGCCACCCTGCTGGGTGGTGTTCACGACTCCTGACCGGAGCCCAAGCGTAACAGTATGCCGAAGCCATCAAATTTCCAGGGGAAGAGATAGGTCTGTGTCCTGCCGGTGAGTCAACTTTTTCACTATTCAAGATGCCTCCTTCTTTAAAGTTTTATACCTGCAATTCCTGTCAGACTTTGAATTATCCTAGCTATCAGAACTGCCTAGCCTGTCAACTTGCTGGTCAGGAACACTGGACATGCAGTAACTGCAATAAGAGAAATGTCTCTGTCTACCAGGAATGTTTGAACTGTCTGGCTCTTAAACCAGGGTGGTGGAAATGCTCCTGTCTTCCGTGTTTGTTACCACCAGGCAAACCCTGCCCCCCTTGTTCTGCTCTAGGACCAGCTGTGCCATTAGAAAAAGCTATCAGCTCTCCTAACCAGTATTCTGTTTCTGGCTCAACTAAAACAGACGTTTTTGCTGGCAGTTTGTGGATAGAAAAACCCAGGACTTACCTGGCCAAGAAGGCTTCTGTGAGACCAGTGCTAGAGCCTCGGGAACAGGTTTCTCTACAACGGAGAGAGCTGATTAACTCTAGCAGGGCTCTGCTTCCCACAGCTGCCAAGTGGACACTAACGAGCACCTTCCCTAGACGTCCTAGAACTGCCTGTGCCTTCTCTAAACTGCTCCTCCAGAAACAAAATCAGGAGCATCAGACTTTGGCTCGAGGTATCAAGCCCACGGCAGTACAATCTGTGTCTTCCATGCACACTACTTCTAACCATGCTACTCTGCCATCTGAACCTGCTGCACTACCCCGAGAAGAGCCTGAGTCTGCTGAACCAGCCCTGCTGCCGCCCCTGGAGGGGTCCGAACCGGTCCTACTGACAGACGTTCTAACTCAACCATCTGAGCCTGCTGAACCGGCCCTGCTGCTGCCATCTGAGCCTGCCGAACCGGCCCTGCTGCCGTCTTCGGAGGGGTCCGCACCGGTCCTGCTGACAGACTTTCTAACTCAGCCATCTGAGCCTGCTGAACCGGCCCTGCTGCTGCCATCTGAGCCTGCCAAACCGGCCCTGCTGCCGTCTTCGGAGGGGTCCCCACCGGTCCTGCTGACAGACTTTCTAACTCAGCCATCTGAGCCTGCTGAACCGGCCCTGCTGTCATCCCCGGAGGGGTCCGAACCGGCCCTGCTGCCGCCCCTGGAGGGGTCCGAACCAGTCCTACTGACAGACTTTCTAACTGAGCCTGCTGAACCGGCCCTGCTGCCGTCCTCGGAGGGGTCCGAACCGGCCCTGCTGCTGTCCTCGGAGGGGTCCATACCGGTCCTACTGCCGCCCTTGGAGGGGTCCATACCGGTCCTGCTGCCGCCCTTGGAGGGGTCTGAACCGGCCCTGCTGCCAACCCTGGAGGGGTCCATACCGGTCCTGCTGACGCCCCCGGAGGGGTCCGAACCGGTCCTGCCAACTGACTTTGTTACTCAACTATCTGAGCCTGCTGTACTGGCCCAGCTGCCGCCCCTGGAGGGGTCCGTACCGGCCCAGCTGCCGCCCCGGGAGGGGTCCGTACCGGCCTTGCTGCCGCCCCGGGAGGGGTCCGTACCGGCCTTGCTGCTGCCCCTGGAGGGGTCTGTACCGGTCTTGATGCCGACTTTGGAAGGGTCCGGACCGGTCCTACTATCGCCTCAAGAAGGGTTACGGACTATTTCTCTGCCCCAGGTGGGGTTTGTGTTCCCCTTGTCACCCCAGGAGGGGTTATGGAAATCTGCACCGCCTCTGCCACCCCAGGAGGGGTCTAACCCTGCCGCCTTGTCCCAGGAGGGGTTATGGACTATTTTGCTGCCCCAGGTTGGGGTTGTGTCTGCCTTATCACCCCAGGTGGGGTTATGGACTGCCTTACTGCCTCGGGAAGGAGTTGAACCTGCCGCATCACCCCCGGAGTGGTCTCCCGTTATTCTTGATTACCTCCTGCACAGATGGGATCCAGGAGGAGGGGGAGGCCTTGAGGGGGGGGTACTGTTACGGCTGTGGCTGCTGTGCTACCGCCTCACCACCAGGGGTCCCTCTAGTGCTGGCTCTCCTGACAGGCCCAGTCCATCTCCTATGTCCACTCTATGCTCTGGGTGTGCCCTTATAACCCTGCCTGACAGTTGCCTCGGTGCTTCGGCATCGAGCTCGCCTGGGCTCCCTGCTCTAGCCTTCCTTGCTTGTTGTGCGTGTGGTCCTTTGACCTTGCTTTGCCTAGCCTTGCCTTCGGGCCTTTTCTCTTGCCTTGCGTGGCCTTCGGGCCTTCTATCTTGCCTTGCCTTGCGTGGCCTTCGGGCCTTCTGTCTTGCCTTGCCTTGCCTTGCGTGGCCTTCGGGCCTTCTGTCTTGCCTTGCCTTGCCTTGCGTGGCCTTCGGGCCTTCTACCTTGCCTTGCCTTGCGTGGCCTTCGGGCTTTCTACCTTGTCTTGCCTTGCCTTGCCTTGCGTGGCCTTCGGGCCTTCTGCCTTGCCTTGCCTTGCGTGGCCTTCGGGCCTTCTACCTTGTCTTGCCTTGCCTTGCCTTGCGTGGCCTTCGGGCCTCCTACCTTGTCTTGCCTTGCCCTGCCTTGCGTAGCCTTCAGGCCTTCTACCTTGTCTTGCCTTGCCCTGCCTTGCGTGGCCTTCGGGCCTTCTGTCTTGCCTTGCCTTGCCTTGCCTTGCCTTGCCTTGCGCGGCCTTCGGGCCTTCTACCTTGTCTTGCCTTGCGCGGCCTTCGGGCCTTCTGTCTTGCCTTGCCTTGCCTTGCCTTGCGCGGCCTTCGGGCCTTCTGTCTTGCCTTGCCTTGCCTTGCCTTGCGCGGCCTTCGGGCCTTCTACCTTGCCTTGCCTTGCGTGGCCTTCGGGCCTTCTACCTTGTCTTGTCTTGCCTTGCGCGGCCTTCGGGCCTTCTACCTTGTGCTGTGTATGGTCTTCGGACCTTCTGCCCTGCCCTGCCTTGCTTACTGTGCGTGCGGTCCTACGGGCCCTCTGCTCTACTGTCTGTGTGTGTTTGGCCTACGGGCTCTCTGCCCTGCTTACTGTGTGTGGCCTACGGGCCTTCTGTGTGGGTGTGGCCTACGGGCCTTCTGACCTGCCTTGCCCCGCTTACGGTGTGTGGCCTACGGGCCTTCTGTGTGTGTGTGGCCTACGGGCCTTCTGACCTGCCTTGCCCCGCTTACGGTGTGTGGCCTACGGGCCTTCTGTGTGTGTGTGGCCTACGGGCCTTCTGACCTGCCTTGCCCCGCTTACGGTGTGTGGCCTACGGGCCTTCTGTGTGTGTGTGGCCTACGGGCCTTCTGACCTGCCTTGCCCCGCTTACGGTGTGTGGCCTACGGGCCTTCTGACCTGCCTTGCCCCGCTTACGGTGTGTGGCCTACGGGCCTTCTGACCTGCCTTGCCCCGCTTACGGTGTCTGGCCTACGGGCCTTCTGTGTGTGTGTGGCCTACGGGCCTTCTGACCTGCCTTGCTCTGCCTCCTGCCCTGACCCAGCCTGAACCTAGACACTGCTATCTGCCGCCTGCCCTGACCCAGCCTAGACCCAGACACTGCTACTTGCTGTCATCCCCTGACCCAGCCGGGACCCAGACACGGTTTCCAGCCATCCCTGTCTCTCTCCACCTGGAGCCACCCTTTTGGGTGGTGTTCACTACCCCTGAACTCAGCCCAAGCGTAACAGGTAGCATTCTTTGAAATGCTCCCTGTTCCATGTGCAGATCCCCAGAGGCAGGCAGAGTTCTGGAATCTCAATGCATAGAATAGATGATATTACAGAGAAGAGAGATTCAGTTTTGTAAGGAACTGGACAATCTTTTGGGGAAGGGGGAGACTTTTCTGAGAGGACAGACTCCACCTTAACCAGATTGGAACCAGGCTACTGGCATTAACTTTTAAAAAGGAGATAGAGTAGCTTTTAAACTAGAATAAGGGGGAAAGCCAACAGTCATTCAGCAGTGCATGGATCAGAGGAAGGTATCTTCAAAGGATACTAATGAAACAGGAGAGTTAGGGCATCCCAATAAAAGAGCACATAAAATAAGAAAAAAGATCAAAGTATAATAAAAATGTTTTATTTTCTTATGTTCATATTTATTATACTTTGATCTTTTTTCTTATTTTGTGTCTATTACTCATTTTTATTCTTTACTAATTGCTAGGGAGTTTTTATTGAATTTTTCACATACTGGTATTGCACAATTTTCTATTTCTAGTTCCTATATTGTATTTTTTTATTTTATGTGATCATTAAGTTATTTTTATTAGGTCTTGGTTTTGTTTACTTTATTTTCTATTTCCATGGTTGCAGTTTGCATGTTTTGACTAATACAATTAGTTATATTTTTAGTTATAGTTCATTTAGCTAAGTGCCTATTTTTTTTTTTGCTTTTTCTTTTTTATCTATTTTTTGAGTTTGTTTTGTCTTTTTTAATAATCGATTTATATACAGTATATACAGTGGTGTAGATCGCAATGTTTTCAAGGACAATGGTTGCTGCCTTCTTTGCTTACCAATTTTTGCCTTACACACGGGTACCTTGAGTATACCGCCCCTTTAGTTCTATTTACAAACTAGTTGGTGTTGTTTTCAAGGACAATGGCTGCTGCCTTCTTTGCTTACCAATTTTTGCCTTACACACGGGTACCTTGAGTATACCGCCCCTTTACTTCTATTTACAAACTAGTTGGCATTTTTTTAGTATTTCAATACCTATCTGGAAGGTATTTTATGTTTATTTTTACTTTTTTTTATTTACATAAACAGTCCACCATTTACATGTAATATTTTATTTTATTTATATATTTTGTTGCAGATCGTAACACCATAAATGTATTTGATACATAAGCATGATTCGTCTGTATTGACCACTGTAGCTTTCACATACGGGTATTTGGTGTATATGCCACCCTTGTTTGATTGACATTTCAGCATTTAAATGCCCGATTACAAGCTAGTAGGCATTTTAATAATTCTTTTTATATATTTTTTATTTTTTTAAACAGTTTTTCCTTTTTACATGCAATGTTTTATTATAATACCTATATATATATAAAATACCTACATATATATAAAATCTACCCCTGAGGTTTTTGCAGGATATTCTCAGCAAGAGGAAGAAGTTCAGGAAGATGTGAGCAAGATTTTCCCTGCACTTGACAGGAAGACAATGTTTTAATACTTTTACACTGACTTGTCTTCTTTCTTGAGATGGGTCCAGTATTCCAATATCCAGGTAAGGAACGGACTGGGAGGAAACTTTTCTATCCCTAACCCTACCCTTCCTACCTTTTCCCCTCTCCTCCCCGACCCCTAAACCGACCCTAACCTCCCCCATTTTTTTATTTTTATGCTTACTGCTCCTTGGGAGCAGAATTAAACTCCATGCACCAGGCTAATGGTGCTGTCCCAGCCTACCCCCGCTTCTCCCTGCCCAGACCATACACACCTGGCCTGCCCCTTTTGCAGGGCCTGGCATCTCTGCACATAACAGGGGTTACACACGTAAGCCGGGCAATGCATGTGGCATGTGCAAGGTCCACCCATGCGTGGGTGGACCTTGCACATGCCACATGCATTGCCCGGTTTTATAACATGTGTGCGATGCCGCACGCATGTTATAAAATCCGGGGTCGGCATGCACAAGGGGGTGCACACTTTGCAACTTGCGCGCGCCAAGCCCAAGGAGAGCCCCGATGGCTCTCCCCGTTCCCTCCAAGGCCGCTTTGAAATTGGAGCGGCCTTGGAGGGAACTTTTTTTTCGCTCCCCCCACCTTTCCCTCCCTTCCCCTATCTAACCCATCCCCCAGCCCTACCTAAATCCCCCCTCCTACCTTATTCCACGGAGTTATGCTTGACTTGGGACCACCTCCGGACCACCACCCTGCCCTGGCCCTGCCCCCGGACCGTCCCTTTTTCAAAGACCCGGGACATACGCGCATCCCGGGGCTTGCACGCGCCACCGAGCCTGTGCAAAATAGGCTCGGCGTGCACAGGGGGGGGGTGGTTAAAGGGTTACTCATGTATCTTACACGCATAACCCTTTGAAAATCTACCCCTATATGTTTATTTATCTACATCATTTTGAGGATAAAGTCAAAATAAGACTTTGGCCCATAAAATAAGAAAAATGTTCTACTATGAGTCATGTGTTTTTATATTTCAAGATTCCTCAGTAGAGTTACAACATCAAAGACAAGAATTCACTGAAAATGAAAAAGTCTTGAGAAAATGCAGATCATTGAGGAGTTTAGAACTGTTGGGCATTATGCAACTGAAAATCAAAAAGATGGGAATTTTTTAGAAGTCTATTTTCAAAAGTCATTAACCTATGTAAAAGCAGGTGGGCACAGAAGCGAGGTGAGGTCTGGAAGGCAACAACATATTAAGTTTTATATTTTCAAAACTGTGTGCATTATTTTTAAGGGAAACATTATCTGCAGAAAAAGCAAGTGTGAATCTCTGTGGATACTTTTCCCCAAGGCATGGGCTTTCCCTTTGTAAAATCCAGGGGCAAGTACCTGTGGACATTGCTACTATTGACTAGGGATGGTAGCAAAAAACAATTTCAGCATGTTTACCCCATCATTTCAGGGATGGGCACTGGATAATAGGGCTTTGTTTAAAAAAAAATAAAACACTCACAGAACCCACTCCCAATGCTTGTTCTTTATGAAAATATTCAATCCGGAACAGCTGGCCCACATTAGTCCAGCCTCCTGAGCACCCTAGGACTCTCTAAAATGTCCCTGGTAGTCTAGAAGGTCCTGGAAACAACTTTCTACCCCGGGGCGCTGTGGCTGCCATTATTCAAAATGGAATGGCCATCCTTTGCCCCATCATGTGACAGGGGCTACCGGTACCATTGAATAGCCCCTGTCACATGATGGGACAAAGGGCAGCCCTTGCCATTTTGAATAATGGCAGCTGCCAGGCCTGGAAGTGGGAATCCTGGGAGCTTCAGTAGAGTGGGCTCAGGTGGGCCAGCTGGTTGGGGCTGAATATTTTAATAAAGGAAAAACGGGGCCGACTCGCCTCGTGCGGGGAGGGCCCCCCCTTAACATGGCGTCTGCCGAAGGGGGGGACCCCCCACTACCCTACCTGGCGTCCGGGGGATCTCCGCGCCGGCGCGCGATTCCCACGGGCGGGGAGCAGCGGATGTCATCGCGTTGATGACGCGCCGGCACCGCCGCGCGCGTCATCGACGCGATGACATCAGTCCGGGGTCTCTCGAGAGGCCCGGGGGCCTTTAAAGGGCCGGCGAGCGCATGCCTCGGCCTTTTTCCTTGCCTGCGCTCGCCGGTTCCCCACCCACCCACCCAGAGGAATAAAAGGATGCCGCAAAGAGGCGGAGTCAGTCAGAGACAAGGGGAGAAGAGGTCAAGGTACATCTCAACAATAAAGGAAGGACTCGTCGCAGCAAGGCGGGGGTACCCGATTCGGTAGGTAAGGGGGGACCTCGAGGACACGGTCAGGAGGGACCGGAAGTCCTCGGGAAAAGAAAGTGCGTGTATTCAGGCGTGGGCGGCCTGGAGGAATGGTCCCCTGGCTTGGTCACGGCGGGGGGCCGGTAAGATGGTGGCGGACTGGCTTAAACGGCGGACGCCGGTTTTGACGCCCGGAATGCACTAGGGTTGAGAGCACAGACGGCTCGGGTACCGGTAATGTAATTATGTTGATTCATGTTAATTAATGTTAATAAATGCTGCGGCCTTTGTTTCACCAAAGATGGAGTGCGGTGTGATATGTGGGGCGTTGGGGGGAGGAGACATGTGGGGGGGGGTGTGCGGGGGACGGCCACGGAAGTGCAGACTGCCAATGTTAAGGGTTGGGGTGGGTTCTGCAAGCATGTTTTTATTATTATTATTATTATTATTATTTTTATTATTATTATTATTATTATTATTAATAATAATAAATATTGCTTCTTGAAAACAAAATGATAGAAACAAATCTTGAAATTTGTGTTTGTTTCTAATATTTTTTTAAAACCACGAAATGCAACAAAATAGGAAATATCATTGGTATTTTCTATTTCATTTTAAACAAATTCACACTCCTACTACTGACATTGGGATGAATTTTCAAAGTCTTACACACTTAAAAATTGGCATATACTCACATAAGTAGCCTCTACTCACAAAGGGCCGGATTTTAAAACACCTACGTGCACGGACCTATTTTCTAAGGCCTGGTTATGCGCATAAAGCCCCAGGACGTGTGTAAGTCCCGGGGCCTCGAGAAAGGGGCGGTACAGGGGTGGGGCAGGGCTAGAGGCCCCCAGCACAGTGGCCATTTGCCGCTGTGTCAGAGGATCACATGCCAGCAGGGTGCTAGAGCGCACAACCTGAACCTGCCCTGAGGCAGGGGCAAAAGGTAGGACAAATATTTTGGGGGGGGGTTAGGATAGGGCTAGGGGGTGGGAAGGTTATCAGAAGGGGTAGGAAGGTTAGATTAGGGGGTTGGGAAGTTCCCCCCCAGTCTGGGAGGGAACTGATCAAGGCCGCGGGCGTCGGCGCACACAAGTTGCATAAATGTGCACCCCCTTGCGCGTGCAGACCCATGATTTTATAACATGCACACGCATGTTATAAAATCGGGAGTCCATGTGTATGCTCTGGGTCTGAAAATCGATCCTAAAGTCTGTATATTAGAAAAGTAAAAAATACATGCATATTTTCACTATCACACATACCACACAAATCACACATGTGTGAAAAGGGGTGGTTTGGGGAGTTTAAGAGTAGGTTTAACATTTATGTAAATATGTTTCTATTTTAAAAGACGCATTTTATATTGCCAACTTACTCATAAAGGGGTAAATTTTAAAAGGTACACGCGAGCGTCCATGTGCTCACTTTCCGGCGTGCACACATGGACGCCCGATTTTATAGCATGTGCATGCAGGTGCACACATGTTATAAAATCGGGGGTCAGCATGCGCAAGGGGGTGCGCAATTGTGCACCCTGCATGCGCCGACACCCACAGCCTTCACCCATTCCCTCCCAGGCACTCCGATTTCGGAGTGGCCTCGGAGGGAACATCCTAACCCCCTTATCTAACCTTCCTACTGAATAAAACCTTGGACTAGTAAGACCAATAAAGACCATCTTTAGTCAAACAATGAGACGTTTATTATGGAGAAAGGCGTGGTTTCTCCTGAAGTAGCAGGCATTACATAGCAAAGGATGCAAGCCCAAAACCTACTCAGCCCTACACTGCTAGTGCAAAGTGTTATAAAGGGTTACCTACAGCCAATCAACAGGTGTCTACATTTGCCCACCCCTTACCTTATGACCAATTATTAAATTTGTGCATGTGTATGTACTTTATTACTATGGTTAGCTGTATTTGCTGTGTTTTCCAGGAAATCAGTCCACCTTAAGTTTTGTTTTGTGCTGGCTATTCATACACTACTCCTTCCCCTAAACTATCCCTCCCCCTAGCCCTATCCTAACTCCCCCCCCCCCCCCCCAACCTTTGTTATCCTTCTGTGCCTGCCTCCAGGGCCTTTCTAAAATAGGTCCGGTGCGTGTAGGCTTTTAAAAATCTGGCCCATATTTTTATAACTGCTAATTATCTGGTGTAAGTGATATTAAACATGTTTATTAAGTAATACTGGGGTAGATTTTAAAACAATGCACGTTTGCGTACTTTTGTTGGCGCACCAGTCACAAACAAAAGTACGCTGGATTTTAGCAGATACGCGCGTATCTGCTAAAATCCAGGATCGGCGCGTGCAAGGCTTCCGATTTTGGGCAGCCGGCGCGCGCTGAGCCGCACAGCCTGCCTCCGTTCCCTCCGAGGCCGCTCCGAAATCGGAGCGGCCTTGGAGGGAACTCTCTTTTGCCCTCCCCTCACCTTCCCCTCCCTTCCTCTACCTAACCTCCCCCCCCGGCCCTATCTAACCCCCCTACCTTTGTCGACGGATTTACGCCTCCCAGAGGGAGGCGTAAATCCACGTGCGCCAGCGGGCTGCTGGCGCGCCGAGACACGACCCAGGGGCGGTTCTGGAGGGCGCGGCCACGCCCCCGGGCCCGCCCCCGAAACGCCGCGTCCTGCCCCCAAAACACCGCGTCGATCGGCCCCGCCCCCGACATGCCCCCGACACGCCCCTGACAAAAAACCCCGGGACTTACACGAGTCCCAGGGCTCTGCGCACGCTGGCAGGCCTATGGAAAATAGGCGCGCCGGCGCGCAAGGCCCTGCTCGCATAAATCCGAGCGGATTTACGCGAGTAGGGCTTTTAAAATCCGCCCCACTGAGTGGAGTCTTGATGACCTGGATAAGGATTGGTAACTGGTGGCTAATTGGTAAAACTGGTAATTTCTTTGATGCTCACATCTTTTAAAATTCACTGAAGAATGTAAATCCTGATTTAAACTAGCCCTACTATATTTTTATGCATAAAATATATGCACATATATTTTTAAAATAGGTAGAAAAGGTATGTTTGCTGAAGCCACTGATATATGCTTTTTCAGTACATTGCATGTATTTTCGCATAAGCCTATATACATGCATTTGTTGCAGGGTAGAGATACGTGCATTTTATAAATCATGTATATATCAATATCATATGCATGAGTTATAAAATACTAGCATAGATATGCTAACAAAAAGGGATTATCTCACTTGTAACAGCAAAGCATTCCTAAAGTATACTCTAAATATAAGTGACCATCATACTGGCACTTGGACTGCATAGAATGATCTGATGGCTTATGTCCTTTCTTGTGCTCTCATGGTTATAATCATTGGTCACTTCAAGCACAAAGACTGTTATTGATGTATATTTTTCTAATCTTTTTCAATATGCAGATAAAATCTCAAAAACATTCCAATGAAGTTTGCAGTACATCAATGCAAAAACTAATTCTCTCAATAAAAATTATTCAAATCTTGTTATTTATCTTGATGTTGAAGTATCTGCTGTCAAGGTTTGCTTTGTGAGACAAGGTACAGCGTGTGAATGTCCAGACAGTCAACCTTAATCAGGGATGCCAAAGTGTTAAGAAATTGCTCACCAAGTCATCACGATGGAAGAACCTGCTGTTTCAACCAAATTGAAGAGAGCACAGTGATGTTTTGACCACATTGAAATATCATTTTTTAAAATTTAAGAATAAAGAAAATTACAATAAAGAACAAATCCAGCACACATCTCAAAATTCACAACAAATATACAATACATATAAGATTGATATGCATTAATCTCTACTCCCACTAAATCCACTCATATATTACACAAAAATAAAAACATAATCTTACATGAATACTTAATAATAAAACCCTCATACAACAATATACCAATTATTTCAACAAATAATTAAGCACTGGTAATTTCAGTGAATCATTGAAGGGTTTATATATTTGAATCACCTCCAGACAACTGCCTTTAACCTGATAAATCAATTTCTCCATAGCATGTTTGTGATAGAGATTGAAATCAATGACTCTGCTGAGGTCTTCCAGAAAAATTCCAATGGGTAGTAATATTTCTCCTAATGGCCATCAACAAATGCTTAACTAATCAAATACTTTTCTTATTTGCTAAGGTAAAATTATTTAAAACATGACCCAATAAAATAGACTTGGGTTCAACTGGCAGAAAAATCTTTGTAATATTATAAATTGAAGACATTATCTCAGTCCAATATATTTTATTCATTGGGCATGCCCACCAAACATGCATAAAAGTATACTTCTCTTCTCATTCCCAACAACAGAAAAGACCATATTTGATACCCATTTTATATAACCTATCTAAGATGTAATACCATTGACAGAAAATATTAGATCTGTTTTCTTGGATATTAGCACTGATAGAATTCTCTTTGCTAGTCTATTATAAACAATTTACTATCCATCTTCAGACAAAGAAAATCCTACATCTTTTTCCCATTAGAATCAACCAATATATTATATATTCTGGAAACTAAGCCTTTCTTACCCAGATAAATCTTCAGAAGCTTTACAAAGGATGTCAGTCTCCTACCATAACCAGATTTATAAAGCTCTTTAGTAAGCAGACACTACAACTGTAAATAATTAAATACTGATATACTGAATGTCTGGTGCTTACCACTAAGCTTCTAAAAAGAGATAAAGGAGTTGTTCACAAATGGCTGATCCATAATCACAATTCCTATGTCAGTCAAAAAGAAAAAGATAGCATTTAGAAAATACTAAACAACATCAATGTTGTCCTATAAAGGAAATGGAACTGTTGTTAATTTTTATATAGAGAAAATTCAATCCCAGAAACCACCACTGAGGCAATCAGCAGATGTTCAAGAGACAAGTTCTTCCTAGATTGTTTTCAATGTACAAAGAAGAACATAAGATATGCCATACTGGGTCAGAAAAAGAGACCCCCAGCTGTGCCCAATCCAAGTCACAAGTAATTGGCAAGTACTTAATCATTAAATAGATTCCATGCAACTAATGCCAGCAACAAGCAGTGGCTATTCCATATTGATTAATAGCCGTTTATGGACTTCTCCAGGAACTTATCAAAAAATGTTTGTTTATTTATTTATTTGTTTATTTATTTATTTATATTTTATTCAATTTCCACAAAATTTTACAAGACAATTCTCGTATAGGAAATCTGAAAAAGGGCAAGAAATGAATAACAAGTAAAATTCACATTACATAAATTATACAATTATTACCAAATTATTACCAAATTTGCATCCAGTCCTCAGTCTGGAGGGAGCTTTATACAACTTCAGGAAAATAATACCAAAATCACAAAATTTAGGGAGCGAAGTAATGAGCAAGAGTATACACTTTAAGGATTTTTATGCTGCTATGATAGTTACAATCATCAAGGCAAAAGAGATCATTCAACTGGTTGTTTATCTGCAACACCCTTGTACTTAATACAACATTTTGATGGAAATTTAAGAAAAAAAAATCATCCCCACTTGCAAGGCTCTGGGTTTCAAAATCAGGAATTATTGACACCGTTTCTGAGCCTGTTTTGCCACATCAGGAAATACTCTTACTTGGAAATTCAAGAAAGATTCAGACTTATGTTGAAAGAAAAGGCGCAGAACCCAATCTCTATCTGGCTCACGGACAAAAGTTGCTACCAAAGTAGCAGGTGAAACTTCTTCTGTTGTTGATTGCTGCAAAATCACAGAAAGTTTATCCAATTCCAATACAGGATCCTGTTGAAATGGTGTTGGTGGATCTCTTCTAAAATTTGGTACATAAAATACCTTAGAGATAGATGGTAAAGCCTGATCAGATATCTTCAAAACTTCTACAAAATACCTTTTAAGCATGCCCTTTGGTGTAATCAGGGAACTTAGGAATTTTGATTTCTCAATATGTTTTCCAAATTTTCAATTTTAAGAGATAATTGTGTTTTCCTTAATAACAGAGGATTGTAAGACTTTCACAGATTCAATTTCAGACTTATTTTTTTCAAGAGAATTCTCAGCTTGATTTTTAAAAGCTTCCAGAGTAGATAGTCTAGTTCCCATTTCACAAATCTTAGACTCAACAGGTATAGCTTGTATGGAAATCACTTTGCCTAAAGCTTCTATGGCTTCTCATATTAATTCAAGTGTTATACGAGAGGGTCTGACCAGAACAGAAGAAATGTTGAAATCCGGTACCTCAAGTCTACTTTCTGAAGAAGAAATATCTCTTGTCTCTATGATTGTAGATCTATCTTCAAGCACAGCTCCCTGCTGAAGGCTGAAGCTATAGGATGGCTGCTGGGCCTCTGAAGCTATAGGACAGCTTTCAAACTCAAGAGGGAGGAGAGACCGCCAAACTTCATCACCTATAATTCTGCCCCTCCTGATGTCGAGGCTCTAGCAATTGCAGGGTTTGGTGGGGGAAGGGTGGCCGTGGTATCTAAGGAGAGAGCGAGTAATTCTCTGTCCTGCTCATCTCCCAGCAATTCAAATTCCGGTGGTTTTGTCCCATGCAGTACATGAGCATCCATTGGTCCGGTTAGGAAAATGCCAGGAGGAGCTTCATCTGATGCCTTCTCCCTGACCCGTCTCTTCTGAGAGGAGGACAGCATTGCAGGCAAAACACAAAGAGACGGCCAGATCAAGTGTTACTCTGCCATCTTAATTCAGCTCCTCCCCCGCCAAAAAAATGCTTTAAACCCAGTTACATCAGTTGCCTTAACCACATCTTCTGGCAATGAATTCCAGAGCTTGATTGTGTGTTGAGTGAAAAAGAATTTTCTATGATGTGTTTTAAATGTGTTACTTGCTAATATCCAAAAGAGTAAATAACTGTTTCACATTTCCCAGTTCAAGTCCTTTCATGATTTTGTAGACCTCTGTCATATCCCCACGCAGCCCTAACCTCTTTAGCTTTTCCTCATAGGGGAGCTGTTCCATCTCCTTTTCCATTTTGGTCCTCTTTCTCTGTACTTTTTCTAATGCAACTACGTCTTTTTTTGAGATGCAGTGACCAGAATTGCACACAGTATATAAGGTGTGATCTAACCACTGAGTGACACAGAGGCATTATGACATCTTCCGTTTTATTTGCCATTCCCTTCCTAATAATTCCTAACATTCTGGTTGCTTTTTTGACCACCACTGCATACTGAGCTGATGATTGCAATATTATGATTTTTTGCCTCTACAGCCAACTTCTTGCCTAGATCATTTTCCTGGGTGATAACTCCTAAAATGGAACCTAACATCATGTAGCTACAGCATGGGTTATTTTTTCCTATAAGCATCATCTTGCACTTATCCACATTATGGGGTAGATTTTAAAAGGTATGCACAGGCGTCCATGTGAGCGCGCTACCCCATCTGTCCATGTGAGCGCGCTACCCCATCTGTCCATGTGCACGATAACCAGGCGTTCAAGTGCGTGCATGTTATAAAATCAGGGGTTGACGTGCACAAGGGGTGCACAATTGTGCACTCTGCACGTGCAGACGGCCGAGGTCTTCACCTGTTCCCTCCCAGGCCACTCCGATTTCAGAGCGACCTCAGAGGGAACTTCCTAACCCCCTAATCTAACCTTCCTACCCCTTCCCCTAACCTATCCCCCCCAGCCCTAACCCCCCCCCCCCCCCCCGATCTTTGTTTTACCTTCACCTGTCTCCAGGCAGGCGTAGGTTGCACACGCCGGCAGCTTGCCGGCATGCAATCCCTCGGCACAGAGGCAAATGGTCACTGTGCCGGGATCCTCTGACCCCGCCCTCCCCCGGACCACCCCCCCCAATAGGCTGTCTGTTTCCGATTTATTTTAAAAAGTTTTTATTTTGAGTTTTTGTCTCTGGCCAACTTCTTTTTAAATTTTCTTTTAGCCTGCCTTATCAATGTTTTACATTTTTCTTGCCAATGCTTATACTTTTTTCTATTTTCATCAGATGGATTCTTCTTCCAATTTTTGAAGGAAAATCTTTTGGCTAAAATAGCCTCTTTCACCTCACCATTTGTTCAACACCATTTCCCTCGCCATCCTTAGTGCTTGGCAGGATCTAGATAAATCCAATTAATAATGCTTTATAATTGTACTACCTAATAAAATAACATGAAAGCAGGAAGTTCCAAACCTCCATCAATATTTTTAGCACAAAGTATACAATAAGAAACTCTTGGTTTCTTACTTTGCCAGACAATTTAGACATAGATTTATTAACTTCTAGAGATATGCTTTCTTTTTAAATGACTGGGTATTCTGAAATAAATGGGACCCCATTTGTTTCTTTCATGAGTCCCTGAAACAAATGGAGGGGGTTCCAGAATTATAATGAATCTTATTCATCCCATTTGTTTCTTTCCTCATTCATTCCGATGGGCCATTGAAGCCTATGGGCCTTAGAAATCAATGGGAAACAGGTGTAAGTAATTATCAGAAACAAGCCCTTCCCTGTGAATCATGTGTGACCTCATTGTAATGTATTGTCAAAGCCTGGGAGGCAAATTTTGGAAATTAGACAACAGAGACAACATATCACAGTGAAACATTTTTCTAATCAGCTTATTGCTGCTCTCTGGATCCAATGACAATGATCCTGAAGTTTAAGCATTTGCAAGAAGTACTGTGCATTTCTTCTATAGACTTTGGGAAGGATACAGTTTTTGAGCTCTCTCAGAGTTTTCAAAACTTCATTCAACTTTATAAAAAAGCTTTTAGGCTGCTGCTAGTGTGGGCTGAAGTGGTCGTGCCCACTGTAATAGTAAGCAGAGAAAGGCAGGCAATGCCAACAGTGCCATTTTGTTGCTGATTTTTCTCTTCCATGGGGAAGGGTGAAAGCAGGGTCTGGATGTGAGTGGGAGAGAGTGGGGAAGTTGAAACAGTGCTACTGAATGATTTTTTTCTTTGGGTGGGTAGCACTAGTCCAGCAAGGTGAGCAGTGCATGGAGTTTGTTTTGTGGAGCCTGTTAGGAGTCCCAGTGGTGCACTAGTGTGCAGCACAACTCTGCATTGTCTGTGTGTAAGTGTAGTTTTTCACATACACTCACACTCACACACACACATACATACATATACACACAGAATATGGGTGCACACTACAGTCAATTATGGTACTAATAATAAACAAAACAAAAAATAATAATAAAAAAAACAAAACAAAAAATAATAAACCGACATGATGCGATACCCATCGCGAATGCCGGTATAGAAAAACTTAAAATAAATAAATAAATAAATTCTTGTAATATCCAAATCCCATGCACTAGCAGTGATAAATTTAATAATGTCATGGAAAGATAGAAGAGGGAAAGGGTATATTGGCAGGGCTGGCAGCAGTAAGGAAACAAATAGTCCTTCATCTAAGCTGAAGTGAAAATTCTTCAAAGCCAAAATGGTAGAAGACAGCTGTAACCTTACAAAATTGAAATTTGGAAAGTGTACACTACTGCAGACTGATCAGCCTGTCTCTTTCCCTTCTGTTTTGGAACAAGCACTGCTGGTTAAGGCAGAGGGTAGTAGTATGCATTTGACCAGTGACATCTGGACTGACATGAATGCCTCTCCCTGAAAGCACACTGGTAGGATCTGACTGAGGCAAAGGTAGACAGCAGCTCTAGCAGGGATGGAGCACCAGGGTGCATATGGGCTTTCCTGCATACCCATAGAAACAGAAATATAGAAATGACGGTAGAAAAATACCAATCAGCCCATCCAGTCAGCCCAGCAAGCTCCCACACTTATTTCCCCATATTTATCTGTTTCACCAACCACCAAGTTCAGGGCCCTTGTTGGTAACTGTTTGATCCAAATTTCCTGCCACCCCCTTCCATTGATGCAGAGAGTAATGTTGGAGTTGCATCAAAGGTGAGCATAAGGCTTAATGGTTATGAGTAGTAACCACCGCATCAAGCAAGTTACCCCGATGCTTGTTTATCCAGACTGCACAGATCCATGCCTTGTTGGATGTTGACTGAATGTAAATCCTCTTTTCCACATTTCTCCCTGCCGTTGAAGCAGAGAACAACGCTGTATATGCATTCAAAGTGAAGTATCAGGCTTAATTGGTTTAGGGTAGTAACTGCCGCAATACGCAAGCTACTGTTGCGTCCATCGGTCTCAGACGGCTTCGACCTCTGTGCCTCACCTTTCTTTCTGCTCTCCCTGCTGGCCTTGGGAAGATGGCTACCGCCACGTCTGCATCCTGCTCTCTCCAGCGTCCCTGGAATGGCAATGGCAAGGCTATCCGCCATATTTCTCCTGAGGGCCTCCTAGGGTGCGCGTGCGCATGCCACCCACGTCTTTATCCACGTCATGGCGGGAACCTTGGGGGCATCCCCCTCGAGTGATGTCACGCCATCCAGGTATTTAGCCTGCCCTTCGTTTGCTAACAATTCGAGTTAGCAAGGATTGGATATGCCTCCAGTCTGAGCTACTCTGCCGCTTCCGTGCTGCCGCTGGAAGCTCACTCTGCCCTTCGGGGTATTTCATCTAACCTGGGTTAGGGTGCCCTTTGCTTTCTTTCAGGTGCCTATCTGGGATACCAGGTACTCACTCCTCGAGGGCCTGCTCTCCCTGCCTTGGTTCCTGTAATCCATCTACTTCTGCCTGCTGGGATCTACATCTATACAGCTACCAACTTACAGCCCGATCCAGTAAAGTCCGTGGGAGAGCGGACTAATGCCCGCTCTCCCGGCGCGCGCACCGGCCCCTCGCCGGTGCAAGCGATCCAGTATTTAAATTAGGCGACGCGGTGCAAACGAGGAAAAGGAGGCGCTAGGGACACTAGCGCGTCCCTAGCGCCTCCTTTTGGCCTGGAGCGGCGGCTGTCAGCGGGTTTGACAGCCGACGCTCAATTTTGCCGGCGTCGGTTCTCGAGCCCGCTGACAGCCACGGGCTCGGAAACCGGACGCCGGCAAAATTGAGCGTCCGGTTTTCGGCCCGACAGCCGCGGGCGGAATTCAAAATTTTTTTTTATTTTTTTTTTTACTTTTTTTTACTTTTGGGGACCTCCGACTTAATATCGCTAAGATATTAAGTCGGAGGGTGCACAGAAAAGCAGTTTTTACTGCTTTTCTGTGCACTTCCCTGGCGCCGGAAGAAATTAGCGCCGACCTTTGGGCGGCGCTAATTTCTTAGAGTAAAATGTGCGGCTTGGCTGCACATTTTACTTACTGGATCGCTCGGGAATACCTAATAGGGCCATCAACATGCATTTGCATGTTGAGGGCGCTATTAGGTGCTGCGGGTGGGCCGCGTGTTTTCCTCCCCTTACTGAATAAGGGGTAAGGGAAAACACGCGTCCAGAGCAGGGTGACAGTGCGCTCCGACGGAGCACACTTTACTGGATCGACCTGTTAGTGAGTAATCTAATCTTTATTCAGTCTGTCTCATCTACAGCTCAGCACTGGGAACCTGCAACCAGAATTCCCTATTCTATCATGTGCTGCTAACATCTACCATTGTGAGACGGGTCCCCTCTGCTGAGGGTCCATGGACTGCTACTACTGGATCACCTCACTACTGCCACCTCTGGTGGTATCTTCAAGCTGTATAATAAAAGACAAATCTCTGTGTTTGCGTATCTCGAGTCTAGGCTAGTACTGCGGTTCCTCACAGGGCTCCTCCCCATGGGAGTGGCCATCACCTCAGTACCCAAGAATCTACTCCAACATCTCAAAACCATAACAAATTGCTAACTCCATGGATTTGGCTCAGCTCTCCGCATTGCAGGCCATTTCAGGCCTGGCCCAGCGAATCTCCGAACAACAGAACTCACTGGATAACTGGACTACTGCCTTTAACCAGTTGCACACACAGATAAATACACCGACTACCGCAGGTAAAGAAGTTACACTGCCAGAAATGACGGTCAAGACTACTGTACCTCTATCTGCTCCAACACGCTTCTCAGGTGAAGTTTGGAAATGTAGAGGTTTTATCAAATAATGTTGCATGAACTTTTCTCTGCAACCTAATCATTTTCCTACAGCTTATGCCAAGACCACTTATATCCTGTCTTATCTGGACGGAAGAGCATTGGCTTGGTCCTCTCTGCTGTGGGAGTCGATGCCTCGGATGTAGGCGTAGGAGCCGTGTTAAGCCTTCAGCAGTGGAGCTCGCTAAACTATTCATCAGCCATTTCTTTCGCCTACACGGTATGCCAAAAAACACAATCTCTGACAGAGGAGCCCAATTTACAGCCAAGTTCTGGAAGGCTTTGTGTAAGAAGTTCGACATCACACTTGACTTCACCTCAGCATACCATCTTCAGTCGAATGGCCAAACTGAGAGAATGAATAGAATGCTCAAGCAGTTCCTTCGTGCCTATGTTGGTTAATGTCAGAAATACTGGGCTGAACTGTTGCCCTGGGCTGAATTTGCCATCAACTCTCATCCAGCATCATCAACTGGATCTACACCTTTTGAAGTGGTCTACGGACAACAACCCTTACCACCTTTACCACTTCCACTTTCAGTGTCATCCCCGGCAGCTCAATCTACTGCCAAAGATATCCAACTACTCTGGAGAAAGACTAAAGAGATGCTACAAAAAGCTGTACAAAGAGCTAAGAAGGGCTATGACGCTCACCATAGCAAAGCTCCTGAATTCCAGCCTGGTGACAAGGTCTGGCTGTCTACCAAGCATCTGAGACTTAAGCTACCATCAGCTCGATTTGCTCCACACTTTGTCGGACCCTTCCCTATCCTCCGACGATTGGGTACACTCACTTACAGTCTGAAACTTCCTCCAGCAATGAAGATTCGTAACGCGTTCCATGTCTCGCTACTGAAACCGCTTGTCCTTAGCGGGTTTTCCATCAAGACAACTGAACCTTCTCCTATTGATGCAGAAGAAGACATTGAGTACAAAGTTGATGCCATCCTTGATGTAAGAAAGAGAAGCAGAGTTTGGGAATACCTCCTGTCATGGAAGGGTTACAGACCTGAAGAAAACTCTTGGGAACCTTTGGCTAATATCATGGATAAAAAGATGCTTCGTCAATACCACTGATCGCATCCTCAGAAACCAAGACCAGGTAGGGGGTCTGGAAGGGGCTCTTTGAAGGGGTACTGTTGCGTCTGTCGGTCTCAGATGGCTTCAATGGTAATGGACGGCCGGCGCCATCTTTAAAAATGGCGCGGGCCATCCAGTGCTCCTACCATGTGACAGGGGCTGGGCAATGGCATAGATACCTTGTCACATGGTAAGGGCAAAGGGCCATCGGCGCCATTTTGATTAGTGGCAGCCAATGGCCCGAGAGTGAGTGATGGCTCCCGGGACCCCCTCTGGACCACCAGGTACTTGTAAAATGTTTTTGGGGGGGGTTTAGGAGGGTGGGGGAAGCTAAGGGAACAGTTTTAAAGGGTCGGGGTGGGTTTAGGGATTGTTTTGGTGTGCCGTTTTTCCCGCCCTCCCCCAAAACAATAAGAGAACCCCAGGAACAAAATCGTGGGGTTCTCTTATCGGGAGCCCCCGATTTCTGACGATTTTGAAAATATCGTCCGGTATTTTCAATCGTCCGAAGCCCGATTCACATCCCTAAAAGGCATACCTCTTCCCTGCATCCATCCCTCTTCTAAGTGAATCAACTAGGGCGAGTAGTAGAATCTCAGTGCTAAGAGTTTTATGAAAGCCAAATTGTAAATGATCTAGCATTGGATAATCAACAAGAAAAACTTTCAGTTGTTTTGTGACTGTAGATTCAATCACTTTGACTACAAAAGAAAGAGAAGAAATGGATCTGTAATTTGTGAAGTTGGGTGGGTCAAGGTGAGATTTCTTTAATAAAGGCCTAACTGGATCTTGCTTTAAGGTGCTGGGAAGGCAACCTTCATTTAAAAAACAGATTAATCAGATCTGTTA
The DNA here is from genome assembly GCF_901001135.1 of Rhinatrema bivittatum. NCBI lineage: Eukaryota > Metazoa > Chordata > Amphibia > Gymnophiona > Rhinatrematidae > Rhinatrema > Rhinatrema bivittatum. Next base: position 479,961,137 of record NC_042616.1, read on the forward strand.
AAAATGGAGCAAAAACTGTCTTACCTGCCTTTAAGATGGTCATACTGCATGGATTCAATGGCAAAATTTAGTCCATTCATGATCTCAGATTCAGAAAGCTCCACAAAAGACCATCTGACCTCATTGGACTCTGGAATTTCTAAAAACCAGCTAGATGTCAGCTGGCAGAGAGTAGGACTAAAGGGTCAGGTTTCTCAGTAGAGACAGGTAAACAAGGATTTATACTCAGACGAGTATGTTTTAATATATTTATAAATGATCTGGAAAGAGAACAATGGATGAGGTGATCAAATTTGCAGATAATACAAAATTATTCCGAGTATTGAAATCACAGGTAGATTATGAGAAACTGCAGGAAAATCTTGCAAAACTGGGAGACTGGGCATCCAAATGGCAAATTACATTTAATGTGGAATAGTGCAAAGTGATGCACATGAAGGAAAGGTAACCCACACGATGTTAGGTTCCATATTAGGAGTTACAACACAGGAAATGGATCTAGGCATCATACCTTGAAATCCTGTGCTCCATATGTGGCGATGGTCAAAAAAGCAAACAGAATGTTAGGAATTATTAGAAAAGGAAAGGAGAATAAAATGTAGAATGTAATAATACCTCTGTATCACTCCATGGTGAGACTGCAATTCTGATGGCTACATCTCAGAAAAGATATAGCTGAACTGGAAAAGGTACAGAGAATGGCAACCAAAATGATAAAGGGAATGGAACAGCACCCCTATGAGGAAAGACTAAAGAGGTTAGGGCTGTTCAGCTTGGAGAAGAGACGGCTGAGTGGGCATATGATAGAGGTATATAAAATCATGAGTGGACTAGAACGGGTAAATATGAATTAATTATTTATTTCCTTGGGAGACAAAATACTCTGCATTGTAATAAGTGGCCTTGGTAATAAAATGATTGCTAGAGTCCCTGTGCTACTACTTATTGGAATGGAAATTCATGCTGCTGACAGACCTTCAATCCCTCAAATGGATCTACTACAATAAGGATTCATATGTGATTATAATATGGTGGTTCCTGATCCTCCAGCACTTTGACTTTAAAATAAAACACTGATCAGAGAAGGACAAGGGGAATTCAGATTTCCTTTCCAGGGAGGTACAGCTAGTATAGGCAAGTTCTCTAACCCATAAATGCTTGCTGGCAAGAGTATATGTTCCTAACTGGAGAATAAGGTCCTAGGAACCATTCTAAGTGATCATTTGATGACTTATCCTGCTCCAAGTGATAACTAAGTTTCTTCCTCACTTAGACGGATCAGGTATAAAGAATGGATCAAGAATGACAAGATGCAGAATGAGACTGGGAGATTTAAACACACACAGAGAAGGCTGCAAGGTACAGATCAAAAAGAGGAAGGGAATTTAAAATTTTGCTTTTATGTGAAAGGATTTAAATTCTATTGAGGTTTTTTTGGAGTTAACAAGCTTGGCTTCTTGCACTGAGGGAGCTAGCAATGTGTAAGTGGTCAATGCTCAGGTAGAGCTAGCTTTTTGTTTGCTGTGTTTTTCCATTTAAGACTTCTCTGCAGGTTTTTCTGTTCCTGGGAAAAATCCTGCTTAAATAAGCGTAAAGTTTGAAATATTGTTGTTTGTCCCAGTTACCCAGGGACACTGAAGAGCCACAGACACCTAACCACAAGCTGGCCAACTACAATTATATTGCTTAATATCACATGTGGGATTAAATTAAACATTACTAGTTAATTATCTCAATGGGAAATCCATTCATAGTACACTGGTTCCATATAAACAACTCTTTGTTGTGGAATTCAAGCAAATCCAGCACAAAACCATAAGGAATGGATGTGAACCCTGGGCCGAGGTGAGGTAGGCACAGTCTCAGAAGCTTAGGACACAGCCGTAAGAGAGACTTTATTATAGAGGAGAAAGAGCAGAACCCATGGAGCGGGGAACTGCAGTTAAAGGACAGTTCTTGAGCAGAACCTGTGGAGCGGGGACTGCGGTTGAGATACAGTTCTTGAGCAAGGGGTATGCCCAGGGTGATACCTCAGATGTAAATATCCAGTAGTGACCCGCGGAGCAGGGTACTTCAGGCAGCCTTCTCAGTAGTGAAGCTATTACCTCAGGTGAGCAGATTCTGTAGTGGTCTGCAGCGTGGGGTATGCCAGACAGCTTACTCCGTGATGAAGCGATTACCTCAGGTGAGCAGATTCTGTAGTGGCCTGCAGCGCGGGGTATGCCAAGGATGACTGTACAATGATGGTGATGCTGAGGTAGTCAGAGGTACGGAAGCTCAGAAGGTTCCTGAAGAAGTTGAGACAGCAATCTGCAGTGCAGGGTATGGTGAAGTGAATCCTGCTGAAAAGGACGTGGTAGTTGCCCGAGGCACAGAGTACACCACAGGGAATCCCAGCAAGGCTTGGTACAGTTGAAGTACAAAGAAAGTACTCATGAGATGTGGTTCCAAGGGAAGTCCTGAGAAGTAGAGCAAACAGGAGTTCATAGGCAGGAAGGCCCTCCGAGGAGCGGATAGCCTGGGAACGCGAAGAGCCCCCGAGGAGCAGGTACTCACACAGCAAGCCAGGAACTGGAACCGGAAGTCCAAGTGAAGTGGATTCAGCAATGAGGAAACTCCTTGCTAACTCGTCAGTAGGGATGTGCAGAGGAAAAGTTTAAGTTCATATGTCCATATGTCCAAAGGGGGTCCCATTTGCGGTCAATATGGACATAAACAGAATTCAATGAGTTGAGTATATGTCCATATGTGCAAATAAAAATTTAAACCCCTCACCCTCCTTAATCCCCCCCCCCCCCCCGAGACTTACCACAACTCCCTGGTGGTCCAGCGGGGTCAGGATGCCATTTCTGACCAACTTTGCAAGGAGCACGTGACGTCGGCGTCACGTCGGAGTGACGCGGCGTCACGTGATTCCCCGCGAGTTCCCTCCGGCACCCTCGTTCGGCCCAAAAGGAACTTTTGGCCAGCTTGGGGGGCCTCCTGATACCCCCAAGCTGGCCAAAAGTTCCTTTTGGGCCGAACGAGGATCCCGGAAGCGACCCCGCGGGGAATCACGTGACGTCGGTGCCACGTCAGAGTGACGCGGCGTCACGTGATTCCCCGCGAGTTCCCTCCGGCACCCTCGTTCGGCCCAAAAGGAACTTTTGGCCAGTTTGGGGGGGCCTCCTGACACCCCCAAGCTGGCCAAAAGTTCCTTTTGGGCCGAACGAGCCTTCCGGCGCGAACCCGCGGGGAATCACGTGACGCCGCGTCACTCCGACGTGGCGCCGACGTCACGTGCTCCTCGCAAAGAATTTCAGAAATGGCGTCCTCACTCCTCGCTGGATCACCAGGGAGTTGTGGTAAGTCTTGGGGGGGGGGATTAAGGAAGGTGAGGGGTTTAAATTTTTATTTTGGATCAACAATCGCGATTTCCAACTTATTCAACATAGCTATGTTGAATAAGTTGGAAATCCGATCGTTTATGTCTCATCACTTTTTTAAGTTAAAAAAAAAAAAAAGTAGCGTTTTACATTTATGTTCAATACGAATGCACACCCCTACTCGTCAGTGCATAGGGCTGGTCTGCTTAAGTACAGGTAGCGAGACTACGTCATCCGGAGGGGACGCCCCCGAGGTTCTCGCCATGACGTGTACATAGCTGGCCCATGCGCACACGTGCACGTGCCTATGTGACTCCAGAAGCAAGATGGCGGCCGGCAGCACCCACGCCATCCTGGGAACGCCAGGGAGGTCAGCGGTGACTGATGGAGGCTGCCACTCGTCCTAGATTTGATGGTGCAGAGAAAAAAGAGGTGAGCATCAGAGGTCACAGCTGTCTGCAACCGACGGGCACAACAAGGAATTTGGTGTTTTCTTAAAAGAATAATATATTAACATTTCTTTCACTTAACTTTCCTTTTTCATTACAAGGGACAGTGGGCAAAGGGGTTTGTGATTCCTTTCATGTAACTACCACATCTGAATGTATAAGGTAAAGCACATTCCCTGAATATGCATATGGTAGATATTCAGATGTAACATTTTAAAATATATTAGAACATAAACCTCTATTCTGTAAAATGTGGAGGTGAACAAAAAGTAAATCCCCATGGGACAGAGCCAAATATCACTCAAATTGACTAGTCTGTCTTTTTGTAGCATGAGAAAAAAATAACTATGGCTGCATATTTCCATATAAAGCACTGTACACATTGGTGCCTTTTGGAAGTGTTCCCAATGATTATTTTTATTTTTAACAATGTAAAAAAAAAGTTGCATACTCATTTAGGGTGAAAAATTAGACTGCGATGGAACCTAGCCTGGAATGGTTTGCATATCAGCCTTCTGTAATGTGCATATTTTATAGAAGACATTTGCAAACTAAAAAGCCTGACATTTATACAGTAATACATGCATAATTTCTCTCTTATATGTCACATCCTTGCAATGAAAGTAATTTAAAAAATGCAAGGTCAGAGAAAGGACTATGAATGTCATAGAAAAGGGAAAAAGTATCACCAGGAAACGATTTAGCATTTTTTTCACATTCTACAAAACATTTAATATCTAATGTTCATCTTTATATCCAGTGCTTGGCAAAGCAGGAACTCAGTCCTGAAAGAAAGAAATAAATTCAAGTTAGATAAATTATTTCATTGATTTTATGACTTCTATTGTTCATTGGCCATCAAAACAGCTGAAACCATTCTTGTGAGAATATAAACGTTCTCATATCTGATAAATAGTATGACCAGGACAAGTTCAGTCTCAGTAGGCAAGACATTGAACAAATTGTCGACATGATTTACATACAAGTTGTCAACAGCATCTGGATTGCTGTACGCAAGAATGATGGGCAACAGATGTTCAGGAAAACACTACCATCTGCCATATCTGAATATATATCCCTCATGAAACAATATGTTTAAATGGCTACAACACAAATAGCTGTACAAGATTATAACCTGCCCCTATTTTTCAACATTAATTCAAGCAATTAGAACCTGAAATTGTTCTTTATAGCACCAATTCAGTTGTCAAGTGCTTAGTGATCTATTATATCATGGCACCCATAATTAAAATGCAATCAGTTTTGTTCTTTATGGAGTTTTTTGGTTGGGAGCAGAAATGAGTAGATCCAAAATTTATGATCCATGGCTCATGGGTTGCAAACTTCCAAATAAATGATTTCTGGTGTAGTTTGAATTTAGTAACCCCACCCAGCAATTTGCATGTGTCATTTAGCATTGCATGGGCAATTCCTACTACTATCTCTGCCTGAGTTTAAGTTTACCCCCTTTAACAGGCAAATACAAATACATCTCACGGAATGGTAAAAGAGACATAAGTCATTCACATATTGCTGACTGGCCTCATAACAACTTAGCAACATGTATTGAGAATATATTTATCTTACTTATATAAAACTGAAATTTTGGTCCCACCGTCAGACCTATCTCATATTTAAATTATATCAGCTTCATATCACTAGATAGATAGATGGATGGATGAATGGACAGATAGATAGATAGATAGAGAGGGAGAGAATGCAAAAAAAATGAATGATGTCTTGATGTTTTCTCCCAGCAGTTTTCACACCACTCTATTGCATTTTGCTGATTTTATCACATCTTTGAGTAAAAATGCTTTCACTCTTCTTTCCACTTAGTATGCCAATGCCATTATTGTCCTTTTCTCTAGTTTCACTTCCTTTTATCCAATCAGTATTATATTTCACAATAATAAAAAAATAACTTTTAACTTCTACTCATCTAAATCATTTAAATACATATCCATGGCAGCCCAGGGATGACTCAAGGCCATCTGCTGCCTGAGGTGAAGGTTGAAATGGTGCCCCCCCCCCCCCCCAATGGGCCGGTGCAGGTGAAATCACCGAGGGCCAGGGCAGGGGGAAGGCAATGGAGGATGACGTGACTTGCCCAAGGCCACAAGGAATGGCAATAGGATTTGAACCCTGGTTTCCCCACTGCTCTAACCATTCAGTTTTTGGGCCTGTTATTTTTTTGTTCTCAGTCTTTGGCATTCACACGAGGGGGTGCCAGAAAAATGTTTAATGGGACGGGGCGGCCTTTGGCCACCCCACGTCCTGGGTCTAGATATAGGACTCCTCCATTCTCTATTGCCTGCCTCCCACCCTTCTCCAGGATCTGCCCCCTGGGGGTGTGAGAGGTTGGTGAATGGTGGGAGTCTGTGCTGAGACACACACTCTCTTAGGGCTGATACAAGAGTATTAGATGCCCTAGACAAACCTTACAGCCTTTCATTCCCCCCTTCCCTCCCCTCCCCACATAATTAAAAGTATGCATTATTTTCCTTTTTAAAATTTATTAACTTCCCCAATGTAAAAGGCAGATTGCATATGGAAAATAGACATTCAAAGTAGAATCTTCTGAAGTAAAAATATCACAACAACATATATATTATATAAGCATACACTGAAAAAAACCCACACTTTCAATAATAATAATAGTTTAATAGATTTATTAAACTACCTGTCTCTTAGTAATCAAGGCAGTTTCCTGGATCCCATATGGTATTAAGCCTATGGTAAAGTGCACTGGGTGTGGACTTGGCCCATAGAAAGCCAGGAATAAACTGAACTACAATTCCAGTACAGTATGCTTTCCATATCATAATTGCCAGCACTCAACCTATGAAAAGCCATATTGCAAATATTACATCAGGTCCTAAACACCAATATACCTCCTATTAGGAAAACAGATTAAAGCCAGGTTGTTCTAAATCCCTACACAGAAACTACATGCTAACAGAATAACTAAAGCCTCAGTCACACAAGCAGAACACAGATAGACTCTCACCAAATACAGACTAAAGAGATCATAATATATAAATTGAAACGTGCAGACAAAAACTGAACTGGAAATCACAAGAAGTCAAACTCTGTAAGCAATGCAAACACAATCCAGAAATATAAAACATTAAATATACCAATAAAAACAATGTAAAATCTGCTGATAAATTCAGCCAATTAAAAACATGTATAAAAAATGCTCTCACATCATGCCTGTTATCTGTAAACCGGCATGATGTGATTGTATCATAAATGCCGGTATAGAAAAACTTTAAATAAAATAAATAAATAAAAATGTTGAAAATATTACCAAACAATAAAATATTTCAAAACAGCAGATATATCACATCTAAAAACTAACATCGATAAAAACAAAAAAAAATCTCCCACTCTCCATATCTGGAAACTTTAGATTTCCAGTCCACCTGAGATTGTCGAATATTAGAGGAGGGTGCACAGACTTTAACCTCCTCACACATATACACAGGTCACTTCCTGTGCACAGGTACTCTCTCTGATAGACACACTTATATACACACACCCATATTGTATATGAAACAGAATTGTGTTGTGTCTGAAATTGAATTTGCGATAAAAATTGCAAATTCTGTTTTCGGCAGGGGTGGGGGGAGGAGAGGGCAGGAGAGAGAGAGAGAGAGAGCCTTTGAGGAAGCATACATATTAAGCAATTTTTTATACCACTGTAAAAGGGGACATTCTGAACTTAGGGTGAGATTTTGGTGGTGGCCTAGGTTTTGGGGGGCAGTTTTTCATGCACAGCTAGAGGTTCAAACCTCACAGTAGACCAGTGAAGATTTTAGGTGATTTGGAGTGATGAGAGGTACACAAAGATGAGATTTCTACATTGTACTCTCGATCTAGCTTGAAAATTAGATGAGACAATTCTCTAGAGAAGAAATATTTTTTGTTTGATGAGTTTTATGAGGAATTTTTCATTTTGTTCAAAAAAAATTAAAAAAAATACAAATATCTTAAGGTTAGCCATGTGAGCAGAAGGCTGGAGTCTTCCAGAAAGAGCCATCCTGCCTGTGGAGAGCTACAGAAGAAGTATTTTTATATTTGGGGTTTGGGATTTTGGTTAAAAAGTGCCACTCCCTTCATAGCAATAACCAGGCAACATAGAAAGATGGGTTATTTTTGTAAACTGTAGTAATAAGGCTTAGAGTCTGAGGTTTTTTTTTTAATGCTTCTATGACTTCTATTTCTCATTCTATATTTCATATCACAGGCAGTGCTGGTAGCACTGCCATATGCCAATAATATATTTGGAGTTGGGGTTTCTGACTAAAAAGTGCTACCCATCCCCACCACAGCAATAACCAGGCATCGTAGAAAGATGGGTTTTTGTAAACTGTAAAACTAAAGCTTACAATTTGGGGTATTTTTGTTTATGCTTCCATGACTCATATTTCTTTTTTCTATATTTCATATTTTGATAACTATTCAATGAAAAATTTATCATGAAACCTTCCAACAAGAACTGCTACGTGAAGAATGCACACACAGTGAAAAAAAATGTAATGAATATTAGATGGGGCAATTCTCTGGAGGGGTTTTATTTCTGTTTGTTGATATGCTGCATTTAATGGTTTTATCAGGTATTTTCTGCGTCATGTATCTTCTATAGAAGATATAAAAGGCTTCTAGGTCACACTGTTGTGTCTGTTTGTGGCCACCAGGTGGCGCATGGAACATTGGAAGGTCACTGTGCAAAGACATTCTGCTCTGTCTGCAAAGCCTTGTCTCTCTCTTCTACACACAGGCACAGGCACAGTTGGGCAGACACACACACACACATATAGATACACACACACACACACACAGGATCACCACATACACATATACACAAACATACACACACACACACACACACACACACACAGGCTACCTCCAAACACACTCATACAGGCTGCCACACACACATACATATATATCAAATACGCACGTATGTACACCTAGGCACACACACAGGCACACACATACACACATACAAATAAACAGATATCCCCCGTACACATAAATACTGGCTCCACCCATACACACACACACACAATCACACACAAATACATACAGGCTCCCCACACACTCAGATGTACATGCATATATACACACACATACTCACAGGCACCCACACACATGCATAGGTTCACACACACAAAAAACATACACAAGCTCCCCCCTACATATACACACAGTCTCGCACATATACACATAAAGGCACACATCTACCCACACACAGGCTCTCCCACATGCTCATACACACACACACATATACACCTACATGTATACCACACACACAAACACACACACAGGTTCCCCAAAATGCACATACACACATATTCTCCCATATACAGATATGTACAATCACCCATGCACACACACACACACATACAGACTCCCCCCACACTGACACACACCTAGGCTCCCATTCACACACACACACACACAGGACTCTTCTTCAGCCACTGCTAGACCCCTTCTTCATCCAGCACAGGATGGGGTCCATGGCAACCCTCTCCCTCTTTGGCTGCTGCAGGATGGGATCTGCGATAGCCATCCTTGCAGGCCTCTTCAGCTGCCATAGGATGGAGTCCCATGGCAACCAGCAATGCGAGATCTCTAAAATACTGTCAATTTAGTTTAAAGGGAGGTTTTCTATGTTTCTATATGCTTTTTGTTAATTTTCATAATAAAATTAAACAATATGATTAGTTTTCCCTTTTGTTTGATTTTAATCTGCATATTTATTACTGACCAAACAACCCAAGCACTTTTTGCCATGTGGATCAAAGTGCATCATGATACTTAAGACCTGGCAGGGGGGGGAAGAGGCACTACAAGGCTGCCCTTCTCTCCTCCTTTTTCACTGTCATTGGATCCAGGGAGCAAGGGAATTCAGGTGGGGTAGGGAGGCAGAGAATTTTGGATTCTGGGGGCCTGAGGGTGGTGAACACACAGAACTGGGATCACAAGATGGAGAGTGTGTGAACCATGGGGCGGGAGTAGTGAGTGAACTGGGGAAAGTAGAGCTTCATGTGGTGGAGGAGGGAGGGAGTGAGATGGAGAGGGCGACTGGGGTTAATGACGATTTTGTGAGGAGTGAGGAGGGAGTGACTGCAGAAAATGCAGAGGGGTAAGTGAGGGGTTTATGGGAGGGAGAGAGTGACCTGAGTGAATGAGAGGTTTGTGAGTGGGGAAGAGTGAATGAACTGAACAGTGATCGTGAAGGGGGAGATCACATGGCCAAACTTTACTATATATAGCCAGAAACAAGATGAATAGAAAGATTACAATTTTCTACGTTTCTTACTGTGATTAGGAAATGCAAGAAATTCACTTACAGAGAGAGTATGCAAGCAAACATTTGCCTTTAGAGGCTACAAAAAAGGAACGGACTAATGAGAAAAATGCTCTGATTAGAGCAAAAAAGGTGAATATATTTGATCCTCAGCCATTTAACTAAGCACTTAAAAGGTTCAGATTAGGAAAAATACCAGTGATATTCGTTGAGGGGCAGATTTTAAAAAGTACGCCCGTGCGTACCTTTGTTCGCGCGACCGGCGCAAACAAAAGTACGCTGGATTTTAATAGATATGCACGTAGCCTCACATATCTTTTAAAATCCGGGGTTGGCGCACACAAGGCTGCACAAAATCGGCAGCCTGAGCATGCCGAGCCGCGCAGCCTGCCTCCGTTCCCTCCACCCCCCCCGCACCTTCCCCTCCCTTCCCCTACCTAACCCACCCCCCCAGCCCTATCTAAACCCCCCCTACCTTTGTTTGAAAAGTTACGCCTGTCCGAGGCAGGAGTAACTCGCGCGCGCCGGCCCAGCTGCTGGCGCATGATTCCCCGGCCCAGGAGCAGTTTTGGAGGCCTCGGCCACACCCCCGAAATGCCCCCGGGCTGGAACCATGCCCACAGCCCCGCCCCCGGATGACACACTGCCGCGACATGCCCCCTCGGCACGCCCCCCAGGAAAGCCCCGGGACTTACGCGTGTCCCAGGGCTTGTGCGCGCTGCGGAGCCTATTCAACATAGGCTTGGCACACGCAGAGGGAGATTGGGGCAGGTTTTCAGGGGTATGCATGTATCTTACGTGCGTACCCCTTTGAAAATCTGCCCCTGAAGGAATAGTTAAACTCTGAAAAGATAGGAACTAGGAAAAAGGAAAACCATATGTTATCATATGGACATTACATTTGTACATCAGAAGAACTACTGAAAAATATGTTTTCAGTTCTACCAAATATATTCTGTGACCTATAAAGAAAATATCAGAAATATTTTAGTGCATAAAACCTTAACATTCTGTTGACTATTATCTCCTATCACAGAATCCTGTGTATAAAGACAGTAAACTAATCTAATAGCCACAATTTTTAAAGCTGCATTATGTATGATAGTAAAGTCCTCATCTTAAATTAAGGAAATATAAAAAACCCACAGTCAACTATGTTACATACAATTCAAACCTGAGCTGAATAGGAAAATCTCACAACAGTTAAAAGTTGCAAGCATGCTTTTGAGTTTGTTTAGTGATGATAAAACAAGAAGTGTTTTTCAAAATGTTTTAAAAATTGTCTGAAGCAAGAGTTATCACTTTCATACATCTTTTACATTTTGTAATCACATTTTTATACATGAGTAACCTTTTAAACGGTTGAATATTGATGAGCATGAAGTGTGTAAAATCTTGCAGCAGCAAACTTCGCAGAATATTCTATGTCATCTTGCTTGTAATGTTTAAGACATTAATTAGGGACTAATTTTTAATGGTAAAATAATTTTCATGCTGTAAACAATTTATGGAGAATGCTAATTATGATGCATTTTTCAACCAATGCAATTTCAATAGCATTTCACTTGAATGATAGACACATATAAAGGAATTCATATCTGCAAAATGTTGTGGCGCATGACTATGCATTTGTTTTATCATATCATACATCATAGGCAATTGCTGTGAGGCTGCAGAATTTATTTGGCAGAAATGAATACAAATTTTTCAATAATTCTTCTGATGTACAAAGGTAACATCTATATGGTAATACAAGCTTTTTCCCTTTTTCCTAGTTCCTGTTTTTTCAGAACTTATCTATACCTTCAATAAAAATCACTGGCTTTTTTTCCTAGTCTAAATCTTTAAAAAGCTTAGTTAAATGGCCAAGGATCAAATATATTCTCCTTTTTTGATCTAATTGGAGCATTTTTCTCACTAGTATTTCTTTTATATAATTGTTAAATATTGATTTGGGAATTCCTCTCCCTTTTCTGGAAGGCTTGATGTGATATTGGTAGTAAATTATAATAATTGCTTTATTTTTCTTTTTGAATTATAAATGTCAAGATGTTCTTGGAATTAATGTTTGCAAAATTTTGTTAAGGAAATTAATAATAATAAAATAGCAATTATATCCTTGGGGAGGATCCAAGATGGCCGATCTGATGATATGCAATTGATGTAGCTCTGACGGATTTTTTCCCACTATTTTCCAATATGCTGCATTCGGTGAGGAAACACCACACTAAAGAACACAATTCCACATCAGCATTTTCCTCCCTACAATTTACTGGGCTGATGGATGTTCACCTGCTTCGGAAAGCTCGGACGCCGGTAGGACGTTCGCAGCAGGGTGGCCGAGAGGAAGCAGAAACTCGCCGCCATTCAGGAACAACAAACATCTCTGTCCCCAGTTAATCGTAGGCCCCCGGAGAACCCGGCTGAGGCAAGACTTGCTGAACAGCTCTGTGGTGTGGAGCAGGGCTACCCGGCGTGAACAAATGTACACCTGATTTTATAACATGCGCGTGCAGCCGCGCACATCTTATAGAATCCGGGGTCGGCGCACACAAGGGGGTGCACACTTGTGCACCTTGCACGCGCTGAGCCCTAGGGGAGCCCTGATGGCTTTCCCTGTTCCCTCCGAGGCCGCTTCAAAATCGGAGTGGCCTCAGAGGGAACTTTCCTTCTGCTCCCCCCACCTTCCCCTCCCTTCCCCTATCTAACCCACCCCCCAGCTCTACCTAAATCCCCCCCCTACCTTTATTCCATTATTTACTCCTGCCTCTGGCAGACGTAACTTGTGCGCAGTGGCCGACTGCCGGCGCGCCATCTCCCGGCACAGCCGCTGTGTCGGAGGCCTCGGTCCCACCCCCAGACCGCCCCCGGACCGCCCCCAGACTGGCACCCCGCCCACGCCCACATCCATGCCCCCCTCCAGCCCCTTTTTCAAAGCCCAGGGACATACGCGCATCCCGGGGCTTGCGCACGTCACCGAGCCTATGCAAAATAGGCTCGGCAGGCGCAGGAGCAGATTTTCGGAGTTACGCGTGTAACCCTTTGAAAATCTGCCCCATAGTCCTCCTGTATAATCAGATCGTATTTCCTGTTATATCAAGGTATATTTTTGGGATTGTGTTTAGAACTTCCCCTTCTCTTGTGAACTTGACTGTGCAGAGAAATTTAAGCTTAAGATATTGGTTTTGTTTTTCTTTTTCCTGTTTTCTCTGCAGTTACAAATTCATGTAATATTTTCTTGAATGTATATTGGATAATCATAAATAAAAAAAATAGCAATGATATTCATCTCTGCTTGTGAAGTTTAAGAGAATTATACATTTCAGCCTCCACATTAACATATAGCCCCACATTCCTTGCTTTTGAAATTCACTCTGTAGTTCAGAGATTTTTAGACACAGGTTAAAACAGTGGCCTTCAGAATGAATATACTATCCAGGCTGAAAAATAAATGCTTTGATAAAGGAATCACATAAGGTTCAGAAATGCTGGCAGAAGTAGGCGGGAGGAGAGGATCAATTAATCAGATGTCCAAGAAGAATACCTGAATCATTAAGATGAAAGGAGCGTCACAATGAGGCACTTAGTTACAGCTGGTTACAAATGACTGACACAGCCAGAACTGCATTTTCTAACCAAAGATTCAAAGATGTTACAGATGCTCCCAAAATCACGATGAGGTGTAATCTAATATGCCCAAGTCCTGCTTCAGAAAAGCTTTTATTTTTTCTTTTACTGGCAGCAGCAGTAATAGCTTAGGGATGATCCATCTGCCTCTGCAGAATGTATGAGTATGCCTAATTAGCCTTTTTGGTTGTTGTTGTTAATATAGGGCAGGCGACTCTGCTCCTGCCAACTTCAGATTGTCACAAGGAAACCAAAAGTATAACCCGGGAAATAAGAACATAAGATGGTTTAGCAGCACAATATTGTTTTGAAACCAAACAAAGCATTGATTTGTCCTAGTATGACACTGATCTAGTGGAAGAGAGCTGTGAGTTCAAGACTGGTGATCGCCTCGATATTATTGCATGCCAGCTGACAGAGCTAGAGGTTCACTGGATAGCAACACATCAGACACAGAGTATAAAATAAGCGCACTCATATATTTCACTATTTCTGGTCTACTCCTCGTATGTTTTTATTTATCAGTCTTTTATCCTGCAAATCTAGGGAAAAAAAACACACAAAACCAATCAATGTGGATTCCAAGATAACAATCAGAAAATATAAAAACATTACAGATCTTAAAACAGTATATATAAAAATATCACATACAGTATTCTTGATTTCACAAACTCTCCCTATATACTTGCTTAAATAAAAATATGGCCAGTGACCTCAAAAGAGAACCTGAACTGAGTTAAAGGGGCATTTCAGAAACAGGTAAATGTCAGACGCATAATGAGACTTCTCAAATTTGGGGACAAGGTTGGATAACGTAGAAAATGACAGCAGATAAAGCCCAAAATGGTCCATCTAGTTTGCCCAGCAAGTGTTTTTTATTATGAGTAATAATTGCCGCTCCATGCAGGTTATTCCCATACGTTCTGTTAAGAGTAGTGACTGCTTCTCCATGCAGATACCCCATGCCTTTTTCAAGGGTAGTAAGTGCTGCTCTGTGCTGACTACCCCAAACCTTCTATTAAGGGTACTAACTGCCACTCCAAGTAGTTACGCCCAATGTAAACTTTAGGTGTAATAGAAGTTACCCCATTTCTTCATTTCTATTTTCTATTCAGTAGGAATCCTCTGTTTGTTCCATGCCCTTTTGAATTCCATGACTGTTCTCCTCTTCACCACGTCTTCTGGGAGGGAATTCCATGCATCCATCACTTTTTCCATGAAGAAATATTTCCTGACATTGATCTTGAGTCTTCTCCCTTGAAACTTCATGTCGTGACCCCTAGTTTTAGTACCTCCTTTCCATCAGAAAAGATTAGGTTTTTGTGAATCAGTAATTATTTTCAAGAATTTGAAAGTCTGTATAATATCTCCTGTCTCTCCTCTCCTCCAGGGTATATGTATTTAAATCCTTCAGTCTCATCCCATAAATCTTTCTTTACAGACCCCATACCTTTGTGGTTGCCTTTCTCTGGATATCTTCCATTCAATCCTTATCCTTTTCAGATGCAGTCTCCAAAACTGAACCCAGTCCTCCAAGTGTTCATAATCTTTCAAACCCTTAATATTACTAATTCTAGGAAGACCCTTGTAGGAAGAAATATTTCTGAAAATCTCCCCAGAACAAACAAAGGAACGACAATTAAAAAGAGCTTAAATAGAAGGAGATAGAAGAACATCGATCCACCTCATTGAGGCAGAGGATCATATCTGTGTTGTGTAGGAGGTGGATCCTTGGACTGAGGTGGGGTTGACACAACCCATAGGTGAGGGCCTATGGATCCCCACCATCAGCAGGTGGAGTGGGCTGAAGCTGGAGGCCACTGGAGCTCACCTATACCAGCCCGCATTCCCCTTGGGTTGAGCCTTTGGGGTGCCAGGGCTGGCAGGACTTAAGCGGATCTCAAGGTTAAGTACTGGTGGTAGCTGGTTCAGCCCAGAGACAGCAGCCAGCAGGTGGCGTAGTCCTAACTCGGACAGGATACGGATCGGAAACCCAAGCACCAAGGAACAAGTGGGAACTGAAGGTGCTTGAGCAAAGGGAGGCCAAAGCCTAGATAGTCCGTGTCCAGAGGATAGGGACAGAGGCGTCACTGTTGAGCTTGAATGGAAGCTGGTGGTACTTGGAAGGTGTAGCAAGGAACATGGAAATCTGGACTCAACATAGTCTGAGGCCAGGTCATTCGTAGCAATGGTCAAGGCTCAGAGAAGGCAGGCGTGGTCAGACGTAGCAATGGTCAAGGCACAGAGAAGGCAGAGGTGGTCAAATGCAGCAATGGTCAAGGCACGGAGAAGGCAGGCGTGGTCAGGTGTAGCAGTGGTCAGGCTTGGAGAAGGCAGGAAAGGTCAGACTAATTGGTCTGTAGTTTCACGGATCATTCATGGAGCCCTTTTTAAATATTGGGATTATTTTAGCCACCTTCCAGTCTTCAGGTACAATGGATGATTTTAATGATAGGTTACAAAGTTTTACTAATAGATCTGAAATTTCATTTTTTAGTTCCTTCAGAACCCTGGGGTGTATACCATCTGGTCCAGATGATTTACTATTCTTCAGTTTGTCAATCAGGCCTATCACATCTTCTAGGTTTACTGTGATTTGGTTCAGTCCATCTGAATCATTACCCATGAGAACCTTCTCCGGAACGGGTATTTCCCCAACATCCTCTTCAGTAAACACCAAAGCAAAGCGATGTTCTTCAGTAAACACCAAAGCAAAGCAAAGCTATGGCCTTATCTTCTCTGCCCCTTTAACCCCTCAATCATCTAATGGTCCAACTGACTCCCTCACAGGCTTTCTGCTTCAGATATATTTTAAAAAGTTTTTACTGTGAGTTTTTGTTTCTATGGCCAACTTTTTTTCATATTCTCTTTTATCCTGTCTTATCAAAATCTTACATTTAACTTGCCAACACTTATGTTATGCATGCCATCTGCAGCAGACCTGCGGCTCGGCCCCTCACCTCTCTCAAGTGAATCCAGTGTCAGGTCCCATGTCTCTGGTGGCGGTAGGCCACCGGCTCCATCCTCGGGCCACCCCTGGTGCTTCTGGCTCAGCTACAGACCCTGGTACCTCCGGTTCAGCTACAGCTCCTGGTGCTATGCATCGGGCCTCTCCCCATGGCCCGCGGAGAGACACTGCTACTCGGTACTGTGCCCCTCCTTAGGTGAGCGCACGCACATCACTGATTTAAGTAGGGCCCGCGGCGGGAACCGAGCCACAGCCCCAGATGATGATGTCAGTGGAGCTCCGGTATATAAGCCCAGGCTTCGCCTCCTAGCTTTGCCTTTGCAACAACTTGCTGGTCGAGTACTCGTTGCCTCCTGTGGGATTCTCCTCATTCCTGTGTTCCTGATCCTCACTGACTCCTATTCTTGATTTCCTCATTCCTGTGTTCCTTTTCTTCAACCTACCCTCGGATTGCCTTCTCGGATCTCAAACTCTGCTTTTCCTGACCACGCTGTTGACTCTCTCCAAGCCCGGACCTCTGCTTCGCCTGACCACGCTGTTGACTCTCTCCAAACCCAGACCTCTGCTTTGCCTGACTACTCCGTTGTCTCTCTCCAGACCCAGACCTCTCCCTTGCCTGACTGTGTTTTCCTATCTCCTCACTCTTACCTCAGCCTTGCTTGCCACTGCTTCCAGATTGCTGCCAGCCCTGACTCAAGCTTGCCTTATGACGCCTCTTCAGTCTATGTCCTGGACTTGGTCTATTCAGGCTTTGGCCTGTTCTTGCTTGGGCACCCCCTGTCTGACTTTGTTCCTTTGGCGCTTGAGTCTCCGGGACTCATCTTCGTCCAGTCAGACTGTACCATTCCTCTGTTGCTGTCTCTGGGCTTACCTCGATCCTTTCATCGACAACGACATATGAAGGCCCACCTAAGTCACAGCTGGCCCCTGTACACAAAGGCTCAACCCGCGGGGAACAAGGGCTGGTATTGGTGAAGCGCCAGCCAACCTCCGACCATCAGCCCACTTCACCTGCCGACGGTGGGGACCCGTAGGACCCTTCCACCTCGGCCCAAGGGTCCACCTCCGGCACAACAGCTTATGCTTTATCCTATAATCTTCTGTTGGATCCTTCTTTCAATTTTTGAATGAAGATCTTTTGGCTAAAATAGCCTCTTTCACCTCAGCTTTTCAAAGGGAGATTTCATGGGATTTGAGAGTGTGGGGATTTCTTGGGGATTGATTTTCTCTGGTTCATGGTGATTTAAGTGGATTTTGGGATCTTTTGAGGTGAAGGTTGGTTTAATTTCTTTTGAATTTCTTCATATGTGAGCTGACAATTTCCAGTGAAACAGTTAAAATTAGTTCCATTTTTCCTGAGGAAAATTTAAAAAAAACAGAGCTAGGGGAATGTCGTCATCGTAATGTCATGGTTATTGCATGTTTACAAGGAACTGGCAAATGAGCAAGTTAATGTAGGGATACATAAATCAGTCACTTTATGGTGAATTTTATGGATTTATCTCATTTATAAATTAATCTACGGGTTCTTTAAAAATCCTAATCTCATAAAGTAATCACCAATAGGTTTTTCTGTGGGTTCTTGGTATCTTCGTTAATCCGAGCTTGACTGTTATTTACTATGTGTTTTTTGTAATAATAATTTTAAATCGTTCTCACCTTTTCTATAATCTCTTACAAGTTAGCCCTGTTATTTGCCCTGTTATTTGTAACCTCTTGTTTGATGTAATTTCCAACTTTGGTTCTATGTAAACCGATGTGATATGTACCAGTACATGAACATCGGTATATAAAAGCCTTTAAATAAATAAATAATAATAAATAAATAAATTAGAGTTATAAACTGGAAGGGGGTTGAATTATTTTCACATGATGTCATCAAAGTAGGAGTCTTCTCTGTAAAAAAAAAACAAAAAACCAAAAAACAGTGTCAGTTTTTTTGTGTGTCCGTTGTTGAGAGAGAGAGATTTTCAGACTGACAGGCTGAGATTCTGGTGGCTATGGTGAAGCCAAAATACTGTGAAACACACTGATTTATAGGGAATGCTTTAGCAAATGTTTGTGTGTGAGTGTGAGAGCCAAATTTAGAAAAATAATCCTGAGAAAGGTAAGAAGTGATAGATGTCAGTTTAAAAAATAATTGAAGTGCTAGTTCGCGGATTTTTGCCAGCCTAGTTAGTGTTGTGAGAGAGAATGAATTGATTCAACCTTAACAAAAGGCGGTCACTATTGAAAACAACCTATCTTGGGTCATTAAAATAAAAAAGGATTATTCCTTTTTGAGAAATTTTCCTTCAAAATTAACATCCACTTATTTGAAAGGGAAAAATATATGTATTTGTTCTGTAAATAAAGAACACATACACTGAGTGAAAACAAGCTCTGATTGGCTGGTTAAATAATTTTTGCTTGTGAGGGAATCCTCTGAAGCACTGCTATAGTGTTTGACCTGGAATACGGTGTTAGTGCTGACTACACTGAGACAGAGGATAAGTAAAGTTAATGAGCTACTGGATTGTTTAACCAAGCAGAGAGAGCTTTATCATATTTTTGTATGGTGGATTTCATAATCACATTCAAGAAATAAATGGTGATAAATGAATTCTCATATGTTCTCATTACTACATAAAAATAATGGGAATTGAGAAACAAGAGTAAAAGTAAAGAGCGTACACTTGAATGACTGCGTTTGCATGTTATGTGATAATGTTCAGATTCACAGAAACCTTTGTTTTCCCATCCCATTTACCATTTTCTTATAATATAGTGGGAAACGATTTCTCTGGAGTGTTATTCCTTTTTCTTATAAGGGTAAGGCTGATCTCATGCATCTCATTCTCATGTGACAATTTCTAGTTCCATTCACACTCTCATTCGCTTCCAAAGATTCATCTCTCTCTCATTAGATAAGGAAAAATTGATGATCATTTATTTTCCTGTAGTGAGTATTAAAATATAATTAAAGAAAAGGGAGTCAGTTTCTTTTATTGAGTTTGTAAAGACAGAACAGTAGGAGCGGTTTCAGACTACAGGTTCAAGAATGGTATCGTCTCAGTCCTCGGTATCAAGCATTGAAATCAAGCATCAAACTCAATCATCCAAAGCTTCTGATCATCCTTGGGTAAAGACAAGGCATCCATAGCTAACAATGCATACAAGCTCCACCCCCAACTATCTGCATTGAGGGATGGAAAGAGAGAGAGAGAGAGAGATGTTTTCCAAAGATTGTTTATATATTAGAGATACCCAATACTTGTAGGATTCCTTCATGCTTGTCTTTTGTTATAAGACTAAGTTTCAGGAACTCAATGATCCAATATTTGTTTTAAGTAATGTTTGAGGAAAAAGGGTGGGGTATGGGCATTCCTCATTACATGCATTACTCCAGATGTTAGAAAAAGCTGACCATGGCATGCGCTGGTGTGTTATCCATGTAACTTTACTGCTAGTCCTGATGAGGAGCAAGTCTAGAGATCTCAAGTTTTAGGGATTTTCAAGACTACCGACCTGAGAGAGAGAGAGACAGCGAAAGAGAGACAATATGACACTGTATATATTAGAGATGTGAATCGTGTGATCGATCGTCTTAACGATCGATTTCGGCTGGGAGGGGGAGGGAATTGGATCGTCGCCGTTTGGGTTTTTAAAATATCGTGAAAATCGTGAAAATCGAAAACCGGCACACTAAAACATCCCTAAAACCCACCCCGACCCTTTAAAATAAATCCCCCACCCTCCCGAACCCCCCCAAAATGCCTTAAATTACCTGGGGTCCAGTGGGGGGGAGGGCGGGAAAACTGGCACACTAAAACAACCCTAAAACCCACCCCCGACCCTTTAAATAAATCCCCCATCCTCCCGAACCCCCCCAAAATGCCTTAAATTACCCTGGGGTCCAGAGGAAGGGTCCCGCTGTGATCTTCCACTCTCGGACCTCCGGTGCTTGTAGAAATGGCGCCGGCGCTACCTTTGGTTTTTCCGTACGGAAAAACGATTCGCGGCAGGAGATCGCTCCCGGACCCCCGCTGGACCCCCAGGGACTTTTGGCCAGCTTGGGGGGGCCTCCTGACCCCCACAAGACTTGCCAAAAGTCCAGCGGGGGTCCGGAACGACCTCCTGCAGTCAAATCGTGTTGTCTACGGCCGGCGCCATTTTGCGCAAAATGGCGGCGCCATTTCTACAAGCGGCAGGTAGCGCCGGCGCCATTTCTACAAGCACCAGAGGCCCGAGAGTGGAAGATCACAGCGGGACCCTTCCTCTGGACCCCACGTAATTTAAGGCATTTTGGGGGGGTTCGGGAGGGTGGGGGATTTATTTTAAAGGGTCGGGGTGGGTTTTAGGGTTTTTTTAGTGTGCCGGTTTTCCCGCCCTCCCCTTTCCCCTCCCCCTTCCCCCGATTTACGATTTTTTTGACGATAAATCGGGGGAATTGTTATTGTATCGCGGCTCTAACGATTTTTGACGATTTAAAATATATCGGACGATATTTTAAATCATCAAAAAACGATTCACATCCCTAGTATATATCTACCACTGTAAGAGGTGCACTTTCAGCTTAGGGTGGGTTTGAATCATAAGAACCTTATCCAAACCTTTTGAAAACCAGTTACACTAACTGCCATAATAACCACGTCCTCTAGCAATGAATTCCAGAGCTTAATTATGCGTCGAGTGAAAAAGAATTTTCTCCAATTTGTTTTAAATGAGCTACTTGCCCCCTAGCCCTTCTATTGTCTGAGAGAGTAAATAACTACATTTAACTATTCAACCATGGCCAGGGTGCAAGGATCTGTAGTGCACTAATGGAACACTGCACCCCCCAAACTCATATTGTCTCTTTTACAGTATGTTTTCTCTCTCTCTCTCTCTCTCTCTCTCTCTCTCTCTCTCCCCTTGTAAGAACATGGAAAATGTTTTTTCCCTTGTATGTGTAAAAGCTGCTAAAGCCCTGGTGGTAACATGAATGGGACATTTACTCAAGCCACCTCTTAAAATCATGTGGACACACACATGCAGTGGGGTATTTTAAATGATAAGTGCGCATGTTTGCGCAGGATTTAAATTGCAGCATATCTCTGCTCTTGTGTTTATAGGTGCATGCACATTCTTTTTATAATTAGCCAGTAAGTTAGTCCCTTAGCTGGATAAAACTGACATTTGGCTACGTTAGCCAGATGACTTTGGCATGCCCCAGAATACCTCTTTTTATCTGGCTAAAATCTAGTTGGATAAGTGGCCTAATATTGCGAAACTTGCCATTTTGCTGGATTACTCTCAAGTTATCCATCTAAATAGATTTGAATATGGTCTTCTAAATGTCTAATTTATTATTATGATTATTATTATGATTATTTTTATTATTTGTACAGCATACTATTTTACTGCATTTGCCAACCAATAGAAATGTGAAAGGCAATCAAGGGAAGTAGCTTTTCGTCTTTCATGTTTTATCTGAGGATTTTCTGGTACATCACCTCCTATCACTGAGAAGAAAATGAAACTCACAATTCAAAGCAACAAAAAGGAATAATGTGGCAGGAAGCTATTAATAGTAAAGCAGGTTTTCAACTTTGTTTATTTTAATACTACCAAATAATCTACAGATTAATATAGATGGATATTATTTTACCCTAGAAGTGAAAAACAAATCAAGAAGATGCCCTCTAAGGTTAACAAGGAATTGATTTCGACACATTCAGAATATGGATATGTTCACTAAAAAAAAAAAAAAAAGCTAAAATTATGGAAGATTTTACTAATGGAGACATTTGTGACTACAATATTAACAACTTTAAAAACAAATTGTACAAGCCTTTAATGGAAAAAGATACTGATGGGTATGATGATATTGTTAAATGCTGTGAAAGGTTTTCATTAAAGGAGTTAAACTGGTACTATGGAGGAAATTTTCAAAGGAGTTTCACACATAATAATGCCTTGTATGCGCTGCGCATATGTTCAACACACATGTGTACAGATCATTTACAAAAACAGGCCGATTATCACATGTTCATGTAGGTAAGTATGTGCAAACAGAGTATGCTTGGGACATGTTGGGGCATAGTTTAGATGTTCACGCGAACTTTGCTATTTTATTGTTACAAATCTTTTTATTAAACTTTTCCTTACACAATAATACTACAAACAGTACATAAGAAAAGCAAGCGGGTACATCAGTGTATTCTTACCAATGCCCGCATATTGCAAGCACGGGTATGTTAGCCACTACCAGATACCCCCATACCCCCCTCCCAAAACCGCAGCAAAGCTCCCCAAAGTATTCCTTAACTTCTAGTTATGGCATCATAATAATTAAGAATAAGACTCCTGGCCCGTTGTGGCAGAGATTGCAAATAAAGATCCCACAACTGCAAAAAGGTTTTCCTTTGCTTCATTAGATCTAGCTTTTCCATATATTTCTCATTGGTGCACATAAGAAACAAATGATTCCATAGTTGAGTCAAATTTGTGGGATCTTCTCCTGGTCAACACTGTAAAATAGCCTCTTTTACTAATAATAGCACTTTATGAATCCAAATTCTTACTTACTTATGGCCCACAGGCCCACTGCAAGCCCACTCAGATTGTCAAAAAGTAACAGCTGTGCCTGAAGCAGTAACAGAAAACCAATACTTTGATGTAATTAACATACATTTCCTTTTCCGGGCTGCATGGGCAGGAAGGACAGACCACGCTGTCACCTCCTCCAGGCCAGTGGCCCTCCAGGTGGCCGTGGGCCTCCCCTTCTTCTGCTGCCAAGTGGGATGGGATATCCTGATGCTCGCAGGCCTCTTCTTCTGCCATCAGGTGGGATGGGGTCCTCCAATGGCTGTGGCCCTCCTCTTTCTCTGCTGTCGGATGGGATGAGCTCCCCCGGTGGCCATGGGCCTCCACCACCTCTTCTTTTGCCACTAGGTGGGATAGGCTCTGTCGGTCCTTTTCTTGCCTGGGTGGGATGGGATTCCCTGCCCCTGGGTGCCCCCTACAGCCTGATACCCGGGGGGGGGCCTTGGCCCCCCTCGCTACGCTACTGAATGTCCAGTCAAAAGTTGTGCTCCAAAGTAAAAATAGTTTACTGTAGATTCTTCAGAATAAAACAGGTTGACAAACACCAAATAGTAAAGACAATCAACCAAAAAGTATAGTTCTTAATCAGCTCTTCTCTCTTTAAACAACCAGAAAGTTCTTACTTCTTATGCAACACTTTTCTCCGTTTAGTTCGTTACTTCTTCTGCTGCTTCAATATATTCTCTTAATGTAGCCTCTTCTAGTTACTTAGTCTCTACCCAGGCCTATCCTGTCTCTCTTTTCCTTTCCATTATTACAAATGTTACTCACACCGTCCTGCTCAGCTCAAGGAAGAAATCCCTCTGGTGCCACTTCAGGATCCTCTTGAGCCCCAAGGCAAGTTCCCTCTAGCACAGTTTGTCTTCCTGGTTCAAATAAGTTCTTTACCACTGAAAAGTATAAATTTCTTCAGATTTCCAAACCAGACTTTTCAACACTTTAGCTCTTCCTTCAGGCTTCCTGAGATTTTGGGGAGAAAATCTCTACCCCACTCCTGCTACTCCCTTCTGTTACCCTGAGAGAGGATCACAGCTCAAACTTTCCTCAGTCCTTCCAATCTAGAGCATCCCCAGACTCAGTAGAGTTAGGGCTTACATCACTTTTCCTAATGTCCATAGGGGCTGTACTCCACTATCAGACAAGAGGGCATGTAACACCCTCTGATCAAGAGCTGACCTGCAAATACTGGAACATTGTTACTCTAGTTCCAATGCAACCTTTTTCCCTTTAAATTTCCTGTGCCCTCGTTACAGCTTTTTTCAGACTTTTCAGCTTTCCCAGAAGGGGAGAATCTCCCCTTTACCATAAACCTTTTTAGTAGTACAAAATCCTATATACTTTGTGGTATAGGGGCCACACTAGCTCCTTATACAGATCCAAAAACTGTACACTGATCCTGTATATTATTTCTAAGGGGTATCTCCTTATTCTTCTTCTTCTCTGTTCTGTGCTCCCCTCCCCCCCCCCCCCCCCCAAATGTTGCACCCTGAGTATTCATAAGTTTATAATACTCATGTTGAATGCCACTTCACCACCACTCACACCCTCTAGGTAACATTAGTCAGCCCCAAATGACACTTCCCCATCAGCCCCAGTGACATGCACACACAGAGTTATCTCCAATCAGCCTCAGTGACACACACACACACACAACCAATTAACATCAGTCAGCCCCAGTGACACACATGTATATGCCCAGTCAGCCACAATGACACCCCCCAGTTAGCCCTAATCAGCTCCAATGACATCCCTGCTGTTACCCCCCAGTAAGACCCCCCACACACACACACACACACATACATACGCAGAGCCCCAGTGACATCCCATTTAGACCCAGTCAGCTCTAGTGACACACATAGACACCCAGAAATGCAGTGCCATCCACTGAATGGTTTCCACAAAGAATGGAAGCCAACCTTGGATTAGGCAAAAGGGCAGATCTGAAAAAAAAAGTTAAATGAGACACCAAAGTTATGGGTCAGGACAATTTCCCAGTTAGCTTTGCTCCATGAATAAGTTTTCTTGAAGTCCCTTCTGTTTGAACAGCCACGTTCGACCTCACCAAATGACGTGCCTTTTCAGTGGCAGGTCCCATTCTCTGGAACTCTATCCCAGACCATCTTAGACTCCAAACGAACTTAAGGGAATTTAAGAAAAATCTAAAAACTTACTTATGCACCATCGCTTATAAACAGGCAATAGCAGACTAAGCTCCATCTGGGCTCCTTTTGAGATACCTTACTTTTCTGATTCTATGATGACTTTTATGATATAATTGTTTTGTCCTGTTTTTCTTTATACTTTATTTTATGCATGATTTTATATTGATTTGTTTTCATTATGAATGTACCTTCTATGAACCACTTTGATCTAACTACATTGTATAAAGTGGGTATACAAAAAATTTTAAATAAATAAAATAAAAATAAATACTAGTAAACTGCCCTCTCCACTCACTATACGAAGCCAGCAAGTCAAACACCAGATCCAAAAAGACAATGAAAGTTTGAATTTGGTGAGTTAAATACTAGGTGTAAAGGCGTTCATATATTCTTGATAATGTTTGCACATATGTTTGTTATAAAATGCAATAGCAATTGAGGTTAAGTATTCTGCTAATGTGTCATTTCTATATAGGGATCTACAGAAGCTTGGTTTATTCTGTTTTTCTTATAGGATGTATATTGGTGTTTTAGGGCCTAGTGTAATGTTTGCAGGATCACCTTTTCATAGGGTTGTAACTGCTGGCGATTAGGGCTATTTTGGAATGAGTGGTTTATTATACTGTAATTGTAATTTAGGCCTGGATTTATCAAAATGCGATAAGTATCGCATGTGATAGCAAAAGGGGTGTGTTTTATGAAAATAGACAGTTTATCACAATTTGCACTAATGCCTATGTGAAGAGCTAAGTTAGCACAAATTGTGATAACATTTTCATTCTTTGTGATATGTGCCAGACCTGTTGTATTTCCTGCATACAACCACTAGGGGGACCATTTTTGAGAGAGAGAGTGAGAGAGAGAGAGCAAGAGCACATAGCCATAATATGCTCTCCCTAGATAGGTATTTGTATCCCTATGGGAGGCCCACCTAGTAACTCAAGGTGAGGTTTAGGTATTACTGTAGGGGGTTAGGGGCCACTTTGACATTCAACATGAGACATAAGAACAGAAAAGTGCTCTCCTGTGAAAATTTGATGACCTTCGGAGTGAGGAAACTCACTCAAAGATGAGATTGGTGCAATGTTCTCTCCACCTAGCTTGATGTTACCCAGGTAGAGAGTCCATCAAGCTAGGTGGAGAGAATATTGCACCAATCTCATCTTTGGGTGAGTTTCCTCTCTCTATAGGTCATCAAATCTTCACAAGAGACCACTGTTCTGTTCGTACATCTCACGTTGAATGTCAAAGTGGCCCCTAACCCCCTACACTAATACCTCACCTTGAGTTACTAGGTGGGCCTCCCATAGGGATACAAATACCTATCTAGGGCAAGGATATTACAGCTAGGTGCTTGTTCTCTCTCTCTCACTCAGCCAGGCTGGTGCTTCACACAATAGGCCCTTCAGGAGACATCACAAATGCACTAACACCTTACCATCCTCTCACACAGCTTAACACTACTGAAAAAGGTATAGCATTAAGTCCATGCAATAGGACTTCATCACACTATTGCATGCATTAAAGGCATTTTCATATGCAATAAGCCCTTACCACATGCAAAACACCTTAGTGCATTTTGATAAATGATCCCTTAGTTTGCTCATCACTTTCTGAGGACCAAACATACATTACAATAGTCCTAATACCATATGTATTACAAGAGTCTTTGGGGCTTTTATGTAGGGTTTTCTGGTTAACACCACAGCTGTGCATGTAATTATAAAATACATGCCGTTGTGATATTTTTATTTCAAAAGACTGTACCATGAGGGTGTTTTTTCATGTAAAATCTTTTATTACACATGCAGAATTTGAAACTGTTAGGGGGAAGGCTGAGCACAAAGCTGTAAGATTCACTTAGGGTACATAATACTTTTGCACAGACCCTGATAAGAAAAATAATACAAATTAAATAATAAAAAACAGAATGAGAAAAGGGCCAGCCCAGCAATTGTTTGCACAGGGCTACAGAAAAGTTAGCACTGGCCCTGCATAGTGGCGCCCCATGATGACACGCTGGTGGGGTTCCCATCTCTCCCCAGTGAAGAGACCCTGCATGGTAGTGCCGTGTGGTGATGTGCTAGCAGATGATAGAGGGAGAAAGGGGACCCCGCAAGGAAGACAACACTGAACATTTTGTGCAAGGAAGTTGTAGAATATAAGATTTTAATAAATAAATGCATAAAATTGGCCCCTAGGCACTAGAGACCCTCACTACGCCGCTGCAAAAAAAATTTTGTGCGTGGACTGTCCTTGGCCCAGTACTGCCCCTGCAAGTTATCTGTCTCCCAGCTCACTGCCCCAGAGACTTGATCTTTCACTTTGGGAGAGTAACTCTAGTGTTCCCCAATGCTGGGAAGGTGACCCTGAGTGAAACAGAGAATACACCAGTACATCTCAAGGTCACTACGGCCTTTGCAGATACCTCTAGAGTTACAGCTGGAATAATCCAGTCAGCCACCTCATATGATTTGATCAGTTCTGGCTGCATTTCTTACTCCTGGGGGAATTCTGTGCAAAAAACTTAAAAATTCTGCACACAAAAACTTAGAATTCTGCAAAATTCTTCATCCTTTATATTGGTCAAAATAGCGCAATTTACATGACAGTCTTTAAGTAATTACATTTTAAATTAATACAGAAAAAAGTTATTACTTAAAGATGCAGAATTGTAAGTTTTTTGAGCAGAATTTCCCTAGAAATTCACTGGAAGTGTGTCCCTTCCACTCACTCTCCCTGTTGCGCCGGAGGTGGACCCTTGGGCCAAGGTAGGGTTGACGCTACCCATAGGAGGGATCCTACGGGTCCCCACCATCGGCAGGCAGAGAGGGCTGATGAACGTAGGCAGGCTGGCGCTTCACCAATACCAGCCCTCGTTCCTGTGGGTTGAGCCTTGGTGTGCCGGGGCCAGGCTGGACTTAGGTGGCCTCCGTCAGTGGTCATTGATGGGTGGATCGAGGTCAGCCCAGAGGCAGCAACCAGTGTAGGTAACAGTCTGTACTGGACAAAGCGGAGTCCCTGAGACCCAGCCGCCAATAGGAACACAGTCTGACAGAGGGTGCCCCAGCAAGAGCAGGTCGAAGCCTGAATGAACCACGTCCAGGACAAAGGCTGAAGAGGAATCTTTAAGCAAGCTGGGTTCAGGGCTGGCAGCAGGCTGGAAGCAGTGGCAAGCAAGGCTGAGGTCTGGACGAGAAGAGAGTCAAAGGATGGTCAGACGAAGCAGACATCCAGGGCTGGAGAGAAGCAATGGCATGGTCAGGCAATGCAGAGGTCCGGGGCTGGAGAGAGGCAACGGAGTAGTCAGGCAATGCAGAGGTCTGGGGCTGGAGAAAGGCAACAGAGTAGTCAGGCGATGCAGAGGTCAAACCAGGTTAGCAATCTGAAGGAGAGGCAAATGAACAGGAACTCAGGAACAAGGAAACAGGAATGAAGACAATCAGGATCAGAAGAAGCAATGAGCACTCGACTGGCGAAGAGACCTGTTGCAAAGGCAATTCAAAGAGAGGAGCCCGGACTTATATACCGGAACTTAGCCGACATTATCATCCGGGGCTGCGGCCAGGTTCCTGCCGCGGGCCTTATTAAAGGATCAGCTGTGCGTGCGCACATGCCTAGGGAGGGGCGCAGGTTGGTTAGGATGGCGTCTCTCCACGGGCTACACGGAGAGGCCCGACGTGGAGCAACAGGAACTATAGCAGAGCCGGAGACCCCAGGGGCGGCCTGAGGATGGAGCCGGCGGCCAGCAGCTGCCAGAGACGTGGGACCAGGTGCTGGATCACTTTGCGAGAGGTGAAGGGGCCGAGCCGCGGGTCTGCTGCGGCCGGTGCATGTAACACTCCCAACTCCACTGGCCACTGTGCCCTCTCAGGCCCCATATCCTCCACCTGCCAGTATCTCTCCCTTCCACCTCTAGGCTCAACCCTTTCCACTCCATTCTCAGTACTGCTCCTCTGTCCCTCTCTCTCTCACCCACTTGCTACTTCTCTCTAGTGCAAATACACATATCCTCATACAGGCTCCCTCACTCTCCCGCACACACACACACACATCCCCTCATACAGGGTTCCTCTCTCTTGCATACACACCCACACAAGCTCCCTTTCTCTCTCTCATGAATACACCCTCACACAGGCTCTGTCTCACACATACACAATCCCTTCACACAGGCTAGTACCCTCACATACATATAATCCCTTTTTCATACACATGATCCTTTTTCATTCACACCAGCTCCCAATCTCTCACACTCATACATACTCCTTCACAATCTCCTCACATAGGCTCCCTCTCTCTGGCATCCACACTCAAGCACCCCCGTGCTCTCTCTCACCCCCTGCTTATCCCCCCCCCCCCCGGTCTCTCACACCCCCTGCTTTCTCACCTCCCCTGCTCTCTCTCACACCTTCCTGCTCAACCCCTGCTCTCACCTGCTGCTCTCTCTCACCCCTCCCCCTGCTCTCTCTCTCACACACCCTCCGCTCTCTCACCCCTCCCCCCATCACACTCTTTCCCCCCTCTCATACACACACACACTCCTCTCTACACACACATAGAGGTCTGGGCTAATATACTTCTGGGCTAATATACTTCTGGGCTAATATACTTCTGCCTACTCTGTCCATGCTCCTGCTCTACTAATGCCAGCCCTGGACCTGATTTTGCCCCGTTCTAACACTAGAGGGATAGAAACAGACCATGGTGGCACATGCACTCAAAATTTCAATTTCTTCTGGCTTTAGCTGGCTTCCACTGCTAGCATTTTGCAGCTAAAAAATTCTCTTTTCACTTTATGGCTAGGACTTCCTTTTTTCTAACTGCTACTACTAGGCTGAGCAGGCTTTGCAGAAAATCCTCTGCCCCTGCTGGGGATCTAGATATCAATAAAGAATTTATTGATATTGTACCATCATGCACAGTAATACTCTAGTATATACAAAAATATCTATCTCACATATATATATAAATGTGTGTGTATGTGTGTGTGTGTGTGTGCGTGCACTGCTGACTGACTCCTTTTCCACACTCAAAAAAAAAAACTGTTAGGAAGAGAACAAAGAAGGTTGACAGCCTAGCAAGGCATTTCTTCACTTCTGATGTGGGTACTCATTAGCCCTTAGTCTCATGAAACATTTTTTGACATGTCACACAAGAGTCATTATTCCTGTTCTCCCAATTTTTTATTTTTTATCAAAGGCAGCCTTTAACAAATATATTATAACATGTGTTACAACCTTGTACTTGTTTATCTCGACAGTCTAATGCTAAAAGCTAGATAAATGCAGAAAGAACTGAACCACAAAGTCATAGAAATATATCTAGAACAAGGACAAGGCCAGTTGACATTTCATCTGAGATTATAGAAAACATTCTTAGAATAGACACAAGTCTGCTAATGCTAAAAATTCCAAGAAAACATTTACATATGAGATGAGGATCAATTAACTTGGAGAATGAGATGCCTCTGTATCGCTCCATGGTGAGACCGCACCTTGAATACTGTGTACAATTCTGGTTACCGCATCTCAAAAAAGATATAATTGCAATGGAGAAGGTACAGAGAAGGGCGACCAAAATGATAAGGGGAATGGAACAGCTCCCCTATGAGGAAAGACTAAATAGGTTAGGACTTTTCAGCTTGGAGAAGAGACAGTTGAGGGGGGATATGATAGAGGTGTTTAAAATCATGAGAGGTCTAGAATGGGTAGATGTGAATCGATTATTTCATCTTTCAGATAATAGAAAGACTAGGGGGCACTCCATGATGTTAGCATGTGGCACATTTAAAACTAATTGGAGAAAGTTCTTCTTCACTCAACGCACAATTAAACTCTGGAATTTGTTGCCAGAGGATGTGGTTAGTGCAGTTAGTATAGCTGTGTTTAAAAAAGTATTGGATATGTTCTTGGAGGAGAAGTCCATTACCTGCTATTAATTAAGTTGACTTAGAAAATAGCCACTGTTATTACTAGCAATGGTAACATGAAATAGAGTTAGTTTTTGGGTACTTGCCAGATTCTTATGGCCTGGCTTGGCCACTGTTGGAAACAGGATGCTGGGCTTGATGGGCCCTTGGTCTGACCCAGTATGGCATGTTCTTATGTTCTTACCATACAACAATTCAGATTATTTGTTTATAATAGAAAGCCAATCATATGTAACCTAGCTTAGGGATTGGAAATATATAACTGTAAATTCTATATAATGCTTTATTAGCAGTAAAATAATTTGAGAGGGAGTTTATGTTGGTGCCTTATGTGGCACTCTGCCTCTCCAAAAGGTACCTTATTATTTAGTGTCTAAGATTTTATAGCATTAAATAAAAGGCTTTTCTCTAAAGCTATTTGCTCTAAGAATCTATTTCATAGAACTACAACACTTCCTCTGTCAACACCTACTAACCTCACTGTACAGCAATGTGCTATGCCAGATATAGACACAAAAAAAAAAAAACTGGCAGTCTGGCATTCCTTCAGTTTCTACTCCACTCCTTTCCTGCTCCTGGTGGACTCAAAAGCAGTACCACTGCCTCTGTCTTTCTTTTCTCACACTGAGTGAGAGAGACCAGACCACTTGCGACAGCAAAGAAGATCAAAAAATGTCCTTTACCTATGCTAAAGAGAATACTGTTTTAAATCATTTCTCAACTCTGAGAGAGCTTCTGAAAAAGATTTACTTCTCTGCAAACTCACAGACAGTAAATAGCTTCTTGCATATGCTTAAACCTTTCAGTAGGAGGATATTGGCATCACTTGATGCAAATGGCTGTTATAGGCTAGTTTAAAAAATGCTTCACCATGATTTGTCCTCTATTTGATCTCCCTGCCTTGTCTTGCCTCAGCTCCCAGGAGTATGTGATGGAACACAGGTAAGAATTGATTGCTATAATTATCTATTGTTTACTCAGGGGCATATTTTAAAAGCCCAATGTACGTAAATCCGGCTGGATTTATGCGGGCATGGGGGTTATGCATGCCAATCCTATTTTGCATAGGCCCGGTGATGTGAGCAAGCCCCGGGACACGCATATGTCCCTGGGCTTCGATAAAGGGGTGGGAAAGGGGCATGGAATGGGCAGGGCGCCAGTCCGGTACAGCAGCCATGCCAGGGTATCATGCGCCGGCAGCTGGCCGGTGCGCACATGTTATGCCTGCCAGAAGCAGGCGTAAATAACAAAATAAAGGTAGGGGGGATTTAGGTAGGGATGGGGTGGGTTAGATAGGGGAAGGGAGGGGAAGGTGGGAGGGAGTGGAGGTAACGAGAAAAGCCATCGGGGCTCCCCTAGGGCTCGGCACACACAAGGTGCACAAGTGTGCACCCCCTTGCGCGCGCCGACCTTGGATTTTATAACATGCGCATAGCTGTGCATGCATATTATAAAATTGGGCATACATTTCTATGTGCCAGGTGGCGCACACAAATGTACGCCAGCACATACCTCTTAAAATCTGGCCCTCAGTGCTCAGCACAGCTATAGATTAGAATGAGTCATAGACTTGAATGGGAAATATTGATGAAAGAGGCAAAAATGTTGGTTTAAACTCACAGGCACCCTTCATTTGTTTGTTTGGGGGGGGGGGGTCATGAATGAAATGAAAATGGACTCATTTGTTGCCTTTTACCCATTTGTTTCAAAGAAATGCACATCCCTACTGGCTATGTTTTGTGGTTCCTGCCAAGATGCCCATATATCAAGACAAACCCCTTTTATGGTATATGTCCTCAGGATCCAGGACAGGGAGTTCTACTAGGTAAATTCTAGAATCCATGTGGTGTTGCATTGTACTATGGTATATTTATAGCTTCTGGCACTTTTTAGTGATATGTTTTAATTTAGTACTTTTAAGTGGCAATGTCTGAGAATTTCCTGTTAACCTGGCTGCTAACTCCCTTCTTCTCTTCTTCTTCTCTGTCTGAAGATCAATACAATCAGATCCATTCCTCTAACAGTTTCATCATTATAGGCCTTCTGAAAAGCCACTTTTAGGCATTCAATCAAACCAGAGGCTTCCTAACCCTTGCATCTGTGAAGATGAACAAGGTATTCATGGTGTGCTGAATGGTAATTAATATTTATGTCTTTTGGTATTTCAGTATAACTGATTCATAAATTTGATATTTTCCCTGACGCACCTTTAACCAGTGAAACATGCCAGGTATCAGAAAAGACTTGCAAGATAACTGCAGAATATATGTAGTCAATCAGTTTGTATCCCCCTTTTTATTCAATTATATACATGTGTTACATAGATTTGTTTTGTGCATCTGATATACAAAATGTTTTGTACAAGATTTGGATATTCACTCATACTCCCACAGGGCTTTGAGGGACTGGAGGGTGCTAAAACCACACTTTAGGGGAAGCATATTATTATTTATTGTCAAACAACATAGTACTACCAATTATTTGAAAAGAGAATAATCCCAGTTAATGGAAGCCCCAATAGGGTTAACTGAAAAATCGTCTTCCTATAACTGTCTTCGGATGGCATTCAGTAATATTGAGAACTTTAGAGTAGATAGGACCAGACATTCTTCAGTAATAAGTGAACATACAAACTATAGACAACTCGTAAAAATACCTGTTCTTCGTCTGAGTTACAGGACATCCAAGATGCCACATTAAAGGCAAGACTGTAATGTCTTTGCTTAATTGACTAAAGCCTCTTAGGGACCATGGGAAGACTTTCCTCCCTCCCTGTCCAGGCTTGAGGAGCCATAAGAAGATTTGTATCTCTACCCATTCTGCCTTGAGGAGCCACAGAAAACACCTGTCTTCCCTTCCAATCCCAGGCAGGTAGCAATGTATTCCTTATGAGCCTGATTTTATAACAGCGTGCTCAGGACTGAAGTATATATGTACAAAATATATGGGAACTCCAGCAAGACAGTGCATCCCTTAGCATTTAGACATGCTAGGGGTCAGGCATAAATGTTCATGTGAACATTTCCACGCTCACTTTTGAAAAATCCAAAATACACATGTAAATAAATTCCCAGCAACAACTTAGTCACTGGGGTCGCTTCTTTTAAGTATGCATAAAAGTGCATGGAAAATTGCTTCCAAAATTTGCTTTGGAAAATTACCCTCTAATTTGTATTGTTTATTAATTTCTGTTTTGGAAGGAGGGGTCCTGGACTTCTTCTTATGGCTACTGCAGATCCAGGTAACTGCCTCAGGGGAAGTTATAAGTATCTAGCTCCTCCCCCCTTCCATCATGGGGAAGCTGCCGAAGAGACAGTTATAATATTTAATGAAAATCAACACTGTCATCATTTATCATGAGAGACTGGGATTTTGGAACCAGCTCTGATATTAAAATCAGTCCTTTAAATAATTATATTTTTAATGTAGTATTGGAAAGTAGAAACCTTTGTTCTAACGTTACTGTGTACATAAAATGTCTGCAGAGAAAATGGTCTGGTAAATGGTAAAGGTGATTCAGTATAGAGAAGAAAAATGTGGGGTGATACTGACTGGGGAGCAACAGTCAAGCAATTTATAACTTTGGAGAGAAAGGTATGAGTCAGTGAAAGACCAAGGCATTAGGAATGATAATGAGCTAAAATGTCAACAGAGCATACAGAAGCAGCTGGCAAGGCATCAAGAGCCCTCAAGTGGATGGGAAGGGCAATTTGATGTAGGGAAAATGTGATTTAAGCTACCTCACTGCAGACTTGGTAAGGTATCACCTGAAGTATGAAGTACCTTTATTGTTACCATAGTACAGAAAACACAGAGAGGCCATTAAAGAAGTTCAAGGAAGAACAGCAAATCTTTATACAGAATACAGAGCATTTATCATGGAAAAGTTTATAATAGTAACTTTGCAAGGTGCATGAAAATGATAAGGACTAAAGTTTAAATTATTCAACACAGTGATATTCATGTGGAAATATTTTCCCATTCCAGGGAAAATGTCAGAATCCAGCTCACCTCTTAGTCTTGCATAAATATATTTGATCAATACAGGTGTCAAGAGGACTTTGAGAAGGGAGTTGTTCGCTCAGGTGGGTTTGATAGCTGTTGAGAAGAGGTAGTCTCCTTACTATTAGTGTCTCAAGAAAGCATATAATTATTCTGAGTTTAATCATGTTAGAGAAATCTTGAAGTTGTGTTAGACTCCAGTGTGCTTCACTATTCTAATATTCTGGAATGGCTGTGCTCAGAAAAATTATTCTAGTTCAATGTTGGCAAGATGGAACTGTGAGTATACCAAAACTATATTGTTAAGAAACTGTACATTTAAGTCAGAGGATGAAGTGGAGATACTGTATGTGTGCTAAATGAAACCTGTGGTGAGTTCTATGCAGTGATAAAAAAAAAAATCCTTGGTTTGGGATTGCAGGTAGAAGGAAGTTCTCCATACCGATATTGTGATCTGAAAGCACAGTTAAACACTGAGAAGAGTCCTTTAAGATAGAATGTAATGGCAGACAGGGACCTAAAGGCCCCTCTAGTCTGCTCAGTTTGATTTCTTCTTTCATAAATTGTTTTCTGACATTCCTCTCACTTCTTTGCAAGTAGGGATCCTACACACTATTGAATTCCATTGATGTTTGTTTCCAGTAGGAGATCATTCCATGCATTTATCATCCTTTTCATGAAGAAATATTTTGTAATGTTGCTCCTGAGTCTACTCCCTTGGAACCTCATACTCAGGCCGATACAATACAGCATGTTGAGCTAAGCGCACTGTTTAAACAGTGGTTGGAGTGCGTTTTGGACCCACATCCCCAACCCCTTATACTATATAGAGATGTGAATCGTGTCCTCGATCGTCTTAACGATCGATTTCGGCTGGGAGGGGGAGGGAATCGTATTGTTGCCGTTTGGGGGGGTAAAATATCGTGAAAAATCGTGAAAAATCGTGAAAAATCGTGAAAAATCGAAAAATCGTAAAATCGCAAAACCGGCACATTAAAACCCCCTAAAACCCACCCCCGACCCTTTAAATTAAATCCCCCACCCCCAATGACTTAAATAACCTGGGGGTCCAGCGGCGGTCCGGAACGGGCTCCTGCTACTGAATCTTGTTGTCTTCAGCCGGCGCCATTTTCCAAAATGGCGTCAAAAAATGGCGGCGGCATAGACGAACACGATTGGACGGCAGGAGGTCCTTCCGGCCCCCCGCTGGACTTTTGGCAAGTCGTGTGGGGGTCAGGAGGCCCCCCCCAAGCTGGCCAAAAGTTCCTGGAGGTCCAGCGGGGGTCAGGGAGCGATTTCCCGCCGCGAATCGTTTTCCGTACGGAAAATGGCGCCGGCAGGAGATCGACTGCAGGAGGTCGTTCAGCGAGGCGCCGGAACCCTCGCTGAATGACCTCCTGCAGTCGATCTCCTGCCGGCGCCATTTTCCGTACGGAAAACGATTCGCGGCGGGAAATCGCTCCCTGACCCCCGCTGGACCTCCAGGAACTTTTGGCCAGCTTGGGGGGGGCCTCCTGACCCCCACAAGACTTGCCAAAAGTCCAGCGGGGGTCCGGAAGGACCTCCTGCCGTCCAATCGTGTTCGTCTATGGCCGCCGCCATTTTTCGGCGCCATTTTGGAAAATGGCGCCGGCTGAAGACAACAAGATTCAGTAGCAGGAGCCCGTTCCGGACCGCTGCCGTTCCGGACCGCCGCTGGACCCCCAGGTTATTTAAGTCATTTGGGGGGGGGTTCGGGAGGGTGGGGGATTTAATTTAAAGGGTCGGGGGTGGGTTTTAGGGGGTTTTAGTGTGCCGGCTCATGATTCTAACGATTTATAACGATAAATCGTTAGAATCTCTATTGTATTGTGTTCCATAACGGTTTAAGACGATATTAAAATTATCGGACGATAATTTTAATCGTCCTAAAACGATTCACATCCCTAATACTATAAGGGGTTTAGTACATCCAAAATGTGCGTCCAACCACCCATGAAACTAATAGCGCTCATCACATGCAAATGAATGTTGATGAGGCTATTAGCTATTTGCGCCAGATTTAAAAAAAGATGTGTGTCCAATCCGCACATTTTTACGCTCAGAAATTAACACCTGCTTTTCTGTACATCCTCTGGCTTAACATCATGGCGAACCAAAAGATTTAAAAAAAAAAAATTTAAGTGTGTTGGTGGTCAGTTTGGAAAACGGATGCTCAATTAATGAGTATCCATTTTTCTAACCCCAATAGCCACCTGACAGACACCTCTCCTGGGTGCCCTCATTCAAGGAAATGCTAGGGGTGCACATTTGTCCCTAACACCTCCTTTTTAGTGAGACCCCTCATTTAAATATTCTATCGCACACCCAGGAGAGGTGGCTGGACATGCATTAGGAAAGCAGGCATTCAACACAGCATGCATTTTCCACACGGCTTTATTGTAGCGGTCTGTAAGTGTATTCTTGCCAAAAGCTTTCTTTCCTAGGGAAAAGGTTACTTATCGTGCATTATGTGTCTTTGAGATATTTAAATGCCTCTATCCATTGTGTTAACATATTTAGATCCTTAAATCCTCTTTTCATTCTTAAAGCTTCATCTCATATCATTTTGGATCTTACCCAGCACCATATTGATACCCCTTTTCTATACTAGATCTACCCTTTCTATATCACTGTGAAGGTACAGCCTCAAGAACTGAACACAATATTTCAGTCTCACCAATGACCTGTACAGAGGAATTATCACCTTTTTTCCTAATGATTATGCCTCTCCTTATGCACCCTAGCATCCCTTTAGCTCTAGCAACCTCCTTATCACACTGTTTTACTACCATGAGGTCCACAGATAGGATTGCAACAAGGTGGTTCTCCAGGTTATGTGACCAGTCATTGCATACTGCTGTTTCAGATTTCTTGGAATTGTTCCTCCAAGATCACTTTCAGAAGAGGGAGAACAGTTTCATTTGTTCCTAATCCAGAGCATCTCTGTCTTTTGTGGGTTGAGATTTAGTTTATTTTGGCAATTTTATAAGGAACAATTAAGGTGAATGATAAAGATCACGGGGATGATTTACAGATTTAACATCAACTTGATGTTACATTTGTAAATCGTTTCCGTGATCCTTGTTTTCACTTTGTGATCTTTTTCGCAACTAAATTGATGATAAATATGTAAAAGTATCCCTGCTATCTCTGATTTCACTTTAGGATCTTCTTTGTAATTTTCAGGTTTTGTTTTCATACACATCTACAATATGCTGCAAACATTGAAAAGAGGTTAACATCAGATTGATGTGAACTTTCTGGAATTCTTATAATTTGGACAATTCCTGAATCCTTATTTTATGTCCTTCCCGACGCAGCACCATAGGTGAAACATGGCTATGTTAAGGGACTTGATGCTGCATGTGTGACATTTTCACTCCACGCTTTTTGTTTGCGCTCATAGGGGCGGATTTTAAGAGCCCTGCTCGCGTAAATCCGCCCGGATTTACGTGAGCAGGGCCTTGTGCGCCGGTGCGCCTATTTTCCATAGGCCTGCCGGCGCGCGCAGAGCCCCGGGACTCGCGTAAGTCCCGGGGTTTTTCGAGGGGGGCGTGTCAGGGGCATGTCGGGGGCGGGGCCGATCGGCGCAGCGTTTCGGGGGCGGGCCCGGGGGCGTGGTTTCGGGCCGGGGCGGTCCGGGGGCGTGGCCGCGCCCTCCGGAACCGCCCCCGGATCGCGTCCGGGAGGCGTAAATCCAGGGATAAAGGTGGGGGGGGTTAGATAGGGCCGGGGGGGTGGGTTAGGTAGAGGAAGGGAGGGGAAGGTGAGGGGAGGGCGAAAGGGAGTTCCCTCCGAGGCCGCTCCGAAATCGGAGGGAACGGAGACAGGCTGCGCAGCTTGGCGCACGCCGGCTGCCCAAAATCAGCAGCCTTGCGCGCGCCGATCCAGGATTTTAGCAGATACGCTCGGCTACGTGCGTATCTACTAAAATCCAGCGTACTTTTGTTTGCGCCTGGTGCACCAACAAAAGTACGTGAAGGCGCACTTTTTAAAAATCTACCCCATAATATATTGACCATTATAATAGGTATCATTAGATTTTGCTACCACAGTAAAAATCCATCTGCCTTATATATAATCATAGGTCATACTTATGAATGTTTATCGTATTAAAATATGTTACCATACAATGATGGCACATGTTTAATTTGTAATCTATACCACTTATAATTTTCTTTATTGTACCTTTCTGTAAACCGTTGTTATGGTTATCTAACTTAACAATGGTATAGAAGAGTTTTAAATAAATAAATAAATAGATAAATAAATAAACGAATGAATACATACATAAATAAATACATAGATGTGATGCTCCTATTTATATATCTTTTTTGTGAAATTAAAAACTCTTTGGACTTATTTCAACTTGATGTACAAAAATCCAGATATGACGTGAAGCTGTTGACTCATCTTTATAAAGTCCAAGATGACAAAATGAATTTTTTAAAGAAATGTGAAATGCCCATAATTCCTGACACAGGTCCATATTTTTGAACACTCCTTCTTCTTTGGGGGAATAAGTCAGTTGATGCTCTTTTCCAATGAAAACCTGCAAGACTATTTACTGGACAGAAATACAAATAAATAAATAAACGACCACATCTCTCCTCAGTTTTTCACCCAATAATACTAATTTATAAGCATATCAGTGCTTCATCTTTCAAAACTTGGGATTTTCAAGCCAGAAGTGAGATTACCAGTCTACCAGTTTTTTATGCTCCTGCCATAATATCATTGTGAACAAATTTAAAGGGCTGAATATACCCTATAACAGCATTCAAACCTTGTGAAGATACAGTATTTAAATAAAATATCCAGAATTGTTCTCTTAAATTTTGTTTTACCTGGGGGAGATCTTTAATTTGTTCTATCACATATCATCTCAAGTCTAAAAATGAATGGCCCCGTTCCACACTATGCTGATCTATCAGTGCCTGAGTTTTTTTTAGTAGTCAGCTGCATTCATATCATTCGCTTTGTTCTGCCCACACAGATATTTGGACAGGAACAGATGATCAAATATAAAACAATGGATGATTGGCAATTTATGGATCTTTAAAGTTCATAAACTTTCCTATAGTTGGATCCTGCCATGATTCCCTAGTACTTTGAAAACTGCATAACACAGACTAATCAAGTTTTATCTTCTTGCCAATAGTCAATCAAGAGCCAATCCCTACATGAGAAAAGAGCTTACTTATAAGCTTTTTTTATAATAGTGAATGGAAAACCCTTAGCCAAGAGCACTGTACTTTATCCTGTGACTGAATAATAAAATCCTCCTTGCATGAGCAAAGTCTAATCGGAGGAATTGTCCCACAGGTAGATAAGATCGCAGTTTGAAGAGATAGAAACTTTTGAATTACAATTAATTTATTCTTTTCACTGGGTTTTCTATATAAAGAAGTTTAAAAACTATTATCGCATTTACTGATATCAATATCCTATAATGAAATTTTATGATAATGGTAAGTCATGAAAAACTTTAGATTTGTATCTACCCTATTTAACCATGTAATCATTCTTGTACATGTTATAATGTGGATTTACAGAGGAAAAAAAATCATCAATATCTCTGACCCAAATATGTATAGATATAAAATAAGATGATGAATATAAAGGACCTTTCCAAAAGAAGCCATATCAAGATTTGCCAGATCCAGAGCCATGGCTCAACTGATGGCCGTTCTATGGATCTGCAAGAAAAATTCAATAACAAACATAAAATAATTCTGGAATAAAGCTATTCCAGTCAGTTTGTAACTGAATCTCTGTGGTCTTGGACATGTTTCTAAGGTGTCAAAAATAACCCTTAGGGCATTTTATTGTGGTATACTAATATGCAATCGTTGAATGACTAATGTAACCAGAATTAAATCATCATCTAAGAATCTAAAATCTTAAGTATGTTTTTGCTGTTGCTCAAGTAGGATTTTATTAAAGGTACCAAAGGTTTTTAAAAAAATGCCATAGCAAAATCTGATAATCCTTATTATGATGGTCAGTACATTATGACACTAGTAAGAATATTTTAAATAGAGTGTGAGGAGATATATTGATGACAGTATTTTTCACAACTTCTCACTAATAGTGTTTGGTGGGCATTTGCATGTTTTGGGTACACAAATTTAACCACATCACCCTAGTCCTGAAAAGCTTACACTTGCTGCCAATACTCTATTGCATCAAAATCAAGATCCTGAGCTTAACCAATAATTCCCTCAGAAATCAAGCTCCGACCTATTTCAGCAACACCATTATCCATTATAAGTCCTCCTGCCTATATGGTTATTGCAACAAGCATGTGTTGTGACCCTGACTCTTGAGAACCATGCACCTTGCCAGCATTAGAAACTAAACCATTGCAGACTTTGCCCCCACCCATGGGAACTCCAACCTCCTATATCAGACTGGCCCCTGACCTCTTATCTTTCAGAAAACTAATAAAAATGTGGGTATTTGAAGAAGCTTTTGACACCAGCCATTAATGGGAAAAACCAGCTGGTCTCCCCGAGGGCTCGGCACATGCAAGTTGCACTAGTGTGCACCCCCTTGTGCATGCCGACCTCTGATTTTATAACATGCGCGCGGTTGCATGTGCATGTTATAAAATCGGGCATACATTTGTGCACGCTGGGTAGTGTGCACAAATGTAGGCCGAGTGCGTAACTTTTAAAATCTGCCCCTTAACCTTTGTAGTTGCTCCTTTTAGATTTTACCGAACCATTTTCCTAATTTTAGCAAAATCACCTTTTTGCAAGTTAAATGTTATTGCAGTAGATTTCTTTTTTGCACTCCCTCCAGTTATTAAGTCAAATTTGATTATGTTGTGATCACTATTGCCAAGTGGCTCCAACACTGTTACCTCTCCAACCAAATCCTGTGTTCACTAAGGACTAGTTCTAAAATAGTTTCCTTTCATGTTGATTCCTGTACCATCTGCTCCATGAAGCAGTCATTTATTTCATCTAGGAACTTTACTTCTCTAGAATGTTCACCCAGTCAATACTAAGGTAAATACCCATTATTATTGTGCTGTTGATTTTGTAACCTGCTAATTTATTTTAGCATTTCATTGTCTGTTAGTTCATTCTGGCCAGGTGGATGGTTATACACCCCCCACTACTATTTTATTCCCTTTTCACCTGGAATTTCTATCCATAAAGTTTCAACATTGCATTTTATTTCCTGCAGAACTTGTATCCTGTTTGATTCAATCCATTCCATCATTTTGAAATAATTTGTACCCTGGTATCATAGTGTCCCATTGGTTATCCTCATTCCAACAGGTCTCTGAGATGCCAATTATATCTTCCTCTTCATCCAGTGCTATACACTTTAACTCTCCCATCTTATTTTTTAGAATTCTAGCATTTGTAAACAAACTGTTGTGAGGCCCGATCGCGATCGCATGCGATCGGGCCTCCCTACCTCTTTTCCGCCGGCGAGTCGGCACGCCATCCTTCCGGCCCCCCAGAGCACGGCTCGCAGCGTGCAGACGTCCTGCCGTCGCGGGACGGCATCGGGTGCGACGCGGCTAGCTCCGCCCCT
This sequence comes from Rhinatrema bivittatum, assembly GCF_901001135.1. Classification (NCBI taxonomy): domain Eukaryota; kingdom Metazoa; phylum Chordata; class Amphibia; order Gymnophiona; family Rhinatrematidae; genus Rhinatrema; species Rhinatrema bivittatum. Next base: position 480,004,103 of record NC_042616.1, read on the forward strand.
TAAAGGGGCAGGATCGCGAGGACGAGGCCGGCCCCGGAAATTGACGTCAGCAGGGAGGGAGATTTAAGCGGTGCAGTGCAGGCATCAGACGCCTTCACAATAGGTCCCGTGCTTTGCTGTGCCCTGGTGTGACTTTGCTGTGCCTGACTCTGCCTTGCCTTGCTACCTGCCTACCGACCCGGACCGTGCCTGACGCTGCCTTGCCTTGCTTCCTGCCTGCTGAGACCCGGACCGTGCCTGACGCTGCCTTGCCTTGCTTCCTGCCTGCCGAGACCCGGACCGTGCCTGACGCTGCCTTGCCTTGCTACCTGCCTGCCGAGACCCGGACCGTGCCTGACGCTGCCTTGCCTTGCTACCTACCTGCTGAGACCCGGACCGTGCCTGACGCTGCCTTGCCTTGCTACCTGCCTGCCAAGACCCGGACCGGACTTGACTCTGTTTGCCTGCTGCTTGCCTCGACCCGGATTGGATTTTGCTCTGTTTGTCTGCCTGCCTGCCTCGACCCGGATTGGACTTGACTCTGTTTGCCTGCTGCCTGCCTCGACCCGGATTGGACTTTTCTCTGTTTGCCCGCTGCCTGCCTCGACCCGGATTGGACTTTACTTTGCGCCACCTGCTATCTGTCCGGACCCGGATTGGAGTTGATCTTCACAAACCCCTGCCTCGCGTGGAACCCGGCTTGGGCTCGCTGGCCTGTACCTGTCTGCCTTCTCTTGCTAGCTACTGAGGGGTCTTGCTCCGGATATCCACCCTCCGGTGACGAAGGACATCCCGGTTCCTCAGGTGGGTGTTCTTCTGTGCCGGGTCAAGGGTCCACTGTTTAACAGATTGTGAAGGCCATGGACCCGGTGGATCTATCTGGTCTTCAGGCTATTCCCGGGCTTGCGCAACAGCTAATGCAGCAGCGACAACAGCAGCAGCAGCAACAACTAAGTCTGGAGGCTTTAAATGCTACCGTGGATAGACTTGTACGGCAATTAGATGCCTCACGCGGGGCCGCAGCAGCAGCTCTGGTACCACCTCCGCCTAGCGCCTCAGTATCGGTATCACATTTACCGGCACCACCTCGGTTCTCTGGAGAAGCTAAGGGATGTAGAGGATTCATCAACCAATGTTACATTCGATTCTCATTACAAGAACAACAATTTCCTAACGACCGGACTAAAACCTCTTTCATCATCTCCTTACTTGACGGGAAGGCCATGGCATGGGCTTCTCCCCTTTGGGAAAAAGGTGATCCAATATTGAACGATTTATCCAGATTCGTTTCCACCTTTCGTAAGGTATTTGATGAGCCTGGGAGACTTGCTACAGCTACGTCAGAACTCCTTAATCTACGCCAGGGTTCTCATACCCTAGCTGACTTCGCCATCGAATTTCGCACATTGGCCTCCGAATTAGGATGGCATTCGGATTGCCTTCGAGGCATCTTTCTGGAGGGGTTGTCCCCTCGTATTAAAGACGAACTAGCTGGACGAGACCTTCCGGAGGACCTCGACGCACTCATTGATTTGGCTGGTCGCATTGACAGACGGATTCAACAACGGGCCAAGGAATCCAGACCGCCTCGTCGCTTTGCGCCATTGGCTCCTCACTTCTCTCGACCGCTCCTAACTCCTGATACTCCAGAGGTTCCCAAGGAACAGAAGGAAGAACCCATGCAGCTTGGTAGGAGCCGACTTACACCGGAGGAAAAGCAACGCCGAAGGAGGATGGGTCTATGTCTATACTGTGGCAGCAAGGGACACCTTCTCGCGCAGTGTCCTGAGCGTCCGGGAAACTACCGGTCCTAGGGATCTCGGAGGAGCAGACTCTAGGGGGCAACCCAGCTCCTCAATTCATAGTTCCTGTGACACTACAAGGAAGATATGGATCTTTCACCACCCAAGCCTTGATCGACTCCGGAGCTGGGGGGAATTTTATTCTGGCCGAACTCGTCCGTCAGCTTCAGATTCCTACACAGGTCTGCAAAACACCACTGTTTATTTCTTCGATTCAAGGTGAGAATCTACCTGGACAAGTCACATGTAATACTACTCCCATATCTCTTATTACCGGAATTCTTCACAAGGAAGAGATTTCGTTTTTTGTTCTGGAAAAGACTGTCCACCCAGTGGTACTGGGTCTACCGTGGTTACAAAGACATTCTCCACACATTGACTGGAAGACCCTACAAATTTCAGCTTGGGGACCCGAATGTCAAAAGACTTGTATTCACTGGACTCACCAACCTGCGTTATCGTTAGCCACTGCCAGGATGGAGTTACCACAGCAATACGTCGACTTTGCAGACGTCTTCTCTAAAGAGAAAGCGGAGATCTTACCCTGCCATCGAAGATTCGATTGTGCAATCAGCCTACTTCCTAACACTATCCCACCTAGAGGCAGGATTTATCCACTGTCTGGACCTGAATCTCAGGCTATGGCCGATTACATCAAGGAGAACCTCGCACGAGGATTTATTAGACCTTCCACATCCCCAGCCGGGGCTGGTTTCTTCTTTGTTCCAAAGAAAGACGGAGGGTTGAGACCCTGCATTGACTACCGGGGACTTAACGCGATTACTCGCAAGGACCGTTACCCCTTGCCGTTAATACCTGAACTGCTTGACCAATTACATGGCGCCAAGATCTTTTCCAAGCTGGATTTACGAGGTGCCTATAATCTGGTACGAATCAAACCCGGAGATGAGTGGAAAACCGCTTTTAATACTCGTAGCGGTCACTATGAATACCTGGTAATGCCTTTTGGCCTGTGCAATGCACCTGCGGTTTTTCAAAACCTGATGAACGAGGTGTTTCGGGACATGCTATATAAGCAAGTGATTGTTTATCTGGATGATATCCTCATTTACTCCAAAGATCTTGAGATCCACCGTAAGGATGTTCGTCAAGTCCTCCAACGACTAAGAGAAAATGGACTGTTTGTAAAATTGGAAAAATGCCTGTTCGAAAGACAGTCAATACCTTTTTTGGGATTCATCGTATCCACTACCGGGTTCCAGATGGATCCGGGAAAAGTGGCCTGTATTCAAGATTGGCCACAACCCAAAGGATTACGAGCCATACAACGATTTCTTGGTTTCTCCAATTTTTATCGGAATTTCATTCCACATTATTCCCATATTATAGCACCTATCACCGCCCTTACCAGGAAAGGGGCTGACACCAAAGTATGGTCCCAAGAGGCCATACGAGCATTCCAGGAGATTAAAGAAGCCTTCCTACAAGAACCCTGTCTTCATCATCCAGACCCTAACCGCCCGTTTGTGGTAGAAGTAGACGCTTCGGAAATCGCAGTTGGTGCGGTTCTCAGCCAACATTCTGCCCGGGGAGTACTGTTTCCTTGTTCTTACTTTTCCCGGAAATTCTCACCTGCAGAAAAAAACTATGGGATTGGGGATAAGGAACTTTTGGCCATAAAACTAGCATTTGAGGAGTGGAGGCAGTGGTTGGAAGGGGCGCAACATACCATCACGGTCTACACGGACCATAAAAATTTAGAATATATCAACCGAGCGCAACGCCTTAATCCCCGACAGGCCCGCTGGTCTCTGTTTTTTTCTCGATTCGATTTTATTCTTCGGTATCGGCCTGCAACGAAAAATAGACGGGCTGACGCCCTCTCTCGGGCTTTTGAGGTTGAAGATGTACCTGACACGTTGACTCACATTATTGATCCTGCTAAGTTGATGCTCGCAGTCACCGAGACGATACCCTCCGGCAAGACGGTTGTACCCCTCAGGCTGCGTCCTAAAGTGCTTGCTTGGGCGCATGATTCACTGTCCGCGGGACATCCAGGTCGAGCGGGTACTTGGGCCCTTCTTGAGCGTTATTACTGGTGGCCGCAGATGAGGAAAGATGTGCTAGCCTATGTCGCTTCCTGCCCGAAATGCGCCCAGCAGAAGCCATTGCCTGGCCGACCTTGGGGCCTCCTCCAACCCCTTCCTCCCCCCCGGGAGCCGTGGACCCATATTTCTACGGACTTTATTGTGGACCTTCCTCTCTCCGCTGGGTTCCGAGTGGTCTGGGTGGTGGTCGATAGGTTCTCCAAGTTGGCCCATTTTGTGCCCCTGGCCAAGCTGCCTTCTGCCCCTGAACTGGCAGATCTTTTTTCCTCTCACATTTTTCGTCTACATGGCCTCCCACTCCATATTGCCTCGGACCGGGGTCCTCAATTCACGGCCAAGTATTGGAGTGGGCTGTGCAAAAAGTTTGGGGTCCAATTGGATTTCACGACTGCTTTTCACCCGCAAGGTAATGGACAGGCGGAGCGGGTCAACCGGGGTCTGAAGTTGTTTCTCCGCCTCTTTGTGAATCACCGTCATGATGACTGGGCTCTCCTCCTTCCGTGGGCGGAGTTTGCTCATAATTCCCACGTCCACTCTGCCACCGGTCAGTCCCCATTCCAGATTGTTTTTGGTAAGCAGCCTCGCCCTCCTCTGCCTCTTCCCCTGTCCGTGGCTTCCCCGGCTGCTCAGTTGTCCGCCCAGCAGCTCCATGAACTTTGGATGACTACCAATGCTCGCCTTCACCGCGCAGCTGCCACCGCTAAACGTACTGCGGACCGTCATCGCAGGCCTGCTCCTCAGTTTAACCCGGGGGATCGGGTCTGGCTATCTACCCGTCATTTACGTCTCCGGGTTCCCTCTATGCGACTTGCCCCTCGTTACATAGGGCCCTTCTTTATCTGCAGACGTCTGGGTCCTGTCACCTATCGGCTACGTCTCCCATCCACTCTCCGGATCCACAATTCCTTCCACGTGTCGCTCCTCAAGCCTCTGATCTCGTCCTCCTTTCACGCTACTCCGTGCCCGCCTTCCCCTGTGGCCTCTGCGGATGACTCCATTTACCAAGTTCGGGAAGTTCTGGACATCCGTCGCCTTCATCGGAGGTGGGAGTATTTGATCGCTTGGGATGGGTTCGGTCCGGAGGAAAACTCATGGGAACCGATGGTCAACATCTTGGATAAGTCTCTCCTTCGCCAGTTCCATCTGCAGCATCCGGAGAAACCAGGCCCGTCCAGGAGGGGGCGTAAGAGGGGGGGTACTGTTGTGAGGCCCGATCGCGATCGCATGCGATCGGGCCTCCCTACCTCTTTTCCGCCGGCGAGTCGGCACGCCATCCTTCCGGCCCCCCAGAGCACGGCTCGCAGCGTGCAGACGTCCTGCCGTCGCGGGACGGCATCGGGTGCGACGCGGCTAGCTCCGCCCCTTAAAGGGGCAGGATCGCGAGGACGAGGCCGGCCCCGGAAATTGACGTCAGCAGGGAGGGAGATTTAAGCGGTGCAGTGCAGGCATCAGACGCCTTCACAATAGGTCCCGTGCTTTGCTGTGCCCTGGTGTGACTTTGCTGTGCCTGACTCTGCCTTGCCTTGCTACCTGCCTACCGACCCGGACCGTGCCTGACGCTGCCTTGCCTTGCTTCCTGCCTGCTGAGACCCGGACCGTGCCTGACGCTGCCTTGCCTTGCTTCCTGCCTGCCGAGACCCGGACCGTGCCTGACGCTGCCTTGCCTTGCTACCTGCCTGCCGAGACCCGGACCGTGCCTGACGCTGCCTTGCCTTGCTACCTACCTGCTGAGACCCGGACCGTGCCTGACGCTGCCTTGCCTTGCTACCTGCCTGCCAAGACCCGGACCGGACTTGACTCTGTTTGCCTGCTGCTTGCCTCGACCCGGATTGGATTTTGCTCTGTTTGTCTGCCTGCCTGCCTCAACCCGGATTGGACTTGACTCTGTTTGCCTGCTGCCTGCCTCGACCCGGATTGGACTTTACTTTGCGCCACCTGCTATCTGTCCGGACCCGGATTGGAGTTGATCTTCACAAACCCCTGCCTCGCGTGGAACCCGGCTTGGGCTCGCTGGCCTGTACCTGTCTGCCTTCTCTTGCTAGGTACTGAGGGGTCTTGCTCCGGATATCCACCCTCCGGTGACGAAGGACATCCCGGTTCCTCAGGTGGGTGTTCTTCTGTGCCGGGTCAAGGGTCCACTGTTTAACACAAACATTTCAAAGTATGTTTTTTGTTTGTATTAACAAGCTGCTCATCAGTGGATCAGGTAATTTGGAATCTTTCTGTACTTTACTTAAAGATACTTGATCCACTTTGGCATTATTCACAGCCTTTCTACTGGGATGCCCTATTTTTTCTGTTCCTTCAAAGATACATCATTCCAAATCATGCCCTTCTGAGTGATTATCGGCTTTCTCCCATTATCTAGTTTAAAAGCTGCACTATTTCCTTTTCAAAGATTAGTGCCAGCAGACTGATTCCACTGTGGTTAAGATGGAGCCCATCATGTCAGAAAAAGTACCCCCCTTCCCCAAAATGAAGCCCAGTTCCGATCAAACCTGAAACCCTAAAACCCTCTTCTCTGCACCATCTTCTCATCCATGAATTGAGACTCTGGAACTCTGCCTGCCTCTGGTGTCCTGCAACTGAGAATGCTACCCTGATTGTTCTGAATTTCACCTTCCTACCTAAAACCCTAAATTTGGCTTCCAGAATCTTCCTTCTGCACTTTCTTATGTCATTGGTACACACATGTATCAAGACAGCTAGTTCCTCCCCAGCACTATCTAAAATCCTATCTGATGCATAAGATCCACTACCTTCGCACTAAGCAGGCAAGTTACCAAGCAATCCTCATGTCCACCAGCCACCCAGCTATCAACCTTTCTAATAATTGAATTGCCAAATATAATGTCCATCCTAACCCTTCTCTTCTTGTCACTTGCCCCTGGAAACTGTTAAAGTCCCGAGGGTGGCTGTCTCGATGACTTCCAAGTCCCTTACCTGCCTCACCTCCGGGGCAGGGACTTTTCTAGTTGTTACCTTTCTTACCTCACAAGAAGTTCCCAATTTACTGCCTGAGGTTCGTGGCACTCAGGGGTTTCCCTGCGCGGGCTGGCTTGTTATAGAAAACACTCACAGCCTTTATATTTCTCAATAATACTCTTTATTATAGAAAGCAAAGAAAAGCCAGAAAGAGAATACAGGAAAGATTCAAGTTTCCTGGGAGTGGCTTGGAGCATATGACAGTGACGTTTACCAAAGCCTTCTCAGTTTTTAAGTTATACATTACATCCTTATATACTAATATTGCTACAATGTTTTTTTCTCTTTTGTTTTGGGATGGCTCCTTTTCTTGGAGTGGTAACCTTTACCTAAATTAATGATGTCAAAGTACTATTATCTTGGTACACTCCCCCCGTTCCGTATTAGCTAGGCCTTGAGCTGGAGACAGTTCTCTACACAAACTACTTCTGTTTCTCATTCAAGGCCTGTTTTGCCTGCTCATAAAAACAAAACACATTCCTCTCTCTTGTGCAAACCTGTTCCATTAATTTCATTATTAAATCCAGATTATTAACGTTCCCCTCTTGAAGAATTAGTGCTACTAATTCTTCACTCCAGATGGCCCTTACCTATCCTAGTGGTGGTCTAACCAAGTCTTATACAAAGAAATCAAGATAGTGAAAACCGAAAGAATGAGATTGTGTTTCCTTATGGGAGTAAACATAGCATTGTTTTAAATTTGCATTACCCTCTTTTAGGCTGTTAAACATGGCTCTCATATTCTCTTACATTGCTGGTACATTTCCCTCATGCGTCTCACAGACATCACACATTCTCTGCCCACTTGACTTTCTTGGCACCTTTCTCATTTTCACATTTACTCTGCATTCCCATTCTGTTCAGGCCTTCTTGTTCCAGTTACTTGTTAACATGAGGTAGCTTTCTCCTAAAGCAGCCATTAAATAACCCACATCTTCATTATTTCCCTCTTAATGATTGGGGACAATCATCACACTCAGGGCCATGCAACTGTCTTAGGTTGTCAGAGGGCATACTCTGATCTTACCCGTCATTGTCAACATGACTCATCCTGAGGAGGTCTCTTACCAGGGAAGCTGCTGTATCAAGAGAAGCATAGAGGTTCTGTGTCATACTTGATCTCTGAATGTTTACTGTATTTAACGTAATAGGAGACATTGTTTTAGGACCAAAAACAATAAACAGGTAGGCAAATACATTCACACTGCTATCACACCAGAGCAAACCACAAGAAACCCTTACCAATTCCCTCTAAGGATGTGAGCCAGTTTACCAGTGTTTCCCACCAAGTAGACCAAATCCATTTCCAATTCAAAATTATCATCAATAGAAACACAACCTTGTCCTTTTACAATAACAAATACTTTGCATTGGGATACATATGGCTGTGATAATTCATTAATAGTTTTGTTAAAAGCATATTCAAATTCATAAACCATAACTTCTAAAAATGGCTTGTAAGCACTGTATTTTTGTACCATAAATTGGAAAAGGAACCCTGTAACTAATAGAATGACACCCTTAATAGCTAATTGGGAGGTTTTGTTAGGATTTAGGAAATCTAATTACTGTTGCAATTCTCTCTGCAATCAGAAATAAGTAGAATAAACATTTGGAAATACAGACAAATTCGGATAATGTGTGTGTAGGGTAAAATACTTGCAATGAAGTGCTCTGTATGCTTTGTGTCCACATATAAAATAATGTCTTTGTAAGGCTACAAAACCACCTGGGTGAGTCCCTGCACAGGAGAATGTAGAAAGACAGCAAAAAAACCCAAAAAACCCAAGAATTAAGGGAGAAAGAATTATATACCTCTGTTGAACCCTGAATGTGATCAAACTAGCTTCCATAGATAAGGACAGAGAAGAACATATCAAGCAATCATTTATCTGATTTAGTAAGTAAATGCATAAATGTATTAAAAAGGTTATAGGACTGGAAAATGCTGCAAAACACTTGGAATGTAGGGTCTAATAAAAGCTGCATTAATTATCAGGAATTTGGAAATCTAAATAATGGCATCTGCAAAAAGGTACCTAACTAGATATTGACTAGGTATATCAGTTATCACATGTCAAATTAAATGTACATTGATTCATAAAACAAGGAAAACAGCATCTAGGTAAACCATAGAACAAATGGGTTTACATAGGGGATTCTGTAACAGGAACACATGGCTCTGCATATTGGGTTTGCACAACGGTATTCTGAGAAATCATAATCCAGGGAGTAAAAGGCATTCTTGGTCGGAGTTGTTGCAGGCATGAGCAAAGGCATGGGAGACAGAAACATAGCAGTAAGCATAGGGCAAGAAATGGCAAAACTAACAAGGTCTCGCAAATGACTGCTTAAACTAGAGAACCAGGAAAAGAAAGTGTCCCACCAACACTGTTAATCCTCACTCAAAATACAATATTCTGAACTGTTTAAATTAGTGCATAAGCCACCTTGTGCTGCAAGCATATAATCTAAGCCACGTCGGTTATACATAGAGGGGTAGATTTTTTTAAAAAGTGCGTCCGCGTACTTTTGTTTGCGCACCAGGCGCAAACAAAAGTACGCTGGATTTTATAAGATACGCACGTAGCCACGCGTATCTTCTAAAATCCTGGATTGGCACGCGCAAGGCTGCCGATTTTGGGCAGCCGGCGCGCGCCAAGCCGCGCAGCCTGTCACCGTTCCCTCTGAGGCCGCTCCGAAATCGGAGCAGCCTCGGAGGGAACTCTCTTTCACCCTCCCCTCCCCTTCCCCTCCCTTCCTCTACCTAACCCACCCCCCCGGCCCTATCTAAACCCCCCCTTACCTTTGTCCATAGATTTACGCCTGCGAGAAGCAGACGTAAATCTACGCGTGCCAGCGGACTGCTGGCGCGCCGTGCTCCGATGCAGGGGCTGGTCCGAAGGCCTGTACCAAGTCCCCGGGCCAGCGCCATGCCCCGGTCCTGCCCCCAAAACGTTGCGTCATTCGGCCACGCCCCGACACGCCTCCTTCCAAAAACCCCGGGACCTACGTGCGTCCTGGGGTTCTGCAAGCGCCGGCGGCCTATGGAAAATAGGCGCGCCGGCGTGCAAGGTCCTGCTCGCGTAAATCCAGGCGGATTTACGCGAGCAGGGCTTTTAAAATCCACCCGAGAAACAATAGTAAGTCAACAGTTTGTTGCAAAGCTTTCAATGCAATTCACTACATGCAATACTGATTGCAATCTTCTAATAGCCATTCCTAATTCAGTAGCTACTGCAGGTTGAGCAAAGGATAACCAGGAAGTATAACTAAGTGCATCTAATAAAGGATAATACTGATTGCAATCTTTGAGCAAAGGGTAATATATTCTCATAAAAGCAAGGGAAACAACAAGGCATAGAGCAAAACAAACACAAAGAGAAATCAAGCAAGAAGTGGCAACAGTTCAGTTCATATAATTATGGCTACAAGATGTCTTCTGTGGCAAAGGATGGAAAGGGCTTGATGGGATGATTTACAGTCATCGAAGCATAAATGAGATGTTTATGTTTATGGATCAAAAACCTAATATGAGAGCAACACAATTTCAAATTAATCAATGAGAAGCTTCCATCATGCTATAACTCTACTATTATTAATCTATATAATGTTCCCACATTATTATAAGGTAATTTGCAATAGTCTAAACCACAAACAACTCAGGTACTCAGACATTACATAGAAACATAAATTTTACTCACAGCATTCTTCAGGTGCAGGACATACACATAACACAAAAGACAAACAATGAACACATATTTGAGCTCAAAAATTAAACCAAAAAGTGTTTGGGAAATATTTGGATCGATCCAGAATAAAACAGGAGTCAGATTTAAAATAAATCTGTTTAAATCAAAACTGGGAAAATATGGAAAAATGTCAGCTTTACATCTTTTGTGGCAGGAAGGTTGTCAATCTGGAAAATATAAGGTAATGGTTAAAGTGAAAGTTTAAACTACCTTCTTATTTCCTTTATTATGCCTCTAGGAGGCACTACCGCAAGTTGCTCTGTGGAATAATAGCAGAGCAGGAAGCAGGAATGTCGATCCAAAATAAAGGCAAATGACAAAAATGCTTTCTTTTTCAATCTAATCACCTGGAAAGACGTTTTTATTTACTAAAGAGACTACTGTGAATATTTTACCTAAAGAAAGAAATAATATATTAAGCAGAAAAGTAAAAGGAATCTTCTTTGTTTAAAGAGAAAGGAACTCAGAAACTAACTACATGTGTCACCTCATCCAGCCATGCAAATTCTTTCCCAAAATAAACAAGAGATAGGGGCTGAGAAACTACGGTCTTAAAAACAGACAGTCCAAAACTGTAGCCTATCCAAGAGTTAAATTCTGAATCTTTGCTCTTGTAAGGGGGAGGGGAGAAACTCTGGGAAGGAAAAAAACAGCCTGATACTTAGTACAAGTACTAAGGGACTGGGGAATGTGACACAAGGAACTTAAACTTAGAATGCCTTAGAAAAGACAAATTACCAACTTTAAGCTACTATGTAACAATCAGTAATGAAACAAAAATTCAGCAAAAAGTAAATGAAAATAAAGGATGGATTACATATGCATCTAAGAAAAGTGCCTCAATAACCTAAAATTAATCAAAGCAAATTGTTGCTGATTCGGGTCATAAATAAAAGCTTTATATTTGCTTCACGCTTTAACTCTAAAGCAAACTACCTGCTCTGGGCTTTTTTTTTCTCTACTGAGATAAGTGAATTCCTAAGGGTGAGGTATGCTAGGGCTAAGCATAACAGCTCCTGCAGCTATGAAGAAAGAAAAACCTCTCCTCTCACTCTAAATCTAAGGGCTCTTGGTGGGAGAAAAAGTGTTCCTCTCTTTACATCCCCAGGGCTTTAGAAGCATCTTACTTGTCCGCCTACAACATTCATGGGAAAAGTGTCCTCATTCTCCACAGTGCCAACAAATCAATTCGGGGTCTCTCCTCTGAGGTGATATCCAAACGGGGCTGGGGTGCCATCGTTCCCCTCCATGTTGGCTAAAGCCTCGAGGTGGTCTCCTATAGGGGGTCTCGTAAGGAACAGCAGGAGTTGTGGTAGCACTATGCTGTTGCTCCTGGGCTATCTCAGTCTGAACAACAGGGTATGCTGTAACATGATCATCAGAAACCAAAATTTCTGCTGTAGGGAGAGAGGGAACTTCTCCTTGCTGGAATGTGCTAGCCGAACTATTATGACATTTCAGAATCTTCTTTTCATTAGGGTGATAGCAATTAATTACTCATGCCACTGGCGTAGGCGTTTGTGCCACTGCTGTGATGGGGTAGCCCTCTCTGAACAAAAGTGTCTCATTGTAAGTAAGAAATGCAAAAGATAACAAATCACTAAACTAATAAGTAGAGCGCATAATAAAACAAAACTGAAACTTACCCCAGTGATGGCACCTGTCATTTCATCAGCAAGTTCAGCAGCTGCCTTAAATCATCCAAGTCAAATGGCACCAATATGTTAAAGTCCTGAGGGCGGCTGTCTCGGTGACTTCCAAGTCCCTTACCTGGGGGTTCTAGGAATGGTATGCAGATAAGCCTTCTGGTCCTTTTCTGCTGCAAGGGGTGCAGGGCCTCTGGAATCTGGGGGTGTAGAGTTTGAAGCCTGGCTCGCTCGCTGTGGCCTCTGGAGTCCTCTCCCAGTGGTTACTAGGAACACTATGCAGATGAACCTTCCAGTCCTCTTTTGCTGCAGGGGATGCGGGGGCCTCTGGAAACTGTAACTGTGAAGTTTGAAGCCTGGATCACACGCTGTGACCTTTGGAGTCCTCTCCCAGGGGCTGCTAGGAATGGTATGCAGATGAGCCTTACGGTCCTCTGCCTCTGCATATTAACATTTTCCATTAATTATTCTATTTTACATATATTCTTTGCATTACAAGACTCCAAAAGCAACAACTCTACCTGTGATTTGGCAGCACTGCAAATATTACACCAACCCCTAGAATGCCAATAGATCTCCAGTTGGGAAAACACAATGAACAAGACCGCTACATATCCCTACACAGAAAATACATGTTAGCAGAATACTTCACCTTAGTCACACATGCAAATTGACCCTCAACAAATACAAAATAAGTAATCACAAATTAAAAAAAGAACTATACAAAAACTAGAATGATAACCTCAAGAAGTCAGACTCTGCATGCAATGCAGCACTGGAGCTTTAGAAAAAGACATGCATTGCCTCCTAGACTAAGAAGAGCCCCATCATTGTTTTTGTGAGGTGTGAGGGCTGTTATGTAACATAACACCCCTCACAAGAAAAATCACAAAGTCTTGAGAGCACCCATATAATATGGGATAACATTGGGGCTGCTGAGCCTTTGTCATTTTTCTTGGGGGAGGTGGGTAGGGAAGAAAGAGAGCAACAGGAGAGATTAGAAGAAGGGAGACCAAAGTGAGAGAATGGTGATAGAACAAGGGGTGAGAGCAAGAGGGAGTGAAGATGGGGAAGGAATGTGGGGTTCTAAAGGGGGCAAAGGGGCAGTGACAAAACTAAAGAATTTGGCATCCAGGGTGGATATTTACTTTGGCACCCCTATATATAATTTTAAAATTTAAATACACAGAAAAATATATTATTATGTCTGCTAGTTGATTTTTAAATAGTACACTAAGTACAGTACTATCATAAACAAATTAGAAGGAAGAAAAATGCAGGGCATTAATAAATCAATGAACAGTTATTACTGCACATATCAGATAAGATAAATTCATATGTAAAGATGGGTCCTACGTTGTCTCAATAGGTCACGTACAGCATTTTTGGATAGTACTTACGTCTTACGTAGTTCCAATAAAAACTATAATAGCCTGCCAAGCATACAGTTTACCCCAAGAGGCAAATCCATTGCATCAAAAGAACACTAACGCCCAAGCCTCAAACAGCAACAACCCTACCCAGGAAAGAGCAGTATTGCAAATATTACAACAGGCCTTAAAAGACCAATATACCTCCTACTGAGAACAGAAATATTGAATCCTACACAGAAAATATATACTAACAGAATCAACACAGAAAGATCAACAAACAAGAAAATAAAAAAAAATAAAACATCAATCATAGTAAAACCATACTAATAAAAATAATAAATATTTCAAAACAGCGGACACATCAAATAACATCCAATAATGAAATTAATAAGGATTTTAAAAATCTGCTACTTTCTATATCTGGGATTTTTTTATTATCTCTAGTCACACTGAGATTGTCATGGATTAGGAGACAGGGGCCAAAACTTTATCCTCTCTCTCTCAAACACACATGCTCTTTCATACCCTCTCGCTTTCACACACACAAACCCTCCCTTCTCTTTCTCTCTCACACATATCCCCCATTTTCTCTCACACACACATGTTCACACACAGCCCTTTTTTCACACACAGACTATCATACATATTCTCTCTTTCCCTGTCTCACACACACACATATATACACACAGGCTCTGTCTCACATTCATAACCTCTATCTTCCTCACACAGACACAATCTCTCTGGCTCTCATTCACACATACACACACACACACACACACACACACACTCAGACATGTGCGCATGTGCATATGCTCTCTGGCTCTCACATGCTTATACACACACACACACAAACAGGCTCTCTGGCTTTTATACACATGCACATACATGGCTCTCATACACCCATCCCCTGCAATCTTGCTTATCAGTCCCCAGAAATCTTTTTCCCCAGCTCCCTCTCTCCAGCATTATTGCTTCCAAGCCTCCCCTCCCCTCTCAGCCCCCTACTCCTCAGCACTCTTGGTCCCAAGCCCCCTCTCAGACCCCAACTCCCCAGCACTCTTGTCCCAAGCCCTGTCTCCCCTCTCAGACCCCCAACACCCAGCAGTCTTGCTTCCTTCTCCCCTTCCAGATATCCCATTTCCCAGCAGTCTTGCTTCCTAGCCCCCTTTACCTTTCTCTCCCCTTCTCAGATCCACACTCCCCAGTAGTCTTATTTTCAGCCTCCTCTCCCCTCTAATACCCCCACTTCCCAGCAGTCTTGCTCCCCAGTCACTTTTCCCTGCCTCAATCCTCTCAGTCCCCTACTTCCCAAAATTTGTTCCCCAGTCCCCAGAAGTCTTGCCCTCCTCCCATACCTTCTCATCCACTATCCCCTCACTCATGCAGGTGGCCAGTGCATTATTTCCTTTCCACCAGCGCTGATGCGACCCCCTCCTCACCTTCCATGTTTCAAACATTCAGAGAATTGCAGTCTTGCAGCACGGGTCCCCTTCTTCCTTCTTGGCTGTCATCACCTGATGGTACCTGCGCTGCAAGGCTGCAATCCTCTGAATGTTTGAAGCATGGAGGGTTAGTGAGGGGATCACAGTAACACCACGAGGATGACCATCTAAAAGGGAGTAATGTGCCCTTCCTCTGTCACCAGTGATGATTCTCCCATTGTCGGAAAAAATTAGGGTAGCCATGGACCCTATGACCCTCCCCCTATTCCAATACCTATGACCCAATGATTAGATGTGTTTGTCATGATCTCCTTTTGGTAAAACCATGCTATTTCATATCCCGCATCCTACGTGATTCAATTTACTTCACTATCCTTTCATTAAAGAGAGTCTCATTAATTTATCCACCACTGATGGAACACTAACAGATCTAAAACTTCCAAACCCATTCCTATTATCACCCTTCAGAAATGGGACAACATTTTATCTTCTCCAATCCCATGGAATAACTCCTGTCTTCAAAATTTGATTAAATAGATCCTTCAGCAATCCTGCCTGAGTTCCCGTAATATCCTAAGATGTATTCCACTGGCCCTATAGCTTTGTCCATTTTAAGTTTTCTAGTTCCATGCAGATACTCAGTTTCATAAATAATGTGACCTTTATATCACTACTAAGAATGTGCAGAGGGAAACATGTTGTTTTGATTTGTTTTGCATGTCACAATCATTGAATTGGTTCATTTCAAATGAAAAATAGAATTTTGATTGTTTTATTTGTTCATTTAGTTGCCATTGAAGTCAATGAGGGAAGCAATGCAACCAGTTTTCGGCTCCCAAATTGGGGTTTTCTAATCATTTCTCATGAAACTTGTGGATAGACATCATCAGAAGGGTGAAGGCACTTCAACACATCAAGATTGTGTCAACATGGCACAAAAAGTGGCATGAATATAGCCCAAGGACCCACAATGAGGTACAATGCTACCAGCTGTGGCAAGAGTTCTCCAAGGAACCATCAGAGGGGCAAAGCATGAGGCTCCAAAAGTGGAACAAAGAGCACCAACAGTGAAATGAACCTCCCCAAGCTGCATGAAAGGGTCAAAGTGACACCAAATGTAGCATGAAAAGCACAAGGCACAATGAAGAGGGAACAAAGCACATTTTTGTAAGCTGCTTCGCAAAATTGAAGAGTGTTAAAAATGTTTTAAAATTAAAGACTAAAATAAAAAGCATCATGAAACATGTATAGTGGGCACTCAAAATGGTAGGAATACCCCAATGCTCTAAACAAAGTGCAAAGGGCACCAACCAAATTGGTACAAAGACCTAAGCAGAGAGAAACAGAGGAAATCCCTGGAGGAGTCCTCATTATCATTTCTGTATAGCATCATTAGGGATAGGGGCTGGCTGTTCAGGCTTGGAGTTGGTCTTCCCCTTTGCTGTGTATAATCTCAGCCTTGTTAGTATCATATGCCTCCTCCACTTCCTCACTGGAGGCTACAATGCTAATGGCTAGAGGCACCAAATTCTCTTTAGCCACTAGTTCTCTTTAGCCACTAGTTCTCTTTAGCCACTAATTCTCTTTAGCCACAATCATTGAATTGGTTCATTTCAAATGAAAAATAGAATTTTGATTGTTTTATTTGTTCATTTAGTTGCCATTGAAGTCAATGAGGGAAGCAATGCAACCAGTTTTCGGCTCCCAAATTGGGGTTTTCTAATCATTTCTCATGAAACTTGTGGATAGACATCATCAGAAGGGTGAAGGCACTTCAACACATCAAGATTGTGTCAACATGGCACAAAAAGTGGCATGAATATAGCCCAAGGACCCACAATGAGGTAAAATGCTACCAGCTGTGGCAAGAGTTCTCCAAGGAACCATCAGAGGGGCAAAGCAGGAGGCTCCAAAAGTGGAACAAAGAGCACCAACAGTGAAATGAACCTCCCCAAGCTGCATGAAAGGGTCAAAGTGACACCAAATGTAGCATGAAAAGCACAAGGCACAATGAAGAGGGAACAAAGCACATTTTTGTAAATAACCTTATCTCTCCTACTCCTACCTTATCTCTCCTACTCTCCTCAACAGTTTATCATGTATCCTCCTCATAATCCACCTATCCTAAACTGAATTAGTTGTCATAATGTTTATATACTCTAATTTATTGTAAAGCTAAATAATGTTTATCTATACTTATCTACTCTAAATTATTGTAAAGCCTGTTGCTACGTTACGTTACAATGTGAACCGAGGTGATGTTTTTGACGTGCCCCGGTATATAAAAAATTCTTAAATAAATAAATAAATAAATAGTTGTTCAATATCCTGTGATTTAGGGAATCTAGGACACAATTCGTCTTCTAAATTAGTTTTTGAAAATACTGCCTCCATTATCTAAGAAGCAATAATAATGGAGGCAAGAAGTCCTGATTTTCACTGCCGCTCTTTTGCTGCCCCTGACATTTGCTGTTGTATAATCAATTGAAGGCTAAATACCAGAAGAGGCCAATAGTTGTAAGAACTGTAAGGGAAGAGAGTTTGAATAAAAATTCCAAGAAGTCATGAAACTGTTAAAGATACCTGGGCAAGATCCACATAAAGCATCAGATTGCCAGTGTAAGACCAAGAGTTGGCAAATGCAATAGGGGAAGATAATTTTAAAAGAACCTTGAAGCAGTCAGAGCAGAGGAGGAACTACCCAAAGGTACAAAGAGTGGCTTGGAGCAGAAGCAGTATCAGTGGCATTAGAGATTAAAATAACAAATGGTAGGTACAGATCAATGCTGCAAGATGGCCCCAAAATGTGCAGTGAGGGATGAAGCAGGAAGAAGAATGGCATCAAAAGCCCAAGACACCAAGAGGGAAAAAGTGTCCATACGTGATGCAGCTTGTATAAAAAGCATCAGATTGCCAGGGTAAGTCCAAGAGTCGCAAATACCATAAATGAAGATAATTTGAAAGTAATCTCAATTAGGGATGTGCATTCATTTTGGACGAATTAGACAATTTCAACGAATTTCAAAGAAATTCATCCTGATTCGGAGTACCTGAAAAACAATTGTAATTTTTCCAAAATTTTGGAAAAATTTATTTTTCGGGTTAGTACACAGTAACCCGAAAATCAGGGTACCCTGAAAAAAAAAAAAGCCCGAACCATGGGAAAAACAAAATTTCCCATGGTGGGCTGAAAACGAAGCCCAAACCAAATGTTCTTACTGCAGCACATCTCTAATCTTGATGACAGCTAGAGCAGAGGAGAAATAACTCAAAGATAGCAAGTGTGGCTTAAAGCAGAAGCAGCAGCTGTGGCTTATTGACTTGGGGGAACCAGTAGTATAGTGTATTTGGATTTTCAAAAGGCATTTGACAAAATCCTCCATGAAAGGCTCCTAAGTAAATTAAAAAGTCATGGAATAGGATGTAATGTATTTTTGTGGATTGCAAACTTGTTAAAAGACAGGAAACAGAGAGTAGGATTTCATGGTCAGTTTTCTCATTGGAGAGAGGTATACAGTGGAGTGCCTCAGGGATCTGTACTTGGACCATTGCTTTTTAATATGCTTATAAATGATCTGGAAATGGAATAACAAGTGAGGTGATAAAATTTGTAGTTGACACAAAATTATTCAGATAAATTAAATCACAAGCAGATAGTGATATATTGCAGGAAAACTTTGCAAGACTGGAAGATTGGGTGTCCAAATGGCAGATTAAATTTAATTTGGAGAAGTGCAAGGTGAAGCATATAGGAAAAAATAACCTATGCTGTAGTTACACAATGTTAGGTTTCATGTTAGAAATTACCACCCAGAAAAAAGATCTAGGTGACATACATTGAAATCGTCAACTCAGTGTGCTGCAGTGGTCAAAAAAAGCAAAGAGAATGTTATGAATTAATAGGAAGGAAATGGCAAATAAAACAGAGAATATAGCAAAATTGCTTACCTTGTAATAGGTGTTATCCCAGGACAGCAGGATGTAGTCCTCACATATGGGTGACGTCACTGATGGAGCCCTATTCCGGAAAACTTTCTGTCAAAGTTTCTAGAAACTTTTGACTGGCATCTTGAGGCTACTGAGCATGCCTAGCATGCCATGATCCCTCGAGCCACAGGAGTCTCCCTTCAGTCTCGTTTGTAGCAATGAGCGTTAGCCAAAAATAAAATAATAAAACGTATCGGACCCAACTCCGCGGGGTGGCGGGTGGGTTTTGTGAGGACTACATCCTGCTGTCCTGGGATAACACCTATTACAAGGTAAGCAATTTTGCTTTATCCCAGGACAAGCAGGATGCTAGTCCTCACAGGCTGAGTCATCTTTGTATTGGACCAACATTGTACAACTTGTGCAACAGGCACAAAAACTGGCGTACTGTTGGGAAAAATGAGGCAGCCTGAAATAACGAAAATTGGATGTAGAAGGAGTTGGATCATGCTGGAAATAAGTTCTTTAAGACAGATTGTCCGTAGGCTGAATCTTGTCGTCCTTCCTTGTCGAGACAGTAGTGAGCTGCAAAGGTGTGAAGAGAACTCCATGTTGCGGCTTTACATATGTCAGCTATTGGCACTGAATGATAGTGTGCTACTGAGGTTGACATTGCTCTTACTAAGTGAGCCTTTAGTCGCCCCTGGAGAGGAAGGCCTGCTTTTTCATAACAAAATTGTATACAACCTGCAAGCCAATTAGATAGAGTTTGCTTGCCCAGCGCTTTTCCAGGTTTGTTTTGATCAAAAGAAACAAAGAGCTGGGTGGATTTCCTATGGGTCGCAGTGCGATCCAAGTAGTATGCAATCGCCCGTTGACAGTCTAAGGTGTGTAAAGTCCTCTCTTCTTGATGAGAGTGTGGCTTGGGGAAGAAAGTAGGCAAGATGATGGATTGATTGAAGTGGAATTCCGTAACTACCTTGGGAAGAAATTTTGGGTGTGTACGGAGTACCACTCGATCATGTAGAAATTTTGTGTAGGGTGAGTATGTGACAAGTGCTGGTAACTCGCTAACCCTTCTCGCAGATGTGATGGCTATTAAGAAAATAGTTTTCCAAGTGAGAAATTTAACATTACAGGAATCCATGGGTTCAAAAGGAGAATGCATGAGCCGTGTTAAGACTACATTAAGGTCCCATTCTGTGACCGGTGGTCAGTGTGGAGGTTTAAGTTGAATTAAACCTCTCATAAATCTACTAATGAGGGGTTGCACTGATATTGATGCATCTCCGACGGTATTGTGATAAGCTGAGATTGCACTTAAATGTATTCTTACAGACAAGGTCTGGAGAGTCTGAGAGATGCCATTGATAGTCTAATAAAGATGATGTAGTGCAGGAAAAAGGGTCAATACTGTTTTGTGTGCACCACGTGGTAAACCTTTTCCATTTAGCACGATAGTTCTTTCATGTAGAGGGTTTACGTGAAGCTACAACCACTTGAGAGACATTAGTTGAAAGATTGAGAGGTTGTAGAATCAAGCTTTCAACATCCATGCTGTGAGGGATAGGGATTGAAGGTTGGGATGACGCAACCTGCCCCGATCCTAAGTTATGAGGGTGGGTGCTGTGCCCAGGTGAATTGGTTCTCTGATCGAGAGGTCTAGAAGTATGGGGAACCATATTTGTCGAGGCCAATACGGGGCTATGAGTATCATGGACCCTTTGTCCTGTTGTAGCTTCACTAGAGTTTTGGATATTAGTGGTATCGGGGGATACGCGTATAGAAGACCTGAGTTCCAGTGGCGAGCAAAGGTGTCCCTGGGTAAGTGGTTTCTCTGCTTGAACAGGGAGCAATAACTGTCCACTTTGTAATTCAGTTGTGATGCAAAGTGGTCTACTGTTGGTTGACCCCCAACTTTGAAAGATCTTGGTTGCCACTTATGGATTCAGAGACCACTTGTTTGGTTGGAATTGACGACTGAGGCGATCCGCCAGTACGTTGTGACTGCCTGCTAGATAAGTGGCCCGTAGAAGCATTGAGTGTTTTAGGGCCCAGTCCCAAATCTGTGCTGCTTCTTAACAAAGGAGATACGAGCCCGGAGCTCCCTGTTTGTTGATGTACCACATGGCTACTGTGTTGTCTGTTTGTATCAGAACAGTCTTGTGGGAAAGGCAGTCCTTGAATGCATGCAGTGCATAACGTATAGCTCGAAGCTCTAGGAAATGTATCTGAAATGTAGCTTCGAGTTTTGTCCAAGTACCTTGAGTCTGCAAATGGCCAATGTGTGCTCCCCACCCTAAGGTGGATGCATCTGTAGTTAATGTCACTTGTGTAATCGGTTGTTGGAAAGGTAGGCCTGTGAACAAGTTGTCCATGTTTGTCCACTATAGGAGCGAGGACCGTAGTTGCTGAGTTACTTGAACTGGATAGGACAGTGGTTGAATGGCTTGTATCCATTGGTTTCTGAGTGTCCATTGAGTGACTCTCATAGCTAATCTGGCCATAGGAGTGACGTGAACTGTGGAGGCCATGTGACTCAAAAGAGCGGCATTATTAAGTTCTATCTATCTACAGTTAGCGGTTTCTGTCCCAGTTTATATGAAATTTCGTTGTGAGAGTTCGAGTCCAAAATAAGGAGTGTCTTGTTCTAAAGATTCACTAACCCCTGAAGAAGCTGCACAGTTGCAGCGAAACACCGGCCGCTGTTGGGTACCATCAAGATTAATCCACAAACTGTGGATTTATCGTGGATTTATCATGAAAAATCGTTACTCCCATTAGTGTCCACTAACAGGAGTTATTTGGGGGGAGGGTGAGAAAACCAGCACACCAAAACAACCCCTAAACCCACCCCGACCCTATGAAACTAATCCCTTACCTTCCCCCACCCCCCCCAGAACCCCCCCAAAACCTTTTACGAGTACCTGGTGGTCCAGTGGGGGTGCGGGGACCGATCTCCCACTCTCGGGCCATCAATGCCATTTTGGCTGCCACTCAAAAATGGCGCCGATGGCCCGATTAAAAAAAAAAACACCCGACCCTTTAAAGATGACCCCTTAGCTTTTCCCACCCTCCCGATCCCCCCAAAACATTTTTAAATTACCTGGTGCTCTAGTGGTGGTCCCGGGAGCGATCTCCCGTTCTCGAGCCGTCGGCTGCCAATCATAAAGATGGCGCCCATGGCCTTTTGCCCTTACCATGTGACAGGGTATCTATGCCATTGGCCGGCCCCTGTCACATGGTAGGAGCACTGGCTGGCTGGCGCCATCTTTAAAGATGGCCGCCGCCATTGTAAAGATGGCCACTGGCCATTCAGTGCTCCTACAATGTGACAGGGGCCAGCCAATGGCAAGGATACCCTGTCACATGGTAAGGGCAAAGGGCCATCGGCTCCATCTTTATGAGTGGCAGCCGACTGCCCGAGAATGGGAGATTGCTCCCGGGACCACCACTAGAGTACCAGGTAATTTAAAAATGTTTTGGGGGGATCGGGAGGGTGGGAGAAGTTAAGGTGTCATCTTTAAAGGGTCAGGTGGGTTTTTTTTTAATCGGGCCATCGGCGCCATTTTTGAGTGGCAGTCAAAATGGCTCTGATGGCCCGAGAGCGAGAGATCGGTCCCCGTGCCCCCACTGGACCACCAGATACTCATAAAAAGTTTTTTTTGGGGGGGGGCGGGGTTTGGGGGGGTGGGGGAAAGTAAGGGGTCAATTTTAAAGGGTCGGGCCTCACTAAAAAAAAATTAACGATGTGAATCGGAACCAATTCCGATTCACATCTCCAGCGATCAGATTTTTTTCTCCCTCCAGCCAAACCCGATCGTCTTAACGATCGGGCACACGATTCACATTTTTAGTGTCGTGCTCAACGTCTAAATCACCGACAAGCTCTCTGGTCCCTGTTTTTTAGCTGCTTTAATTTCAATTTTTACCAGGACATCCTTGGGGATTGCTGCAACAGCTTCCTATTCCTGTGGAACCTTGGACTCATCTTTCTAAAGATTTCATTGTGGATTTACCAATGTCAGAAGGGAAACAAGTTATCTGGGTTACTGTAGACAGATTCTCAAAAATGGCTCATTTTGTAGCTCTTAGGAAGCTTCCAACTGCTTAAGAACTTGCACAATTTTTTTCCGAGCATATCTTCCGTTTACATGGATTACCACAACATATTAATTCTGATAGAGGATCACAATTCACTGCAAAATTTTGGAAAGCACTTTGCAAAAAATTTGATATTCAATTGGATTTCACCTCAGCTTTTCATCCACAGGGTAATGGGCAAGTTGAATCAATAGAATTCTTAAGACTTATTTATGATCATTCATAGGAGAGAGGCAAGATAATTGGGTATCTTTACTCCCATGGGCGGAATTCTCTTATAATCATCACACACAAGTAGAGGCTTAAGAAAGTCAGAAAGAAATGATGCAAATTATAGCACTTTTAAGCTCGAATTACTGGCATTAAAATGGGCGGCTACTGAAAAATTCAAGGACTACTTAGTTTATAAAAAGTTTATAGTTCGATCAGATCATAATCTACTCAGGTATCTTAACATGGCAAATATACAAGCAGTGGAACAATGATGGCTGGCGCAATTAGCTGAATTAACATTTGAGATTAATTACAAACCGGGGAAACAAAATATAGTAGCAGATACGTTGTCTAGGATTCTGCAAGGAGAAGAACCTGAAACAGAAGATGTTGAAAAAGATTTTCTAAAAATTGAACCAGATCAAATTAAAAACATGTTATGGAAAAAGAAAAAATGAGAACAGCAATACTAAGAATAGCAAGCAACATACCACCACGTTAAAAGTATTGCAACAAGAGAACATAGACCTCCATGTAGTTTTAGAGGTAAAAACAAAAGAGAAATACTCATTCTGGACATTTTGCAGAAAACACCACTTTAAGAAGCATCAGAAGAGACTATTTTTGTCCTAGTATGAATAGGGATATTAAAAATTGGACAAACAATTTTAAAAGATATATAATAGCTAAAGAGAAAGTACCCAAGGTTAGGGCAGAGTTATTTTGTTTTAAAGCAAACTATACTATACTAGAACTTAGCCAAAGCCGAATAGAGAATGTGTTGAATTTAACAATGTTCACACATTTTACATTAGTAGTACCGACTAGAGATCAGACAGCTCTAACCACGGCTAAAATGATTTTATACCAGTGGATTGTACACTACAGCTGTCCATCCAGAATCCATACAGATCAAGGGAGAAATTTTGAATCTGAAATAATCAAAGAGCTATGTCATTTATATGGGATTACAAAATCTAGAACCAGCCCATATCACCCAGAAGGCAATCCATGTTGTGAACATTTCAATCGAACTATGCACAACATGCTAAAAACATTGGAAAAAAATTTAAAAAACAAATGTCCGAAGTATCTCCCGGAATTAGTGCTAACATATAACAACCATACGAACAGTTCAACAGGTTATACACCATTCTATTTAATGTTTGGCAGAAATACTAAGTAACCAAGTGATTTTCAAATAACTTCTGAAAATAAAGAAGAAAGTTTAAATCTGAATGATTGGATCATGCAACATAGAATAAAACTAGAAGCCACCTGTCAGATAGCTAGAAAAGAAGCTGAAAAGAAGTTTGTAATGAGAAAAAAACAATATGACAAAAAATGTAGAGCAGAAATAATAAGACCAGGTGATGGGTACTGCTAAAGAATCTTAAAATAAGGGGCAGAAGGAAAATTCAAAATTACTGGGAAGAGCATCCATATGAAGTAATATAATTGATGTACCCTGAAGGTAACACATTCAAGATTAAAGCTAGAAATGGAGAAGTTAAGATCATACACAGAAATCTACTAAAACTATATAACTTATTTGAAAAATTAGAGAAAAATAAACATAGAACACAGTCTAAGGAACAACAAGAATCAACAGAGCAAAGTACTAAAGAAATAGAGACAGTATGGGGCAGATTTTAAAAGCCCTAAGTGCGTAAATCCAGCTGGACATACGCGCACAGGGGGGTTACGCGCGCTGAGCCTATTTTGCATAGGCCCAGTGAAATGTGCAAGCCCCGGGACGGACATATGTCCTGGGACTTGAAAAAAGGGGCTGGGGCGGTCTGAGGCGGGGGCAAGGTCAGAGGCCTTCGTAGGGCCGCTAGGCCGGGGGATTGTGCGGCCGCACTTGGCCGGCACTCACAACCTACGCCTGCCCGGAAGCAGGTGCAACTTATAAAATAAAGGTATGGGGGGAGGGGTTTAGGGGAGCGGGTTAGGTAGGGGAAGGGAGGGGAAGGTGGGGGGTGGAAGGAAAGTTCCCTCCGAAGACACTCTGATTTCAGAGCGGCCTCGGAGGGAACAGGGAAAACCATCGGGGCTCCCCTAGGGCTCGGCACGCGCAAGGTACACAAGTGTGCACCCCCTTGCACCGCCGACACCGGATTTTATAACATGTGAGTGGCTGCACATGCATGTTATAAAATTGGGCATAGATTTGTGTTCGCTGGGTTGCACGCACATATCTACTCTCGCGCGTAGGTATTAAAATCTGGCCCTATGGGTTCCCATTACTAACAACGAAGTGGAAAATGAACAGATAGGAGAACAAACTGCAGAATGCAATTTACCTTTAAACATTATTGAGAATGTCATACAAAACAATAGAGTATCTAATAGAAACAACAAAGGGAAAACTCCCAAATATCTTGATAATTATGTATTATATTAATGAGAATGGTATCAGAAGTTGGGTACTTAGTATCTTGGTCAAAATCCAAGAGAGCTAAGCTGATAATCTGTATAGTTGATTATGAACTTACTATTAACAAATAACATTTAATGTGAACTTATTCATGATTATACTTGTTGCAGATAGAACAAAACACTGTTTCTTAAAAGATATAATTGATAACCAAGCATGCATAAACTTCACTTGAGTTGTAAAAAAATTGTATGAATGTAGAGTGGATGAGTAAAACTACGGAATGTCAAGGACGACATTACATCTTAAGAAGGGGGTATGTAAAGGGATACCCAGAGTAAAAAAATAAATTGATTAATTAAATTAAATAATAGAAGACTTACCTGTCCTATATTCCACGAGTAGAGTCCAGAAGGTTCAGATTTTCTGCTGGCCAGAGTTGTGCCAGAGGCAGTGACAGTAGCAGGATAGAGACTGAAGACAGCACTCAGCCCTGCTATGAGGGACTGCCAGAGGCAAAGGCCAGACAGAACTGAAGGAAGAAAAAGAACCGTGAGAAAAGACAAGGACTGCAGCTACCCAGAAGCAGCGTTGTGTTGCTGGTGATCAGCTGCTCTTAGTGCTTATGGTAATGAGCAGGAAGTGCTCTCAGAAGGCAAGGCCTCTGGACTAAGAGGGGTCACAGCTAATGATGGAAAACATTTCAGGAAGTGACAGCAAGCACTGGAGAGAATAAGGCAGAAGATCACAGGAAAGGAATAAACAGATGAAGAGATAAACCAGGAGGATTGAACTGCCAGGAATGACCAGCTTAAATAATTAAAAAAAAGAAAAAAGAAAGACTGACACTGTTGACAGAGATCTCCTCCTGGGATGAGAGCTGCATATAAAAAAAAAGAGAAGTTGCTGACCTCCCGCTGCTGTCACTGCTCAGGGTGATGAAGACATCATTTGATAAGCGTCTTAAGGCTAATTTAGGTGTTTTTATGTTTAGTTTGTTCTAGAAACTGATGTGGAGCTGCTGGTTAAGGGAAAGCGTGTTAGAAAATATAGTACAGGAACTTCAGTGACATCATCACTGAACCCAATATTGCAAGTAGTGTTAGGGGGGAAGGTTAGCAAGTTTAAGTAAAAGTGAGAAAAATAGAAGCTAGTAGGCACAAACAGGAAATTATATTCAGGATAAAAAAAAGGATATCTATATAATTAAATCCAATGAAACTTCTCAGGAAGGAATTTTAGGTTCCTCATTAAAACATGCTATTTTAAAACATAAGAAAATTGATTGGAATCACCCATCGCATCATCAACAAGGCTGCATGTGCACTGGATAATCAGGTTAGACAGAGATAGCGTATCCTAGGAGAC
This sequence comes from Rhinatrema bivittatum, assembly GCF_901001135.1. Lineage (NCBI taxonomy): Eukaryota > Metazoa > Chordata > Amphibia > Gymnophiona > Rhinatrematidae > Rhinatrema > Rhinatrema bivittatum. The sequence continues at coordinate 480,031,143 of NC_042616.1, forward strand.
GCATCACTGGCTTCCCTAGTTACCAGTGAGTAGGCTAGCAAAAGTGTACAGATGTTAGGCAAGGCACAGTGAAAGAATTTAAATTTCACAGAGATTTAAAAGACATTAAGATTACACAAAAATCAGACACTGCAGGGAAAAATAAAAATAAAAGGAATAAGCATAGTATAAAGACAAAAATATTCAGCTCTGAGAACTATTTAGTGCTATGATGTCATCGAGTATTGTGACAAAACAGACAGAAAAGAAAAAGATAGTTACAGAATCAGAGCAATTGGTGCCTGATCATTGAAAGGGAAGGACCTATTAAATCAGTCCTCTCAAATCAAGGCCTAACTAATACAGGTAAGTGCAATTATAATGGAGAACAGTGAATGTATGATTGAAGAATGATAGTAAGATATGTATGAGCTAATTTCCTTGGTAATTAAAAAAAATAAATGTATGCATGTTTGATTAAATGACTCCGTGTTCTAATGCCACATCTCAAAGAGTGTAAAAGTGTGTATGATATACATTGGCTGTTCTGTAATAGTAGTGCAAGCGTTGTGAGTTATATATTTTTTTATTAGTTAGAATATATAAAGTTGCAATTAACTTCATTGATTTTAGTAATCGGAAGATCCTGGAGCAGTGAAGGGAGTTAGTTTTGCTTCCATTTAAATTGTTTAAGGTTAAGTTTAGGAGGAAGATTTCAAGTTAAAAAAAGAAAAGAAGAACTGTCCAGCAACAAAAAAGCAGCGACAAAAATAAAAGAAAAAAAAAGAAGAAAGATAGATAAGTGACTTTTGCATTGATGAACTCTTAAATTTAAGAGTAATTTCATATTTGATTTAATTAAAAGAAGTATATAAGTAAAATGATATATATAGAGAGAGCAACAATAAGACAATTCTTATTTATGACTGAATTTAATAGTTTATTTTTTTTCTTAAAATTATTTCATGGGATTTCAATATTATAAGGAAGTAACATATATTAATAGTATATAAAGTTAATAATTTTTTTTTTGTTAAATGAGAAATTTAAATAAAAATGAGAATTTGAATTGATTTGAGTTGGCTATTCCAATGATTTTTTTAGCGGTAAATAGTATTTCTGTGTTTAATATCTGACTACCTTGCTACCGCACGACTATACTACTCGGCCACAGGAGTCTTCTAACAGAAGTACATTTGCTGGCTTACACAAGCACAGAGTCAACCTGCCAAACATAGCAGCTTTCTAGTGGCACTAACTCAGTTTCTGTCTTTCTAGGACTATCCCTTCAGTGTGTGCAAAAATGTCTGTCATACATACACATGCATAGGCACCAGTTCTGTGGGTGCTGTGGGTGCTTGAGCACCCGCAATATTGTTTCCTGCACTCCTGCACATTGGGAGCTGAGAGTTCCATGCTGTAGGACTGCCAGGGAATGCAGGAAGGAAGTGTTTTTAATCACCTATTTATTGCCTCCTTCTCCCCCTGTAGTCCATTGGCTGAAATATTTGACCAATGTGTTTGGCGAAGGCAAGCATTGCACTTCTGTTTCCTAGCTACTGTTCCCAGCTTCTCCTGTAGCTCATTGACAGTCTGTTTGGCTTACCATATCAGCTCAGGTACAGGTTATTTGAGGGATATACATCATTGAATAAATCTACAGCCTTTATATCCAATTGCTATGCTTTGTTATGCTTTTGTAAGGATGTGAACCCTGGGCCGAGATGAGAGGTGTCTCCACCCATAGGGAGAAGCCCTGTGAGCCTCACCGTTGGTGGGTGCGGTCTCAGCAGTGTAGGACAAAGATGTATGATAGAGACTTTATTATAAAGGAAGAAAAAGCATAGCCTGCAGAGCGGGAGATGCAAATAAGTACAGTTCTGAGCAGTGGGTTATACCCAGGGTGATACCACTGATGTGAAGATATGGTAGTGGCCTGCAGAGCGGGGTATACCAGGAAGTCCCTTCAAACGAGTAGAGATTACTTCAGAAGTGCAGATCAGGTAGTGGCCCGCAGAGCAGGGTACGCTGAGGATGTCTGTACTGAAGATGGTGACGATGAGATAGTCTGAGGTGCAGGAACCCAGAAGTGGATCTTGTAGCTGGTACGGCAATAACCTGCAGCACAGGGTATACTGGAACATCTTCTACTGAAGAGGAACACAGGGTATACTGGAACATCTTCTACTGAAGAGGAACAGTAGTGGCCCAAGGCACAGGGTACACTGCAGTGAAGCTTCAGTAAAGCTAGTATTGTTGAAGTCTGTAGTAAAGTACTCACAAGTGGAAGTTCCAGGAGAGTGTCCCGAGAAGCAGGTCAGGTACTAGTCCAAGGCAGGAAGGCCCTCCGAAGAGCAAATAGCCAGGAACGCGGAAAGGCCCCCGAGGAGCGGGTACCCAGAGCGTCCAAATGCCAAGAGAGGAATCTGGAATTGGAATTCCAAGAATGGAGCAGATTCAGTAACGAGGGAACTCCTTCCTAACTCGTTGAAGCAAAGGGTCAGTCAGCTTAAGTACAGCAGCGAGTTGACGTCATCCGGAGGGGACGCCCCCAAGGTTCCCACCATGACCTGTACAAAGGAGGCCCTTGCACGTGCGCGCAACTTAGGTGATTCTGGAGACAATATGGTGGTCGGCAGCACCCACGCCATCCCGGGGATGCCGGGGAGATCGGCGGTGGCTGGCGGAGGCCGCTATTCTTCCTAGGATTGATGATGCAAGGAATAAGGAGGTGAGCATGAGTGGTCGCAGCTGTCTAAGGGGATGTAGTGAATAGAGCTGAAAGAAGAGAATTACCCCCCTCCCCAAATATAAAATTCAGAGTATTCACATGCAGGTGGGGGGGGGATTAAGAGAGTAGTGAGGTAAGAAGGGGAGAGGGAAGGTAGATTAGGAGAATGAGAGAAAAGGTTGAGAAAGTAAGGTGGTGGCAGGAGAGTGAAGAGACTGTAATGTGGATAGATTGTTGGTGGGGTGGGGGATGGAGCAGGAGGGGGGAGACTGGTGAGGATGAGCTGGGATTGGGGAGAAGAATGAATTGTGGGACTTTGAGTACCTCCCTGGCTTTTGTTTTAGTCACATGAGTCTTTCCCATGTTCACATTACCTACTCCTCTATGTACCTTTAAATACAGGCTGGTCAGGCACACTCATAACGCACTCTGTGCTGTTTTTTAGTTTTTGCTGGGGACATGCAGTTTTGTTCAGTTCAGCGCCGCCAATCATTTTCAAAAGTCCACTCCTATCCATACATATATCAATATCTCTGTATACAATGTATAATGTGTGCACTGTTGACTGACTCCTTTTACACACGCACACATAGAAACATAGAAATGACGGCAGAAAAAAGACCAGTCGGCCCATCCAGTCTGCCCCAAGCTTCGACAAAAAATAAACTGTAAGAAAGAAGACAAAGAAGGCTAGTAGGGCGTCACAGTGAGTGAGGGCACTGACTGCAGTAGTGAAGATCAGAAAAAGCCCTTTGCCAATGCTAATGCCTTCTTTTTAAAAGCTACTCTGAGAGAGCTTCTGAATACACAGCCTTTCTCTGCAAAACCCAGGAGAACAAATGGAGTTTCTTTGCACATACTCAGACTTTTCAGTGGGAGGGAGGATGTCGGCATCTCTAGATCCAGATGTCAGTTATTGGCTAGTTAAAGAAATTGATTACTCCTAACATAGAAACATAGAAATGACGGCAGAAGAAGACCAATCTGCCCATCCAGTCTGCCCAGCAAGCTTCACACTTCTTTTTTCTCATACTTATCTGTTTCTCTTGGCTCTTAGTAACCTTAGGTTCTAATTCCCTTTTCACCCCCACCATTAATGTAGAGAGCAGTGATGGAGCTGCTTCCAAGTGAAATATTAAGTTTGATTAGTTGGGTAAGCGGCAGCATAGCCCTTTCTATTTCTATACTCCTCTGCCCTTTCTATTTCCCTAGGCTTCCATTTCATAGATCCATAAATAAAACAAAAATGGTCTCATTCATTGTATTTTACCCATTTGTTTCAAACAAATGCAGATCCCTAACCACTACCTTACCCATCCCTTCTGACAATCTTGAGGACAATTCAGGGAGCAAAGTTCTTATGTGCACCAAACAAGAGAGGGATATGGGCTGATTGTACTTGATGATTTTAAGTTAGATAAGGTGATGGCAGAAGCAAGACTGATGCTTGAGTTTATAGAAATAAAAAGGGGGTGATAGCGCCTCTATGAAAGTCCCTGGTGACACCTCATTTGGAGGACTGTGTGCAATTCTATATATAAGGGGTACTTCCGTTCCCTTACCAATCTTTTTCCCTTTTTTCCATTTTTTAGGCAGGTTGACCATCTCTAAGATTTTTCCCTGCCCTGGGTCAGGCTCCCCCTGTACAAACTGAGCTAAGCACATGCACTTCATGGTTGGTTGCAGTCTTGCTTTCTGGAAGGTGAGGAGTGGTATTCATGGTTCCTCAAATGTAGGCCCTGCTGCCTGTTCCAGAGGGATAGGACCTTGCTCTGCTTACCAGTGTCGTTACAGACCTGGAAGAGGGAGTGTCCCATTGGAGGAAAGAAAGGAAGAAAGCATTTTCACCTTTTGAGAGAACTGGTTGTGTTTTAACCTGCTCCTAGCTCAGGAGGGCAGACACCCCTGCCTGAGTGGATTAGGCTAGGGCCCTACTTTGCCCTGCAGCCAAAGTGGGGACTGTAGATGCCAGAAGATGCCTGGCGAGGCATGGAAATGTTTCTATTACAGAATATAACATAGTAGATAGAACAGAGGTATCCGGTTGCCATGGAGAAAAGCAGCTGAAGTGCCGTTTTGAAGCTTTGGTTCTGACTGAGCTTCCTCAGCAGAAGAAACAGTTACAATCAGAGGGGGAGGGGTGCTGTGTTTGAGTTGACGCAGTAAGAGATAAAATTGTTGCCATTTAGACATAGACAGCTGTTTAGCTGTGGTGTCGAGGACACGGCAGGAAAATACACAGCTTTAAAAGTAGATTTGAATGAAAGACAGAGGAAAGTTTACCTGTTAAGTTACAGTAGAGACAACCTATTAGAAATGTTTTTGAAGTGCTTTTGAACAAATAAAGAGTTTTGAAGGGCATTAAAAATAGAAATACATAAGAAATATTTGTTTTTATTTAGATAGGTACTTTTTTATATCAGAAATCTATTTAAAATCAGACTTGATTATATAATTAGAACAGGCTGAGCTCCCCTACATGTATTGGTTTAATCCGGTTGCTATAGTAGTTATCAAAGTTCCCTGATGGTATCTAAGAATGACATCAATATAGCTTCCTTAGTTACGTGTGAAAAGACCAGAGTAATGATACCATTAGAGGTCAAAGCACTGAAAATAAATTAAAAGTTATACTGAGTTGAAAATCAAAAAGATAGGAGAAAGAATTATAATAAATTATATTTGAAAAGAATGTCGAAGGAAAGAACATTAAATAAAAAAAGTTAAGAAATAATTTACTTTATTAAAAAAAATAGTGCAAGTGACATCAGAGAGCATGTATCTAAATCCCTTCAGAAAGTAAGTGGCAGTTAGAAAAGCATGGGCAGAACCTGAGCAGAACTGGTTGAGAGAGGAGGTGCTGCATGAATGTTCCTCATAGTTATTGATTCTATTCTGCTCAGATGAAAATAAGAAGTAGCATTTTGGCAAACTTGTAAAGAATAAGAATGTGAGTATGCATATGTTGGTAATAGTGTAGGTAAGTTTAAAAAAATAACTGTCCCGTGTAAAATTGATGGCAGTTTTTGTTAGAGAGACTGAAAATAAGAGAAACATTATTATGAACAGTGAATATATATGCTGTTGAGCTGGAAAAGAAAAGAAAGAGTGCATAAGTTAAAAGTTGTAAAGAATATAAGAAGGAACAATATATAATACAGCAAGAAGCTGTATTATAGAGCAGAAGTCTGTATTAAACAGATACTGGACAGTTGTTTGCGAATGACAAAAGCACACTGAAAAAAAACAAACAACAACTTGCCAAGTTAGGGAAAAATTTGATTATCTTTTATTTTCTTTAGCTAGAATTCAGTTACAATACAATATAAGGCTCTCTCACTCGTTCATAAGGCCTTGTACAACCCCAAAATGAATTGGTTCAATGACTCCCTCCGATTTCACCAAGCCAATAAACCCACTAGACACATTCATCTCGCCACCATGCCCACCACTTCACCTAAACTCTACAAATTAACCTCCACGAGAGCGCGTGCATTATCAATCGCAGGGCCCATTCTCTGGAATACAATGCCAGTTGAACTTCGCCAAGAAGAATGCCCAAAAACTTTCAAGCGCAAGCTTAAGACCTGGCTCTTCACCAAAGCATACACTTAAATTCTCATTTCTCTCATCTATGCCCTCCCATCTCTGTCCCCCTTGACCCAGATTTTCGCTAAACGCGGATGAGTCCCCCTCGAACTGGTTTCTCCCTAAGCATACATCATTCCTCCTCTCACTCCCTTCTGTATTACCCTACCCCCTCCCTACCCCTTCTTCTCCCCCCCTCTCCTCACCCCTTCCCTTCACATTTGATATTTCATGTTATTCCCTATAATTGTACATTTTGTATATACCTGCAATCCTTGCCTACACTAATTTATTAATCTAATTTCATTCTTCTGTCACTTTTCCTCCTTTTTTCTCTTTTTACCCTCTTGTATTCATGTTATTTTAATTTTAGATTAATGCTTTATTTCCCCTACCTTTCCTTACTCTCTAATTATTATGTTTCAATATGTTCCAATTGTATTATGTTAAACTTGTTCGATGTAAAGCGCCGCCACAGGCACTAGTTTCTTGTTTCGCTGTGAACCGATGTGATATCATTGATGAATGTCGGTATATAAAACCGTTAAATAAATAAATAAAATAGATAACATGCTTATGCGAACTCATCTTTAAGGTGATAGTATTTATTATTGATTTGTTAAAGGTAGGAAGTAGGTACTAACAGTTAAAAGAAAGAAAAGAAGAAGAAGCAAGATTATTCAAAGCAAAGAAGAAGAAACAAACCTATTCATCGTACTCTAGCAACGCACACGAGTAAAGTAAAAGAAAAAGACAAAACAAAGATAAGAAGAACTAAAGTTAAGTAAATACATAAACAAGCTTGTTTATAAACAGTGTTTGAAGTAAAGAAAAATTACTCACCTGAATAACAAAGACTGAACTGAAGGACTTGTTTAATGAAAAGAGTTTTAAAGTAATAGCAAGATATAAGTAAAAGAAAACCTGATGTAAAATTATAATAGTAATGATTATAAGTTATACTTATCTGAATTTCTTTAAGAGGTTAATGGATATTTAATGTATTTGAAGTATTGTTTGGTGAAAAGAAAAAAATAAAACATTTAAGGTAAAAGATAATAATAATCACAACTTTGGCTTTTATCCTTTTTCTAATTTACCTCATTCCTCTCCTAATCGGCAGGAGTACAACTGATCAGGTGATAGAATGTATTTCACTCTATCCTTTATAAAGTACCTGATAAGGAAAGAGGATTTTCATATATACCTCGTTACTATTAACACCAAGGTTACCCATATCCTTCCCTCGGCCTGGGTATTATAAAAAAAAAGGGAGGGTAACCCGTGTAAAGGTGGTTTACAGTTTGAATTAGTTTTTTCTTTATTCTTGGATGGTAGGAAGGTTTTTCCCGCCACTTTCATACCCACTTTTGGAGAAAATATTTTCAAATCTTTCCTGTCACCAGGAAAGGACAGTGACTTAGAGCTGGAGAGAGAAAGAGAAAGACACTAAATTGGAGTTTTATTCCATCTGTATTCAGAGACTTTTATTTTTGTAATTTTGTGATTTTCTATTTTTATTTTGGGATTGAGTTTTTATTTGAATACCTCTTTGAGCGTTTTGCCTTCTCTTTCTGAATTGAAGAACCAGCCTGCTGAGATCTGCTGGAGTGAGTACCCTTGTGAGAAAGGTCAAGTGGGACTGGAGAGACTTGTGCAGTGATCTCTACCTTGAGTGCGCCTAGGCCTCCCTCCCCACCAGTGGAACCCCAGCACCCCAGTGGTGGTAAATGGAGAGAAGTGTTAGAGGCCTGGGAAGATAGACTGTTGTGATGTTTTTTTCCCTTTATGCTATTGTATCCTCCCTCTTTTAGATGAACAATGTACATTTTAAAACTTTGATGTATACCCATTGTTTTATGTTATTCTCTGTAAACCGTTGTGATGTATATTCGAACGACGGTATTCAAAATCTTTTAAATAAAATTACCTCCTTGGAGCTCACAATTATTCTACAGGGAGCTGGATCCAATAAGACTGCATGGTGATCAACTCCTTCCAGACTGCGGGCTCTTGTCAGTGATTCCAATATTGGAGCATGCTACAAAAAAACAACAAAGACCAAACCATTAATAATTTCCAAATGGGGGTGCTGGAATGACCCATCTCAATAAACAATTGGACAAGCACAGAGGATTTCTGAGGGAGAGATAGGGACTATAAAGCTGAATGGGAGATGTGAATTAGTATGGTCTTTTTCTGCCATCATGTTCAATTTTTCTGTTTCTACACACAAGCACTCATAGTCATCCATGCTTATCCAGCAGAACTTTGTCCCAAATTTCTAACCACAAATGTGCTCAGTGGATTCCTCTGTCCTAATAACTGGGCATAATAGGCAAATCCAGGAAATGTGGCCACTATGGTTACCATCTGGTGATGTATAGATGATGTGGAGATATATGAGTTATATATTTGCACTTTAGCTTGTGTCATTAAGAAATAATTTTATAGGATAGTTTTAGCAAGTGCAATAAATAGTAGGTATGAATTATTCTCCTGCTTATCAATATAGCAGTGAATTATTTTATTTATTTATTTATTTAGTGATTTTTATATATCGCGGCACGTAAAAGGATACATCACCTCGGTTTACAATAAACAATAAATTAGCAACAGGCTTTACAGACAACAGGCTTTACATACAGTAAACAATAACAACCGCAACGGGCTTTATATAAATAACGGACTTATGTCAGGACTGCTTGTGTCTTTTAATATCATTACAGTCCTTGAGATCCATACTTCCATGGATGTATGCTGAATGTCTGAGTAGATAAAGGGTATATGTTGAAAAGGGTGTGCATGCATGCAGAAAGCATGGATGTATGTGTGAATGAGTGATGAGTGAGTGATAAAGAGAGAGAATAAAACTGTGAATGTAAATTGAATTAGGTTTACAATAGGCTAGGAGAATTTGTGTGCATGTTATATAGGTGAATGTACTGTAATTATTAGGATAGTCCAAAACAGTTTATAAAAAGCAAGTGTTACAAGCTCAGAAGAAAAATTGGCATGGACCTTTTATCAGCATATTTAGCCTGGGAATGTTTAGTCTGTATTTAGAAATACAGCAAGGCTGTGAAATATTGGGGGTGTGTGTGTGTGTGTGTGGGGGGGGGGGGTGTTATCTGATAATCTTAGTTCCTACCTAAACTTCAGGATGAAATTCAAATAGTGTTTATCTAGTAGAGGACAAGACACAGTGTTGGGATGAAACTGATAAGTGGCCTAGCAGTAGCAACAGCTGATCAGGAATGCCCTGATTAAATTGTGATTTTGCATAAATTGCAGATATCAAAATTTTAGGCTTATATGAAAATGTTGTTGGTTCAAAATAACATTTGTTGCCTAATATCTGGCTAACTACTTTGTTGGCTTCCTACTAATATGTTTTTTGCTCTTTATCCAGTTATACTTTGTTAGTTTGCCATATATTTCATCTTATGTATTGCACAGTTACAGGTTTTGGGGGCGGATTTTAAAAGGGTTATGCGCGTAACCCCAAAAACCCGCTCCTGAGCGCGCCGAGCCTATTTTGCATAGCCCCAGTGACGAGCGCAAGCCCCGGGATGAGGGTAAGCCCCGGGGCTTGAAAAAATGGGCGAGGCGTGGGCGGAGCGTGGGTAGTCCGGGGTGGGGTGGTCCAGGGGCAGGGTGGGGCGGGGGGTGTGGCCAGAGGCCTCTCCACTGCCACTGGGCCTGGGAATCGCATGCCGGCATATCAGAGACAGGCGTAAATAAAAATATAAAGGTGGGGGGGGGGTTTTAGGTAGGGCTGGGGGTGGATTAGATAGGGGAAGGGAGAGGAAGGTGGGGGGGCAGAAGGAAAGTTCGATTTCGGAAAGGCCTCGGAGGGAACGGGGAATGGCATCGTGGCTCCCCTAGGGCTCGGCGCACGCAAGGTGCATAAGTGTGCACCCCCTTGCGTGCGCCGACCCCAGATTTTAAAATATGTGCGTGGCTGCACGTGCATGTTATAAAATCGGGCGTAGATTTGTGTGCGCCGGGTTGCGCGCACAAATCTACGCCCGCACGTAGGTACAAATATCTGGCCCTTTATGTATTGTTTCTCCTCCTGTTACATGTAAACTGATGTGATGTCCTTCGAATATCGGTATAAAAAAGCCTCAAATGAATAAATAATAAATTTTAAAGAACCTTTGCGACTATACTAAATGTAGAGATCCCTTAAATTTCCTCACTAGTAAATGTGACCCATTTAGAAGGTTTTATTTGGAGAAAGGAGTATGTGGATATCCATTTGTACGTGCAGCCCTTTAATGAGTGCCTTAGTGGAATGTTCCATTGAGAGGTTAAATAGACCTTTAGGGGGTCATTTTCAAAGGAGTTACGCATGTAAATGTGACATACTATCGTAGCAATTTTCAAAAGCTATTTACTCGAGTAAAGTGCACTTACTTGAGTAAATCCTATGGACAATTCAATGGCATATATTGTAGCAATTTTGAAAAGCCCACTTACTTGAGTAAAGTGTATTTACTCGAACAAAAACCAGTTTTGCTCGAGTAAATGCTTTTGAAAATCTGGCCCTTAGTGTTCCAGAAGCTTCAGTCTATAGCAGGAGTGGTAGCAGCTACAGACTAATGTGCATGTTGTTTAACAGTAAAGACTTTTATTTGAAGAGTGTTTTTTTGAGTCCAAGTCATTGTACCCTAAAAGCCTCGAGGTGAAATTTCTCCATTGTTTGGAAACAAACCACAGCCCCATTTCAGGGTGAGAGCATGGGGGAGAAGGAGGGTAAATTACATAAAATCATTAACTCAGCACAGGAAAATTAGTTCTTACCTGTTAATTTTCATTCCTGTAGTACCAAGGATCAGTCCAGACTGCTGGGTTATGCCTCCCTTCCACCAGATGGAGTCAGAGAAAAGCTGAAAAGGCACCTCCCATATACCCTGGTGTGCCACCTGCGATCCCTCAGTATAATCAATATCAAAGCAGAATGAATGTAACATATGGTAACAACCAATGACTAGATCAAGTCAAACAGTAACTTCTGAAACAACTATAAACGGTTGACAAAAAGAATGATGTCATATCTGCAAAGATGTTCTGAGAAATCTGTAAAAGAGAAACAATACAAACAGACGAGCGGGACTCATCCTTCTCTGGGCGGGTGTATGGACTGATCCTTGGTACTACAGGAACAAAAATTAACAGGTAAGAACTAATTTTCCTTTCCCTGTACGTACCAGGATCAGTCCAAACTGCTGGGATGTACCCAAGCTGCCCTAAAGGAGGTGGGACCTCGAGATCCCCGCTCGAAGCAGACTGCTGTCAAACGAATCCATTTTCGGATCCCGCACATCCAAGCGGTAATGCTTGGCAAACATGTGCAAAGATTTCCAAGTAGCCCGGCAAATCTCTTGAGGTGAGACACATTCGCTCTCTGCCCAGAATGCCGCTTGTGATCGAAGAGAATGTGCCTTAAGCCCCTCCGGAACGGGACGCCCGTGACATATATAAGTTGAAGCAATAGCGTCTTTGAACCAGCGAGCAATAGTAGCCTTAGAAGCTTTAGTCCATTTCTTAGGACCACTCCACAAAACAAAAATATGGTCTATCAATCGAAAAGGATTAGTAACTTCCAAGTACCGCAAGAGGACCCTTCGAACATCCAACCTTTTGAGATCCTGTGCCTGATGAGCATTCCTATCCTCATCTGAGAATGCCGGCAATTCAACTGTCTGGTTGACATGAAAAGCCGATACCACCTTAGGCAAGAAAGAAGGAACAGTTTGAAGGGAAACCCCTGAGTCAGTGATGTGCAGGAAAGGCTCCCTACAGTACAACACTTGAAGTTCTGAGATTCTTCTAGCTGAGCAAATAGCCATAAGAAACACTGTCTTAAGTGTTAAATACTTTAGCATCGCTCGCTTCAGAGGTTCAAAAGGGGAACTACCCAGGCCCTGAAAAACCAAATTCAAACTCCAAGACGGACAGATCGAACATGCTGGCGGCTTTAGGTGCTTGACACCCTTCAAGAATCTGGCCACGTCCGGGTGAAGGGTGATGGAAGCACCATCAACCTTACCTTGAAAACAGCCCAGGGCTGCTATCTGTACTCGAAGCGAGCTGTACGACAAACCTTTCTTTAGGCCGTCCTGCAAGAAGGCAAGAATGTGACAAATGGCAGCCTGCTGAGGGGACACATTCAACCCACTGCACCACAAGTCAAACACCTTCCATACCCGAACGTAGGTAACAGAAGTAGAGGTTTTACGAGCGTGTAGAAGGGTAGTAATAACCGCCTCCGAGTAACCCTTCTTTCTCAATTGCCGCCTCTCATAAGCCAAGCCGCTAGATTAAAAGTGATCGGCCTGATCAAAAAATACTGGACCCTGCCAAAGTAGGTGTGGTAGATGGCTGAGGCGTAAGGGGCCATCCACCATCAGGTTGATCAGATCTGCAAACCATGGCCTCCTGGGCCACTCCGGGGCCACCAGAATGACCTGCCCCCTGTGGGATTCGATCCTGTGCAAACTCTTCCCCACCAGCGGCCATGGAGGAAACATGTAAAGGAGAATAACTGGGGGCCAAGGAAGAACCAGAGCGTCCACGCCTTCTGAGCCGTGCTCCCTTCTGCGACTGAAGAAATGAGATGCTTTTGCATTCAAACGAGTTGCCATCAAGTCTAATTGGGGAGTCCCCCACCGTCGGATGATGAGCCGCAGTGCCTCATTTGATAGCTCCCATTCTCCGGGATCTAGCTTCTGCTGGCTTAGGAAGTCTGCCTGTACATTGTCGACCCTGGCTATGTGGGATGCCGCTATGCAAGACAGATGGCGTTCCACCCAATCCATCAACCTGTCCGCTTCAGAGACTACTAGCTGACTTTTTGTGCCTTGTCAGTTTATGTAAGCCACGGTGGTCGCATTGTCGGATAGGACCTGAACTGCCTGGTGGTGAACCAGTGGAAGAAATTGGCGCAGCGCTAAGCGAACTGCCCTGGTTTCCAAGTGATTGATGGACCACTTGGTCTGGGGCAGTGTCCAAAAACCCTGCATGGACCGCGACTGACAGACCGCTCCCCAACTTGTCAGACTGGCATCCGTCGTCACGATTATCCATTGAGGAGGTTCCAGATCCACGCCTCAAAGCAAGTGATCCAGAATCAACCACCAATCCAGACTGGACCTAGCCGGTTCGAGGAGTGGTAATGGCAGCTGGAACTCTGCCGACTTGGGATCCCAATGAGAAAGTAGTGCCATCTGCAAAGGTCGCATATGAGCAAAGGCCCAAGGGACCAACTCCAGTGTAGATGCCATAAAACCAAGAACCTGCAAATAATCCCATATCACGGGTAAGGGAAGAGTTAACAGGCGATGAACCTGAGACATTAGTTGCTCCATCCTCACCTGTGGCAGGGAAACCCTGCCCAAACTGGTGTCGTAACGTGCTCCCAGAAATTCCAAATCCTGGGATGGAACAAGCTGGCTCTTGGTATAGTTGACAACCCAGCCGAGGGAACTCAGATGACTCAAAACTGACTGTATTGCCTTCTCGCAGAGTATCTTCGACTTCGCCTGAACGAGCCAGTCGTCCAAGTAGGGATATACCAATATGCCTTCCCTCTGAAGGCTCACTGCTACCATCACTATCACCTTGGTGAAGACCCTTGGAGCCGTCACCAGCCAGAAGGGTAGGGCACAAAATTGGTAATGGTTCCCCATGATCATGAACCGTGGAAATCTCTGATGAGACTCCTGGATCCCTATGTGGAGATAAGCCTCTGTTAGATCTAAAGAAGCCAAAACCTCGCCTTTCTGGATAGCCGCAATGACGGATCTCAATGTCTCCATTCGGAAGCGTGGGATACGCAACGCCCTGTTGAGCTGCTTCAAATCCAATATCAGGCGGAATGTGCCCTCCTTCTTGGGAATGATGAAGTAAATGGAGTAGCGACTGGTCCGCCGCTCGGCTGCAAAACCGGAACAATGGCTCCCAGGGCCCGCAATCGAGCCAGTTTTTGTGAAACCACTTGCTGCTACATCTGAGACCCGCGGGGAGAAATTAGAAACAGGTCGCGAAGGGGTCATGCATAATCCAAAGCGTAGCCGTGATTTATAATGTCGAGAACCCACTGGTCTGAGGTGATCTTGGCCTATTCCTCCAGAAAGTGGAAGAGTCGCCCCACGATCTCCGGAACTGAGGGATTTACCAGCGTCCCTTCATTGGGACGCCTTGTTGTTGGCAAAGGCATGAGAGGTGCCAGTTCGCTGAGGTCGCCTGCCACGAAAGGAATGCGCCCATGCTTGAGACCTTGTGGGCAGCTGCCAAGGGGTGTAGGAGGAAGAGCCCCTCTCTGAGTGGAAGCGGCGCTGTCCACGAAAACAGCCGCGAAATGTGCCGGGAGAATGAAACAATCTGGGCTTGTCCTCTGGTAGCTTGTAAACCTTGTTCTCCCCCAAGGAGCGAACCAGCTGCTCTAACTCATCTCCGAATAAAAGCTTGCCCCGAAAAGGAAAGAAACCCAATTGTGACTTAGAGGAGGCGTCTGCCAACCAGTTACGTAGCCATAGGAGCCACCTTGCGGAAACTGCTGAAGCCATAGTGCGGGCTGAGGTGTGGAAGAGATTGTACAAAGCATCCACCGTAAATGCTATCACAGATTCCATGCAGTTCGCCTGTTCAGCTTCCTCCGGAGGAAGATCCTGTGCCGTAAGCATTTGCTGGACCCAGCAGAGAGTGGCCCTCTGCATCATGCCGCTGCAAACCGCGGCCCTCACTCCTAAAGCTGAAACTTCAAAAATCCGCTTAAGCAAGACTTCCAGCTTCCTATCTTGAAGGTCATTGAGCGCTGTGCCTACTGGGACAGGAATGGTAATATGCTTGGCAATGGCCGTGACCCTCGAATCCACCTTGGGGATATTAAGAAGCTCCAAGGACTCATTAGGAAGTGGATAAAGCTTTTCCATGGCTCTGCTGACATGCAGGGTAGCTTCTGGAGTATCCCATTCCCGGGACACGAGCTGGAAAAGTTTTGGATGGAAAGGAAATGTTTGTGGCGGAGTGCGAAGTCCCGATAACACCGAGTTTCCTGGCGAAGTATCCGGAATCGCCTGTGGAACTGGGATTTCAAGTTCCTGAAGTACATGTGAAATTAACGGGTCCAGCTCCTCCTTGCAGAACAAGCGGAGTATCTGCGGATCATCCCCCTCCACCGGATCTGTACTGCCCACATCATCACCCAGATCATGAGTGAGGGGGTCCTGAGACATAAGAACCGCAGATGAGACAGGGACAGAAGGTCCACCACCCTGGACCATGCAAGGCACCCCGGACCCAGGGCTTTCCTGGTCTGCTGAGCCCTTAAAATACTTAGCTTGGGCAGGAGACCGATTTTCCCAGTCAGTTTCAGCTTCCACATAAGCTTTATGTAGAAGCAAGACAAACTGGGAAGAAAATGGGTGAGGTCTCTTTAAGGGCCCCCCCCTGCCGATGGAAACGGGGTAGACTCCAGTCCCGCTGAAAATTACATGGTCTCTGAGGGCTGAGTGCCGGCGGGGACAGAGGAGGAAGCTCCTCTCTCTCTCCTATGGAATCGACATCGCGATCTGCCTGAGGCAAAATGGCTGCTGTGGGATCAGAAGGAGGCAAGATGGCCACCGCCCCCGCGATCGGGAGCATGCTGGGCCTCTGCCTCCGAGGAAGTGGTGCACTTTTGTGTCCCCTCAGGTGCGGCAGGGTTGCTCCCCTGCCCGAAATCGGCCGCTACGAAGGCCCCTCGCCCCTGGGAATGCACCAGGAACAGAGGCCTTCACGAGAGAGCCGATACCCCGGCTCCCCACACGCCGTGCAAACAGCTCCTCGCAGTATATTTAAAGGCACGAAAATGCTGTCAGGTGACAGGCCACCCCATTCGGAGGCCCGGGAGATCAAGGCAGGCGAGGATCAAAAAGGTCTGTACTTACATAAAAAACCATTTCCCTCTCAAAGAAATTGTCTTAATGTCCTCTTTTTTTAACTTAAATACTAACTCAGGGGAACAACCTCCCTGAACCACAAAATTACTGGACCATTTCAGAGGAATTAGACTTCTCTGAAATAGCTGTGTCTCCGAGGTATGCAGCTTCTCTGGAGAAGGGGGAGAGTGACCGGCCCACCAGTGAATCCTCCCCCTGATAACTCACCGGGCAGGGGACCAAAGGTTACTCCGGGAAAAAGGCTATAGGACAATGCCCTGCCTTGCCTGTCTGTGTCCTTTGCTCTGTTTTGTTTTGAGGTTTTTTTAAAGAATTGATCTAGTCAGAGGATTCCCCATTACATTTAAACCAAACCTGTGAATGGAACCCTCCCAATTTAGAGAAGATCAGGACCACAGGTTATGCTCTCTCAATCTTCTGGAGTCAGAGAAATACTGAGGGATCGCAGGTGGCACACCAGGGTATATGGGAGGTGCCTTTTCAGGTTTTCTCTGACTCCATCTGCTGGAAGGGAGGCATAACCCAGCAGTCTGGACTGATCCTGGTACGTACAGGGAACTAGAGTTTTTTCACTCGACTGTCATATCATTTACTTATGCTGCTTGCAGGATTAAAGAAGTATCAAACTTGACTAATACTAAGTTCCTCTGCATTATATATTGTCTTGCTTTTCTTTAAAAATATCTCTAGAATATTAGCACTATTCTGAAATCCACTTAGCAATTCTCAGTGGATAAGGAGAAGGCTTTAGGCTTGCCATGCAGCTCACAAACAAGCATTCAATTCAGGCTAAGAAGTACAACACATTAATCAACAATGACAAAAATACACCCAAGCAAATAGGCAAGACAAATGGCTCAGGTAATTAATATAAAATGGAAATCAAAACAAAATATAATCAGAACAGGCCCTCCCCCACCCACAACAAAGTGTTCAAATGATTCCCAGTAAAGCTGTTTACAAGTGCTGTCTATGCGTCAGAATGTCAAGCAGGCTTGTAGTAATAACACATATCTCTTGTGCAAGTAATATTAGAACTCTAGCATTATGCAGTTCATTTTCTATTCTGGAGTCAAAACTGCTGCCCGAATCTTTGTATTATACACATATTTCTTTAATTTTCGGTATTGATACATTTTCTGCTTACTAATTTCTGATGCATTACTTAATAATGATATCAAAACACTGACAATGATGAATGCTGTAGAGGTGAGAAAATGGAGCTAGCTTTGCTTGACAGAGTACAGGCTAAATTAACAAAATAGAAAATCTTCAGAAGCAATATTAGATGCTTAACTAATTTGATCCTCTCAATCAAGTCAAATAAGACTGCATATTTATTGTCTGTCTGGTCACAGAAGATATTTGACCAGTGTACTTACTTTTTTGCAGTGTTGAAAAATATATATTTACATATATAGTAGATGGCAATAGAAAAAGACCACTAGTCCACAAAGTATGCTCAGTTATTCTGGCCCACATCACTAAAGATATATTCCAGCTGCCAGTCACAAGTGCTCAAATGCTTGTAGATATTGTTCCTTGTCCAGTTCAGTTTTTGTTGTCTTTTCCTTTGGGTGTCCATCATTGCAGTCAGTTGAATAGTGACATTTCCACACCGAATCCAACATCCCACTCCAACCCCCGACACACATACACACACACACACACACACACACACACACACACACACACACACACACACACACAGTTCATCTCATCTCTAAACCTTACAACAATCCAAGAAGCCATCAAATAAAGTGGGGACATTGTCCAAACCTTTCATTGCCTAGGCCCATATGGCATTGCTAGATAGAATCCAACTTCTACCAGTCAGTAATGACACAGCTGGTTTCTAGAGAGTTGTAGCCTGTTTGTACCAGTGTGGCTATCCCATGGTCAGCTGTGTCACCAGGTTTACTCATACTCTCACAACTGTTCCTACCACTGCCTTTCATTTCTGTCCTAAGCATGTCCAGATACCATTACAAGCACTGGTCTTCCCCACTGCCACTGGTAGACTATTCCAGGTTTTGTATTTGTCTTTGATTCTTACAGTCTGATACTTAATTCAACACCCAGGCCTTCTTCCATTTCTTAAAGCCAAGTTTTGTAATATCCATACAGCCACTAAAACTAAAGAGAACATTATCCAAAAATCATCTGGCCTTCCATGCTCATTGATTTTTAGTTTCTAACTGCAGTCTGTCTTTGCAGATTATTCCAGCCTTCTTGGAAGTCTGATGGAATTGTACCACTGCCATTAGGGTTGTAATTGATGATGTATGCAGGTTACCCCAGGTTTCCTCAGCAGTTGGGGTTTAACCAAGTCTAATGCAGTTATGTTTTCACTCTCTGACTATTTTTGTGTATTTCCCTTCTTTGACCCTCCCAATTTCATATACCTGAGCAAACACTCAAGGTCCTTCTTCATTTCTCCCCCCTCAACAACCTGCCATCCCTCACTTATATGGCCTATTACCTTCCCTTTTCACTGTGTTCTATGTCTATCCCAAATATGTTTAGATTAAGTCACAGTTTTGATTGCCATTCAAGGCATCCACCAACCCTCAACAAAGAAGTATTTTCTCATATTTCCTTTGTACCTTCCTCCCTTTGATTTAATACTGAATTCATTTGTCCTTATATTTCCTATTCTATGGAAAAATTCACCTTCCTGCACTATAAAACTTTCAACTATGTAAAAGTTTCTATCTTCTTCCCCCGTACCTTCTTTCCTTCAAAAAGTACATTTTGAGAATCTTACGCCTTTATTTGTAGGGTTTATATTGCAGGCCTTGTATTATTATAGTAGTCCTTCTCTGAACCATCTATCCTTTCAAAATCCTCATGAATTTAATTTACAACCTCTAGAACAGTGCTCAGGATAGAGCCTTGCAGAAGGAATATTACCTCCTTCTGGTTTTACCAGAGGTAAAACTTGTCAGACAAATTTGATCAATTTCTTGACTGAGAGACCAGAGATTTGGATCGGGGAGAAAGTTAAATGTAGTATACTTGGATTTCAACAAGGCATTTGACACAGTTCCATGTCAGTGACTTATAAACAAACTGAGCACCCTTGGTATGGCCCCTAAAGTGACTTATCGGGTTAGAAATCGGTTGAGAGGGAGATAACAAAGACTAATGGTAAATGTAGATCACTCTGAGGGGAGGGATTTTTACTGGTTTTTTTACATTTTTGTACATAATATTGTGGGAAAGCTATCAGGAAAGGTTTGTCTTTGTATGGATGATGCAAACATCTGTAACAGAGTAGATGCCCAGGAAAGAATGGAAAATATGAGGATGAATCTAGGAAATGTTTAGGAATGATCTAGAGTTTGACATCTAAGATTTAATGTGAAAACATGCAGTGGAGCAGAACAGTATAGGGAGACTCTTCTAAGCAAGAAATAAGAATGGGATCTGGGGGTGATCATATCTGATGATTTCAAGATGGCCAAACAGGTGGATAAGTGATCAACAAAAGCCATAAGGGGAGGAATAATCAACATAATAAAGGTGGTAATATTACCTCTGTATAAGTCCCTGGTGAGATCTCATTTGGA
The DNA here is from genome assembly GCF_901001135.1 of Rhinatrema bivittatum. Lineage (NCBI taxonomy): Eukaryota > Metazoa > Chordata > Amphibia > Gymnophiona > Rhinatrematidae > Rhinatrema > Rhinatrema bivittatum. The sequence goes on from NC_042616.1 coordinate 480,050,963, forward strand.
ATACTGTATACAATTCTGGAGACTTCTCCTTCAAAAGGATATAAACCAGATGGAATTGATCCAGAGGGTGTCTACTAAAATGATCGGAGGTCTTCGTTGTAAAGTATATAAAAACAGACTTAAAGATCTAATAGGGGAAATATGACAGAGACATGTAAAGGTATCAATCCACAAGAGGCAGGCCTATTTCAATGGAAAGGAGGTTCTAGAACAAGGGATCATGAGATGAGTGTGACTCATGAGTAATCTAAGAAACTATTTCATTAAAGAAAGGAACAGCCTTCTATGGAGGTGGTGGAGACAAGGACAATATCTGAATTCAAGAAAGCATGGGACAAGCACAAGGTACCTCAAATGGAATGGTAGGGATTATAGAGCTGAGAAGCTGGTATGGATGGACAGACTAGATAAACCATATAATCTTTTTATGCCATCATATGTATATACTTTGTCCTGCTGATCATACCTCTACATATATATCTGAGTATTAATCAGGGAGTCTTGGCAGGGATTTTGAAACCATCCTTGAAACTTGCATAAATCAAGTTTATCTCCTAAAGCATAAGGTATTTAGCTAGCTAAGCAAAAACATTTGTCAGTTTTTACTGGTATAAGGAACTATGGGATCCTAACCAGGAACATGTCGTTTGAAGAATATGTGACAGCGAGAACAAGAAAATAGAGCAAACCATTTGCATAAACACTCCTCAATTAGAAGATGCTGAAATGGTCCTGCACTACAGAATCTGCTGCTGAAGTCTTTGGGTCAGTGTGTGAAGGCCAGATTTGGCTGTCCCACCCTACTTTGACCATGTCCTAGAGGCAGAACAAGAAAGGCCAAGCTGAAGTATGTCACGGTAGAAGCTACAGGCCCATAGGAAGTGAGATGAATGTTTAATTTAGTTTAATAATTTGTTAAACTGCTTTTCCAATAAAATCAAGATGATTTGCAAAATTATAAATAAATGTTAAAATGTATAACAACTAGTAGTATACAATAAAACATACCACAATATTTTTTTTTAAAAAAACTGTAGACTTATATAAAATATACAAATCAAGGTAAAATGAACAATTATAATTACCACAAAACAAGAAACAGATTATGTTGAATAATTAATTATGAAAACCTAAGCAAAGGCCTGATGTTTTCTTTCTATTATTAGAATAAGAAGGGGAAATCATGCCTGAAGATTCCTCCTCTGATTTTTCTTTAAGGTTTCTAAAGTTGTGGACAGGAGAAGGAGTGAAGAGTTTCCCCATATCTTGGGAAGACAGCTCTTAATCCTAGGGTTGTGTCCAGGTGAAGAAAATTCTCATTTTGTTTTTCCTGATTTTGGGGTTCACTAGAAGTATTCTGAGAACTTGCAGCTGCACACTGCACCTTTTTGGTTGTAAGAAAATGTCATTACGTGTTGTGTAGCAAATATAAAATAATGGTAGTAATTTTAAAAGGAATTACATGTGTAAATGTAATATACTATAATAGCAATTTTAAAAAGCCATTTACGCATGTAAATTTTCAGAAGCCAACTTATTCTAGTAAACTGCATTGACACATGTAAAATCCTAATTTTAAGCATGTAAAATAAATGCTACTGAAATTTAGGCCCTATATGAGAAACAGTTTACTAGTGTTTGTATTCTGTTGGAATCTTCCCTTGTTTCTAATTTTGAGTGAACTTTCTTTGGGTGCAGTTTGGAACTGCTTCATTCTTGCACAGGTTGTGAGGGTAGCTGGACCCCTTCCTATGTGTAACCTGCCAGGGAGTTAGGTTGCTGTGTCTGTTTATTTCCATGAGCTATATGAAGTCTTCATTCATTATTTTACAGCTCTGTTTCATGATATGAAGGTTGTAATAATAGGAACTAGGGATGTGAATCGTTTTTCTAACAAATTGAAATATCGTACAATATCCCTAAATTCGTTAATATATCAGGTAAAAAAAGAAACGATCACTTTTCCCCCAAATTTTTGTAAAAATCGTTTTTCTGGTTAGTGCGCGCTAACTCATGTTAGCGCGCACTAACAAAAAAACATATATTTTTGTTATTTTTTGTTACTTTTTTCTATTTTTGTTAGTGCGCGCTAACATGAGTTAGCGCGCACTCGTTTTCCTGCGGCCAGACGAACCCGAAAGCGGAAACGATCAGGCACCCGATTCACATCCCTAATAGGAACACAGTTGTAATAATATTGTAAATCATTTCTGCATAAGAGTAATTTGTGTGAGGACTTTACCCTCCCCCCCCCCCCCCCATACACACATTCTTTCCTCTAGTTTCTATTCTCACCCCAAGTTGCATGGGTCAGAGATTAAAGGAAAATTAATCCTTACCTGTTAATTTTCGTTCCTGTAGTACCACAGATCAGTCCAGACCTTGGGTTGAGCCTCCTGTCTAGCAGATGGAGACAGACCAAAACTGAAAGGGTATCCTATATCAGGACAGAGCCTACCCTGCAGCCCTTCAGCATAACCATTGTCAAAGCAGAAAACAACAATCGTGAATAGGATCAAGCAAGTAACCAAAAAGCTCAATTGAGAAACTCAATAACAATGTAAGGAACTTTGTAGAAATAAGCGCTCTTACATATACTTGGTTCTCAACAACCAATGCTTCCGGTGTAATCATCCAGTGTGCTAAAGGAAATAAAGTACTGACTTCTGAGAATCTGCAAAAAACAAGCTTCGAGTGGACAGTATGAAAAAAAGAAACAGGGAAGGGCGTCTGGACTGATCAGTGGTACAACAGGAACGAAAATTAACAGGTAAGGACTAATTTTCCTTTCCCTGTACGTACCCAGATCAGTCCAGACTGTGGGGAGTACCAAAGATTCCCTAAATCGGGTGGGACCGAGACAGTCCCGCTCGAAGCACTTGACGACCAAAAGAACCAAGAACCGGTGCTTGCACATCCAGTCGGTAGTGACGAGCAAAAGTATGCAAGGACGTCCACGTGGCGGCCCTGCAAATTTCTTGCGGAGAAACCGATTTGCTCTCCGCCCAGGTAGTAGCCTGAGAACGCAACAAATGAGTCTTTAGGCCCTCAGGAACTGCCCGACCTTGGCAAAGATAGGCTGAAGAAATCGCCTCCTTTAACCACCAAGCGATAGTAGTCTTAGAAGCCTGTTTGCCCCGATTGGGACCACTCCAGAGGACAAAAAGATGATCCGAGACCCAAAAGTCATTGGTAACCTGCAGATAGTGAATGAGAACTCATTTGACATTGAGCCTGTGAAGATCGCCCCCAACTGTTCCCGCAATCTCCTCGGAGGAAAAAGCTGGAAGCTCCACTGACTGGTTGACATGAAAGGCGGAAATAACCTTAGGCAGAAAAGAAGGTACCATCTTGAGCGAGACTCCTGAATTGGAAAAAAATGCGAAAAAGGTTCCTGACAGGACAAAGCTTGGATCTCTGAAACCCGCCGAGCAGAAGAGATAGAGACGAGAAAGACCGTCTTGAGCGTGAGGTCCTTTAACATAGCCCGATGGAGAGGTTCGAATGGAGCCACACTGAGAGCCCGGAGGACGAGATTAAGGCTCCACGATGGACAAGACGAGCGAGTGGGTGGTCGCAGGTGTTTGGCTCCCTTTAAGAACCGAACCACAACTGGGTGGCCCACTAAGGGATGACCTTCTTCCCGTCCGAGGAGAGAGCCGAGAGCGGAAACTTGCACGCATAGGGAACTGAAAGAGACACCCTTGGAGAGGCCCTTCTGTAGAAATGAAAGAACCAACGAAACCGGAACAGAGCGCGCCGAGACCCCCGACTCTGCACAGTCTCAAAGACTTTCCAGACGCGCACATAAGCAAGAGAAGTCAATTGCTTCTGAGCTTGTAGCAAAGTGGAGATAACCTCATCCTTATAGCCCTTATGCCTTAGGCGTCTCCATTCAAAAGCCAGGCCGCTAGACAAAAGCGATCGGCCTGGTTGAAAAATACGGGCCCCTGCCGAAGCAGATGAGGAATATAGCCGAGCCGGAGAGGTCCGTCCGTTGCCAGATTGATGAGATCCGCGAACCACGGTCTGCGAGGCCATTCGGGTGCTACCAGAACCACTGGCCCTCGGTGGAGTTCTATTCTTTGGAGAACTTTTCCCACCAGAGGGCAGGGAGGGAACACTTAAAGAAGAACTTCCGCAGGCCAGGGGAGAGCCAGAGCATCCATTCCCTCCGAGCCGGGCTCTCTCCAACGGCTGAAGAACCTGTTGGCCTTGGCATTGTGCAAGGTCGCCATGAGGTCCAGGTGAGGGGGACCCCACCTGTCGATGATCAGGTCCATGGCTTCTTCCGAGAATTCTCACTCTCCCGGATCGAGAGACTGGCGACTGAGGAAATCAGCCTGTACATTCTCCTTGCCCGCTATGTGGGATGCTGCCAGGCAATCCAGGTGGCGTTCTGCCCAGTCGAAGAGACGGCTGGCTTCTAGAGCCACCAAGCGACTGCGAGTGCCTCCCTGCCTGTTGATATAAGCCATGGTGGTGGAATTGTCGGACAGAACCCTCACCGCTTTGCCACGGATCAGGGGCAGAAAATTCTGTAGGACCAGACACACCACCCGGGCCTCCAACAGATGAAGTGCCAATGAGACTGAACCAGAGACCAGATGCCTTGCGTGGCCTGGGTCTGGCAGACTGCACCCCAGCCCGAGAGACTGGCATCCGTGGTTACTATCATCCACTGAGGAGTCTGAAGCGGCATTCCCTGAAGATGATGAGGAAGCGAAAGCCACCACTTCAAGGCGGCGACGGTAGAGGCTGAAAGCAGAAGAACTGTGTGAAACTGTTCCGACACCGGCTGCCAACGGGATAGCAAAGCTCTCTGTAATGGTCGCATATGAGCAAAAGCCCAGAGGACTAGGTCGATGGTGGAGGCCATCAAGCCCAAGACCTGTAGGTAGTCCCAAGCCGTTGGGAGAGGCAGCGAGAGCAGATTCCGTACCTGGTTGATCAACTTGAGAGCCTGCGCGCGAGGTAGGAATACCTTGCTGATCCGAGTATCAAAGTGGGCCCCCAGGAACTCTAACACCTGGGAAGGCCGAAGATTGCTTTTGGGAAAATGCACTATCCATCCAAGAGATGCGAGGAGAGCTAGAACCCGATCCACCGCTTGCCTGTAAAGACTCTCCGACTTGGCCCTCACAAGCCAATCGTCCAGATATGGATGGACTAGGACTCCTTTGTGGCGGAGGGCAGCTGCCACCACCACCACCACCACCATGACCTTGGTGAAGGTGTGCGGCGCGGTAGCGAGACCGAAGGGTAGTGCCCGAAACTGAAAAGCCCAGACTCAGAAGCCTGGTGAAAGTTTGGTATACCCCCTCCCACTTGAGATGGCCGCATGGAGAGAATACGAAGATGTCCGGAAGGTCTCGAACAAAGTCTAAAGCGTAACCATCTCGGACAATGTCAAGGACCCACTGGTCTGACGTGATCTTGACCCACTCCTCGAAGAACTGGGAGAGACGGCCTCCCAGAAGAGGTACTGAGGAATGGGTCAACCGAACTTCATTGTGGGGCGGGTTTTGGGGTGGCGCGCTGAGATGGTCCCTCACGGAAGGATCGACACCCACGAAAGGGCAGAGACCAAGATTGAGACCGGGAAGAATAACCTCTGGAGGAACCACTTCGTCCATGGGGTGTATATCTCCTCTGACCCCGGAAGCGAGGATGGGAGGGCGCAAAGGATCAAGATTGTTTCAGACGGTCCTCCGGTAGCTTATGAACCTTGTTTTCCCCCAAGGAATTAATAAGCTGCTCAAGATCCTCTCCAAAAAGCAACTTACCCTTGAAAGGCAATGTGCCCAACCTTGCCTTGGAGGTTGGGTCGGCGGACCAATTGCACAGCCAGAGGAGCCTTCTAGCAGAGACCGCTGAGACCATCGCCTTCACCTGGATGCAGAGGAGGTCATAGAGTGCACCTGTCCCATATGCTATGATGCCTTCCAAATGTTCAGCCTGCTCCGCCTCTGCAGATGGGAGGTTCTGGGTGCCAAGTAATTGTTGAACCCACCTGAGACCTGCCTGCTGCATGAGACTGCTGCAGATAGTCGCTCGGACTCCCAGGGCCAGGACCTCAAAGATACGCTTTAGATGGGCTTCGAGCTTACGATCCTGTCCATCCTTCAGGGCCGTCGCTCCCACCATGGGGATAGTGGTGTGCTTGGTGACCACAGAAACGGAAGAATCAATGGTGGGAATCTTCAGCATGTCCAAGCAGTCCTCCGGGAGGGGATAGAGCTTGTCATAGCCCACTCCACCCGGAGCCCCGCTTCGGGAGCCTCCCATTCCCGTAGGAGCAGCAACTTATGCATGGGGTGAAAGGAAAAAGCACTTCCTGGAGCCCTGAGTCCCGCCAGGACCGGGTCTATATCCTTGGGTAAAGAAGCTGTAAGCGTGTCCGTAGGGGGCCCCTCCAGTCCCAGCTCCTGGAGGACAAAGGGGATGAGGGGCTACAACTCTTCCCTTTGAAACATGCGGAGGACCTGGGGATCATCCCCCTCCAGGGGTGGGAGTGCGCTCGCCAAATCTGTAGTGGGATCCAGAGGAACCAGAGGCGCCAGGGGATCAGGAATAGGGGCCACCCCCGGGACCACCCGCACCCTAACAGACCCCTGGGGCTCCGGGACAGGGAGAATGGGCAGCGGGGTCGGACATGGAATTTTCGGTGGCAGGGGGCCTGGAGAAGAGTCCTCCTCCTCCTCCTGCAAGCTGGCCAAATAAGATTTATGCAGGTGGAGGAGAAATTCAGAGGAAAATCGGGTCCTGAATTTGCTGGGGGGGGGGGGGGGGGGGGGGGAGGGGAGGGAGGGTCAGTGACCTCATCCTGGGGCAGTACGGGGCTTAAATCTGGGGGAAACTCCTGAAAATTCTGCTCCCCTGCCCCTGGCAGCTCAGAATCGGGAGCTGCCGAAATCCCCAAGAAGACTGCCGTTCCCGCGGTTTGCAGACCCGGGAACGGCCTAGCCATGTGCAGGAGATTACGTCCATGGGGTAAATTTGCTTGCCCTGCCGAGGAGGGGGCCTTCCTCACCTAGCAGGCAGGCAGGCAGGCAGGCAGGCAGAGCAGAGCCCCTCGCGCGATAGGCACGACGAGGGCTCCCCACAAGTGAGGCAGGCGCTTGGCCGAGGCATCCCCACCAAAGAGGAGCCGGGAGCTGAAGAAGAAAAAACAGCTGACAGGTACAAACAAATTGCTGAATGCGCTGCCAGCAGGAGTGGAGGCAGAGGAGTGAACCCTGCATGCTCCTCTGTGTCTGGCTGCCGGCTTGTTCTTATTAGAAAGTAATCTGGAATTTATTTATGGGTTTGTTTTTTTTACAAGACTGGAAAAAAAAGAAGTAAAACTAAGGGGAAAAAAGTAATGGAGCACTGAGCTCTCTAGGCAGCTAAGGGGGGAGGCGAGTGACTGGAATACCAGCCTTGGTCCCCAAACCAGAAAAACAGTCACGGACTTAGGCTATGCCCTGCACAAGGGGAGAAGCCCCCCTAAGTCCGGCAAGAGCCAGGAGACGGAACTGTCTCCTACAAAAAAGAGAGAAGATAAAATCCAATTGCAACCAAATTAATTATTTTTTTTTTTTAATTGGAATAATCCTAAAACAATCCCTAAAGAGATTACTACTTGCTTGATCCCCAAAGGATGAAAATGAAAGGCTGACTAGCCCAGATCAGGAGACTGCAGGGTGAGCTGATCCATCTGCTGGAGACAGACAAATACTGAAGGGCTGCAGGGTAGGCTCTGTCCTGATATAGGACACCCTTTCAGTTTTGGTCTGTCTCCATCTGCTGGACAGGAGGCTCAACCCACAGTCTGGACTGATCCAGGTACGTACAGGGAAATATGTTTCTTCTAACATCTGATCGGTAAGCTGTATGTAACCCTTGTTGCGCTTCCCGGCCGCGCTGGTGCCATGACCGGGCCCGCTCACCTGGCGTGACTGTTTACCAGCTCCTCTCTCAATCCCAGCTCTGCTCGACCGTGGTATCCACGTGCATCCCCAGGCCCATCGGGGCCTTCCTCCTCACAGCGCTCCTCGCACCGGGGCTCAGTATCCTCCTCGGTGTCGGCCCCGCCCCCGCGCGTGCCGAACTCCTGCGAACTTAAAGGACAAGCACGGGAACCCTTGGGCGGCGCCCGATTCTGACGTCACCTGAGCCCTGTATAAATGCAGGGCTCAGACACTAGCTCAGTGCCTTGGTAATCAGGTCATACACTCCGGTGTTCTCTAGTTTGCCTGTTCCAGTATCTCCTGTTCTAGTGTCTCCTATTCCAGTGTCTCTTGTTCCAGCATCTCCTATGTCTCCTGTTCCAGCGTCCCCTGTGTCTCCTGTTCCAGTGTCTCCTTTCCTTCATCTCTCCATTCCTGGTAGTACCCTTCGAACTGATCTCACGGTACTGACCTTTGCTTGCTCTTGACCTCGTCTTACTGCTGCCTGGATCTGACCTCTGCCTGTTCACTGACTACTCCTGATCGCTGCCTGGAACTTGACCTCTGCCTGACCTGACTACTCCCGTATTGACTACAAGTACTGACCCCTGCTTCGGCTGACCTTTCTGGACTAATACTCTGGCCTTGATCCTCGCTATCCACTCGGACACTCTCTTCTGGCCTCGTGAAACCTCTGGACATTCTTGCTTGGACATTGACTGCACACCCTTGTTCATGGTGGGCACTCCCCTGCGCTTCCTCTCTAGGAGATCCTGCAAGGCCCACCTAAGACCAGGCGGCCCGGGTAACCAAGGGCTCAACCTGAGGGAACCCCAGGTTGCTATTGGCGAAGCTCCAACGAGCTTCTGTCTCCTCCTGTGCTCTGCCTCCTGGTGGCAGGCGCTCTCTGGGTCCGACCGAAGGGCCATACCAATCCTGCACCAGGCCAAGGGTCCACCTCCAGCACAACAACCCTTAGCTGGGTTTTAACTCCAAGGGCATACAAACTAATTTATTTCTCTTCAGGGACTGCTCCAGCCAGCATATGCTGAGGTTCATCAAACTAGGTCGAGAGTACAATGTACAAATGTCATTGCTATGTATCTTACCTCACTCCAAATCACATCAAATCTCAACTGATGTGTAATGTGCTGTTCATACCTTGACTGTGCATGTAAAACTAGCCCTCAAACCCTAGACCACCACCAAAACCTCAGCTCAAGTTACTAGTTGACCCTCCTACAGTGATATAAAAAACTGACTATGTGTGAAACCCCATAGGCTCTCTCTCTCTCTCTCTACTGTATTCCCTTTCCCCTCTCCTTCCTGTCCGAAACAGAATATTGCAAATCCCGATTGAGGCACATCACACAGCATAACGCCAGGAAAAAAGGTGTTGTTATTTCTGGCATTAAAATGGGCAATAACCTGCATTACACTATAACACACAACGTTAAACACCCCTCATTTTCATAAACTATGCTCAAACTCCTCTCTTCAACTACATTTTGAAAATTTGCATAAGCATCTTGTGATGCTTTCCAATCAGCAAAGTTAGTTGGATAAACTTATCTAGATAACTAGAGGGATATTCAGTGGCATAGCCACTGTACTGAATATAGCCAAACTTATCTGGCTAACTTTAGGACTGCTCTATGGCATCACCAGAGTTAGCCAGATGAGTTATCTGGCTAACTTAACTCCACCTCAGAATGCTGCTACATTATCCTGCTAAATTTTAGCCGGATAATGAATTATCCGGCTAAAATTTGGCCAGACAAATAGCAGAAATATTCAAAAGTTGGCATTTAGCTAATTAACTCAAAAGTTATCCATCTAAATGCCATTGAATATGGACTCCTAAGTTTTCTGCTGAAAACTCACCCACATTTAGGGTCACTAAATTTTAAGTAACCTGCATTTATCTATATTTAGGCTTCTAAGAGCCCTATTTACTAAGAATTTTCCCTTATATACACAATGGGAGAAAACTTTTAGTAAACAGGGCCCTAAGTTAGGTGCCTAGTGTATGATGAATGGCATGGAAGTGAGCTCTTGGTACTGTGGCATTGTTAATGCAGCCTCATAAGCGAATTTATGAGGCCTACACTGACAGTGGGCAAAATCACCCTGAAGCAGGACAGACTAGAGATTCACCTACACCAGCTGCTTCCCCTGCAGTTTGAGCTTTTGGGTTCTTGTGACCGGAGGGGCATAGGTGAGTCCCTAGGGCAATAGAGAGAGAGAGTGAGCAAGAGTCCAAGGACACACCAGGATCAGGAGAGGCAGCAGACTGGAGAAACCGGGGACAGGCCAAGAGTTGAGGTGAGCAGCAAACAAGTTAGTCAGGTACAAGGCAGGAGTCAGGTTCAGGTGGCCATCAAACATGATCAGGTCTAAAGATATAGTCAGTACCAGGAGAACAGACCAAGGGAGAACAAGGACCGACAGTAAGATACTAGACAAGACTAGCAGGATAAGGCTGGACGAGACAGGCTGGGCAAGGCAAGGATGGACAAGGCAGGCTTGGAAAGGCAAGGTTGAACAAGAGAATGTAGGAATACAGGAATGCAGGAACTCAGGATGCAGGAGCAATACGCGGTGCACAGGGCAGGAGACCCAATCCTGAGGCGGCATTAGGCAGTCTGGGCCACACTTAAATAGTGAGGTTTTGCTGATGTCATCACTAGGCACCATGGGGCATTCCCACCAATGTCCCTTTAAGTACAGGTGGATAGCGCACATGTGAACACGCTTATGGAGACCCCGAGGAAGAGCAGGATGATGGCAGCGTGCAAGCGTCTTCAGGGTTACATAGTACCCTGGGGCCCACTGGATCATGGCAGTGTTTCTGCCACATCAGGAGGGTGTAGAAGGTTCTAGGGTGAATCGAAGAGAGTGGCTGGTTACGGACCTACCCTACGGCTGCATGAACAGAATAGTACTCCCCCCTTCTGAAGCCCCCTAGGTTTGGGCTTATGAGGAAAGCATCTGTGAATGACCTTTAACAATTAAGGTGCCTAGAAATTCGAGGCAGGCTCCCACAAATTTTCTTCAGGCCCAAAGCTCTTACAAGCAATAAAGTACTAGATCTGGTTCCTGATTTTCTGGGAATCTAGAATTTCTTTGTCCTTGTATTGAGTGTCAGTGGTAGTGGGCCAAGACAAAATTGTGGATTTTAATAGAGATACATGAAAAACATCATGGATTCTGAGTATAGGTGGGAGTTTCAATTTGTAAGCCATTGGTTCCACTCTCAAAGGAAAGAAAATGGTCCCATGAATCTCTGAGGAAATTTTAAGGACGGCATCTTGAGCCATACCAATTCTCCCTATTTCAGCTGTGATGCTGGGCATTGTTTCTTGTCTGCTTGCTTTTTGAAGCATTCTGCTGCTTCCTGAAGGAGATCATACATCTTTTGCTGCAGATCCTGGAGATCTTGTCCCCTGCTATTAGCTGCTAGAAAGTCAACTGAGGCAAGGAACGGTAGTAGAATCCAAGGATGGTGCCCGAAGACTAAGTAGAAGAACGAGGCTCCAGTCAAGCTTCCGAAGTGGTTATTATAACAGAACTCAGCCTATGAGAGAAGGAATACCTGGTTGTCTTGACATTGGTTTACATGAGCCCTCAAAAAGGTCTTCAGGGTCTGATTAGCCATTGCTCTGAGGATGATAGGCTGAGGTGAAATCCAAAATGATCCAGAATTTCTTGCACAAGCTCTTCCAGAAGCAGGCCGTAAATTGTACCCCTCGATATGAGAGAATATGGGACAGGAGACTATGTAAATGAAAAAATTTGCTGGATAAAGAGATTAGCTAATTTAGGTGCAGATGGAAGTCCAGAGAGCAGAATGAAATGAGCCATCTTCGAAAAACAATCCATCACTACTCATATAGGGTGTTGTCACTTGAGAGGGGAAGGTCGCCAAATGGGTCCAGGATTCCTTGGGGGCTGGCAGCAGCTATAACAGCCCCCAAGAACAAGCTTGGGTGCTTTTAATTATGGCACATGTGGGACAGGATTCAATATATCAAATTACAATGATTTCCATCTATGGGCACCAATAGTGATGGAAGATTAACTCCAAGGTTCTGGAAATATGGGTTGACCTGCTAGACGGGAATCATAGTCCCAATGAAGACCTTTCTGGCATAAATGCTGAGTTACTCTGTCTTCCGAGAAAAGACCATGATGGGCCAGGGGCACCCACTATCCCCAAGTTCAGTTGATGACATTTTTCAAAATGGAACCAACCTGGCTTTGCCTAGTCACGTGGTCTAGGTCCAATCACCAGGCTCAGTCATGTGACTGAGGTAAAGTCAGGTCAGCACCATTTTGGAAAATAGTGCTGACCAGGCAAGGGGCTAGGGGTCACCCTGGGCCCCATCAAGGGACTGAATTCAAATTTTGGAGGTTTGGGGGTGTGGCAGGAAAAGTTGGGTGGTCAAGGGGTCTCACTAACTACTAATCTTTTCTTTTAAGACATTTAAGACATGGGAAGAGGGAACTATATCCCCCAATGATTTTGGATTATTATTTGGGTAGGGGTGGCCATTGACAGCTTTTATGTATTTTAAAAGGGGGTTTGGGGAGCACTATATCTTAATGAGGACAGGATTTTGGGGGGATCCTTTGCTACATGTGGGCTTTATTCTGCTTTTTTATACTTTTGGCTGTCAGGGAGACCTCGAGTGGCAGCCCTGGTTTGAGCCGGGGGTCAGCCTTGACCCCACTCAACTTATTCTTTTTTGCGGGAATTTTTAAGGCATTCCTTTGAGGTTGGGGCAGCCATCGCGCCTAAAGGGCTGCTAACTACTTTGTTTTCTCCCGCAGTGTTTTGCAGCAAGACAAAACAATGAGGCATACAGCCACAATGTTTTTTTTCAGGGAAAGGGTCCACTATCATGGTGACAACCCTCCCCTCACAATAGTGGGAATTCTCCCTTGAAAAAACATCACAACTTAGGTTGCTATGTTTAGGAGCTCAGTCTGTTTTTTTAATATTGGCCTTGAAGTCTTTCTGCTACTGGGGACCTTTTGGCCTTGGGAAGTAGTCAATGAATATATTATTGAATCAATCACAAGCTTTTTCCTTTTCTTTTTTTGTCATTTTGACGTTACATTTAACTTATCAGGTTAAAGTAGAATCTAATTTTCTTGGGGTCATTGCATTCTTTCTCCGGTCTTCAAAATTCCAAATTAAAGGAAGCCAATAGCAATGTGCAGTTCCAAAATGTCAAGAAGTACAGAAGTGATTCATGAAAATGTTCATGTTTCTAAATACTGTAGTTGTCTACAAAGTTTTGTGATAGCTCTCATATTATTTTGGCTCCAAAAACAAAGGCATTTTTTAGCAACCTCAAAAGAAAAGAAAATATTGCATTTGATAATGTCCTCCTGAAAGTGTTGGTGCTTTTATTTGCTGAGTGAAAGACAATGACTAAAGATGTCAGCATCCCTTTTAAGAAACTGAATGCTGAACAGTAGATGAGAGGCAGTTATGCTGTCAATTCTTAATGGCAGTCTTTTTATTTTATTCATTGCCCCAAGGTCATTTACATGGAAAAAGCTATGGAACTTTTTTTTTATTATTCCAAAGAGTTCTACATCTTTTTCCTCTGATGAAATCTCAACATGCTTTCAGGTCTCAATAGGCTTTTTTCCCCTCCCTATGAAACAAAAGAAAAAATTGCTTTTAAAGGACTAGGCACTTAAAATCGACTCTCCAGATCAATGTCCTTTATTACAAGGCATTCAAAGGAGGTATCTAAGCAGGGCCATATGGTATCTTGGAGTTTTCTTTTATTCCTAACAGTACTTTTAATTTTAGCTTATTCCTTTTTGCAATTTCATTTAAATAAACAGAACAATCTTCCCTCTCCTCCGTATTTTGTTGTTGTTGCCTTTTTTTTTTATTAATATTGAATCGGTGGCAAGAACGGTTTTCACAGTTTTATGTTGTTAATATTTTTTCACATTAAAAAAAGAACTTTGTGTTTAATGTGAAAAACAAAACAGGAACAAAAACAACTGGCACCCTGCTGACATCTATTACCTATCTCATAAAGTTCAGTTTGAGAAACTTGGAACAACACTGCGGGATAAAGTAAGCAAACAAAAAAATTATCTTTTCACAAATAAAGTAGCCAGTGATTTGCATATTTTGTAGGCAGCAAAATTATTCCCCATGAACTTTCTTGGGGAGCAAAAATCTTCATTAACTGTGGAAAACGTTAAAATTCTCCAGATCTACAGTACTGCACAAATGGCTTCAGACACTTTTTCCATTCCTGCCTATTCCATTAAAACATTTCAACATTTAATTTTATGCTGGAACAATTTGCTGGCAAAGTAATTTTACATTAATTTCTCCACCAAAGAGTAAAGCCTAAAGCTGTCAAATAAATAAAATTAAAGTTGAATTTTTAAAGGCTAACTTTTGTAAAAAAAAGGTCCTATACACACATTTTGTTGAGCTTCCCAGCCGCGACGCTCCACTTCCGGGCCTGCTTACCTCTCCCGACCATCCACAAGCTCAGGTCTCCCTTCCTCTGCCGGTCCCGGCCGCCCTGTCACTCTCCTCGGCCCGCTCCGACTCCAGCGACATCACAGGCCTCACAGCGGAGCTCCCGCTGGGGCTCCGCGTCCAGCGTCTCCTTGGCCCCGCCCCTAGCCACGCATGTGGCCGACATCCTTCAATTTAAAGGGCCAAGCGTGGGAAACCCGGCCTCGTCACTCAGTGATGACATCATCCCTGCGTAGTATATAAGTGAGGCCTTGTCTCCTAGGACCTCGCCTTGGCTATCGGGTCGATCACGTTGTAATAGCAAGTTTGCCTTCCTGCATTCCAGTGTCTTGTTCCAGTCTTCTGTTCCAGTGTCTTGTTCCAGTCTCCTGTTCCAGAGCCCTCTTGTTCCAGCATCCTCCTGTTCCTTCATCTCCCAGGTAGTACCATTCAGACTGTCTTCTCGGTACTGACCTCTGCCTGTTACTTGACCATGTTTGACCACCACCTGGATTTGACCTTTGCTTGTTTCTTCGACCACATCTGTACACTGCCTGGAACTGACCTCTGCCTGTCCACTGACCATTTCTGCACACTGCCTGGAACTGACCTCTTCCTGTCCACTGACCACGTCTGCACACTGCCTGGAACAACCTCTGTCTGACTACTGACCACGTCTGACCACTGCCTGGAACTTGACCTTTGCCTGATTGACTATCCATGGACTGACCACTAGTATTGATCTTTGACCGATTACACTATCCTTGACTCTGGCCTTGATCCTTGCTCTACATTCAGAGACTCTGTTCTGGCCTTCTTTGGCTCCCAGACTTCCTAACCTGAACATCGACCGTACACCCTTGTTCATGGTGAGCACACCCCTGAACTTCATATCTTGGAGATCCTGCGAGGCCCACCTAAGACCAGGCAGCTCGGGTAACCAAGGGCTCAACCTGAGGGAACCCCGGGTTGCTATTGGTGAAGCTCCAGCTAGCCTCTGTCTCCTCCTGTGCTCCGCCACCTGGTGGCAGGCACTCTCTGGGTCTGACCAGGGAGCCTACCAATCCTGCACCAGGCCAAGGGTCCACCTCCCGGTGCAACTCATTTGTGGTCCAAGCGTACATAATCCTTATTTTAAAAAGAGGTAACATATGCATGGATATGAATGTGCACGAATCAAAATACATATGCAAAAAAGGGGCAGGCCAGGGACCTTTACAATGGAGAAAGCACCCAACAGATGAATCTACAAAAAAATACAAAGCTTACCTCTCGAATATCGCATCCTTACCAGCAAATCTAAAAAAGAATATTTTGCAAAACAAATCCATGGAGTTATATTCAATTCAAAACTCCTATTCGAAACTGTGAAAAATCTAATTAGAGATCCAGCTTCAAATAAGTCAAAAAACTCTAACCTCTCCAAAGAATCATGCAATGAATATGCAGCCACCTTAACTGAAAAAAACAAAGAAACTGAAGAATCAACTCGACTCAAACAACCCACAGTGGAAAACTAATGATACAACTAACACTACAGAAGAAACACTCAATAAAAATATGTGGTCATCCTTTCAAATAGTATCAAAACTGGAGATAAGTAGAATCATCAACAAATTAAAACATGAAATGCATCCAAGAGACCTGATCCCAGCCAACTCCCTAAAACAAATAAACCAAATAATTACACCACCAATCACAAACCTAAATCTATCACTAACAGAAGGCCAGATACCTAAAGGATTAAAACAAGCAGTCATAAAACCTACATTAAAAAATAAAGATGGGAGAGTTGATGACTGGGACAACTATCAACTGATATCAAATCTGTCATTCTTAGCAAAAATACTAGAAAAAACAGTCCTCAACCAACTGGTCGGAATTCAGCAAAGTTACAGAAAATACTATACTTTCAGTAAAACAAAAACCAAAACACTTCCAATTCACCGCAAAACCCTTGCTCAGGCCCATTTTTCAAAGCACTAGGGATCCAAGATGGCGCTGACCTGAGAGGACGGGGAAGTTGGAGCTCCGGCGATTGAATTAATTAAATTGTTACCTACCAGTTTCTCGTGAAGAAAATGCCGCATACGAAGAGAAAAGGCAGGATAAGGGAGATATCTTCGGTTACCCCTAATCCGCCGATGTTGCAAACCTCAATCGTGGAGTTTTACCCCCAGACAGCTCGAGCTCCTGAGGATCCCGCGCGTGCGACGGTTGGTGAGCAGACGCCGCCGCCTGCGGGAGAAACATCTCTGAGCCCAGGAGCACCACTGATGCCCTCCCCCCCATGTAGGAGCACGGCTGTAAGCCCAGCACTCCCCCCACAATGGAAGGCATTAGTTGGGGTGAGTATATCCGAAGGGGGCTTAACAGGAGAGAACATCCCTCCTAACATGGAGAGTGTTTTAACAGCTTCCACCCCAGTGGGGGGAGGGGAATTCTCTGAAAGCCAAGGTGCCGTAGAAGGAGAAGGAACTATCCTGGAATCGCCGTTGGGCATATCTAGAGATATTGATGATTTAAACGTTGTGCTGCAACCGTTACCTTTTTCTATTTTGAAACCATTGGAAAAACCAAAAAATATAACGATGGAATCTCTTTGGATCGCTATTTCTACTCTTCAAAATTCCCTCATGGTGATATCAGAAAGTTTAAAAGTGACTCAAGATTCTTTCTTCAATTTAAAAAAGACTAACACAGAACAAATAATAAAAATTTCCAATATTGAAGAGAAAGTAAATAAAATTGAACTGGTTCAAAATTCAATTGTTAAAGGTGAGATTTTAACAAATAAAAGACTGGAGATGGTAGAAAATGAATTGAGGAATAATAACATCAGAATAATACATTTCCCAAAATGCCATATGATATCACCTTTGGAACAGTTCAAGAGTTATTTGAAAGACATATTAAAGATTCCTAATGAAGAATTACCTGGTTTAAGTAAAGCATACTTTGTGACACCAATAAAAGAAGATTCGGAAAATCGTGTGGTAGACAGAGAAAATATGTTGAATATAACTGAGTTTTTGGAAACTTCACAGCAATATCAGGTTGAAGATAGAGGCACAATGTTGGTTAAATGTTTAACTTCTAGGGTTAGAGATATTATAATGAGAAAGTTTCTACAAAATCGCTCCACTCCCTATTTAAATCAGAAAATTTGGACTTACCCGGATGAATCTAAGGATACTCAAAGGAGAAGAAAGAAGTTTCTTCTATTGATACCTTGAGCCAGAGATCATGGAGCCCAGATAATTCTGAGATTTCCATGTAAATGCATGATGAGAGTGGAAGGGAATAAATATGTATTTTATGACCCTATACAATTAGAGAACTTTTTGCAAAATCATCAATGGTCTCTAGAGACAGGATAGGAGTAGAAGCAGTGGTAAATATAGATTAGCTGTCTTACTCTCAATTTATTATTGACCGGGTTTCTGGATATAATTGCTCTAAAGGGCGGATTTTAAGAGCCCTGCTCGCGTAAATCTGCCCGGATTTACGCGAGCAGGGCCCTGCGCGCCGGTGCGCCTATTTTACATAGGCCTACCAGCGCGCGCAGAGCCCCGGGACTCGCGTAAGTCCCGGGGTTTTCCAAGGGGGGCGTTTTGGGGGCGGGTCCGGGGGCGTGGTTACGGCCCGGGCGGTCCGGGGGCGTGGCCGTGCCCTCCGGACCCGCTCCCAGGTCGCGTCCCGGCGCGCTAGCGGCCCGCTGGCACGCGGGGATTTACATCTCCCTCTGGGAGGCGTAAATCCCCCGACAAAGGTAAGAGGGGGTTTAAACAGGGCCGGGGGGGTGGGTTAGGTAGGGGAAGGGAGGGGAAGGTGAGGGGAGGGCAAAAGAAAGTTCCCTCCGAGGCCGCTCCGATTTCGGAGCGGTCTCGGAGTGGATAGTAGATACGCGCGGCTACGCGCGTATCTACTAAAATCCAGCGTACTTTTGTTGGCGCCTGATGCGCCAACAAAAGTACGCCAAATCGCGCTTTTTGAAAATCTATCCCTAAGTGAATTGGATCTCCCCATGTTTAGTATATAAGTACATTCAGGCAGCAATAATGTTGATGTTTATTTTGATTGTCATCATTTTCTTTATTTTATAATGTCTTTACAATGGGAGAAAAATTTCCTGAGTAATGTAACATGTTAGATATGATTGCTAAGCCTGTATTTCTTTTTGACATGTATTAATGTCTAAATTATTGAAAAAGCATAAATTAAAAAAAAAAAAAAGGCATTAGGACCTCATGCTGGCTCTAGTCAATCAGTCCCTAGACTCTGGGATCTTTCCAGATAGTTTAAAATATACGTCCATTCACCCTATAATACAGAATAAACTAAAGATCATAACGATGTGAGTAACTTAAGGCCAGTAGCTTCCTTAATCTCTTTAGCTAAACTCATTGAGCCAATCGTACTTCATCAACTAACAGATTTTTTAACAGACCACGATATATTACATGCTAGCCAACATGGCTTCTGCAAGGGACATTCCACGAAGACCCTTTTACTTACTTCATTTGACTCTTTAATTCGAGGATTTAACAATTATATTGATTATATTATTGTCTTCTTGGAGTTTTCAGCGGCATTCGACACTTTAGATCACAAGATTCTTCTATCTGGACTACAAGCAATAGGCATAACTAATAAGGTACTTAACTGGTTTTCTTCTTTCTTATCTAATCATAAACAACAGATCAATGTAGGGACTAATTCATCCGAACATTACATCATTTCATCGGGTGTCCCCTAGGGCTCCTCTTTATCCGCATTGCTGTTTAATATCTACTTACTCCTCTTGTGTAACATCTTATTGTCACTAATTGTTCAGTTTAAAATGTATGCGGACGGCATCCAATTCTTTGTACCATTCAACAATTCTTGGTCCTCTATGTTAGCAATAGTTACTTTATATTTTAATACCATCAATACATGGCTAATGCACAATCATTTAAAACTGAATACTGCGAAAACATAAATGGTTTATCTAACCTCTATTTCTGACTCTACTATCGGTCCCCCATCTCACTTCTCCTAAATGGAGTCTCTGTGCCTATAACTAACTATGCCGCCAATCTAGGAGTTATTATCACAACATATATCAGCCATTACAAACTGACCGTATACCACGAGGATTCGACTCTAGCAAATCATACTGCCCAGTACTCATTGATATCGCAACAGCAGTAGACCATAAACTGCTATGCCGTCAAATGAACAATATTGGGATAACTAAGCCAACTGACTTTCTAACCAACCTACACACACCCCCATGCCCAAACCTGCTGCCCCCTACCGAAGCCATGTCCCCACATCCCCCAAAAACCCCAGACTTCACAGATGCCCACAGTCCCACTCCTAACCAAAACCACTGCTA
The DNA here is from genome assembly GCF_901001135.1 of Rhinatrema bivittatum. Classification (NCBI taxonomy): domain Eukaryota; kingdom Metazoa; phylum Chordata; class Amphibia; order Gymnophiona; family Rhinatrematidae; genus Rhinatrema; species Rhinatrema bivittatum. Next base: position 480,070,782 of record NC_042616.1, read on the forward strand.
CACACAGAGTAAATCCCAGCAAACCTGCTCTTCACCAGATCCTAACCTCCCTAAACAAAATGGACTCCCCCATCCCCAGGCCACAATGGGCTTCATTTTCTAAAGTATCGCAGGCCTGCGATACTTTAGAAAATTGCGCTAATGGGGGGCGGGGGTGGGGGTCAACCCGGGGGGGGGGGGGGAGGTCCTGAGCTAGCTGGCAGCGATCACACTGCCACAGTGCGATCACTGCCGGTTTCACACCCAATAGCGCCACCATAGAAGGTGTAGCTATTGGGCGTGAAATAGGACGCCCAATAGCTACACCTTTTTGCTGGTGGCGCTGTCTTCGCGGAGTCAGCCCCGGTGATGTCCTGACTCCTCCTTTTCCGGGGTCAACTCTGCCCTGATTTAGGTAGCGCAGGCATGCGCTACCTTCGCAGGCTATCGCAGGCTTGCGCTAGCAGCTCAAGCCTGCGATAGTCTTGGTAAATAAGGCCCAATAATGGCTACCATAATCACAGTCAATGAACTCAATAACAAGAAAAGTGACAGCTGTGTCACAGTGCTGACCATCGACAGCAGTTATCTTGCTGTATCCAAGACATTATGATGTCCTTTCCCCAATCCATCACTCCAGTAACTTCTCCCCCCCAGGACACCTTTTCAGTCAACTAACCCCTACCCTGCATGTTCAGCAACATCTTCCATGATGGACTGACAAAGAACCTGCATGGTCTAACATTTGTACCTGCTCCCTCAGGCATGAGCTGAACTACAACCATGACATACAACACCCACACCATCCAACCAGAGAGCAACAAACACAACCTTAGAAACTCAACCCCACTCAAGGGGAGAGTGACTAACCCACAGTAGTTTAAATGAATAATATGGCCCCCAATCCACTCAAAAGAGGACAAACCAGGAAATTCAAATGCACAGATACAACAAAAGGCCAGAATGAAAGCAGCGCAGGTCCTATCTGGCATACCCACAGGAAAAACAAACTAGGAGAGATATGACATAATCTATGCAGTAACTGAAGGGATAACAAACAGAATAGAAGAGACACTGTCACTGCAAGGAGTCTCCAAAACAAAAGGTTCTGAAAGTATGATGGGGAAAACCCAAGAACAATCACAAAAAATATGAGCATAAAGAAAGCGTAACAGATACAGAGAAAGGCTGCCCTGCGGATGCCACTGAGACCTAACACCTGCATTCCAGAAGTATATAAAAATACAAGGTGCTCCATGACACAGTGATGGGGAATATTTGGGACAATAAGCTAACCCAAGGTGCACCGAAGTCACAAAAATCCATAAATAAACAAAGAAAGAAAGAAAGAAAGAAGAGAGCATAGCCTACACCTCTGCCTGTTGAATAACATTACTATGTCTAGAAATTATCTATTTATTTATTTAAAACTTTTTATAAACTGTCTTTAGCAAATTAGATTTGAACAAAAACAGTTTACAACAATGAGCAAAATAATAAGTACTATTCTTTCATAAAGTGAAAATAAAAATAAAATAAAAATAATAAAAAGTATGAATAAAAATTACATAGTAACTTATCACTATCAATATTACTAAATATCTTTATCCTAAAAGATATTAAAATAAAATAAAATTAACTTTACATTTAACAAAACATAAAGATGGAAAATTAAAATAACATCATAATAACACAACATAGTAAAAGAAAATGGATCTACTTAATCTTTTATTCAGTAATTCTAAATGCTTCTCTAAAGAAGTATGTTTTTAATGATGTTTTAAATTCCTTAGTATTTGAAATTTGGCGTAGGGCATTTGGTAGAGCATTCCAATGTATAGGCCCAGCTACAGAAAAAGCTCTATGACGGGTAACATTTAAACTTGCTAATCTGACTGAAGGCATGTCCAAAAGGTTCATATTTGTGGATCAAACTCTCTAGAAGGTTTGTATATTTTCAAAACAGAACACAGCCAGGATGAATTAGGGCTATTTAATAGAGAATGAATTATGGTCAATATTTTGTACAAGATCCAATATTTAATTGGCAACCAATGCAGTTTGGATAAAATTGGAGAAATATGTTCCTTTAAAGGAGTACCTGTAAGAATGTGCACTGCATTGTTTTGTATTAACTGTAACGGTTTGATTGATGAATCCGGAAAACCTAAGTACAGATCGTTACAGTAATCAAGACCTGAAAATATTAATGACTGAAGAACCAGACGAAAATCCTGAGCATACAATAGTGGTTTGAGATGTTTAAGTAAATGTAACTTGTAGAAAGCATTTTTAACAGTTTTAGAAATATGACAAGCCAAAGAGAGATTTGAATTCAATGATTGGTATATGTTCACTTTCTATCACAATGTACGTAGGTGGATTATTAATTGGAATCTTAACAATGCTTAAAAGTACTACTTCTGTTTTTTTTTGCGTTAAGTTTTAGCTGACTGTGTGACATCCACTTTTCTATAGTTTTGATGTAAATTTGCACCAAGGAAAGTATTTCCGACCAGGAAGACTTGTAGGGGACGAAAAGTTGTATATCGTCCGCGTATATCTTGAAATGGACATTTAATGGTGAAAGTATATTGCATAAAGGTAATAAGTAAATATTGAACAACATTGGGGAAAGTGATGAACCTTGGGAAACCCCTGTTGGCAGTGGATATGAGAACAATGAATGAGGTCCAATGTTGACCTGACAAGAATGGTCAGATAGAAAACTAAGGAACCATTCTAAAACAGTAGCTTGAATTCCTATAGATTGCAAACTAGCCAATAGAATATAGTGGTCTAGCATATCAAACGCTGCAGAAATCTCTAAGAAAATTAATATGAAATCTGTATTAGAATCAAACCCCCTAAAGTAGGAGTCAAAGGAGGATAGTAAAAGAGTTTCTGTTGAATGTCCCTTTCGAAACCTATATCGGTTTGGGTGCAATATTTCATGGTCACCAAGGTAATTATTTAGTTGGTGCAAGACCACTGACTCTAGGATTTTAGATAAAGAGGTCAGGGAGGCTATCGGTCTGAGGTTTGAGAACTCAGCAAAAGACAAGGTTTTATTTTTTTGAATTGGAAGTATTGATGTTTGTTTTAAGCAGTCTGGGAACACCCCTGATTTCAAAGATTGATTTATCATATTACAAATATGTTCTGAACAATTTTCTGCTAAACTTTTGAATATTAACCCAGGGCATGGGTTCAATGGTGAATTTGATATTTTTTGTTTATTCATAATCTGTTTTATTGCAGCATTTGTGGTTTTTTCAAAGAACAACCATTTATATACTGATGTTTGTTCTTTATAATTTGGATAAGATAAGTGCAAAAGTTCTTGAGTTATTTTAGTTACCTTGCTTTGAAAGTGTGATGCAATTTGGTTACACATGTCGTTATCAATATTTTGCTTTGGATTTTGCGCAGATGTCATTAATGATTTAACTAAATTAAATAATATAGCTGGATTATTATTAGCAAGTGCGATTTTATTAGCAAAAAATATTTTTTCTTTATTTACCTCTTTTTTATATATCCTTAATAAACAATAATATGCATTTTTTGTAATAATGTTTTTGTTTTTCTGCCAGGCCCGTTCCTTCCTCCTAAGTGTTGCTTTTAGTTGACGTAATTCACTAGTGTACCATGGTTTCCTAATTTTATTCCTAACAGGAATTAATTTCATGGGAGCATTTTGATCTAAAGTCTCCGTTAAAGTCTGGTTCCAATGCTCTACAGATTTATTTATATCTACTGATAGAGGAAAAGGTAGTTTTGGGGCCAGTGCATTGAAAAAATCTTCTGATTTTACTGGTTTCCTTTTCTTTGTATGTATGGTAGAATTCACATTATTTTTGGTTTCTATAAAATCAATAGACATACTTATCATATAATGGTCCGACCAGGGTTGAATTGAAAATGTTTCTAATGCTATAGTTATATAAGAAGGGTTAAAAAACATTAAATCTAAAGTTTTTCCCCCCAAGTGTGTTGGATCCTTAATTAGCTGCTGCCAACCTAAACCAGTCATGGCATCTAATAATGTGGAAGTGACAATAGAGGGATTTGGCATATTCACATGTAAAGTCCCCTAATATAATCATTTCTTCTAAATTTAAAGACAGACAAGTAATGATTTCCAGAAAAGAGGATATGTTGGATTGCAGTGATTTAGGTGGACAATATAGCAGCACTAAATTTAGTGAGGTCATGGTTATAATTAATACTTCAAAAGGATCTGTATCCATGCTTGGTTTCAGTGTTGGGCTAAGGGTGGATTTAATTATTGCTAAGACTCCTCCCCCTCTCCGGTTTAACCTAGGTACAGAAAAGGCGCGATATTATGACGGACATATGCTATTTATAATTACTGTATCAGTCTCTGTTAACCATGATTCCATGATTAACAGTAAATCAGGCTTTTTATCATTAGTTAAGTCAGCAATAATAGGTGTTTTTTGTCTTATAGATTGAGCATTACAATAGAGAATCGACAGGGATGAGAGTAAAATTGTAGCAGTGGCTAAAACAGGAGGTATTTTAGTAAGAAAGTGCCTAGAAATATCTTTTGATACATGTTTTCTTTTATCATTGTCACCTGAAGACTTACTGTAATTCCCTTTACCCATGATAATAGCAATATCCATATATTCCCAAAGAAGTCTAAACTTAAAACACAGGGTCAACACAGGGTCTAATCAAGGGGCTAACAAAGAGACGTGCCCCTTTGTCGCACTCCTTCGGCGCGCGACGCACTGGCACACAATGCCTCTGGTGTCACCGCGATTAAATACCAGCGTCGCCCCTTGATGATTTAGGCAGATGGGGGTGTGGCCAGTTGGGACCGGCAGGCTGTACACGGGGAAATTAGCTTGTTAGAATCCAACCAAATCAGCATGAAAGGCAGAGGTAATGCTCTCAAAGATCTTTAAGCAGTGGAGGTCAAGGCAAGGATTTGTTCCTCCGGTGTTACCACGATTAAAAACCAGCGTCACCCCTTGATGATGTAGGCAGATGGGGGCATGGCCAGTCGGGACCGGCAAGCTGTACACAGGGAAATTAGCTTGTTAGAGCGCCAAAGGAGGAAAGGTCCATGATTTATTATCAAGGTAGAAGTGCATAAACCCACTGCCTATCCCTTGGAGAAGCAGCATGGAATCTAGCTACCCCTTGGGATCCAGCCAGATACTTGCCCCCTGTATAGGCCACCTTTGGAAACAGGAGTCCATGCTTGATGGTCCTTAGGTTGACCCAGTATGGCAAGTCTTAAAGATAAGCTTCCTTGGAGACCATGTAATGTGATGCATGGGTAAGACATGTACCTTACCCGCTCCCGAGTCCCCCTCCGAAACGGGCCAAAAAGCGCAGTTTTTTGGCACTTCCCTAGTGCAGAAAATATCATTTAGCCTCCCTCGTGGCTTCCCAATGGCACCTGGCGGATTTTTGGAAGCAAAGCGGCGAAATGGCGAGCAAGCCTCAACATGAGAAGAAACCTCCGGGGAAGGCAGCAGAATCCAGAAAGGCCGACGGGCCGCCGAGCCCTGGCCAGCGTAGGACAAGTACCACTGGAGCCCTGGTGGAGGAGGTTACCATCGTGGTAGTTCAAGCGCTGGACGCCCGGTTCCTAGCCCGGTTCCTATAACTGGTGAGAGATAGGTTCCATTAGCCTAAAAAAGCACAAGACATTGAAAAACATTGTAGATAATGTACTAGTTGTATAAAAAGAAAGACCCTACAGCACAGAGTAGCAGAGATGGTAAACATTACTAGTCAAGGCCCTATGGACTTGGTGTGTATAGACATTTTGACTTTAGAAATGGACTTCCAGCATAAAAAGAACATTCTGGTTGTGACAGACCATTTTACTAGGTATGCACAGGCATACCCCACCAAGGAGCAGAGAGCAGAGTCTGTTGCCCGAGTGTTATGGGAGAAATTCTTTGTGAACTTTGGACTCCCAGCCCAGATAAACTCTGACCAGGGAGGGATTTTGAAAGCAGACTCATTAAAGAGATGTTGCAGGTGGCTGGGGTTAGGAATTCACACACTTCTCCCTATCATCCCCAGAGAGGTTTAACAGATCACTTCTAAACATGTTGAGGACATTGAACCTAGCTCAAAAGAGGAACTGGAGCCAGTATGTGAGCAATTTGGTGCATGCTTACAACTGCACATATAATGATGCTACAGGGTTTTCACCTAATTTCTGATGTTTGTGCGAGAGGCCTAGTTGCCAATTAATCTTTGTTTTGGGGTTTCAGTAGATGGTTTATTGCCTCAGACTTTTCAAAGCTATGTGAAGAGGCTAAAAGAACAGTTGGGAGCAGCCTATAGGTTGGCTGTGGAGTCTGCCTACAAACTGAGCTAGAGAAACAAGCACCAATATGACATGAAAGTGAGGCATAATTTCTTGATGGCAGGGGATAGCGTGCTCATAGAGAACTGGGGGCTGACTGGGAGACACAAATTGATAATAGGTGGAGGACTACTCCCTGTTTTGTTGAGGAAAAACTGAACAACCTGCCTGTTTACTGGGTAAGGCCAGAGTGGGTTGAAGGACCAGTAAAAACAGAACCCAGAACCCATATCCTGCCCATAGGGCAGTTGGTATTTCCCCTATAAGAACCCCAAGCTATAGCTGAGCCCCTTCTACCTCAACCAAGAAGAAGGGGACCGGTAAGACCTGAGTCCCAACCTCATTGGGAGTTTGACAGAAATCCCCATTGCAAACTGGTAGAGACCCCTGAATATCCACTAGAAGACAGATAGACATAGTGGATATGATAGTGAGGATTCAGAAGTAGAGTTAGGAGGTGGAAAATATGAGGTTCACTTGGAAGCCATATTGGAAATACCATATCCCTAACCAACAGACACATGATGGGGACTTAGTATGACATGTAGGGATGTGAATCGTTTTAGGACGATTAAAATTATCGTCCGATAATTTTAATATCGTCTTAAACCGTTATGGAACACAATACAATACAGATTCTAACGATTTATCGTTATAAATCGTTAGAATCGTGAGCCGGCACACTAAAACCCCCTAAAACCCACCCCCGACCCTTTAAATTAAATCCCCCACCCTCCCGAACCCCCCCCCCCAATAACTTAAATAACCTGCGGGTCCAGCGGCGGTCCGGAACGGCAGCGGTCCGGAACGGGCTCCTGCTCCTGAATCTTGTCGTCTTCAGCCGGCGCCATTTTCCAAAATGGCGCCGAAAAATGGCGGCGGCCATAGACGAAAAAGATTGGACGGCAGGAGGTCCTTCCGGACCCCCGCTGGACTTTTGGCAAGTCTCGTGGGGGTCAGGAGGCCCCCCACAAGCTGGCCAAAAGTTCCTGGAGGTCCAGCGGGGGTCAGGGAGCGATTTCCCGCCGCGAATCGTTTTCGTACGGAAAATGGCGCCGGCAGGAGATCGACTGCAGGAGGTCGTTCAGCGAGGGTTCCGGCGCCTCGCTGAACGACCTCCTGCAGTCGATCTCCTGCCGGCGCCATTTTCCGTACGAAAACGATTCGCGGCGGGAAATCGCTCCCTGACCCCTGCTGGACCTCCAGGAACTTTTGGCCAGCTTGTGGGGGGCCTCCTGACCCCCACGAGACTTGCCAAAAGTCCAGCGGGGGTCCGGAAGGACCTCCTGCCGTCCAATCTTTTTCGTCTATGGCCGCCGCCATTTTTCGGCGCCATTTTGGAAAATGGCGCCGGCTGAAGACGACAAGATTCAGGAGCAGGAGCCCGTTCCGGACCGCTGCCGTTCCGGACCGCCGCTGGACCCGCAGGTTATTTAAGTTATTTGGTGGGGGATTTAATTTAAAGGGTCGGGGGTGGGTTTTAGGGGGTTTTAATGTGCCGGTTTTTTCGATTTTTCGATTTTTAACGATTTTTAACGATTTTTCACGATATTTTACCCCCCCAAACGGCAACAATACGATTCCCTCCCCCTCCCAGCCGAAATCGATCGTTAAGACGATCGAGGACACGATTCACATCCCTAATGACATGATCCAGGAATGGAAATGCAAGAGAGGGAAACCCAAGAAGCTCCCAAGAATAATGATAGGACTGAGGGTAGTATGGATGGCAAGAGAGGGATGGACAACCTGGAACAATAGATGGAAAGAGGTGCCATAGATGAAATTCACCCCAGAGAGAATCAGAAACTACAAAGACTGAGGAATTGGTTCCACTGCCACCCCAAGAGCCCAGAACAGGTAGGATTGTGAAGCCCACAATAAGGTTCACTTATGATACCCTGGAAGCCCAGTGAATGTCCCCCTGACAGTAGCACACAAACAGGTGATTGCATATTATCCAAAAATAATGAAGGAGTGCCTTGAGACTTTGGTCTAAAGGGGAGATACATGCAAGAGAGTGGCATCTTGTTGAGGACAACAAGAAATATAAGTGGGGGAGAGTGAAACCCCTCCTCCCAGGAGATAGAGAGGGGTAAAGAATATGCTACCATTTAAGAGAACTGCAGCAAAGAAAAAAAAGAAGACAATGCAGCTATGTAACATAAGTTGCCAGCCCAGGAAACACAGAATGAGATTGAAAAGGTTGCCAGACTCCTTACTGTGAAGGTGCTTAAATGACCATTGAATAGATGATTCAGAGACTCAGGTAGAGAATTTGCATGTCACAGCTTCCTGGACTGCTGTTGGTACTTTGCAGTGAAATATCACTGTAAATCATACAGAACTATGACTAGAAAAGTCCTACATTGGAGAATTCTAAATGAGAGAAGGATTTGTGAGAAAAATGCATTGAAAACCAGTCCTAGGAAGCAAACAGATTCTCACCCTGACCAACAAGGGGAGTCAGACCCTTGGGTACCCAGTTCTCAGACAACAGAGAAAAACAAATTCAGGCACGCTGGATGGGTGTGCACACATTCTATTCCCAAGGTCCTGGCCTTTTTGCTGAGGGAAAGTGACCCATCCAGACTGGGTAACTGTGAATGATTGGCTATCAGCTTAGCAGAGCTAAAATCACTAAAAGCTGAGACTATGGAGGGCCTGAATCACAGAATGTAAAACAAGCCTAGTGGAGCTGTAAATCCATGCCAGTCAAAGCCCTCCTACCAAAGGAAAGGCACTGAAGAACAGCATCAAATCCAGAAGCAGAGAATGGTACCCCTTGAGCAAGGGGACCCCAACGGCATATCAGAAAGTGACCCTGGGACCTCTTGTGCAAGAGGACCCCAGCGGCAGATTGAGCGGTCCTCCAAGAGGAAGGGGACTCCAGTGGCAGATCAGGAAATGATCCTGGGTCCGCCTTGAACAAGAGGACTCCAGTGGTAGATCGCATGGTCCCCCCAGGAGGGTATGGACCCCAGCAGCATTCCAGGAGACAGAGTCGGGTCCCCCAGGAGGACATGGACCCTAGCAGTATTCCAGGAGGTGGAGTCATGTCCCCCAGGAGGGTGTGGACCCCAGAAACTGACCAGGAGTTGGAGTCAGGTATCCAAGATGGTGTAGACCCTAGCATTAGCATGGATCTTTTCAGCAGAGTGGGAGTGGTACTGAGGAGATGGCAGCAGTTTAGATATAATGGACCCGCCAGGCCAACACTGCCCACCAGTCTAGTTGCATCTTTTCGCATGGGTGAGACGTGGAAAAAAGGGGGAGGATATTAATAAAAGAAAACTATTCTTTAGCTGCTAATATTCGTTCCTGAGGTATCACGGATCAGTCCAGACAGTGGGTTATGTCCCCCTTCCAGCAGATGGAGTCAGAGAAAAATTCAAAGGGTGGCCTCTCATAAGCTGGTGCACCCTCTGCATCCCTTCAGTATTAAGAATATCAAAGTCAGAAGAAACTGATTGGATGGATCAAGAAACCAAATATCAAACTGTAACCATGTACTGCACAAACAATGTTAAAACATTTTTTTTTAAAGATAAAACTTGCAAAATGAACCAAGAGATAGCCACAAAGGGTCCTGGATTACATAAGGATTCGAGCTGAGAGACAATCCCAGTCCCTTGCATCCTTAGGGAGGGCATCTGGTACTACAGGAACAAAAATTAGCAGGTAAGGAATAATATTCTTTTCCCTGTATGTACCCGGATCATTCCAGACAGTGGGATGTACCAAAGCTTCCCTATGTAGGGTGGGCCCTGGCTAGCCCGGCTCGAATGACCTGAGTGCCAAAGGAGCCAAAAACTGGTGGTTGTAGATTCTAATGATAGTGCCGTGCAAATGTGTGTATCGATTTCCAGGTAGCTGCTCTGCATATCTCCTGCGGCGAGACTGCTCGACTCTCAGCCCAGGAAGCTGCTTGAGCCCGTAGTGAATGAGCCTTAATGTCTTCTGGATACCAACATACGCTGAAGAAATTGCATCCTTTAACAAGTGAGCAATAGTTGTTTTAGAAGCCTTGTTCCCTTTCTTGGGACTGCTCCACAGGTCAAAAAGATGGTCCAATAAGTGGAAATCATTGGTAACTTCCAAATAACGAATAAGGACTCGCTTGACATCGAGCCGTCGAAGTTCTCCGGAATCCTCATCAGGGAACGACGGGAGTTCCATGGAATGACTCAGATGAAAAGCCGAGACCACCTTTGGCAGGAAAGATGGTACGGTACTCAAGGATACTCCTGAATCCATGAAACGGAAGGAGGGCTCTCTGCATGATAGAGCTTGATATTCCGAAATTCTGCGGGCAGAACAAATAGACACCAGAAAGACTTTCTTCAGAGTGAGATCCTTGAGGGTTGCTCTCCTCAGCGGCTCAAAAGGCGGGCCGCTCAGAACTCGAAGAACCAAATTTAGACTCCACGAGGGGCACAAGGTGTGGACCAGTGGCTTCACGTGCTTTACTCCCCTTAAAAACCGCACTATGTCAGGATGCGAAGAAAGAGGAGCTCCCTCCTGGTGATGGACGAGAGAACCAAGGGCTTCCACTTCTACCCTCAGGGAATTGTAGGCCAGATCCTTCTCCAGGCCTCGCTGAAAGAAGGATAGTATATGGGCAACTGACGCGCGCCGTGGAGATACTTCTATGGAGACACACCAGGCCTTGAACACTTTCCAGACACGGACATAGGAGAGGGAAGTGGAAGTCTTCCTGGCCTTGAGGAGGGTGGAAATAACATCCTCTGGGTTGCACATCTTCTCAACCATCGCCTCTGAAAAGCCAGGCCGCAAGACAGAAGTGATCTGCCTGGTCGAAAAATACTGGACCTTGCCGTAGAAGGTTCGACAGATATCCCAGGTGAAGAGGGCCATCCACCGCTAGATTGACTAAGTCTGCAAACCACGGTCTCCGTGGCCATTCCGGCGCCACTAGTATGACTGGGCCTTGGTGAATTTCTATTCTCAGAAGCATCTTGCCCACCAGAGGGCCATGGCGGGAATACGTAGAGAAAGAGGTTTCGCAGCCATGGGAGGACCAGAGCATCCATGTCTTCTGTGCCATGCTCCCTTCTGTGACTGAAGAAGTGTGGAGCCTTTGCGTTCCTTAGAGTGCCCATTAGGTCCAGGTGTGGGGTCCCCCACCGGTTGAAGAGAAGTGCTACTGCTTCTCAGAGAGTTCCCACTCCCCGGGGTCTATGTGTTGGCGGCTTAAAAAATCCGCTTGAACATTGTCCACCCCTGCTATATGGGACGCCACCAGGCGAGAGAGATAGAGCTCCGCCCATGCCATCAACTTGTCCATCTTCCAAGAGACATGCCGGCTCTTTGTCCCTCCTTGGCAATTGATATACGCTACTGTAGTTGCATTGTCAGAGAGTATCCTCACAGCTCGATGATGAACCAGGGGGAGGAAACGCTTCAACGCGAGACGAACCACTCTGGTTTCTAGCCGATTGTACTGCAGTCTATCATCCCTGAGCCGAATGCATTTGACACACTGGGGGAGGAAACGCTTCAACATGAGACGAACCACTCTGGTTTCTAGTTGCTTGTACTGCACTCCATCATCCCTGAGCCGACTGCATTTGACGCACTGCTCCCCAGCCGTGTGGGATTTCCAAGTCCACTCCCCTCAGCAAGTGTTCGAGACTGAGCCACCAGTTCAGGCTGTCCTTGGCCATATCTGACAGCGGCAGGAGGGTTTGAAACTCCTGAGACTCTGGCTTCCAGCGGGAGAGTAACACCCTCTGCAAAGGATGCATATTGACAAAGGCCCACGGCACTAGATCTATACTTGAAGCCATGGTACCCAGGACTTGGAGATAGTCCCAAGCTGTGGGAAGTGGGAGGCAACGGAAGCGCTGTACCTGAGTGACAAGGAACTGAGCCCGGTCCTGATGCAGGAAGACTTTGCCCACCTTGGTATCGAAATGTGCTTGTAAGAAGTCAAGTGCTTGAGAAGGAGTAAGGCTGCTCTTGGCAAAATTGACGACCCATCCGAGAGAGTGGAGAAGGTATAAGACTCTCTTCACCGCCCACCGACATAGGTCCATGGACTTTGCCTGAATGAGCCAGTCGTCCAGGTAGGGATTGCCTAGAATTCCCTCCCTCCGTAGGGCTGCCGCCACCACCACCATGACTTTGATGAAGGTGCGGGGAGCAGTCGCTAGGCCAAAAGGCAGGGCTTGAAATTGAAAATGTTGACCAAGGATCTTGAAGCGCGGGAAGCATTGATGTGCCTTGAGGATGGGGACGTGAAGATAAGCCTCCGTCAAGTCCAAGGAGGCCAAAAATTCCCCGCAGTGTACTGCCGCTATTACAGAATGTAATGTTTCCATCCAGAAATGTGGGATCTTGAGAGCCTTGTTGACCATCTTGAGATCAAGGATCGGCCGGAAGGAGTCTTCCTTTTTGGGAACCACGAAGTAGATGGAATAATGACCTAACCCTTGTTCCGCCGGGGGCACCGGTAGGATGGTCCCCAAGGTCAGGAGCCGGTCGAGCTATACATTGCTTTTTCGCTGTTCCACAGGGGGAGAAGAGGAACCTGTCTCTTAGGAGGTTGAGCAAATTCTAAAGCAAAGCCATGCTGTAGAATATCTAAAACCCATTGATCCGAGGTAATTTTGACCCACTCCTCGTAAAAGAGGGAAAGGCGTCCCCCTATCCTGGGGGTGGAAGAGTGGGCCAGCAAGCCATCATTGGGAAAACTTGGAAGGTGCCCCCTGAGAGGGGCTATCCTGAGCTGGTCTCCGGCCCCGAAAGGAATGAGACCAGGACTGTGAACGTGAGGAAGGCAGACTCCGAGAGGCAGGTCTTGACTGACGAAAATGCTGCTGTCCCTGGAAACAACTTCTAGTAGAGCTGAACGTCCTCGAACTCCGTGGTCGATCCTCTGGTAATTTATGCACCTTATTCTCTCTGAGGAATTTGATGATCTGTTCTAGATCTTTACCAAACAGCAACTTTCCCTTGAAGGGCAGAGATCCCAACTGAGTCTTGGAAGAAGAATCCACCGACCAGTTACGAAGCCAGAGAAGGTGTCTAGCTGAGACCACTGAAACCATAGATCTGGCCAGCACATGGAGAAGATCATATAGAGCATCCACTCCATAAGCAATAACTGCTTCCAGGCGCTCTGCCTGTTGCGCTTCATCGGGCGGTAGTTCCTGAGTACTGAGCAGTTGTTGGACCCACCGGAGCCCTGCTCGCTGCATGAGGAACTCTTCTTGTAGAGGGTACAGCTTGTCCATAGCTCTACCTACTCTCAGGGAAGCCTCTGGAGAATCCCACTCTCTGGACAACAATTGCAGAAACATAGGATGAAGAGGAAAAGTTCTTGTTGGTGGCCGCAGGCCCGCCAAGATGGGGTCACCCTTCTTTGTTGCTATACTAGACCCAGGGGGGTTGAGCAGAGCCTCAATATTCAATTCGGCCAGGACATGGGGGATGAGGGGCTCCAACTCATCCCTTTGGAAAAGGTGTACTACTCTTGGGTCATCTCCTTCCATTTGTACCTGTGAAGAGGGATCATCTAGATCTGGATCAGCAGGATTAACTGGATGAGGGACCACCCGGACCCTGGAAGGTAACTGAGGAACCCCTGTTCCTTGGGAGACCGGAGGCTGAGGGACCCCTGCTGCTTGGGAGACCCCTGAAGGTTCCAAGGGATCAGATAGTCTGATCACTTTAGGGGGAGGAGGACAGCAGGATCCTTTCGCTGGCTCAAGCTTGCTAAGTAGGCACTGTGAAGCAAAAGGACAAAGACCATGGAAAATGGTCCAGGGGAGGTCCCGATGGAGTAACAACAGGGGGAGTCCCCAATAGTGGCTCTGGGTCCGGGGGATTAACAGGAGATAAATTTGGCGGCGATCCGGGGTCTGAGTCGCCATCTGGCTGCGTTGGTGCAGCCGGCTCAAAAAACAAAATGGCCACTGTTCCCACGCTAGACGGGATCAGGGCCGACTTTGCAGACAGTCACGCCTGCGAGCACAAGGTAGGACACTCAGCCGGCTGCGATGGACTCTCCCTACCAGGGAAGCACCCCTCGCATATGCCTTCACGGGAGAACCACGATCCCGGCTCTCTACAGGTACTACATCTCATCGAATTCGGCATGGGGTCAAACGTCGAGTAGCAAGAAGAAAACAAGCTCTCGAGCTGCCAGGAGCGGGTAAGAGAGAAAAACTTCTGCTCATAAAAATCAACGACTCGAATCTGTATGTTCTCCAAACAGAAGAATGACGCGTCTCTGTTAGCGCTGCCCCGAGGAAATCGGCCTCTCAGGGCAGGGCAGCAGGTCGTTGTAGTGGGGGAGAGGCTGGACCACCAGCATTCATCCCTGAGACATCACTAAATCTCAACTTGAGAAAGGAATAAAGGAACAGAAAATTACCCCCAAAAATGTGCCCAGAATTAAGCAACAGTACCAACAGTTCTGCTTCCAAGCTTAAAATGCCTGAACACTGAGTAAGCTGGAAACACTGTTCCCCCTTTTCTTTTTTTCTTTTTTTTTTTAATTTGATCCATCCAAAAATTAGAGAAATATAGTAGAAAGCAAGGAAAGAGGGGAGAAAAGAAGTAATCTATCTTTCCAAAACTTTGCTGGGGTCTGCCACCTTCATCTGCCGGAGTCAGAGAAATACTGAAGGGACGCAGAGGGCGCACCAGCTTATGAGAGGCCTTCCTTCGAGTTTTTCTCTGACTCCATCTACTGGAAGGAGGACATAACCCACTGTCTTGGCTGATCTGGTTACGTGCAGGGAACACTTGATTAAGCTGGAACTCAAGAGGTCCCTTCTCTTCTATATGGTGGTATACTGTGGGGACAAACATCCCTAAATTGCCAAATATTAAATGTTCTTGGTACCTTGTAGAAATGTATATAGTTGTGTAATCTGAGGCTATTAACTACGAGTAGATAAGTGTGCTGTTTAACATCCCATTAGCGATGTACATAGTCATGTAGAAATGTATATACTTATATAGTCTAATAAACCTATATATATATTTGTACATACTGCCAGTCTTATTCACAGTCCCAGTTGCGTCCTGGGGTGAAGGGAGGGGAATCCCACCCACTAACACCTTCTTCCGCAGGTCGAAGCACCAGGCACCAAGAACATGAGGACCGATGAAGTCTGCCCTAGGGGACAGCTCCCACCAGGTCATTCCCGGGCCCATGAACACCCCACAAGGTAAGGGTCAAGAAGATATTACAAAGGCTTTATTGTTAAGCACTGACGGTGAATATCACAAAACTCAAACTGCAGCACCACAGAAATCTCTCTTCAGTCCCTTTATAGTCTCTTCCCTCTATCTTTGCAAGAGTCACTTATATCAGGACAGGGAAAACATCCACTCTCTTGGTTTAAAATGAGTGGAGCTCCCAGATGGGCAGGGTCTTTAGGATGGTCAAAACCCCTTCTAAGCTGATAAAAATAGCAAAGTCTATGGCACAGAGAGTAAATCCTCTCTTTCTTTCCCCAGGGTGGTGAACACCTTATGGGTGTCCCCATTGATGTTGAATCCTTTACTCATGGTTAGCAGATCTTCAGGATCTCCTCGATCTTACACAATCCTTTTAGTACTATTGAATCCTCAATGGAAAGTACCCTCTGAAACAAGCAGTTCTCTTGCTTCTAGCAGGAAGGCAGGGCAGCCAAAAGCCTTCCTCCTGGATCTTCTAACAAAAGGGTTCTTCCCCAAACAGAAACTAACAGCAGAGTCCCCTCCTCATAGCAGGTCACCACCACGTCAGGGGTGTATCTTCCCTATCCCTGGGTGGCTCACACGCAGGGTTCCCCAATCCCTATGTAAGCAAGCCCAGGTATTCATTGAGGCTCCTAAATAAAATCCCTAAACTTAGACACAGAGGGAACTCAACCAGACAGGTTGTTTATTGGAAATCACTCCCGACCCTATTCAGACCAACAGCCTGGGTTAGCCTGCCTTTACTAGTTGGGCCTATAAAATAACATAAGTTAATTCTTGACATATCTGCACTCTATGCAGTGGTTCTCAACCGGTGTGTCGCGACATACCAGTGTGTCGCCAAGAACACGCAGGTGTGTCGCCACACTTCCCGGTCCTCCGCTGACTCAGCTGCTCCCGGTCCTCCTCCGCCCGTGCTTAAAATGCTGTCAGCCAGGGCGGAATGCGGCAGATCAGGTGGCGTTAGCAGCATCGGCATGGTCTCTTCTTCCCCGCCCCCCCCTGCGACCCAGAAGCGGTGAGCATCGGGTATGTGCACGGGAAGAAGAGACCATGCGAGTTTGGTCAGCCTCTGCCCAAAGAACAGAAGAGAGGAGGAATGAGCAGCGCGGCCGGAGGAATGAGCAGCGCGGCTTAGAGAAAAAAATGAAGAACGTCAACCCCCGCGGCCCATGAGGCTCCTTTCTCCGTGTGAGGGCTGAAAATGGAGGAGGTTAGGGTTGGGAGGAGGCTGCTGCTGCCGCTAGTCCCGGGGAGGGAAGGAAGGAGCAAGAGTGAATGAGCAAGCAAGCATGTGTGTTTGAGATCCCTGTGTGTGTATGTGTGTGAGTGAGATAGCATGTATGTGAAGGATTGAGAGCCTGTATATGTGAAAGAGAGTATGTCTGTGATTGAGAGCCTACCTGTGAGAGAGAGAGCATGAATGTAAGTTTACGATTGGGAACCTGTATGTGTAAGTTTGTGATTGAAAACCTGTTTGTGTGAAAGAGTATATGTGTGTGATTGAGATCCTTTGTGTGTGAGAGAGATCATGTGTATGTATGATTAAGAGCCTGTGTGTATAAGTAAGAGAGAGATCATGTGTGTCTGTGTGTGATTGAGAGCTGGTTTAGGTGAGGGAGCATGTGAGTATGTGATTGAGAGCCTGTGTGTAAATGAGAGAAGGGCATGTGTGTCTGTGTCTGATTGAGAGCTGGTTTAGGTGAGGGAGCATGTGAGTATGTGATTGACAGCCTGTGTGAAAGTGAGAGAAAGAGAGACCATGTGTGTCTGTGTGTGATTGAGAGCTAGTTTAGGTGAGAGAGCATGTGAGTATGTGATTGAGAGCCTGTGTGTAAATGAGAAAGGAGAAAGTTCCAAGCAAACCACCCCTCCTCCTGCTAATTCAAAACAATCTCAGGAGACCTTGATATCAAACAATCCCAGGTATGCAGAGCAAAAACATGTTTGTATCCTTATTTTTCATTACTGGGTCTTTGTGTCTGCTATTTTGAAATATTTTATTAGTATCTAGACATTTTTTATGAGTTTTTAATTATTGGATATTCCACTCATCAGTGTTTCGAAATATCTGTTTTTTGTTAGTATGGTTTTACTGCTACTGATTTTATATTTCTTGATTTGTTTTATAGGATGGGTGATGTTTCTTTTTTCCTTTATTACACTGCATACAGAGACTCTGGCTTGTTGCAGTTTCCAATTCAGTTTTTGTCTGCC
This sequence comes from Rhinatrema bivittatum, assembly GCF_901001135.1. NCBI lineage: Eukaryota > Metazoa > Chordata > Amphibia > Gymnophiona > Rhinatrematidae > Rhinatrema > Rhinatrema bivittatum. The sequence continues at coordinate 480,088,558 of NC_042616.1, forward strand.
ATGCTTCTAGTTATGCATTTTGGTCTCTTTATTCCTTTGTTAAGTGAGGGTCAGCACATGTGATTCAGGTGAGGTTTTCTGCTGGCGTGTAGTTTTCTGTGTAGGGCTCTATAAGCAGTCTGGCTTGGTCCCGTTTTCCTAATAGGAGGTGTAGTTGGTGTCTTAAGGCCTGGTTGTAATATTTTCAGTGTTGGCCTTTTCTTAGGTAAGGTGGTTACTGTTAAGTGCTGGAAATTGGTGCTGTTTGGTTGTGGGAAGTTTACACAGAATACATATCTTTCCTTGTGTCATTTTAAAACAATAAAAATAATTACTGGACCTTTACTTTTTATTTCCGCTGTGAATTGTAAATGAGCCAGTGTGTCACACATGTGAGCGTGGCCTGTCCAGGTGTGTCACGATGGGAAAAAGGTTGAGAACCACTGCTCTATGCTAACCTAAATGGACTGCCTCCCAAGTTGTAGCAATGGCTCGTTATATATTTTTTCAAGGTGGGCTGGCCCATTCCAGGACCTCCTTGCAGGAAGGAGGGACTGTATTTGAATGGACCCTCCCTTCACTCTACTTATTCTCTCACTCTCTCTCGTAGACTTAGTTTTTTGGGGTACTGCCAGGGTTCTTATGTCCTGGATTGGCCACTATGGAAACAGGATGCTGGGCTTGATGGACCCTTGGTCTGACCCAGTTTGGCATTTTCTTATGTTCTTATGTTCTCTCTAGCTGAACAACATAGTCCTACTGGTGACGTGACTGGAGGATCCGTCACACTCATCTGATTCAGCAATGGATTCCCATGCATAGTGAAGATGTGGATATGAAATGTAAGAAATCCTAGCAGCAACACAGGCATCTACATGGCTATGTTGTCTGACAGGTTGTATTCATAGAATCAAATAGTGCAGGGTGACCAACTCCATTCCTCGAGAGCCACAAACAGGCCAGTCTTTCAGGATATCTACAATGAATATACATGAAATAGGCTTACATACAATGGAGATAGTGCATACAAATGAATCTCATGCATATTCATTGTGGATATCCTGAAAACCTGGTCTGTTTGTGACTCTTAAGTACTAGAGTTGGCCACTCCTGAACTAGGAGCTCAATCTGACCGACAGGACACAAGTTCTATAATAACTAAAAATCCTTGTGAAAATGCAGTTGCTTATATAGCTAGATGTACATGAAGGCTACAAAAGAAACTTAAAAGGCTCACTAGTAGGGAAGTACAGGGTCAAAAAAATGTGTTTGAGTTCATTAGGTAAGAATATAATGATATTTGTTAGGTAAGAATATAAGAACATAAGACTTGCCATACTGGGTCAGACCACAGGTCTATCAAGCCCAGTATCCCGTTTCCAATAGTAGCCAAGACAGATCACAAGTACCTGGCAGGATCCCAAGGGGTAGATAGATTCAAAGCTGCTTATCCCAAGAATAAGCAGTGGATTCTACAACTTTCCCTTAATATTTGTTAATGGACTTTTCCTCCAGGAACTTGTCCAAACCTTTTTTAAATGCAACTATACTAATAGCTTTTACCACATCCTCTGGCAACGAATTCCAGAGCTTAATTATGCATTAAGTGAAAAAATATTTTCCCTTATTAGTTTTAAATGTTTTATCCTGTAATTTCATTGTTTGTCCCCTGTTCTTTGCACTTTTCAAAAGAGTAAACAACTGAGTAACATTTACTTGTTCCATTCCACTCATTATTTTATGTATCTTATTCTCTATCATATCTCCCCTCAGTCGTCTCTTCTCCAAGCTGAAGATTCCTAATTTCTTTAGCATTTCTTCATAGGGGAATTGTTCCACCTCCTTTATCATCTTGGTCGCTCTTCCTTATATCTTTTCTAATTCTGCTATATCTTTCTTGAGATATGGTGACCTGAACTGCACACAATACTCAAGATGAGTATTGGCCTCTGTTGGAAACAGGATGCTGGGCTTGATGGACCCTTGGTCTAACCCAGCATGGCAATTTCTTATGTTCTTATGAGGTCATATCATGGAGCAATACAGTCATTATGATATTCTCTGTTTTATTCTCCAATCCTTTCCTAATATTCCCTAGCATT